>NC_134825.1:160194144-160829788 GCF_004210375.1 Tachypleus tridentatus
ACTTGAAATGTACAGACATGAGCTTTCTGCAATTTCTTGGAATTCTAAAAAAAATTATTTTTTATAGAATGATATTCCTAAGTATGATAGCCATTCCGTAACTCAGTTCCTCTTTTATTAGGTGCTAAGAATTATCACATGTACTAGTCATAAGGTTATCTTGCTCATAAATAAAAGTTTGTTTTGAAAAGTCATGTACATCGTTAATAAGTTTAACTCAGATGATAGATATTAATAAGATAGGAATAATGGCTAGTAATTTCTGTTTTCATAAACTATGTATCTTTGTGCAATTATGGTGGTTCAATTATAAAGACTTTTACCATTTTTGAAAAACAATAATTGGAAATGAGCCAGTCAAAGCATAGATCACAACTGGGAGTGCAATCTAGCAACCTGTCAATTGTGTCCATGAATGGAAGTGTTTTAACAACTGATTACCAGAATGTTGGGAGGTTTTGTGATGTGATGGGTCTCTAGAACTAAATCCATTATTGTTATTCCAAATATATAAACTCAGTCTCATGGTGCAAAAGTTTATTGTTAAATATTTGAGTGCATGTATTGAATGGAAATACATATATTATCAATGATCCCTGTGCCAGTGAAGGTTATTAAGAGATGCTTTAATAAAGAACAAATAGTATTGGGCCTGACTTGAGAAACAATTGTTTTTTGATATCAACAAAATATTTCCTAGATCACAATGGAATGATGGTCCTACGGAAAACATTCTGAATGACTGTGTATCTACAAAGTAAAATATCGTAATGTATAAAAGTTTCCTTGTAGGTCATAGATCCAGATCTACTGTAGGTCTAGACACAATACTTTATAACATATTGCTGGTATTAACAGTGCATTATGCTTTAAGTTTACTATACGTCTACAGGCCTGGACCTGTTGGATGCATATGATTTCTAAAGTTAGCCCTGACATCAATGCCTAATGCTTAGTTACCCTATATATCCCTATATTGATCAAGATATTGAGTAACATTAGTTTTGCCAGGGAGGTTTTAACTACTCGTGGCTAATGATAGTGGCTGCTTTAAAAAACAAACAGTCACCAATAAAATATGAAGTGAATGAATCTACTTATTTTGCTGTTTTGTCAGTGGTTTATTTCAACTTTCATACTCCTAAATGAATTTCCAGTTAGGCCTCATAATGTTCCTAAATAGCATCACAAAGCATCTAGAAACCTAAGTTTCTGGAAGCTGAGTAAGACCTTTATGGGTTTAGTCCTAGTGCATTTTGTTCAGAAATTGTTTTTTAACCCAGGCTCGTATCTGAACATAGTAAATCTAGTTAAGGCCAGGTGATGTGGTATTTTCAAGTGAAATTGATTTTCCAAAGAGTGATGGGATAGAGTCGTTGATAACAGGAATTTTTTAAAATATTTATCACAGATTTGTTCGTAATTTCTCTAAATAATTTGGTTATGAGAAAGAAATAAAGCTGCTCGACATAATGAAGAACACAAATGAACAGTATTTATTATTCACAACAATGCAACTTCAGTGTGTATGTACTTGCTTGTTTGACAATGGATGATTGCTTTTAATGGAGTATAGATAATTTTAATCAGGCTGACTTGGCTGAGATAGTTTACCACATTGTTTAAATCTAATATTATTTACATTAAGGTTAATGTCAGGTTTGTGTGGAATGACTACCACAAATTAGATGATTGGTCATTCTCATTTAAGCTTAAGGATGGCTGTAGCTTTGTGAATCACATGGCCTGTCATTAGAGAACACTGCTATCAACATCCTTGCACAATGTCCAGTGTTACAGCCATGAACAGACCAGATGATACCTCAGAAGAATGGTAAAGAATATAGGCATTTAGAACTAAAGCAACTTAATGATTTTCATGACCACATGTTATGTACAAGCCGCATATAACAGGATACGTAATAATTTTAAAGAATACATTATTAAAATAAGGAGGTTAAAAGTTAATGGTATTCTTATATATCACATTGATAATTCCACACCATAGCAGGGTTTACTTAAAGATAGCTGTATCTTGCCCTAGATAATTCCACACTGTAGCAGGATATGCTCAAGGATAGCTGTATTATGTCTTAGATAATTCTACACTGTAGTAGGATTGACTCAAAGATAGTTATATTGTGTCCCAGATAATTCCACACCATAGCAGGGTTCACTTGAAGTTAGCTGTATCTTGCCCTAGATAATTCCACACTGTAGCAGGATATGCTCAAGGATAGCTGTATCATGTCCTAGATAATTCTACACTGTAGTTGGATTGACTCAAAGATAGCTATATTGTGTCCCAGATAATTCCACACCATAGCACAGTTCACTTGAAGATAGCTGTATCTTGCCCTAGATAATTCCACACTGTAGCAGGATAAGATAACTGTACTGTGTCCTACTCTAAAACTACAAAGATACCTCTGGATACATGCTATCCCGTTCTGTGATTATTCAGCTACTGAAAGGATATGAATCATGCAAATAGTTTTGTCATTTTTCAAGAAGATTTCAATTAATTCACGACTTGTTGTTGAATTTCATGTTTGTTACTTTGTTTTTATTTTGACAACTGTGTAACCTACTTTAATACTGGCAATAATAACAGTCTTTTTTTATTCAGTTCTTATTTAAATACAGCCAAGTTTATTGTTTGCTGCAGTTTTAACTGGCTCGTCGTGTTCTTCAAGTGATGTTATTGCAATAGTCCTTCTCACTATATGATCAGCTACTGTTTAATCTGTTATTTTGTCATCATGTAAATAAGGAGTTTTCATTTTTTGTTCACTATAATTCATACCATATTTTGTTTCTTTTGCATCTTTATTAATATAAGTACTAAACCTGTTCTCTAAATCTCTTGTTGTTACATTATCAGATAACTGTGCTTGTTACATTGTTAACATTGGAAATACAATGAAATGTAAAGCTTGATTTTTTTAGGTAAAATATTTAATTAGAGAATGAAATACTACATTTTTATAGCTACTTTATATTTTATTAACTTTTTCAGTTAAAAGAAATAAAATTCTTGTCTGTTAATGTTATTCCTTCATAATAGGTAGAAATGTAAAACAAGAAGTTAACAACCAAGGTGTGGGAAAATGTCATGATATTACCATACAAATAGTTTGTTTTTTTTTTCTATATAAAACTGAGTGACAGAACATGTGCAAAAAGTTACAAGATAACACTATGCATTAGTCTTTGGTGATAAACTTGATAGGCGAGTTATATTAGAAATGTTGGTATTGTACTGCCTTACATATTTTTACTTATAACATTGTCTGGTGTATTTAAAACCATGAATAAAAGACCATTTAGAAAGAAGTATTAGTTATTGTGGAAAAAAATTGTTTGGTTTCTTTTCCATGACTATTAATTATAAAGTGCTTCTTCTCTTAATACTAATGACACAAATTTTTGTTGAGTTTTTGTTATTTGTGTATGGTTTGAATTTTAGATATTTAAAATTTTTTTCATTAAAACTAAAAGTTTGACCATTTTTTGCAGCAAGTGTAAAAATTAGTTAGGCAACCAATTTAGTTTTTAGAATGATGTTTTGAACATTTACTTTGGAAGTTTATGATGTAGGTTTATAGCATTTTTTAAAATATGACCATGAAGGTTAAAGACAGCAATTCATGTTTCTCATTTTTATTGTCAAAATTATCTCATACTAAGGGCTCTTACGTGATTTTATTTGTCACTTTTCTTTTAGCCCTCTGCTTAAACTAGTTGATAAACTCCTGTTAATTGGACTACTAGATAACCAAGATTTGGAATGGCTGCTAGTCCTCCTGGATCCTAAAACCTTTGACAGAAATTATGATGAAAGTATGTTTTCCTAATTTGTATCATTATAACTTGTACAGTGGTATAAAAATTAAAACATCATCATAAATTTAGACAGGTGTAATAAACTGAATTCACAGTCAACATTTTAAACAACTTGTGTAATGTGCAGTGCTGTTTAAAGCAATTTTAAGAATTGTTTCATTTAATCTTTTGAAATGTTTGAATGTATCTTAATATTCATCAGTTGTACATATGCAGAAAACCATTATAACAAGAGTTTATTTTCAGAATACAGGGTTTAATATTTATACGATTCTCATATGCTGCAATTAGTACTTCACAATAGAAGGTTAGACACACAACATAAACTTGTATATTTAAGTTTTTATTTTGTTGTTGGCATTCATTGTGGTTTGTGTAAATTGAAGACTATAGGAATATTTCTCACATGTTATTATTGTTCTAACTTGTGTACAATATCAGTGAAAATACTATGCAAAAATAACTGAGCATAAATTGAAAGGAGAAATATTGTAGATTTTAAATAAGAATGTTTGCAAGTGTCGATCTATATATTCCTTATCTATATTTTAGGTAGGTACATATAATCATCTGATGATGAGGTGTGTATTGAGAGTGGCACACGAATACTTTTCAGTTGTACTTAGTTGAATTTTCAACGAGTTTTATATGTTTATGATCTGTCTGCATAATTGTTTGTTTATGACACAAAAAAATAAGTGCATATCATAAAGTAAACTAACTAAACTGATGAAGACTTGTTGAAGTGAGTTATAATGTTTCATTTTGAGACATTTAAAACTTGTATAGCCTTGACTTGGATAACAGGTATTCCTAACATAAGTTTTTGGAATTGTTGAAGAAAGCACTTACTGAAGAATCTTTATAAAAATTTTCTCAATGGCTTAAAATAAGTGATGTTTAATTGGAAACAGTGTTATGGAATTGTTATAATTAATTATCTTTCATTAAGTTAATAGAAGTACTTTCTGGTAAGAACATTTTTTATGATTAATTTTTTATCTTCAGAAAGTGAAAACAAATTGAATGGCATGATAGAAATGAACTTGGCTGAAGGAGTGAAACTACAGATGTGCTACCTAATACATCATTTGTATGACTTGCAGCTAGGACATAGGGTTGAAGCTATTGCTTCTTTCTGTGATGACTATGTGTCACATTTACAGGGAGTAAGTGTTTTATTTGTTATATTTTACATATAATATTTTATTATTCTCCTAATATTTACAACTACATATGCAGCTTTATAGTAAATATAGTGGAGTCATTGCTTAACATTATTTTTACTAAAATATTAGTTTTCATCGTGGTACCAGTTAATAACCAAAATATTCCCATTTCAAATCATTAAAACTTCTTGGGAAGTTATTAATCATTTAAAAATAAGTTTACAATATGTTTTGTTATTCTTCATCCTTCTACACAATCTGATCTGATTCACACAGAAAACTAACGTTTTCTGAAATGTAAAACTTTAACTCGAAGATTACATTAATCATACACTTGATAGACACTATCATTTTGTGATGTAAAGCTTCAAGTAGTTATGCTGTTTTAACATGCATATTTTTTTTATTCAATGTACATATATAATTTTCTGATGGTTGTATTTTGAAAGCAGTAGGATATAAAACTCTCTGCATTAGCCATAATTCTGCTTATTATTTGTAACTGCACACTAGCAACTGACAACTGACACAACTCTAACTGGCTTCATATGAAGTGTTTTTTATGTTTTTTAATAATTAGGATTTCATATTTAACAATACACTTTGTTCATAATTTTATTTAGTATTTTTGACACTTGTCACATGCAACATTTAGATAAAAATATTAATGATTGAGTTACTGTATAATTGTGGTTTAAACACATTTTAATTTTTCCATGGTAGCTTTGGCTTTATATGTTACCTGCAACTATTTTAGTAACCAACAATCAAATTTGTGTGCTTCGTTTAATATGAATTTTTGTGTTTTAACAGTCAATTTGTGGCTTGTGTTTTTGTTTTTTAAACAGAGAAATGTTCAAAGTTTTTGGCCAGTTCTCCTTAAGTAATAGTAAGTTACAGTATTTACATGTTTCTGGTGTATCGCAATGGTATCTTATTACAGGACCAATTGAGAAGATACATAGAAATAAAACAATCTGACCTTCCATCATCTGTAGCTGCAAAGAAGACAAGAGAATTCCGTTGCTCACCAAAAGAACAGGTATAACATTACTAAAGTTTGTGTACATTACATTATGAAAACTCTCAACAAACATCTTGTCCTTGTTATGATTACCAGTTGTTAGCACATATTATTCTCTCTGTACTTACTGTTTGCTTATTAGGAGATAAAGTTTAGGCACATTATGCTCTGCATATCCTTGAATTTTTTTAATGATTTTTTGTGGAGTAATTAATACTTTACCCATTATTGTGCAGTGGTAAACCTCAATCTTAAAATATTGTTTCGCATATGCTTAAATATGCGTGCGTGTTTATGTATTTATTGAAATAATTAAGGTTTAAATAATTTAAGATTATGTTAAGAAATGTCAGTTTTCCAGTAATAATAATTATCTCTTTTACATATTATACATATAGATGCGTGCCATCTTGTCATTCAAGAACTTGGAAGAAGATCAATCCGATCAGTGCCCGTGTGGCGAGATCCTTCGAGAGAGACTAAAGTCATTCCATGGATTAATGATGAAGAAAGTTATGCTTTGTGTAGCACAGGCAGAAGAAGAGGACAAGGAAGAGAACTGTAATGAAGGAGAATCAGATAAACGTTGGTCTCAGAAGCTGATGTCTTTGGTGAATATCGTTAGGTTTTCAGGGGAGGATCACACAGAAACATCAGAGGAAAACAAACCCTTACAAGAAGGTTTGTGTCTTAAGTGTGTTTCCTTATAGCAAAGCTACGTTGGGCTATTTGCTGAGTCCACCGAGGGGAATCGAGCCCTTGATTGTAGTGTTGTAAATCCATGGACTTACTGCTTTACTCGTGTCTTAAAAAGTGAAATCAAGCATCTAATTTTAATCAGAAAAAAAGTCTCATTAATTTTCTTTTTATTATAATAAATAGTAGATGCTGTGGAAATATTTGAATTAAGTCTAATTTGTCATCTCTCAACAAATCAATTGTACTGAAATACAGTTGATTCTCAAAGGTTGTTAGGCATTACTAAGAATGGTATTAGTTACTTTGGTATATTCAAATCAGACTGATTGCCCTTAGAACAATGTGGAATGTCAGCTGAATAAAAGGGGATTTAACAAGATATGTTTTTAAATTTGATTGGGTTTGTGAGAACAAAATAATGAAACTGTGTAGAATCTAGTACATAAATATGGACAATATGTAATAATGTCAGCAATACATGTATGTACTTTCTTAGTATGCTGGACAGCCACTTTTACTGCATACTTTATTAATTGAAGTCATACAACAAACTGTTTATATTCAGTGTTACTAATTTCAAAAGGTAATGTTAGACTTACTAGTGCAACTAGCACTATCCGTGTGATTTATCATTGGAGCTTAAAAAAAAGGGTTGTATTCTCAAGGTATCACTTGACTGCTCACTATTGCAGGATACTGATATCAACATCCATATCATATAACCCCTTTCCCCATCAGTTAGCTATTCTGGTATGTAGTTAACTAATTCTAAAACAGTACTGTATTAAATTAAGAAAATATAATGTGCACAGTATTCTTATGTACCACGTTACCAAGTTTTCAGTATTTACGGTAGTTAGAATAGTAAACTGTGTGACATATGAACAGTAAATCTAAAGTACATTTTGTAGCAGTTAAGATAAAAAAGTGTTTCTGTGAAATAAATGTTTTCCTTGTATAGAAAACCAGTTTCTCTATGTACATAAGTAAATTGTATATTCTGGTACATGTGTTACAGAAGATGAGGAAACAAGTAATCTTATTTAAATTGTAACTTTCAAAATAATGTTGAGCTTAGTGGAATTATGCATGAAAAATTTATTTGCCACATATAAAAATGAATTATGAAATTCAAGATTAAATTCGTTTTTAAGATATTTTCACCAAGAAAATGGTGTCTGTTTTGACACGGTGGGCACAAGAATCAGAAATTGAAAACCGAGAACTAATTCGTCAGATGTTCAGTTTGTTGTTAAGAAACTATGATGGTGTTGGACAGGTATGAAAATATTATGTTGTTTTTTTTAATTAGAAAAAAATAGTGTTACACAATAATTATAAAATATGATCTTTTTCATAATTTTACTATTTTTCAGTGACTTTTAATTTAAAAAGATACATTGATTTCTACCTATGTCTAATACAAGAGATGAAATTTTGATGCGTGGCTTTGGACATTAAATCTTACGCTGTAAGTAAGTAAGAAATATTTGTATAAAATTAAACCGTATTATATGTAGACATATTTTTTTGCACAAGTAAAAAAAATATCAAAATGTTTGTTTTTACATCATTATTTATGACAGTTTTCTTAGCATATGTAGTATAATTATTTATCTACCTAAATTTCACTGTCATTAATGAACTTTTATGTAAATCACTGACAGTATTACATTATGGAACCTAAATACCATTAAAAAAATATTAATTATTATTGTGTTGTAATTTTGGATAACATCTTCAAATTGTTAAGAGAACTTAGCTGATTTCACAGTTTAATAAGTGACTAAAATAGTAATGTTTTTTTTTCATTCATCAGTTAATGAATGCTTTGGAAAATACTTACATCATTGGTAGCAGCAGTCAAGAAGATGTTAAAGAACTGTTAGGACACCTTGGAAAAGTTCGATCCTTGCTTCTTGTACAGATGGGACCTGAGGAAGAGGAGATTATGAGAGAAAGTCTATGGTGATTTTTTTTTCATGTGTTATTTACATTCCCAATATTTTTATAAAAAATATTAAATTACAACTCAAAGGTACAATGGTTTTTCGTTTCTTTGTTTAGTAATTTAGATAAAGAAAAGTGCATCAGGACACTTTTGTTAGTTATAAATATAATTTTATTAGTGTGTAAGTTGGTGGTAAAAAATATTTTGTTTGTTTATTTTTATGTACCTTCAGTTAAAGCTAAACCAATTAATTATAAAGCTGTTTTATGAAATATCTTTAGACTACAATATCATCTCATGAATTTAAGTATTAGGCTGTCATGGTTCACGCAGGTCATGAAGATTATGGAAAGTCTTAGAATTCAATTAAGAGTTTTCAGCACTGTAAATTCTGGAAAAATAATTGGTTTTATTAGGAGGTCCTGGAAAAGTCTTTGAAGTCTAACTCCATTCATCCCATATCATTCTGGTTTTACTAGTGACAAGTCATACCATTGTATTTATCTCAGTTGATCAGTATAAACTGTGAATTATGCACCTTTACTACCATGCAGTGTTATCTGACTATTTTTGAAAGGATATTATCACCATAGAATGAGATAAAACCTCATTTAGCAGAAATCTGAATTCATAAAATTATTGTTAAGAAAAGAAATATGGGTATTTCAGAACTATCCTAATTTTACCTTCAGGATTTGTGAAAATCACTAATAATTTTTCTAACCTAAGTTCTTTATCAGTTATCACCTAAAATTTAACAACAAAAAACAGAGAGAGAGAAATGCAAATCTAGGTGGTAACAATATGATAGAATGAGTATCATAAACCTAACTGATAATGCTTTAAATAGGTAAATATTTGTGATGAAAGACATCCTGTGAGCTTACCACAAGTAAGGTCACCTTTTATTTATTAGGTGAAAGTCTGAGACTGAGATGTTCTGAACAATATTTGGGTTCCAATATTATATATTTTAGGTGTAGCATTCTGTTTTTTAAGGACAACCAGGTGTGTAAATACAACATTGTGATGTATTTTGTCAATATTACTTTATTTCTTTGTGTTTTTATTAGTTTATTTTTCAGATTTAAAATGAATAAAGTTAAAAAAATCAGGATGATGATTTTACATGTAATTTTGACTGAAACACATACTTGATAAAAAAATAAAATTATTATGGTAATTTTATATTTTTAATGACTTGTTTCATTGTCTTTTTTGTTCTTGAATAAATGTGTAATTGGGAGCTAAAATGTTACTGTTATTGTTAGAACATTTTGCACATCTGTTACTGGATTTTTATAAAATATAATAAAACATTACTTATTTAGTTTTGGTGGAGCTCAGATTCTGTTAAAATCAGTAGATTGTGTTCTTGATAATGACAATTTTGTCTTGGAATTATTATTTTTTAAGCCTGTGTGAACTATCATTCATGAAAAAAATCCATGCTAATGGATTTTTATGCACACATTTAGGTACATACACTGCTGGCCAAAATCTTAAGGCCAATGAACATGAAGAAAAAATATGCATTTTGCATTGTTAGACTCAACCACTTATTTGAGTAGAGCTTCAAAAGACGAAAATAAGAAAAGGGAAAATAAAAATGAAAAACTTTTTTAGCATTTAATAGGGAAAATGTGAACACTATGAAATTAGCCTTAATACTACCTGGTCAAAAGTTTAAGACCATACCAAAAAGAAGTCCTAAACAGGGAAGGAAATGCCCAACAAAAGGTCTCAGTAGTGAGTTGCATGGTCGTCATTGTGAATAACTTCAAACATTCGCTTTGGCATGGTCGATATAAGCATTTGCAGAAGGCTGGCTGGTGAAGATGGCTTCATGAAGATCATGCACTGTTTGGAATTGACGTCCATTTCTATAGACTTCCTTTGCCATCCACACCAAAGCATTTTCATTGGGGTTTGGTTTGGACAAACATGCTGGATGGTCCAAAAGAATCATGTTTTTTGCCATGAAAAAGTCCTTTGTCCTGCAGACATTGTGGATTGCAGCATTATCAGTTCCACACAAGTGAGGGCCTTCAGTCAATAAGGATGCTCTCTCCAACATACCAATGTAGCCGGCTGCTGTTTGACACCCCTGTATAACCTGATACTCCATTGTTCCATGGAAGGAGAAAGCACCCCAGATCATGATGAAACCTCCTCCACTATGTCATGTAAACAATGTCTCCGGTGGGATATCCTTATCGTGCCAGTAATGTTGGAAGCCATCTGGACCATCCATTAACTTTTTTCTCATCAGAGAACAAAACCTTCTTCCAATTTTCTGTGTCCCATGTTTGGTGCTTCTCAGCAAAATTTAATTGAGCTGTTTCTTGGTGTGGAAGTAGGCGTGGCCTTTGAAGAAGTTTACAGTTTTTAAAGCCTTTCTCTCGTAGATGTCATCTTATCATTCTTGAGCCGCATTCTGCATCAATAAGGGCTTTAATCTGGTTTGACGATTGGCTGGTGTCTTGCTGGACAACCAACTCATTGAATCCTCCTACTCAATGCTGGCAAAAGTTTATTGGGCCAACCACTTGAAATTCTCGTTCCATATCCCTCAGGGTCTATTAAGAAATTTGCAACAGCATTTTTACTAAGCCCAGTCTCACCAGTGATGGCACGTTGAGAGAGACCTTGCTTTTGCAGCTCGACAATTCTGCCATGTTCAAACTCTGTCAACTTTTTAGCCTTTGCCATGTTTTTACCCAATGTAATACGGGAGATGTTGACATGGCTAATGCTTGAACATAAATGACTAAATTTCGTTACATGTTTACCAATTAACACTTTGTTTCAGTATAGTCTTAAACTTTTGACCAGCTAGTATTTAGACTAATTTCATAGTGTTCACATTTTCCCTATTAAATGCTAAAAAAGTTTGTTATTGTTATTTTCCCTTTTCTTATTTTCATCTTTTGAAGCTCTATTCAAAGAAGTGGTTGAGTCTAATAATGCAAAATGCATATTTTTTCTTTATGTTTATTGGCCTTAAGATTTTGGCCAGCAATGTATATGTTACAACTAATACTAAAGAAACTGGATGATTCTTTTGAAGAATATTTTAATATAAGATTTTTGCCAGTACTGGAAGTACACCTACTTGCAGCAAGTTGAAATTTCATAATAATATTATCTCTACATACAATTAAAAGGAGTACAGTGTTAAAATCACTATATAATGAATAGTTATTAGAACAGTGACTTACCCTAAAAAATAAACAAAAAATCCAGATATCATATTAAACAAGGAAGCTGGTCTAGGACCAGAAGTAATAAAGTACTGGGCAGATGTTTTGTAATGCTTGGTAGTTTAAACCTAGATGGTGCTATGGAAATATAAATGATTATATGGGCATTCAAATCCCAACAATGCCTCAAGTGTTACTTCTAAAGATGGTGTCACAGAGTACCAAAAAGAATCTTTTTAGGGTAGGTTCTAACTATATAGTGCATAATAATTTTAAATATATATTTTTTAAATGTATATATGTACATGTTTTATACAAATTTCATCTTACATTATTTAAGTTTATATTTTTTAGTTCTGTTACAATAACAGATAGACCGAAGAAACACATGCATATTTCTGTTTGTTATTTTCTAACTTATAACTCCTAATCAGTGATCAATATATTTCAGGGATTTAGTAAACAACAAAATATTTTTTCAACATCCTGACTTGATTCGAATATTGCGTGTTCATGAAAATGTTATGGGTATTATGATGAACACACTGGGAACCCAGTCTGCTGCACAAGCTGCCTCTTCCACTCCTGCAGCTACATCTCCTATTAGTCCAGGACAGGCTCAGGAAGCTCCTGATAAGGTGTGTTAAAATGTTAATGAGAGTAGTATATCTTTCAAGCTGTGTGTGAAGAAAGTGAGCTTTGACTAATTTAGAATTTGAAAATTTTTATATTTATTTTTATCTTATAAACATTTTGCAGATAAATTTTTACTTTTGTTGACAAATTTGGTTCTATTTTCTTATGAGTATAATACATATTTTCTGCCTTTACATTACCTTGTGTACTTTAAAGCTTCATATCTAACGTTTATTTTCTGTTTTGTGTTTTTTGCATGAAAAGAGAACTGATCCATGAAATATTTTAATCCCTTTATTTGTGATATTTTAAAATTGATTTGCTATTGTCATGTTAAAACAGTTTTATAGTTTAAACTTTATGGAATTATTCATTTTAATTGCTTGTAACTTAATGAAATCATTTTACTTGTTTTTCTTTAGATAAAGAGAAATAACTTTAAGGATTTAACTTTTTTGTTTGATTGCTTTATTGATAAATTTTTACATATTATGTAAAAGATTAATTATTTTACATGAGTGCAGTATGGGAATTTTAGGCAAAATTGATCACTGAAATACATCATACAGAAATATTTATCAAAAATGTTTCAGTAAAACAGTAGTTAAAAAATGTTTAAGCTATCAAGTAAGCTTTATATGTGTTTGTTTGTCTGCAGGACACCTCACATGAGATGGTTGTAGCTTGCTGTCGTTTTCTCTGTTATTACTGTCGATCTAGCCGTCAGAACCAAAAGTCTATGTTTGACCACTTGGATTCCTTATTGGAAAACAGTAACATTCTCTTATGTAAGTTAAAAATATTGTGTGAAATTTTTATTGTATTTTCAACATAGCATTTATGCTTTGTAAGTAAAGTTTGTAATTTTCTTTACCTTTCATAAATTAAAATAACTGTAAAATATCCACAGTACAATATTATTTGTATAAAATATTACAACTGACTGAAAAGGAAGGGTTTAAGTTTTGAAAAGACAAAAAATATCTATGGTGAATTAAGTGACATGTTTTGATACAACTCACATAAATTTCATTTCACTAGTTGAATATTGTAACTTAACAAATATTAGAAAATTGTTTATGGTAGGCCCAGCATGGCCAGGTGGGTTAAGGTGTTTGACTTGTAATCCGAAAGTCGCAGGTTCAAATCCCCATTGCACCAAATATGCTCGCTCTTTTAGCCGTGGTAGTGTTATAATGTGACGGTCAATCCTACTATTTGTTAGTAAAAGAGTAGCCCAAGAGTTGGCGGTGGGTGGTAATGACTAGCTGCCTTTCCTCTTGTCTAACACTGCTAAATTAGGGACGACTAGTGCAGATAGCTCTCGTGTAGTTTTGCATGAACTTTAAAACAAACAAACTTTTTATGATTAATTTCTTACGTAAGTGAATATTACTTTATTCATAATATATCATATAATGAGTTACCTAAAAAGTGTCACTAAGTAATCTTTTGTAGAAACAAAACATTTAGAATTCCTTTTGTGTGAGTGAAAAACAAAAAGAATACTCCCATTTGCTTGTATGATAGTGCAGATACATATAAAATATGCTGTGAGTTAGGAGTGTGTATGTTTATTTGGAATATTTGTTGACATAGGCAGTATACGGATTATTAGATATAATGTTTGGATTTTTTTTAAATATTTTATTCATCTTGTATAGATATGTTTTCAACCTAATCATTACTCCAGTAAACAGCATGCCACTTTCTTCAATGCTGAATAAAAGGGCTTGACAATTAAGTAAAGAGGAATGAAGAATTTACCAAGTATATTTGAATACAGATATTGTTTAGTTGTATATTTGTTTTTGCCTGAATTTTTTCTCTGCCCATGTTCATATTACACATTCTCTACAAGATATTTCTTCAATCTGTGTTTTGCAGATATTTGATGCGTTTCTGGTGGATATCAGTGTACTTCTATAAAGCACAACCACTGCATTTCTTGTATTCAAAAATCATAGAACTTGTATTACTTTTTAAATACATTACATGAAATTGGTTAAAGGAAAGAGCATTATATTCTTTTAGCTCGACCTTCTCTCCGAGGATCAACACCACTGGACGTTTCTTATTCTTCTTTAATGGAAAATAGCGAACTTGCCCTTGCTTTACGAGAACACCATCTCGAGAAAATTGCTATTTATTTGTCCAGATGTGGCCTTCAGTCCAATCAGGAATTGATAGACAAAGGTTACCCTGATGTTGGATGGGACCCAGTGGAAGGAGAACGTTACTTGGACTTCCTCAGATTTTGCGTTTGGGTTAATGGTAACCTTTAAAGCATTTCAATACAGTGCAAAGAAAATACTGTTAATATACTTATAGTGATAGAGATATTAAACCTTGCAATTATTTATGTAAAACAATAAAAGAGATAGAGATAATGTTTTGTGACTACATCATGATGTGTGTTAAAAGCAAGTGTAATGTTTTCATGTAATGCTTTTTTTTTAATGAAATGTTAAAAATTTCAAAAGTAATTTTTTTCAAAGTATCTCTTTGTTATTTATTTGAAAGAAAAAATAATAGTTCAACAAATACACATGATGTATATACAAAATGAAATATTGCTTTTTATATATGTATTATTTGAAAAAAGTAATAATTAGCACATTTAATGTGTTTTCTAGGGGAAAGTGTTGAAGAAAATGCCAATTTGGTAATTCGTCTTTTAATCCGTCGACCTGAGTGTTTGGGTCCTGCTCTGAGAGGAGAAGGTCCTGGATTGTTAGCTGCTATTAAAGAGTCAATCACAATGTCTGAAAAAATTCAGACAGAAAGAACTCAACAAATTGAAAGTGGTGAAGTCTCAGGTGAGGAAGACGAAGATTACATCGACATGGGTGCTTCTATCCTAAACTTCTACTGTGCATTGGTTGATTTGTTAGGACGATGTGCCCCAGAAGCTGCTACAATTGCTCAGGGAAAAAACGACTGTATTAGAGCACGAGCCATTCTTCGATCACTTGTTCCCATGGAAGACTTGGAAGGTGTACTTAGTCTGAGATTTGCTTTAACAAGTCCAGAACTGAAACTTGAGGGTATGTCTTCAGTAACAATACCTGCTTTAAAATTAGGCAGAAATGTAAAATGGTAGTTTAACAAAAACGTTTAAAGGCTTTCACAGTTATAAAATGAGTTTATTGGGAATATTTGCACTAAATTATTGGGTGCTGCCAGTGAACTTAAGAAAATGTGATAAAACATGTTAAAGGTATCTTTGACATCAAATGTCATCATATCCTGCTCCCCAGTGGCTCAGTAGTAAGTTTGATGGCATGGTTTTAATACCAGCAGTGGGTACACCACAGATAGTCCATAGTTTTGTTTGTTTTGATTACAGAGGTAAACAATCTCTCATCATTTACTAATTTCTTACAATATTTGTATATTTCTTATAGGTTTATAAAACCAAATTGTAGACCCCAGATAAACAATGCAGGAAAAAAAACACATTGCTAGTTAGAATGACTGACAACTAATTATTTTGTTGATCACCACACAAAACAAAATTGTCTTTGTTTGATGCCTGTTCTTTCTCAATTTCTAATAAACTAATAAACATACATGTCTTTAGGGACAAAAAAAAAAAAAGTGGAAATAATCATTAAATGTAGCAACTTTACTTGTGATTAACCATCTATTCACAGGCTCTGTCAAATTGACTAACCCCATATCTGCAAAGCTGTAGAGACTAATGTTTATTGTATTCTTTGATAGATTGCTTAGGCAGTGTATTCGTAATGAAACTTGTAGAATGGACGGCAACTGCCTGTTGTGGAGACACAAGTGTAGAGGACAACGTTTTGAAAGTCTTCCGCCTTTCGTCATCAATTCAGTGTGTGTGTAGGTGTTGTCAGTCTAATATCATTTTATATTAACACTATTAAACCTTCACTAAACATATTAGAGGTGAGTAACCTGTGGCTGTCATTGGTTGAATCTACAGGAAATCTCTCTTCCAATCAGAAACAGTGATAATCTAACCAATCATAACACTCTCCACAATCCACCAGAACACTATAAAACACCTACGACACCTACACACACACTGACTTGAAGATGAAAGGCAGAAGACTTTCGAAATGTTGTCTTCTACACTTGTGTCTCCACAACGTGCAGCTGCCATCCATTCTACAAGTTTTATAATGTTTATCATAATTCTGAATTTACTATGTTTGACTTAAAAAAATTTGGCAAGTGTAGTAATAAACATTAAAACATCTGTTTTGTATATGAACTTAGAAGTCTTTACTGAGTCAGTCTAAATGGAAGGTGATTTTCATCCAAAAAATAAAAATACTTATTTTTTAACTTACATTTTTTATGTTTCCTTAATGTAATCTTTAAAACCTCTTAAATGTATGTAATAGCTTCTTCACAGTTCTTTTATTTTTGTGGTTTACTTGCTATAATCCTCACACTGGAAGCCCATTAGCTGTTTCATATAGAACTAACTTTACAGAGCACTCAAACTCATCAACTTTTGACCTTTTCTGTTATTTTTCAGAATTCATAGTTTTTAATGAAATTTTTAATTTCATATGACATTCTTCAGTTTGTAGGCTCATTAGAGCTAGCTGTACAAAACCATTTTCTGTCCTACTTAAAGTCAAAGTATTTACTAAAATATAAAAAGTTTATTATTATCTTTTAGCAAATATTTTGCTATTAGGCTTCATTAGGACTAATAGTACATATATATAATGTTTTTGTACAACCAGTCACAATGAAGCTGCAGTGATAAAATAATAGCTCAGATTTTTTATTATTATGTGGAGAGTTATGGTTGTTGTTTGTTTTCTACTTTATTACAAAAATTGCAATATTTTTCCAGGTTAAGCTGATAAAAAAATTTTATTTTTCACATCTCAATTAGTTTTGTTAAAAACATATACATAAATATAAAGTTTGTTTGTACTCACATTTTAATAAAGATATTTTGCATTCATGTCAAAATTTCAGACATTCTTCCATGAGCCTTATTTAGTCTCACAGATTTGTGTGTCCAAAAATTAATCATTCATGTAACTTTTAAATATGCATTTTATAACATAGATAATATATCAGTCACTAAAATGGAATGTTTGAAAATTAATTTATTTATCTGGTTTTCTAAATGAACTATAAATATACTAAACAAGTTCCTTTAGTGTTCAGAGCACCAGAATATGGTCCTGACATACCAAGCAGTCTTGCTTGTTTACAGTATGAGATCTAAAGATCATATACTCTTCAAAACAAGAAACGCAAAAGGGATATTTTTTTTATTTTAAAGAGAAATATATGTAATAACGTTACAAGCTCAGAGTATGTGATGTTACACGTGTTAAGGCACTGATTGTCAGACCAAAATGACAATAAAAGTTGTGCACTTTGAAAACGAAGGAAAACATTGGATTTTTCGCCAAAACGCATTCGTGTACAATAAATTTGTTTGAGAGATCTGCATGTTCTGCACGTGCAACATGTGCAAAATCCCTATAAAAGTGACGGGTTTTCGGTTTCCATAGCTCAGTGTTAATCCACCAACACGCAATACAGTTATGCCAAGACTGACAGAAGCACAATGCAACAACGCCATTGATCGCTTGGAAGCAGGCGAATCTCGATCAGATGTTGCCAGAGCTGTGAATGTCCACCAAAGCACCATCACAAGGCTATGGAATCGTCACCAACAACATGGATCAACTCGTTACCGTCCACGATCTGGCAGACCTCGTGTGACCACGCCCTCACAAGATTGCTACATCCAGTTACGTCACCTTTGGGATAGGACCACCACTACAACGTCTACTGCCTCAACCATACCAGGGCTGTGTAGGATTTCCGATCAGACCTTACGCAACCGTCTACAAGATGCAGGAATCCGACCTCGACGTCCAGTCAGAGGTGTCATCCTCACCCAGCAACATCATCAAGCACGGCTGCAGTGGACTCGGGCACATCGGGTATGGCCTCATTGACGATGGATGCATGTTTGGTTCAGCGATGAATCACGTTTTATACTTTGTAGGCAGGATGGAAGGACCAGTGTTTACCGTCACCGAGGTGAACGTTTTGCAGCAAACTGTGTGCAGGAAGTTGACAGATTTGGTGGTGGCAGCATCATGATGTGGGCTGCCATCGCCTACAATGCCAGAGCAGACCTTTTGCACAATCGAGGGAATCTTATGGCTCAACGATACATTGACGAGATTCTTAGGCCCCATGTGCAACCCATCATGGTGAACGTAAACAACATTTTTCAACATGTCAACACCCGTCCTCACACAGCCTGACTCACCACTGTCTTCTTGAGACACCACAACATCAACGTTCTTCCCTGGCCCTCCAGATTTAAACCCCATCGAACATCTTTTGGGACGAATTGGACCGACGTCTGCGACGGCAACAACCTCAACTGCAGACTCTACCTCAGCTTGCAGAAGCTTTGCAGGCTGAGTGGACAGCCATTCCACAGGATGTGATTCGTCATCTCATCGCTTCCATGGGCAGGAAATGCCAAGCAGTTATTGATGCTCACGGGGGGCATACTTATTATTGACGTTGAGTGACGTTAAACTTCACCTAGTGAGCGTGGACTTCGCCTTTGCAGACTTTGGATGTTCAGCAGTGAATGTGCAAGGTTTCACACATGTCATACAGAACTACCTGGAATAAACTTGTAAACAATTTGTCTCAAATTTTGCCTTTTGCGTTTCTTTTTTTGAAGAGTTTATAAATAATGTTTTGCTCTTTTGATTGGTTTTAGATATGGTTATCAGCCATGTGAAGTTTATAAGCAAACAGTATTGAAAGCCACAGACAAATGGGAAGGACCTCTTTAGTGACTTTGACAAATTAAAAAGACAGGATGCTCAAATTTTAGATTCTTGCTTGTAATTATGTGTTGTATGTGTTTCTAATTGGTTGAAAACTGCAACACGTATTAAACATTAGATACATTAAAACAAGTCTTTTTATTACTATTCAAAGATTTTTTTTGCAATAAAATATTATGTATTTCGTGTTTAAGCATAAAATGCTTACACAGAATTTATCTAATGGGGCATTTTATCCATTTTGTCATAGGAGAACCAAAAAGTGATCTTCCTTCTAGCCTAGTACCCAGCCACAAACAATCTATTGTATTGTTTCTGGAGAGAGTATATGGCATTGAGAACCAGGAAACTTTCTTTCGTCTGTTGGAAGATGGTCTTCTTCCAGATCTTCGTGCAGCTACCATGTTGGACAGGGTAAATATTTTGTATACACTGTGTCTCTCTGTACTGGTGTGTTTATGTTTGCTTATATAATAGTGTGTAAGAAAGAGAGAAAGATCTGTATCCAAGGCTTCCTCTTATGCATATGTGTACACAGGTCAGTATTTATTTGAACAAATCACACTCATATGCAGGGTTTAGCTGTTTTATAGCTTTTGAATTGTGTCATCAGTAAATTTAGTACAAGAATGTCACACTTTTATTTCTGTAAACACACATAAACATCCATCAAGCTTCTTTCTAAAACAGTTGCAAGATTTCTGATTCAGCTCCAAAGGGCTGGAGTTTTAGGAGCTGTCATAAGCATCTGATGAAATATATTTGGGATCACAAGAGCGAAGCTTCCAAACTTATGGATTATGGTAATCTACTATACACCATAAAAAATATTAAGCCAAAATTAGAATTTAATGTTTTATTAAACTTAAAAGTGTAACTCCAAAAGTCATGAAGTAAAAATTAAACAAAAAAGATCTGTGAATTACTGGTTATCATGCCATGTTGAATGATTTTCAGTATTAGTTTTGTAATTTTATTTTATGAATAAATAAAACAAAGTACGGGGTTTAAACCTTTTCAAAAGTAATAACTTATTGTGGTTTTACATATTTTCAATGTAAGGTTGTTGAGATGACAATCTCAATAATGATTTTGGAAGTATGATAAACTAATTCAATAATTTTTCTTGGAATACCTCTCCTATACATATTTTAAGCTTACTTTATTATGTCCTTATTAGGCTAATTCTCTTCACTGCTAATAGAACATAGTTGAAATTAGTAAATTTTCTTCCTTGTTTCACACTTGATCAATATAGTTAATGACTTGCTCTTCTTTGTCAGATCAAACCATTTAGTCAAGCTGCTGTTATTTGCAGTATTTTGAGATTAATAATGAGGGTGTGAAAGTAGCAGGTAAGTAAATTATAACTCACCAAAGGAAGTTGCTATAAAAACAATGGATGTACCTTTTTTTTTCTAACACGAAATCATTCAGGCTGTTGATCAAGGTATCGAGAAGAAGATAAAAGATCATAAAACATAACAGTGCATTAAACTTATTTTTATGTATATTAAACTGTGTTGTGTAGATTATGAAGTATTGAATATATTTAGTTGAAACTTAAGCAGTATCATGTTTGAAATTAATCACTGGGGGGATTTAGTGATAACTTGTTATGCTTGAGTGAGGAAGTATATTATGCTAATATAGTAATAGATAAGCAAACAACAATTTATAGAAGGTGAAGTTACTGTATATTTTGACAGAAAATTGGCCTGCCTTCTTTGGGCATCCTTTGATAAGACAAAACACCCCATAAGTTGAAAAGTACCTTATTACAAGTCGACCATCTCATGTGAAAAACATTGTCCTGTTTTATCCAGTGTAGTGACTTATTTATAGTTACACCTGGGAAATCTGTTATTTTACTGCTTTTGTCCCCTGCTGGGAAAGTGGTAAGTCTACAGATTTACAATGCTAAAATCAGGAGTTCAGTTCCACTCTGTGGACACAGCATATAGCCTGATGTGGCTTTGCTATAAGAAAAACACATACACATGCCCTGCTTTTAGGACATAATCTAAAATTCTTCTCTTTGGGTTTATTGATCACCCCCTCAAGATTGCTTACAGCTGAATATTTTCACAGAATGATATTTTTCTTTAAAGGTAGTTTTTTAAGTAGTTAATAGTGTTAAACATTTTAATGAGGTATAGATGACTTTATGTCTGCTGAAGTATGTGCTTAATTCATATATTTTAAGTTTTCCTAAAAGCCAACATATACTGGAATTTGGATGTCTATCTCTCTCTTTTTCTGGTAGAATATTTATATTTATATGTTTGTACATTAACGTTATTTATGTAGCCTGATGGTACAGAAAGTGATATGGCCCTTGCTCTAAATCGGTACATTGGCAGTTCTGTACTTCCACTGCTGATCAAGTATTGTCACCTTTTTACTGATGCAGAAAATTATGCCAGTCTTTTGGATGCTACACTTCACACAGTTTATCGTCTCTCAAAGGTCAAGACACTTACAAAAGGTCAAAGAGAATGTGTATCCGACTTTCTTGTAGCTCTTACACGGTAAGTTACAAGTTCTTGTTTGTAAGTTGTCTGGAACATTGCTCTTGTAACTGTCACTCAATACCTAATAAGATCTAGTTTTGTAAATGTGCTCATAGCACTTGTGGAAATTTTTTTTATGACAATCTTTTCATCCTTTTAAGGTTTCCATGAGCTTGCATTATATTTTTAAAAAAAAGCTCTCTATGTTATGTGAAAAACAAAAAAATTATGAAACAATATATTAGATAATTTGTTTGTTTAGAATTAAGCACAAAGTTATACAATGGGCTATCTGTGTTCTGCCCAACACGGGTATTGAAATCCGGTTTTAGTGGAGTGAGTCCTGCAGACATATCGCTGTGCCACTCAGGGACATATAAGATAGAAGAGACATAATACAAATTATGATAAACAAAAATTTCACTGAAACATTTTATAAGTTTTTTTACTCAGATGTTTCTTTTCTTTAGTTTTATTGAAACTAAACAAATGCTTTCATCACTTATCATCTAAGGAGTTACATTTTAATAGTTTTCTCTATTTATAGTAATTATGTATTATTTTATATAAGCAGTTAGAAACTTGATTTTCATTTTTAAGGAAGTCGAAGATTACAAATGAGAACTAAAAAAAGAAAGAAAAGAAAGATAGGTAGAAAGTTTGTGTTTACATTCTTAAGTTCAGAAATTATCACTGAAAATTAAAAATAAGAGCTCTTATTCATGAGTTACCGTTTCACTGGATGATAATTTCTCTGCAGGCAATAATTATGATTAAATGTCCATAATAATAATATATATTTTAGAAAATCAAAATGCCAAAGAGCTGTTTAATTAAGATAACATAATACTTCATACATTTATGAAATGAATTCACAATGCTTATTGAAAATTTGAAAGAGTTCATGGGTTTCAACAAGCAATGTTGCTTGTAAGTGCTCTATAATAAAATAGTATTTATTGTTTTTATGAGCTAGTAATTGTTTGCCTTGTTTGGTTAACCATTTAAATACTTTCATTCACAAGGAGTTTTTTTTTTTTTTTCTAAAATAAAAGTATCATTTTCATATTAAGACAAAAATATATGTTTATAATATAGTGGCAAACAGTGAATAAATTGAATGTCTTTATTATTTTCAAAGGGAAATGCAACCTGCTATGCTTTTGAAGTTGCTGAGGAAACTCACTGTAGATGTATCTGTTTTGACAGAATACACAGCTGTAGCACTGAGGGTAAGTGTAACTACTGTTATGTTTGACTTCAGATCACTAAGTTAATGATTTGGGTAATGAATGTCTGTTTAGGGTGTTACATTTGTTACAAATTATTGTACTTTCAAATCAAGAACTGAACACGTTTTGAAAACTTGATTAAAGATATACAGTGCTCAAACTGACTACAAAGTTAGATTGTGAAATACAAAATTTAATGCAAATGAGCTTACTTTTTAAACTTTGTTTCACGTTTCTGTATTCAGGATTTTAGTATAGTTGAAGTTTTTCATGAAGTATCTTTTACATTAACAGCCACAGTTTGTTTCCTTTGAAACACTTGTTAAGTACTCTAAATGTGTATGTAATAGTGAAGTAGGATGTTTTTATTTTTTAATAGTTAATTGTTTTATTTATCATTTGTCACTTTAATCTTGTAGTTCTTTTTATTTTAGCATCCTTTTCACGTAACAATAGTTCTCTTATATTTCTCCTTTCAACTTTTATCGGTTAATATAAAATATCTTATGCATTATGATACAACTGAATTAAATATCTGTTTCGTGAGATACCTTAAGGTGTTATATATATTTTTATTGTAACATTTCTACTATAATTATTAGTCAAGAGAAATAGTAATCTTTTCTTATTGATGGTTACCAGTATTAAAATAGAATATATGATATTTGAAACTGTGTTATTGAAATTACTGTAAAACTTTTTCATGCCTATCTCCATGTTTGCAGTATAGGATGGAGGTGAGCCTAAAAAAACTACCCCATTAAAACTTTGTAACCTTTTTCAACGATGCTTGTTTTCAGAGATATTTAAAAGTGTTAATGCTTTGGTTTTATAATCAATTTTTTTCTGTAAGTAAAACTTGCTCTAATTAACATAATTGATCAGTAAATACTCATGTAGAGATTTTCTGAAATTGGTAGATTTAAGTAAACCATCAGTATTATTTTGTATTATTATGTGTGTGTGTGTATATATATATTACATGTATGTGTGCGTTTTTGAAAACAGCAATCTTAATTTGAATATAGGGTCGTAGAAGACATATATATACTTCTGTTTAGTTGTATTTAACTATTGCTGTATTGATGCTAAATAAGTCATTGATTTTTTCTTCAGCTGCTGACCTTACATTATGAAAGATGCAGCAGATACTACGGTGCTGCCGGAGGAGGTTATGATTCGGCTTCTGAAGAGGAGCGGCGACTCACTATGCTGCTTTTCACTAACATCTTTGATTCCTTGGCAAAGATGGTAATTCTTCATCAGACAGGTTTTGTTTACTTCATTTGATTTAATGACAAAAGTTTTAAGAAATTTAAAACAAAACTAATACTCAAACTGATAGATTCGCTATAATGACATATAAATTTATAACATAAGTAATTTTATTAACTGTGTTTTTATTGTTAAAGATTTTTAACTGCACACCCAACAAACAAGAAACAAAACTATTGGTCTCACTCTTTTTTTTGGGTGCAAGTTGAATAAGTGTGGTGAGGTTAAGCAGGGATGGATATGAATGTTCTAATATGTTCTATTATAATCTTTAAGTTCAGTCTTTTTTAATAAAGTTTTATAAAATAAGTCCTGGGAAATTTGGTTATTAATTAATATTTATTTATTAGGTTGTTTATTATTTTGTCATTTAATACAATGAGGTTAAATGGAATAAAATGTTTATAGAATAACATATAACTTAATCTATAATTGCATTTTTACTCAATATCTCTGTTTAGGAACTTGTATTCTATTAAAAAAAAATGAAAATAAAGGTATAGTTAATTTTTATTTTGTATTTCTAGGAGTATGACCCTGAACTTTTTAACAAATCACTGCCTTGTTTGACTGCAATTGCTTGTGCTTTACCTCCTGATTATTCTCTGAAGCCTGGTGTGGAAGATGAGTGGTGTAGACATAGTGGTCCATCAGATGGACCATATATCCCCGAGCCTGTCAATACATCAAAGTAAGTATTGAATTTATACAAGTGTGATGACTGGAGATGAAGGATGAATGATGCAAACAGAGCGATTCATTAAGTGAAGTACATCCTTGAACCAGACACTTAGTAAAGTAAGTCTTTTATCAGGTAGAAGATGAGCAATAGGAACACAGCGATAAATAGTATTACAGTTTCTATTTAGACACATTGTGTCACTTTATCAAAAGTAAAAAATAAAACCTTTTTTTTAACACAATACAAAGTAAAATTTTTATTAGTTGTTTCAGTCATCTAGTATCAGGTGACAGTTACCATCATCAGAGCTTATGATCACAGACCTAACTTAACCTAATTAATGGGTAAACTCATTTTTTAAAAACAAAGTCACGTGACAAAAAGAGACTGTAAGCAAATACTTAAGACAGACAATTATTCCAGTAGGACACGTTTCTAGAATGCCCCAAATGAATATCAAAACCATTTTCAATAAAACAATATTTTATCTACAGGGTGTTTGGAAAGTTACTGTGTAGTTTTGTAATCATATTTTATTCAGTCTATTTCAAGCCAGCAACTGATAGCGGTGTTTAGAAACAAAATAAGAATGATCCTGGCCTGTATTGATGCCAACAGGGTCACTTTAAACATTGTTTACAATTGTCATTCATCTTTACCTCCTGTATTCTATATTGAAACATGTCTGTTAATAAATATATAAGTGCACAGTGATTTTCCAAACACCTTGTGTTATTTTCTCTGTATAGGCTAAGCACATTTGACACGTGTTCACTACAAAAAACACAAATCTATCGACCCTTTTTTTCCTACCGTGAATGTAGATTGCAACAGAAAATTACATTTACTTGTCTTCAACAGTTCCAAGCTTGTAACAGTTTACACCTTCTTTCAATTACTTTTTTTGCCTTAATGCTCTTTGAAAATTTCTGAATACTGGAAATAGCAATGAATAGCTTGGTGCCAAAGTCATTGATGTGCATTAATAATAAAATTGTTTAATTAAAATTTGAATAATTCCACTTACTTTAGTTCTCACTTGTGAATATAGAGTTAATTTTCTTTCTTTCTTTTTCTTTTTGTGTGTGTGTGTGCGTGCATTTCATGAGTGACACTTTGTAGAATGGACGGCAACTGGAGACACAACAGGCAGTTGCCGTCTATTCTACAAAGTTTCATCGTGAATACTTTGCCTAAACAATCTATCAGAAAATTTCTTAAGTTTTTCACACATTCACAGCCATGATTATTGCAACATTATCAGAAACGTTCAACTTCAGTTTGAGGATATTAGTGATAACCATGTTTTATATTGTACTTGTGTTTTTCAGTCTTGTTTTCATTTCCTTCTTGTTTTATGTATGTTTATATTACCACTACAATTGATTTGTTAAATTCTGTCTTTATCTTTAGTCCGTTTTGAATCTTTAAATGTTTGCAAGTGGTTCACATATTTGTTTTGAAGAATGAAAACTTTATAATCCTTCTTTTAATTGGAATGATTTAGAAAAGGAAATATAGTTATGTACAGATGAACATATTTTGAAATGATTTTAGTGAAGTTAATTCTAAATATTATCTTCTTTGTACATGTTTGTCAGTCATTTTATGGAAAGTTCTGTCAACAGTTTTAGAGACACGAACTCCATTCACTGCTTCCTGCTTCTAAATATACTTTTTCTTGTATATGTCTTCTATGATATCAAAAAATATATTAATTACATGCCAACTATTTTACATGTGTAAAATGTGCTTAGCTTTCTACTGTTATAATGTGGTGATTTACTAGCAGAAGGGTTTATGAAATACTTTGAATTGGAAATTATTATCATTTTTTAAGGATAACTTATGTTTACTGGAATCCAAATGAAAATATAATTTTTTCATAATTATCAGTTATATAGTATAAAAATTCTCAATGGTTTAATTGCTGTGTTACCACACCATGAAGGTGTCTTTTACATACTTTTATATCCTGCTTGATGTAGAATATATTCTGATGTTACGAATATAAACAACAAAACAATGTACTTAAATGCTGTAAAGTACATGTGCAAATCAATACAAAAATTAAGTCACGTAATCTGTTTTTTTAAATTCTGTACATAATTTGGCCTCTTGTGTTTTCTCCATATCTGTTTGAGACTGAGTGGAGATAGATGTTGAGTTAGGTTAGAATCAACAAAGACTATTGTTGAGTTAGGTTAGAATTTACAAAGACTATTATTGAGTTAGGTTAGAATCCACAAAGACTGTTATTGAGTTAGGTTAGAATCCACAAAGACGATGCTTATATTTGAACATTGATCTTTAACACTATTTTTAAAATAGTACAGAATAAATGTATTATTTTTAATATATAATGATCTACCTAAAAAGGAGTTAACATGAACCTTATCAATCCTCTTAATTTGAGGCATGTGGTCACAGATACACATGTACAAATCTAGTTATGTGTACTATTTGTCACATGCTTGAAAGGCCATATTCGGTCATATATCACAATAGAATTTGAAATACTCCTGAAGAAAGCAGACATGTGTTCTCTACCAAATTTCATTGAGCAGCACAGTAACATAGTTTTAATCATTATGATTTTTTGTGAAGCAAAGAGAAAAGATGGAATCCAGAGACAATAAAATTGAACTGAAAATATTTCAAGTTTATGGGAAATTTGAAATTAGTAGTTACAAAATCTTAGAAGGCAGAGGGAATACATATCTGAGGATCCTAGCAGAAAGTCAAAGTTCAAATGAAATTATTAACATAATAGTGTGTGTAACATCTTCTGTCTAATAGGTTTAATAAAATATGTAGCTCTCCTTATGCAATGCAAGTATTTGTGATGTTAGAGAGTTTTCTTGCTATCTCCTGTCATAATGCATAATTTGAAGCATCTTTGAATCTGCTTGTATAAATCACTTTACATGTGGTTTTTATCACAAAAAGACCTGTCTTAATTTAATCAAATTTTTTTATTGTTACAAACATTTAGTACATTTTATTTTTTAATTGTTCTTAAAAGTAATATGTTTCTAAATCTAGAACATACTACAGTTGGAATTGTTCATAATTATTTCAGTATTCAATTGAATCCAGAATTGAACAATGTTGTGCAGAAATTTGCTGAGCATTACCATGACGCATGGGCAAATCGGAAGGTGAGTTCCAGTTGTCTCAGCCAGGTTTCAGTAGATGTATCAAAGTGTTTCTCACTGGTAGTTCTTGATGAATCTTAATTTCATTGTATTAATTCTACATACATTTCAACATTTAAAAAATAAATGTTAGATACGTTTAAATATATCATAAATGCTTGCTTTAGGTCAGTGTAAAAACTTTTGTTTTGAATTTCATTTAATTATGCCTAAATTTTTTACTGTATATCTAATGATAAAAGAAACAGTCAGGAATGGAAGTAATCTTTTCTATTATTTTGAGATTTGGGGCAGATTTGCATATTATTACACTTCATACAGTGTACTCAGATTATAAGAAACAAACCATTCTTTTATTATTTTCTGTATTATGATAATTTAAGGAGAAATTGTAATTATTATAGGCACAAATTTTTCATTAAAGTTATAAAATGTACTTACACATAGGATTAATACTGACCTTATTGCTCCACAGTGGCTCAGAGGTATGTCTGCGGACTTACAATGCTAAAATCTGGGTTTTATACCCGTGGTGGGCAGAGCACAGACAGCCATTGTGTAGCTTTGTACTTAATTCAAAACCACAACAACAACTGACCTTATTATAAATTTCTCTCAAAGTATTAGAGTCTAAAGTGACGAAAAAAAAAATCGAAATTCTAGCCAGAACATTATGTAATCTAACATCTATATACTGTTTTCTACTAAAAGTAAAATATAATAAGCTGAGGGTATTAATGGACAAAACACACTTTAATTGTGTTTTTCTTTTAATTATTTTTAATTTTAGTTTGAAAATGGATGGAGTTATGGTGATTACTGGAACTATGAAAGAAAAATTCATCCCAGATTGAAACCATATAACCTTCTAGCTGAATGGGTTTGTGATTTAACAGATTATTTCAAAACTAACTATAGCAACTGTGTGTAAATGAACAGACCTATCTCATACCTATAAGGTTTTCAGATTTGTGTATTATTTCTTTAGCCATTTATCAGAAAATGCTTTATGCTATTTTCAATTTTATTCAGTGGGATATATATATATATTATTATTCATTATATTTAAGATCCAACTTTACAGGACAATGTTCTACAAATATAAGTTTCAAATAAATTTTTTTGCGTAATTTATACGTTTTTAAGGACTTTAACAAGTTTTTGGAATTAATAATGTTTGTATTTGTTATGAAGGAAAAAGAACGTTACAAAGAACCAATAAGAGAGTCATTGAAAGCTTTAATTGCAATTGGTTGGAAGTTAGAATTGGGAGAAGGTGGGAAAAGTGCCTTGTCTCATATTTCTTCAGTGGTAAGTGAACATTTTATTTTCATGAGGGTCATACTGTGGTGTGTTTTTTTTATAAGTATAAAGATAATAAATGTTATCATAACATTGACTAGTTTATCTCCAGCAATATTTTATTGAACTTACAATAACTTATTTTATAACTTAGAAAAATTTCTAGAAATGCTCAGGTTGACAATATAATTTTTAACTTCTTTTATATATGTGTGTGTGTGTGTAAAAAACTAGCACATAAAAATTTTTGTAATACTAACACAGCCTTGTGAAGCTAAATGCTATTTTGGATTGTAATAAAATAATTTCCAGAAAGACAGCTTGTTTTCCACATTACTATTTTATTCAATGAAAACATTTATTTTGTTGTATATTATGCTGTAATATTTTGTTATTCATGAAAAACTGCAAACATTTCTAAAATGGATTGATGATGTAAAACTCAAGTTTTATTTATTTCACTGCTTACTGAAGAGGACAGTGTTTTATTATAAGGTAAAAAAATTTATATCAAAATTTGTACGTGAAGAATTTTTTTGTTTAGTTTTTTTATTTGGTTGGAGTTTGTAGACAGTATTTTGTTGATGTTTGCAGCATGTGGGCTTCTATTTTCTAATTCGTGATACATTTAAACTTTTCTCTGATAAAATAGTGTTATGTGTTTCACACTATTTTTGACTAAACTAAGAATTTTTTTTATTTAGTTTAGTTACTTATTGGAATTATACCTTTATTTTCTATAGTCTGGTGACTCTCCACACAACTACAATCCTCAACCAGTAGATATGTCCAATCTAACATTAAGCAGGGATATGCAGGTGAATGTCTATATGAATATTTTATTAAAGTATCTTTTTTACAAAATAAATCTTTATTTTTTAAATATGTAGTATTCAAAAACACCAATATAAATGAAGTTTTAAATTCATTTACTTAAATTTAATTATATGAATTTTATATGCAAGCAAAATTTCTTCATTAAATTCTCTGATAAATTAAAATAATTGTATTAATTATAAAAAAATAGTTATAAGATATATGAGTTTATTGTATACTGCATTTTTTTTTCTTTATTGAAAGTAAATTGAAGTGATTTTTTTATATTTATTATTTTATGCTATAGAACATGTCTGAAAGGTTAGCTGAAAATGCCCATGATTTGTGGGCAAAGAAAATGAAAGAAGAACTTGGTAAGTAATTATATAGAAATGGGATAAGGTATTTGTTAGTTTATCAGTAATTTTTTTCAGTCAGTACATTTTTGCATTATAATCTGTTAATTATTATTCGTTTTATAAAATTTATTTGTATGTTTATAGTCATAATTAGTATATTTTTATAAAACCTATCTGTATCATATATCAGAAGAATATTATAAATCTTTTTTTCCAGGTGGAGGTCTTCATCCTCAGATGGTTCCTTATGATTTGTTAACAGATAGAGAGAAACGTAAAAACAGAGAACGCTCACAAGAGCTCCTGAAGTATCTTCAGTATGAAGGATTTCAGGTTTATGGGTATGTGCATGGTCTGTTACTTGAAACAGCTTTGTATCTAACTAATATATATTCTTTATAAATTTCCAATAAGAAATCATCTGGCTATTAATATTTATTTAACTTCAACTTGTTCTCCATAATATACATTTCCATGATTTAAATTGATACTTCCTTATTTTATTAAGCACTAAAAGAGAACAAGCAGAAATAAGTGAGTTAGCTAATATATATTTTTATTGTATAGTTGTGGCAGATTTACACAGTGTAAACTAGAGAAGGTTTTATTGAAATTGAGTCTTTAATTATATAGAGTTTAAAAATTAATATAAAATTTGCACAATTACACTTAATTACATAGATATACGTATATTACTTTAAATATTGTATTCTAAAAATAATTATGAATAAAAAATAGATGTGTTATCTGTACAATACATTAAGAGTTTGTATGATCATTGTTTTAACATAAGAAGATAAATGAAAAATGATACACTAGAGTAACAGTCAAAAGCTTTTTATTTCCAAGGTTTCATAGATTAATAATGACTAGATTAGGACTTTAAATTTATTGAATACAGCTTACAAGTAATCGACTTGAAATTAGCAAATAAAAAAATATCCTTTGTTTTCACCATTTCTTTCAACAGATTTTAAATATGAACTGTCTAGTTATAACCTCACAGGAAGAGAGGTTACTAGATTGATATTATATGTTTCCATTAATGCCCATAATATACCTAATATAAATCCAAATATGTACTTGATTTCATCCAATAAAACATTAAATAGTTTGATTTCCAGTGGATTTAGTAACAAGGTTTTTGGCATTAAAAATGTAAAATTATTACTCATTGTATTCGAATACTTTTAATCCTCTTGTGAAAAAATTAATGATTTCAATACTTTTAAGTTTATTTTATAATTTTTTGTTACATCACATTTTTATTAAAAATTCCAAGTTTCAGTTAATTTTATAATTGTATATTACAATCACCTGCACTGGCTCTTGTATACTTTCTTGTTTGGCTTTGCAATTGCAAGATTTTTATTTTTTTTCAGTTATGATAATTGTTTTTAATTATCCATGTTATTAAAACATTCCTTTTTTTGGTAATGCTTTGTGTTAATTATCTTTCTGTGAAGTGATTAATAGATGAAAAGACCCATCTGTCGTGAATGCCTGAGTCATGATTATTTGAAAATTTCCCAGTGGTTTTAATGTTTCTGTGTACTCCTAAACACATATTTCATTGACAGTAGAACTCACTAGCTCCATAAAGCTTTCAGTTTTTCAGTAGAGTTTTATCTATTGAAATTTTTATAAGTATTACTATACCTTGTTTAATAAAGAATTTTTAATTCAATGTAGAAAGTTTTTAACTTTTCTTATAACACAGTTTTAACTACCCATAAAGTAAAATATCATCTTAATCCAACTAAAATTTGTATTTTTTTTTTCATCTAACTTAAGGTATATTTCTTACATCTAATGTACACTTAGAAGTTAATTAACTAATAAAACCTAGACAGTCAAAGGTCTACAGTATATTTAGTTTTAGTTTAATTATAAAAAATCATATTGTCATTTGCTGTTATATGACAAACATTAAAAAACTCTAACTTGATTTGTAGAATATGTGTTAGAGAATTTTTATTTTATTATTTGTGAACTTATGTCTGTGTGTTTTAAAGGTAATATTATTAGGCTAATGGGTTTATTGTTGTATTTCAGTAAGTCTGTAGTTTGATTCTAACTGAAGTACAGTGTAATCATAATATGAATATGCATTAATATCTGGTACAGAAATATTGTTTTCTGTAATGTACTAATTAGGAATAAAATAATCCATGATGACGAGAAAACCCACTTGTAGAGAAAAATATATATGTAAAAACGACTGGTGTGGGATGAGATTTATTTTTTGCTCCTTTACATTTAAAAAAAAAACTCATACCAGCCGTGTTTACATATATAGGTATAAAATAATTGTTGTGAAATATATTTCTCTCATCAAATAGTTGGCCATGAACAAGAATGTATCAGAAAGATAATACTGCACAAACTACAACATGCTAAAATACATGTAGTTTACTTGAGTTAGAAAAATATACTTGTACTACAAGTGAAAGCTATGCTATTGCCTAGAATATCAACTTCAAAAGAAAAATATATCCTTGACAATTTTACAAGTTAATATAATAAAATAATAATTTATTTGTAGTTTTTATGAATTTTTTAATATTTTGAAGTTACATTTCAATTTTGTAAACTTGCATGATGATGCTGTCAAATTAATTGCACAAGGTTTTGTTGTCATCATCAAAATTAATTATTACATGCATTCAGAATAAGCTGTTATGTTTGTTGACATCATTTAAACTTGTTTAAGATCCTCCAGAAGCTGTTCTATATAAAAGTTTTTCACTACTTTTCATGTAATTAATTTATTTATTTTTCATGCAATTTTTTGTGAGTTTCAGATATAAATATTTCTGCTTTGAAAGCAATTTAGAATGTTTTAGATTCTTGAAATTTGTTTTTCTTTTGAAATTTTGTTTGTGCATCATGATGTGGAACCTTGCATGTTGAACTATACATTGAAATTGCCTTTTTGTTCTTCTTTATGTTTTTATTGCCATGAACATCGTATATTTTTGTCTTGTTCAATTTCCTGCATGTTTTACTATTTACTATGAACTGTGGGACATTTCATGGTGGCATGATTTGCATTATTTGGCTGTACTACACACCCATCATCGAATGTCAGACTGCACCAGAAAGCTGAAGATACTCAAGATGTTCAAACTAAACCCCATGATTATAGAGCTAGAAAAAGACGTGGAACAGAGGCAGAACAAATATCATCGCCTACAGCAGGAGAAAGACGATTTGCATCCTCATTATTAGAGAAACTTCTACAGTATCTTGACGTAGCTGCTATTAACATGAAGGTTCTGAAGCCTAGTGCTAACTACAGCAGACGAAACAGCTTTAAAACGTCCACCAGAGACGTCAAGTTTTTTGGCAAAGTGAGCTTTCTACTTTCCAGATAAACTGTATTTAAACTAGTTTTAAAACTGCATTAGGTATGCTATTTCATTTTTAGATTTTCAGTACTGCTGCTTTATTCAGATTGATTACTAGAAAGAGGTTTAATTTCCTCAACAAAGATAACTTGATTAATTATAACTTGTATTTATAAAATGAACTTTTGCTTCTTTCTTATTTGAACGAGTTCTCTTTCCTTTTTCTTCTACTTTGTTCTTTGTTTTTTTGAATTAACATGTTCAGCAAATTTTTTTATGCACTTAGGTCGTATTGCCACTTATGGAAAAATATTTCTCTGCTCACCGTACCTTCTTTATAATGGCATCTTCGCCTACAACTACAGTTGGAACAGCAACAATCAGAGAAAAAGAAATGGTTGCAAGGTAAGGTATAATACAGAAATTTAGCTAATTATATTTAGTTTTTGTTTCTTATTGCTAAGCTGTAATTTTTAAATGTTTCTGATTTGGTTCAATATTTTTTATTTAATAATACATTCTTTCTTTATAATGAAAAATTATAATAAAGTGTTAGTTAAAATAATTATTCTCAAACCATACCAAATAGATTACTCAATTACAAAATTGTTAAATTTAGGACAGTTTCTTGGGATTCTGGTAAGTAATTATAAGGTTAATATATTGGAAAAACATGAAATTTCCATGGGTGTGTTACTGCTAAGTGCTGAATATTTTGTAAGTTAAGAGTACTGACACAGATTGGCAAGTAGAAAAGCCTAATTTTTGCCACAGTGACGATTTAAATGTATAAAGTATAATGAAGCATTGCTTCATCTATATTCTACTTTATTTGTCTTCTTTCTTCTCCTTCCGATTGGCTTATTATAATTTTTATTTTTTACCTTTTATGGAAGTGGATAAGAAGTATTTTAAATATTGTAACTACCAAGTCTTGACTCTGTTTTATTGATATTGTCAATGCTGTATTTAATAATTTTTGGCAATATCAACTCCAATGGCTTATCGTTTTGCTATGTTTCTTCATTTGAGAATGACCTATTTAAATAACTCATGCTACATCTTGCATAAAACACATTACTAAAAAAGTAACTCACTCACTTAGAAAGTTGTGATGGCTACAGGTTCAGCTGTACAGCAGATTCGCTGAAATGCAAGAAGGTGAAAAAATGTTGCACCATTTACAGACCAAGACATTAAAAACAGTTCAGCTAATTTCAAGTATATAGTCAATAATTTAAAGCAGTAGCTATATCAGTATTATTTGTAAAACAATTTCTGTGGCTTTATTTATGCTGTTACTGTTAGACACATACAATAATGCATTTTTAGACATTGTAATCTACTGTCTTGCTAGCAACCAGGGACTGTTGTAATGTTAGCTATCATTATTAAATAAGTATTGAGGTTGAGTTAGGTAATTTTGAGCCATAGACTAGGTTTATTGATTGTTACATTAGATAGTTCTACATTTTGTAATCTATTTTGATTTTTGAGTTTTAACTATAGCACTGGACTCCATGATGATGAGAAACCCACTTAAAGTAAAAATGTATTTGCAAGATAGCTGGTATGGTTATAACCTGAAGATGACCTAAGAAGGTGGAAATATTGTTTTGTACTTTATTTTAATTAAAGTTTTAATATCCATACCAGCTGTCTTTAGAATACACAGCACTGGACTGATAGTAAGGTTAGGAAGTATCGACATCCCTGCCATGTTTGCTATATTATTCTTTTAATAACTTTGTTATTTGATCAAACATGCCATTAATAATGTAAAATAACATATCTATCCATCAAAGTAATGTTATAACTGCAATAAATATAGTTATTATGATAAAATAACAAATGTATGTTAGTTTTTGTTACTAATTGAATGTATTTGTGACTAATTGAAATCAAGACATTTTACTTACATTAGCCACGTGACCAAGACCTTTTTCACCATAGTGCTAACACAGTAAATTGTAACTGTAGTAATCAGATTATGTTCCTGTATTTTATTTCAAACACTTAAAGTTAATCAGATGGAATATGGTGTGGGTTTAAGAAGGATGTTTTTTTACACATGTAATTATCCTGGTTTATATTATCAAATATTTTATTGTAAATTCTTGAAATAACTCAGGTTTTAAAATTTCAAGTGCTCAATTTTTTTTCAGCATATTTATTCTGTGGTTCGTGCAGTTGCTTTATTCTTTGTACATGTGACTTTTAAAATCACTGAAATTCATTTAAACAAAAGAGTTTATCTCTATTGGACTTCACTATTTCTCTTTAGTGAATTAAAAAAAATCACTCAAAACTGTATAAAATATTTTAGTATAAGGTGTTATTTTGATTGTGGAAAGGAATCTTCAGTAGCTACTACTTAAAGCACTGTGCCTAATTGCTTATTAAAGCTGTATCATTTATTTATTTTTTTTAGTTTATTCTGCAAGTTGGCTTCTTTACTACGGGAAAAACTTAGTGTCTTTGGGAATGAAGCTCGTATTTCTGTCAGGTGCTTGCAAGTTCTTATACGAGCCACTGATGCCAGGTATGTCTATTTCTTTGTCATTCCATACTGAATTAAATAAGGAGGATGTTTCAGGAAAGTTTTTCAAACAAGATATTTTGTAAAATGATTAAAATTCTCTAATTTTCAATATTTGAAATCAAATATTTGTATGGTAATTTCTTAAAATTATATTGATATTCTATCTGACTGGAAATGGTAAGTCAGTCATCAAATGTGTTATAAAAGTAATGTGCATGTATTTAAATTAAAATCAACAGAAATTTGAACTTTTTGTTAGTTCTTATTCCATAAATTGTATCTTATTTTTCCTGTTTACTGTGGTTAGCTACTGTTTTTCTGATTGTTGATTTCCCACTGTTAGTATTATATATACATATACACACACACAAATAAGCTACATTTTAAATATTTCAAAAACACTCATCTTAAGATACTATAAACATCTCCTCAGTGGCACAATGGTATGTCTGCAAACTCACACTTTCAGTACCAATGTAGGACAGAGCACAAATAGCCCATTGTGTAGCTTTGTGATGAATTCAAAATAACCAACCAGTCAGAAAATTAGTTATGGTGAAAATGAGAAAAACAAAATATGTGAAACTTTCTTTGTTCCTTTAATTTTCATCCTTAGAACCATCACCAAGAATTGTCCAGACTTTGTAAAAACATCAATGCTAACGTTTTTCAACAATTCAGCCGAAGACCTTGCCCAAACTGTCGTAAATCTGCAGCAAGGAAGATACAGTCACTTACGTGGAACCACGATGAAGACCTCTTCTTCCATGAACTACGTTTACTTAGTTCTGTTACCTGTTTTGACGTCTATGTTTGATCATCTAGCAGCATGTGAATTTGGCAGTGATTTACTGTGTAAGTTTTTAAAAGCTCTTTAACCTCTATTCTAACAGAATGTATAAAATAAAACGTTTATATATGATGAATTAAAATAATTTTTCTCTCGTTAAAAAAGATGCATATATTCGCTTTTTATGAAAGAACGTGCATTAAAAGAAAACCAAATGTGATTTGAAAATTTAGAAAATCAAAAATAATTTTTCTACCTTTAACTATGTTTAGTTGTATAGATAAGTAAAAATTATTTTAAAATTTGTATCTGTTTTTCTTTATACCACCAGTGGATGACATCCAGGTAGCTTGCTACAAGATTTTGAACAGTTTGTACATTCTAGGAACAGATCCAGAACTGGGTAGTGACAGGTAATTAGATAATAGGCTTCTATGTGATGTGGTACATCAAAGTACTGGATCACAAAATAAATCTTTAATACCATATACAATGTTATGTTACAAATATTTGACTTTTTTTTTTGTTTTCTGGTTTCATATTTTATTTTGAGATTTTGTGTTGCTGTAAGTAAGACTATGTAATGCAAATATTCTATTTTTATATGCATAGGAATAAAAGAAACAAGTGAAGATATTTTGCTTAAACTCTGAAACCCAAAGAGCTTAATAAAAAGAATAAGATGTGTCTGATTCATTGGCTACAAATACCTTTAGTTTAAGAATACTGATGTTATACTGCATGTATGAAATACTCTATTAGAGTTACAAAACAAATTATGGATTTTAAGAATATTATGAAATTAAATTCAAAACATTTAAATACACAACTGTTTAAACTGATAAATTATTAGGGAAAAAAATTATATTACATGTAATACAGTGATATCCATATTTTCCAAATATTTAATTTTAGTTTCAAATTAAGAAGCCTGCATTAATTTATATTGTTATTTTTACCTAGGTTTTATTTATGGTTTTCTTTATTTTATTATTATTATTTATTTTCATCATACATTTATTTGATTATTTATGTTTCTTTATAATAAAATAATTTATTTTACTTTGTGCCTTTAGGAGGTTTGTCAAGGCTGAACGTGACAGGTATAGTTTAACTGTGATTTCTTTACTGTGTGTCCTTAAATTCAAAACAAAAACATAAATTTCTGAATCATTGATTTTATATGGGTTGCACGCTCAGACATATATGTAGAAATAAACATAGAATGTAATTTTGCTGGAATTCTCATGGAGGAATTTTGATAGTATACCAAAACATTTTTGCAACAGTATAAAATAATCAGTTAACAGTGCATATAAGAAATTGGAGTTATACATTTAATTGGAAAACCACAGACTGATAAATGTTTCCTGTTGGTATGATCTGAATAAGTGTTTAGAAAATCACACAATTTTAGTAGTTAATAACCCTCCCCATGGGCTCAGTGGTAAGTTTGAGGGCTTATATGCTAAAATTAGGGTTTTAATAATTACAGAAGGCACAGAACAAGTGTCTTGTTTTGTTTTACAATAAACAAACAAATTAGGAGTCATATTTGAGTTTCACAAAAGTTGCCATCTTTCATGATCAGTTTGCTTTGTGATTTTTATAGCATTCTTCTGTGACCAGTGTTTAATGATGAAAATATTTCTGTTTCTTTGCTATCTAAAATACCTTGATGATTTTATTTTTTTTGTGTTAACTCTAGTATTATTTTGTAACAAACTTCAGATATTGCTTTTGGTAGTTTTTATTATTAATAATATTACAACAAATAATATTACTGAACACAAAAATACTGGAATAATTGTTTTCCAACTGAATACTGAACTACATTAAAATAATCTGTTAATATTAATAGATGTTAAAATCATTGGTAAGTGCAACTATCTAGAACTAGAAATAAAGTGTATACCATGTTTTCATTGTCACAGTAACAAAATAGAACATACATACTGCATGTATTGGGTTGAGGAATAATTCGTGAGCCTTTTCTCAAGTTAAAAAATATATTCATAAATGAAACGCTTTCGCAAAATATTTCATGTCATTTGGTAGATAATTTTTTGCTCTAATAGATGGTGTGTTTGATTTTCATATGTCTTTAATTTTTGCTTTCATTTTTAGCTCATTAAATGGAATGTCAAGTGGACAAAATCGAGCATTTTCGACACCATCTGCTTTTCGCATTTAATTTCTTGCAATTTCGTTTAAAACAATGCATACTATATACCTAGGTATTACATGAAATAAAGTATCATAATAAATGTTTTGGGTGTAATGTGTTCATGCATTGAAGTATTGTATAGTCTTGCATGTAATGCTTGAATGAAATTATTTAAAAAACGCTCACAAATTATTCCTCAACCTAATATGTTTCTTGTACAGTTTATTAACTAGTAATAAAGAGTCCATAATTAATGTGCTTTCTTCCTATACCATATATTTGCTTGGAAGAAATCCACATTTATTCTATGTTTTTCCTGTACATGTAATCATAAGGAAGAAAACCCATAATTCTTATATATGTTTCTCCTATTTAAAGTACTTGTAAGGAACAAAATCCACACACCTTCTGTTTATGACTCATTCTTTGATATAATGGCTGAATCTTAGGCATTATAACAATTTTGTGAAAGTAGGTTTTTTGTAGTTCTTCACTACATATTCACATTCTACATACATGTACATAATCTATCAAGTACAATTTTTTTTATTTTGTCTATATATGTTACACATTTTTTAATGCAAGTTAGTTTTGTTTTGTTTTATATGAAATTAAATGTGTTAAGTTTCATAAGAACCTCAATGATTTCTACCACAGACATCGCCCAGCAATTGGAAACTGTCTTGGTGCCATGGCTAGTACTTTTCCTGTTGCTTTTTTGGAACCACATCTAAATAAACATAATAAGTATTCTATTCATGGACGTCTTCAGGAACACTCCCTTGAAGCACAAGGTAAGACTTTGGATAAAACTAAACTTATTTAATTGTTTCATTCATATATGTCTTAACCACTGTACATTTTTGTTTTAGAATAAAGATGTCTATCCAAGAATTATAAATATTTCATTCATGGGTGACTCTAGAAATATTCCCTTAAACCAAAAGGTAATTTATTAATAGGTTTTTACATAACATCAAACTTATATTTTGAGAATAGAGATAACTCTTAAAGATTAGTAAATATCACATTCATGGGCATCTCCAGAACAAAATTTAAATTTGTGGTAAGTTTCTAATGCACTTCACATAACATTAAGCCCTCAAGTATTTCATTCATGGATGTGACCTGAAGTGTTCTCTTAAATATAAAGGTAAGTTCTTAACAGATATGTACAACATGAAATTTGTTGTGAAAGATATTTTATTAATGAATGTCTTTCGGAATGCTGTTGAACAAAATGTGTTATACAATGCTTGACTGTGGTTGCCTTGAAGAAAACAGATCACTGTAATTCAGGCTGTAGATAAATTAAAAGATACTGGACATCTTCCACTGTAAGTGAGATACTTATTTTAGAAATAACTAAGAATTTTTCTAACATTCTTGGAAATATTAGCCCTTGATATGATATTATGAACCCATTAACATTTTTGTTACAGTCATCTTTTTCTCTGCATGCCATAAGGTTTTCATAAGTTACATCCAAAACTTAATTAAGCTACTTTTTAATCATGGTATACAAATAAATATGGCATAAAAATGCAGCTACTAATTCAAGTTTTATATTATACAAGTTATAAGTTCTTAAATTTACAAAGCAGTATTTAATCTCACCCTACTATGAGAACTATGAGATTTGCTCTCCAGCTATCTCCTCTTCTCTAATTTATTTACCACCCCTCTGAGAAGTACAAAATTTAATCTAAATTACTCAGACAAAGGATGATTTTTATATCTTTCAATCTTATTTGGTTACAGAACCATAAATTAGAAAATCAGATCCCTTTTGCCATGGTCATATGTCACATACTTTTTTTCACAAATCCAATAGTTCTTGTGATGTTTAATACTTCTCTATATACTGTTTATATTCAGTAAAAAAAACAACAAAGTTTTAATATATCAAATGGCACATTATATTGCATTGTTTTCCATGCAGAGAAATGTCTGTTTTGCTTTCAGTTCAAACTTTATTCCCATGGGAAACACATCAATAAGATTAGCTGAATTTTTATGACTTTGATGTTGAGAAAACCCACTTGTAGAGAAATGTATATGACTGATGAAGGTCCAAACGTTGTTCACTCCTCTACATGAAAAATTTTCTCAACCCAAACGAGCTGTTTTTACATATATATTTTAATGACTTTGTTGCATAGTTATAAAGCCAAACAAACTGTGGTAATTATGGGACATTGTCTGCTTTTTGCATATTATTATTATTTTATGTTATTCGGTGCATTAATTAAAGATTATTTAGTATGATATTACTATTAGTATAAGAAAGGAGGGTTAAGTTTCATTGACAGTTGACAATAAAAGGAAGAAGACACAAATAAGTACTTTGTTTCAGGCTTATCATGTGTATTCTTTATTTGATATTTTTTATATTAGATAAGATAAAATATAGATTAATAACAATAACAATTATCATGAGGTAAGCTCACGAGCAGCTTGTGATTAGCCTGTGCATTATGTAATTCGATATTTAATAGGGTAACATTAGCTACATGTTTGCCAAGTGATTTACAAAATTTATGGTAAGAATATTAGTTAAACATGTTTGAAGACCAATGAAGTTTAAAGTATAAACAAATTTATACTGTTACAAGTTCAAAGACATTTAGGATAAACAGATCTAATTTCATGTTTAAATTTAAGTCATACTAGAAAGAAAAATAATAATTTACATTTATTTCAATTTTAGTTTTGTTGTTTTGGTAGTTATAATTTGTATTGAATTAGATTAGAGAAAATGACAAATAAAATGTAATGTTTTACTGAAAAAAAAAACCATTTGAAATTTGTTTAGGAGGTCCTAGAGATTAAACAAATTAAATTTGAGATTTTTCAAATAAAGGAAAGTGTTTTTAATGTTAACATTAAAATCACTTTGCACTGAGAGCAGTCAACACTTTGACTCCATATATATTGATGGAGAAATGTTTGGTAAAAATACTTTATTAAATGACTTTTAATAACTACTGAAAGCTTGCAAAATTTTGGAAAGATGCATAGAACAAATTAGAAGTTACAGTGTGTAAACTATGAAATTCGACCAATCCCATAGCTGGAGAGCTAATACATATTCTTGCAATGTATACGAAAAATGTTAACACAGAAATTAGCTCTAACATTCAATAAGTTTATTCCAAACTGTCTTCATCTTTGCTCTTCACAATTAGTAAACTTGGTCATACTACACGTTGAAGGGCAATGAAACTACAAAGTTTTCCTGCAACCATAACTATAACATCCACTATCACTTTAGTAGGAGCATTTAAACACATCTTTAAACCAAATATCTTTAGTTTATTATCTTTAAAAATAATAAAATAGCACGTATTATTTTTCCATATTCTTTATTTTTGTTATTATATTTAATAATTTGTTTTTATCTTTATTGTTCACACACCTTTTATGTTTAGCAGGATCAACATTAAAAGCTGTATGTTCAGATAATAATTTTCAGTGATGTGGTACATAATCATACCATACATTTTCTGCCTTTTTTTGTTTTAATGTATTATTTTTTGGAATTAGCTATTTTGTTATGTGTGATTTTCGCATGACACATGCCAAGAAAGTTCATAAGTTGATTTTTCTGTAGTTGACTTTATTTCTTTGTCATTATCTGAAGATGATATCGCTTCTGCTCATAGGTGATAATGCTTTTAATGTTGCACATCGTGGAAGAATGCTGACAGCAGTATTTACCAATGGTTGGCCAGGTGATATCTCGAGTAGAGCTAGGCAGTTAACCTACTTAATTGGCTTAATCGATTACCTGTGATTTAAACTATTAATGTCAAAAAGAAACAAACCAAAATTAGTATTTCTGATTTTTACTGTTTTCCAATATTGAAATACTGCATTATGGTTTCTCATTATTATTTTAAAATAACCTAAGATTCTTCACCTTAATCAGTTAGTGTTAGTTAAAATAATCAGCCATTCAAAATAAGTGTGTCTGATTATTGGTGTTTTCAATTATTCTAAATACCCAAGCTTCATATGAAAATAATCTATTAGTTAAATGTAACTAATTAATGATCTAAATGATTAATCAATTATCAAACACTGCTAATCACCTAGCTCTAATCTTGAGGTTATAATCTCTTATTGTGTTTGAAAGAGAATGACCACATGCCATAACTTTTTATTTGTATGGACTGTAAAATGCCTCTTCATTGGTATTATCTTTTCTAACAGGACTTTGACATTTTCACACTTAATGTTGCAATCTTTTGAATATGTATCTTCATGAGTTAGTACTCTCTCCAATATGGAACAAGCTTGTTACCCATTGGAGTACCTTGATTCTGAGATGAAGTGGTTATTTGATTTTACCAATAGGTTCTAGATCACAGGAGTAAGATATACTCTAAATGGTAATATATAGCTGCAAGAATTTTGATTCATTTTTTAACACATTTTAAGGTATTTTTTCCAATAGTTATGCAGTTTTTAAAAGCTAATAAAAAAGTAATCTATTCCAGTAATGTAAGACTTTGATGTGCAGATCTAGTCTGTTTGCTTACTTTAAGTGGAACATGTAGCAGTCAGTTGAATTTTATGGCCAGTTACTGTTTCAAACATGTTTCTTGAATATTTTTTATTGTGATTGCTTTGATTATCTCCTTTTTTTAATTGAGGTAGTTATCAATTGTGTTCCCAGATTTCTTGTAACATTCTTATTTCGATGTCTGTATATTTATTACATATGATACATCTTGCTCTGTCTTTAGTTTTCTTGAATCCAATTATTGTGGTAGCTGGGCTAGAGTATAAATAATGGATGTAAAGCAGTTGGTATGGATCAGTTACCTGAATGGTCTTGTTGTAAAGTCATTGCTACTTTTGATGATTTTTCAGGTGGTGTTCTCATTTATTTTGGTTATTAACTCAAAGATACACAAGAGAGACTTGTGTTAGCTATTCCTGCTTTTGAATTAATAGACAGAGGAAAATGAGATAGTCATCACCAGCCCAAAAACCTTTGGATTGCTTTTTCATGTACCTGCAGCTACAAAGAGCAGAACATGATTTTTCACCAACAGGCTACAAACTATAGATGCTTGGATTCACAGTCCAGCATGCTAGGCACTAAGTTACACTTAACCCTCAAATGGTTCCAGTACCGTTGTAATTTGTTGTTATTCTACAAAATAAGAAATATTGACAGTTACCCTTGTTTCTTGTATTAAAGTCTCTGTAATTTATTATATGTTCTTGTAGCTGTGATGGCAGAGTTAGAATCAAGCATGCCAACTGTTGAAGATATCATGCAGCAGGTGGAAAAATTTTTAAACAGTGGTTCCAAGTACTTGGATGTTCCTCATATCATTGATGTCATGTTGCCCATGTTATGCAGGTTAGTGAAAGTCAGATACAATTTACAAAACATTGAGTTAAATTCATTCAGTAAGTGTTCATTTTATAATGTATTTGGAAGTGCATTAAATTACAAAGTAAGTACTCCCAGAATTATATTAAAATTATACTGAACAGCAAATGAAAAATATACATCAGTTAAAGAATGTAATTAATTGCCATGTGAAAAATTATTGTAAATCTTTCCTTTTTTTCAGAAATACTTATGACTTAATTTGTTTTACTCTTTATCTTAAAATCATATTTTTCAGTTTTTTGAAGTTATGTTTTGTGAGTATGAATGAAATTATTTTTCATGCTAATATAAATTAATGTTATTAGTTATAATTGATTATTGTATACTGTTATGAATCTACACTATAAATATAAAGAAAATAGGATATTTAAAATAAATAATTATCCTAAAACTACTTGTTGTAATGGGATAAATTTAACTAGAAGTGCATTTAGGTCTTAAGTTTCATTCCAAAATGTGTGTAAATCATATAAGGTCCTTCAAAACCATACTATACTTCAAATGTAATTTACCTTTTTTTTTGTATACTTGCATTGCTTTTGTTTCTCTATTTCAGTAATACAGAATTAGTGATTTGAGTAAAATGTGTGTCAGTATGTAGGATATTAATGTATTAATGGAAATTGTTCACAGTAAATGATAATTGCAGTAGTTTCTTTTAGGGATAGGCTTGTATGCTATTAGAGAATGATGGAAAGTACAGGATGTCCCAGAAGTCTGGAACTGACAGGGTGTGGGTGGGTGTTTTTCTTATAGCAAAGCCACATCATGCTATCTGCTGAACCCACTGAGGGGAATCAAACCCCTGATTTTAGTGTTGTAAATCTGTAGACTTACCGCTGTACTCGTGGGGGGCAAAACTGATAGGGAAACATAGTTTATTTATTATTCAAATTCCATCTCATTAACAGCCATACATATGTAAATTCTTAGTATACTGTTCTATCGGGGCATTTTCATTCCTGAAATGTGTGCAACTGGTTCCAGAAATGTGTTTGTTGGACTTCAAGAATATAATGTCCATTTTCCTGTGGGTCTAAACTTCTGGGATACCCTGTATATTAAACAATTTTGAAATATCCATTACTTATATCCACACTTCTCTGATTCTTATAGTGTCTGTAATGAAATTTAATTCATGTAGGACAAGTTTTAAAGATATAATTGCTTTAAATATAAAATTTCATGTAAAATTACTCTTTTCAAAAACAAGAAATATGTATTTTCTATTACATGCAGTTTTATGGGAGTTTATTTCTTAAACATATTTTGTGTATTTACTTTTATAAGCTTTGATTTGTAAGTCTGTGTAGTAATATTCTATTATAAATAGAATATTATTCGTGTGTTACAAAATATTCTATCATAAATATTAGTTTTATTCTTTCAAAATTCATCACTCAGATTTGCGTAACATTCATGCATGCATATTTATAAGAAAACGGTGCTTTCAACATTGAAATATGTGCAGTTTTTATTCTACAAGTACTGTTGAAATATTCCTGCATCTAAATACATATTAATTTTTTTTTAACAGTTATCTCCCTTTCTGGTGGAGTCAGGGACCTGACAATGTGAACTTAACAACAGGGTAAGGGACTAATTGTTTAATATATCTTTTTTTTTTTTCAGTAAAAGGAAAACCAATATTGATTTTGAACATTATGGTCATCTCTGGTATTTTATATATCTATAATATTTTCGTAACTTATGATGTAATGAGTCATTTTTTGAAATTATAGGCGGGAAATTGCTAGCACGTTGTATTTTGTCTTTGTGTTAATCGTTTCCATAAAACACAAATTTTATTTTTTTTGGTATATTTCATGGATCTTTAACCTTTAGTGATTAAGACTAGTTACCTTTGATAACTGTTGTTTGGCTTTCAGTTTAAAAATAGTTTGCAAAAGAATGTCCTTATTTTGTTGCAAGCCAGCTATGTCATTAACAAATCTATGATTATGTACAATATTATGTCTGTATAAATCTCTTTTACAGTAATTTTAGTTAGATCAGTCACTGTGCTCCTATATATATATACACACACACACAGTTTTATATATGTATGTAGACCCACACATAACTAAAAGATCGTTTGGTTTTAGAAATCATGTTACCATGGTAACCAGTGAGCACCTCAACAATCTTCTAAAGAACGTACTTAACTTGATTAAGAACTCCATTGGTGTAGAAGGTGCTGCCTGGATGATTAGCATTGCAGGTATGATTTCCTCAAAATTAGCACACCCTCCAAGAAAATGTTTAAAAATCTGAGCTTATGAATTTTAATAATTTTATTTTTTAACCCAAATGTGTTGACTAAATAATATATCCTTACTTTTGCAAATAAATATTTTTTAAACCTCGACTAAAGATATTTGTACCAAGTTAAGAAAAACACTGATTTATTGAGAATATAATACAAAAAGAATTCCAAAACTTTTTTCCAAAATAAAAACTTTATTTGTTTTAATAATTCTATAAAACATACTTATATGTAATAGTATTTGTTCTGATAATTTCAAACAATCATTTACATGTAACAGTATTTGTTCTGATAATTCTAAACAATAATTTACATGTAATAGTATTTGTTCTGATAATTCTAAACAATAATTTACATGTAGTAGTATTTGTTCTGATAATTCTAAATAATTTAAATGTAATAGTGTATCATGGTAATATCTTTTAATGCATTTTTCCTTTGTTGTTACAGCTAATGCAGGCCAAATCATCATAAATTCTTCAGAAACACTGTTAGAAGATCCAATCCTACCTTTGTCAGAAAAGATTTTTGCACGAGCCAATGCTGTTTTTCATAAAGAAGAGTTGCTTCGGGGCTATCTCAAATCGTCCACTGATGACACATCTCTAGTGGAGGGACAGCTTCAAGAGGTAGGAAGCATTTAGGCTGTCAACCATACATAGTAACTAGTTAACCTGTTTTATAAAAATGAAGTTAATTGTAGTTTTTAAAGTTAACTATAGCAAATCATAACATTATTGGTGTTTATAGTAGTTGCTGAAGAAATCTAAAATTTAAAGAGTCGCATGTTATTTACAGTTTCAAAACTGAGTATGCTTTAGATATAGAAATTAACTTTGATATATAATAACATACAAGTTTAATATTTTGTTAGACAATCATATCATTAGCCTAAGATGTTGATATGTTCCAAGCATGCCTTTGAAATATTACTTACTTGGTAATAGTAATGTATTGTAAACTGTTTTACTTTGAATTTAGGCACTGTATTTGATATATTGCTTTTTGTAATTTTCTCAAACTTCTACAGACCTAAAGAAAGACACTATTTCAAGACCAAACTAAGGCAAAAATAACACTATAAAAACAAAGTACATTTTATACAGAACATACGAGGCAAAGAACTGCTAAGTCCATACATAACAATACTTCAAACCAATTTTGGTTATGACTGTTTTCTGCAGGTATTATTATGAAGAATGAACTATGAACTTTTTGTTTTACCGATGCACTGTATGGTTGTTGTTTTAAGATAGAAATTTGGCATATTATTTTATTTTTCCAGGAATTTTCTCTGCTTATTAGAGATATATATGCATTCTATCCTTTGCTGATAAAGTATGTGGATCTGCAGAGGTAAGTATATGTTGCAGGAGCCCTCTGTGTTTTTAAAAACTTAAACTGTTTGTAAAGTGCCACTATTGTTTGACATCATAAGAAATAAAAAACCAGGATATGTGGCATATTTACATTTTCTAGTTTCCTATGGTGGTCTTGAAGCTGGTTTTCCCTAGAAGTTATTTCAAGTACAACTATAAAATAATTCAATTAATTACATTGAATATTTTATGCTAAGTAATTATTTATTATTGTATTTATGCAATGTACCAATAAAAAGAAGAGATTAAGAAAGTTTAGAAAAATAATGTTTAATTTTTATAAAGCTGAAATAGTAGCCTCATTGTAGTGTTTTTAAAATAATGTTTTGTTTTGTGGTAAAATCTGTTTAATTTATTTCTGAAGAAAATGTCTTATTTACTGTACATATTTAAAATAATATATTTAATTTCAATTTGTGAAATATGGCACATTTCTCCATTTTTTATTATGTTAAACATGTATATCACATCGGTAACATTGTATGATAAGTTTACTACTGCCAGTAATTTATCATCAGTACTGTTGTTAAAACATTTTACAATAATTATATTCTAATTAACACACTGACTGAATTCTCTGTGGCATTTATTTCCAGTTGAATAGTCTTAATGGCCAGAGCATCCTTTAATCTTTAATTTCTGTCACCTGTTGCTGTGAATAGAATATCAAATTGCTCTTATTTAATCTTACAGTCACACCCCTTGACAAAAGATGAAAGAACATTACAATGCAATGAGACACTGATCATTAAGAATTTCCAATTTGAAGTAACCCCCACTGGCACAGCAGTATATCTGCAGACTTGTAACAGTAGAAACTGGGTTTCGATACCTTTGGAAGGCAGAGGACAAATAGCCCATTGTGTCGCTTTGTGGTTAATTACAAACATACCTGAACTGAACATCATGGAGAATTCTTTCAATATTCTATAGATTAATAAGTTACTTATCATGTTGATGCAATTTTTACATCAAAATATAATCATTAAAATTACAATATTGGGAATAATTCATATTACTTAGGCTGTTTTGCAGTGACAGTTGGGTCGATTTGAAACTTAAGAACTGGAAAGCACTTTTTCTGTTGTTTATAATATTTCAGCTCATTGATTAATGTAGCTTAAAGAGTTAAAATACTAGTCTTTGAGTCAGTTATTTGAATAGTTATTATGTAGTGACCATCTTTATAAATGTTTAATCATTACATTACTTCATGTTTTACTTTTTAAGGGGTCATTGGTTGAAACATAATATAAAAGAGGCAGAACAATTGTACAACTACATTGCTCACATTTTTAACCTCTGGTCCCGCTCACAGGTAAGGCTTATAGCTGTTAAAGAATGGTAGTATTGAAAGTTGATTCTTAAGGTAAGTTAAAAATACTAATCATTTGAAGGGAGATATTAATTTGGATTAAATGTCAAACATTTTAATTAAATTTGCTGGAACTTAAAAAAGCAAGCATCATGTAATACCTTAACCACAGTTATAATAAGTATGTAAACACTGTAGAATAGGCTTGTGTACATTATTCAGTTCTATGACTTGTTAGTGTTTTAGAAGAATCAAGTATAATTTAGCTTCTTAACTTGCTCGTCAGATTGTGAGATCCACCAGCAAAGAGCTGTATGTCTGAAGACTTACAATGCTAGAAACTGGGTTTTGATACCTGTAGTGAGCAGAGTACATATAGCCCTTTGTGTAACTTTGTGATTCACAATAAACACATGCTCAGATTGTGAGAACTGTATATTGGTCAGCCTCATCACTTTTTAATTTGATTGATGGAATTATATGTTCAGCTTCATTACATGTTAATCTGATTGGGAGAATTCAATATCTTTCACCTTCTTGACTCGTTAGTTTGTGTTTTTATTTTTGTATTTAATTTCAGAAGAAACCAAATAATATCAATAAAACCCTGTGATTCTGTCACTTATGTATGTTCTAATTAAACCCTGGGGTTCTGTCACTTATGTATGTTCTAATTAAACCCTGGGGTTCTATCACTTATGTATGTTCTAATTAAACCCTGGGATTCTGTCACTTATGTATGTTCTAATTAAACCCTGGGATTCTGTCACTTATGTATGGATTCTGTCACTTCATGTATGTATTTAATTAAACCCTGGGGTTCTGTCACTTATGTATATTCTAATTAAACCCTGGGGTTCTATCACTTATGTATGTTCTAATTAAACCCTGGGGTTCTGTCACTTATGTATGTTCTTATTAAACCCTAGGGCTCTGTCACTTATGTATGTTCTAATTAAACCCTGGGGTTCTGTCACTTATGTATATTCTAATTAAACCCTGGGGTTCTGTCACTTATGTATGTTCTAATTAAACCCTGGGGTTCTGTCACTTATGTATGTTCTAATTAAACCCTGGGGTTCTGTCACTTATGTATGTTCTAATTAAACCCTGGGGTTCTGTCACTTATGTATGTTCTAATTAAACCCTGGGGTTCTGTCATTTATGTATGTTCTAATTAAACCCTGGGGTTCTGTCACTTATGTATGTTCTGATACTTTTATGATTGTTTTTTGCTAATTTTATGAATATATTTAACTTTTAACCTTGAAATATATTTTATGACCTTAGAAATCTTCATTAAGGTGATAGAAAAGTTTTGGTTTTAGCAGACAATCAGAAAAGTAAAAATCTATCTTTCCTTCTTGCTTGTATGTACATTTTTCAAGCATAAACATTTTTAACTTATGTTATCATTTTACTAAACATATTTTCTCTCACTATTTTAGTATTTCCGACGTGAAGAACAAAACTTTATTTCACAACATGAAATTGACAACATGGCACTAATCATGCCAGCAGCAGGTAGAGGACATGCTGCTATACAAAGTACAGATCATGGTAGCACGTCAAAAAGAGTGAGGTTTATTTTGCATATTTCACAGTTTGTTTTATATTACATAAAATAACAAGTATATAAGCAGATTTGCTATAGTGAATAGTGAAGTATTTCTTTGAAAAATAAATAGACTGAAAAATATATATATACATGTGTAAAACATTTTATTAGCACATTGAATATGCATTCACAAATATGATTATTGATTGTTTGTAAGCAGTTCTAATCAGAATTTAAAGTTTTAGTACAAGTAGCTCATTATATACCAGGAGATATTGATTTCTTTAGGTTTGATTTTCATGAGATTGCAGATGGGTCTTAGATGTTTATTTAAGTTCCACAATCAATTGTCCAGGTGAAAAAACGAAGAGATGGAAAAAGAGATAAGGACAAAGAAATAGCTTCCAGTCTTATGGTTGCTTGTTTGAAACGCCTTCTCCCAGTTGGTTTGAATCTCTTTGCTGGGCGAGAGCAGGAACTGGTTCAGCATGCCAAGGAAAAATTCTTGGAGGTAAGTGTTTTATGCAGGTTAATCATAAGTTTAATAAAGAAATTAAAATGTAATTAACTCTATATGTACAATAATTAATTTACAAGTAGAGACTGACTGTTTTTTTTACTTGTTTTTCAGAAGCAGCAAGATGCTGATATCTTTGATTATGTAAAAATTCAGCTGACGCTTCCAGATAAGGTAACTTTTTCTCTTTACTTGAGGTTGAATATAGCTGTTGCTTTACTTATATGTTCTGTTTTTGGAAGTAGAATAAATGCTTCATCTAAATAAGATTAGAGAAATTGGTCAGTCTTTGAACTTGACATGTTTTTTTGATCAATTATAATGATGGTAGCTCATATTAGTACTTTTTAGTATAGTGCATTATAATTCACCAGTTAAGCTTGAGATATTTTCCATGTAATTGATTTTCACGTTGTCTTGATCTGGCATCACAACATCAATGTTTTTTTATCAGTTGTGGTCTAAACTTGAAATACCTTCATACAGATTGATCCTAGTGATGACATGAGTTGGCAGCACTACTTATATAGTAAACTTGGCAACAAGAAATCAACACACACTTCACCAAATGTCACCCCTGATCAGCTAGTCGAGAGGATCATTGATATGGCCAAAGTTCTGTATGGGCTACATATGGTATGTGTCTTAAGATAAGCCAAAATTTAAAGTAGGTTATTTTTAATATTCTTCAATAGAGTTGCTATTAGGTTTTCTCTTTTTTTTTAATTTTTTCTTCAATGGATATCTTTCAGTAAAAACAGTTTAGTAAAACAAACTAACAATATAATCATTATGTAATATTAATTAAGATGACATGAAGTCAAATAGAAATAAATTTTTGTAATATACAGTTATTTATATATAATAAAAGATACTGAAAAACACCTTCACTTTAACAAAATAACTTATATATTTTCAGAATGACAAAAAATTGTCAATAAGTTTTTAGATGTTTGACTTTTATGGTTTTAATTATCAGATATGTATATAGAATATGCATGAAAGAGATTTTGGTATTAAGTTCATTATTGTTTTATAGTGCTAAATTTAAATGCCTTTTAGCACTTAAGGTAATTAACAATGTTCAAGCTATTTATTTCATTATATGTATACACACACATATATGTGAAATATAAAACATTAAATACTACAATTGTTACATGATGTAAAACAGTATAAAAAGAAAGATATTGCAAAAATTGTTGAATGCTTGTTTGAATGATAAATTATCATAAAAAATATGTTGTTTATAATAGTGAAATTTGAATAGTTGGCTAAGTTGTAAGCTTTACAGATAAATGTAAAAAATAAGACACTAAGTTCTGCAACTGTCACAGCATGAATAACTTTTCCATGTCATTTTTTGGACGTGGGTAATTTTAGGTAAATAAATGACACAGGTTTAACAGTTGTGTTGTCACCATTCAGTATGATGTTTTGTTTAGCCATAAACTCTTTGAAGACCTCACTCATATTTAGTTGGAAGTTAGGCTCTGAATATGATCTCCAAGAAAAAACAAATCAAAATCTGAACAGTAGGTTGAAGGACTGTTTGTTTCATTTTAGTACAAAGCTAGACAATGATCTGTGTGCACTGTGGCTACAATAGAAATTTTTTTTCCAGATTTCACCATTGTAACTCCCTAACTAGGTTTAAAGAAAAAAATATGATAAATGCATGTGAGATTTATGATAATGAAGTTTATAGTTATTGGAAGTATTGTTACGAATTATAAATATAAATGCACAACAGCTTGTCTTAAACATTTTAATAAAATGTTTTTTGAGTTACCTACACAAATATGAGTCCAGATTCATTTAATAAAATTGTTATGCTGTTTTGTTTAAATCATTTTGTATCAGCTTTACTTATACACTATCAAGATCTTCGCTACATGCTCAGATGCCTTATTTTTAACATCCACTTGTACCATTTATTTTTATTGATTTATACAGTATATAGTCACACTTTTTTCAGTGATTACTGAGCTTGTAATTTATTTCAACTTCAGAACCATAATTAGCTTCTCAGAAATGGAGAAAAAAGAAGGCTGTTTTCTTTTCAACGAGGGACTACTTGTAATCACAACTTGATTGTGATATGCTACAGGTAGAACTAATGCATCACACAGAAAAAAAAACCAAAACCAAAAACAACTGAATCTATTATTTTAATAAAAGCCTGAATCCTTAAATTGCACTTTTTTGTATCCTGTAACTTTAAAACAAACTCTTAACGTAAAAAATACTTTAATTGAATATTCAGTTTTACCATGAAAGAGTAAAATACTGAACAAAGTGTGGAGTATACCTAGCCTAGTTATAATTATTGCAACAGATAAGAACTAAATGTTATAGAATTGAAAGTATAACATTGTCAATTGTGACTAAAATTCTGCTGTTGTGAAAAACAATAATCATATACAACTTCTGTTTTTCTTAGTGTTTGTTTTATTTCTGTTTTAATCATTTATATTAAAGTGTTGGGGAAGTTTTTGTTAATTTTCTACTGCTGTAACTGTCTTTGTTCCACTACAAGGCATGCAAAAAAGTTTAACATTTTGTACATGTTTATTCCAACTTGTTTTATTTTAACAGTACACAAGCAAGAAAATATAATGACTTGTTTGTTTCAAAGTTTCTTACAAGATATGTTTTTAACTTACCTGATTCAGTTTACTATGAACATAAAAAAAAACTACAGAAGTCAAATTTCTCACATTTGCTTATATCTGAAATATGAAATGTAGTAATGTTTTATTTTCAGACTTTATAGCTATGTTTTTATTAAGTTCCTTGCCTGATTAGGTTGCTTTAAAGTTTGCAAAATAAGTATGGAGGCTTTCCTATTTAAAAATATTTAATTGTAACATGGTATACTGAACATAAAAGAAACATTCTTCACATGTTAGCATTATTAAAATGTTTCTGTTTTTAATAGATTAACCTTTTATTCTTAATACCTTGACATTATTTTGATCACAGAATTAAATGCAGAGAACATTTATCAATGGAGCAAACTAGAAATTATGTTTTTGAATGTGTGCGTAATAGTTTGACAATTAATCTTTAAAACATTTAACACTATTAACAGTGAGCACACTGTTTTTCAACTAAACAAGCTTACACAGTTGTTTTATTCAAAATAATTTGCATGCAACAAATATCGGTTATTAATGTTATTATTTCAGTAAATTATTACTTACTGTGATTGTTAAAGTAAACTACAAGTTATTGTTTTTTTTGTAATAAGGTGGTTATGCTTCTGTTAATGTTTTTTGTTGCATAGTGTTTTTGTTAAATTTATTGCATCTATAGATTGACTATCCAGATCATCGGAAAAACAGAAAAAACTACAGCATAATGCATGTTTTGGCTAATTTGCTTGTGAGTACTAAGTTTGATGCATTTTTTTATTAATATGTTTTATACAGAACTACTGCGCTGTGTAACAAAGATAAACAGATTATTGCACATTAATTTACTACATCCTGTTTAGTTTTGTATGGAAAGGCTTTATTAGTGTTTTTGAAATTAAACATGTGTTTTTCTTATTTTAACGACTGAGGTAACTTGGTAATTTTGATTTGTGTTTTTTTAGAATACAATATAATATATATTATAATATAATATAACTCACATAATTTTCTTTAAAAAATTTCAATTTTATCAAAATTGTCTTTTTAGACTAGTACAATTATTTTAGTTTTTAATTTTCACTAATTGTTTTTTATTTTTCTAAAACAAATTGAAAATCTCTTTTACATTTCATTATAATAAACCAACAGTGACTAGAAATCACCTTACATAAACTTCATTTATTTTTGTATTTGAAACTAATGAAAAATAAGTCAACTAGAATAATTCATAGTTTTGTTTAGCTTAACCATTTTGCCTGTAACCAGACTATTAAGTAATCACTGTCCAAACCACTGTGGGAAATATTTTGTGACTCCCAAGTGTTACATATTTTTCCCCCATCTGCATGTGTTGCAAACTTGTGTGTATTTTGTAATTGAATTTTAAAATCTACTTCAGTAATGGTTGTTTCTCCTTGTTTTTACTTAATTTTCCAGTGAGCTGGACAATAAAAATAGTTAAATAGAAAGTTAAAGAGAAAGTGTTTACTGGGTTTTTACTTATCAGTGTCTGGTAAAGTCATTGTGTGTTAAATAGCTTCTTTTACAGAATACACAGAGCATTTTATAATTTTTCAGTCTGTTCTTTATTCATATAGTCCAAAAGTAATGTACATGCATACATTGTATATATATGTCAAGAAGTAGCTTGTGTCGGTATAACTGGCTGTTATTTAACCCACAATACACAGGTAGCCTTCCTCTACTATTCTAGCATAATTCTCACTTTTTCAATGAGCATTACAGTGTATAAATATGTGTTTATTTCACTTCATGTAATTGCATTTCAGTCCTTCTCCAGTTTAAACTTGTTTTTGTTTGCTTTTGAATTTTAGATTTGTTGAAGAATTCTACCATAATTTGAATTCTTATTTGAAATATGAACACAAATTTCATGGTGGCAGATGATGAAGTTCTTACCAATATTTAGCATAATAATGTCACCAGTTTCCAGCAAGATAGGTTAACGATATCCAAGGAGGAAGTTCAAGCCTGAATTTGCAGTAAGTTGGATACTTTTGCTCAGGTGTTGGCCTGTTCTTCCTTTCCACCTGAACAAGATTATGAAGAAAAATTTATTCAGGGTAAAAGATAAGTTGGACTCTACTTATCTGGCTTTCCTTTTTTTCTTTTGGTCAATCACATAATGCTAATAATCATGAGTTTCACAGTCTTGCTGTTCCTACACCTTAATGGTCTGGTATATCAACTTCTGAATGTTTCACTCTCAGCCCTTGATCACTCTCTTACCTTATTCTGATTATTATGTTTTTCCACCATCACCCACCATCAGAATTCCCACTCAATATTTTGCTGATAAATTGCTGTTGGATGTGAATATGCTCTGTCCCCCAGTTTATGGACCAGTATTCTTTGGCTTACCAGTGGGCTTCAAATCCCTTTTTGGGATTCCCAACGTCTGCATCCTCACCTCACCTGTGGGGCACAAATCTGGGGTCTGTGATCCACTTTAATCAATCTCAGTTTTCTAGAATTCATCTTGCTCTGACTATCCTTTTGCATATTATTTCTTAATTACAGTTATTATCTTGAGCCTTTTGCTAGTCACCTGATCAATTTTCTGATGAACTCAAGACCCTCCTGTTTACTCTCACTCATTTATCAAAATCATCTCCTGGGTATTGTTTTGTTGAGATTTGTTGTTGACAGATGCATAACTTGAGAAGATGTCTTTGAGAGATCTTTGTCAAGCCCCATTTCTGCATGAAACAGTAGGGGTTGTCCTGAGTAGTTGGAGTCTAGGATTGATGTAATGATGCTAAATTCCTCCTTGGCATCTTGTTTTTCTTGTCCAGCTGTTCGTGCCCAAGCTTCACTAGTTTGAGTTCCTCCTGCCCCTTCGTCCTGTTCCTACCCCTTACTCTCTTTCAAGTGTTCCTATTCTTACTCTCGTTTTTTCTGTTTCTGTTCTTCCGGGGTTTAGCAGTATAGGTGACAGGATGTGTTTTCCAGGGCGAGTGAGGGACAGGTTGCAACAATTCTCAACCATTTGGCATACCTTCACAATGGATCTGTGTGTTGTGTTTTACAGGTTTTGTCAGAGGGTCTTTGCTTTCAGTTCAAGTCCCCTCCTCCTATCCTCTTCCCTGGTTTTTTTCCTCTTCCACAAGATTGTGCCTTATCCAATCATCTTACCGAGTTGATTCAGGACCCCTACATGAAGGAGCTGTTGAACAGGTCATGCTCACTCACCTGGGATTTTACTCACATCTGTTTGTAGTCCCCAAAGAGACAGGAGATTGGATACATGTCATAGACATGTCCTGGCTGAGTTCAACTTCTCCCTTTGATGGATTTTCCCTGGAGCTCTGGATGACCAAGTACGATTTGATGGACACCTATCTTCATATTCCCATAGCTCTAGGTTCATGTCACTCTCTTCAATTCATCCAGAAGGGATGCCTTTCAGTTTTGTGCACTGCTTTTTGGGATGGCTTCAACTATTCATGTGTTCTATCAAGTGGTTTGCTCATTTAATCATCATTTTCATTTGCAGGGTATTCAGACTCATCATTGCATAAGTAACTAGCTTCTGCTTCCCTTTTTCCAGGCCCAAGTGAACTCTCACACCTCATTACTTGATTATTTCTCCAAGAAGCCACTCAGGTGGGATATTTTATCAAGCTGGAGAAGTCCCTTTTAAAAGCAACAATATCTTAATCATAGAGAGGTTTTCTTCATTTCCCATCTCAGCTGGGCTCTCAGCTTTCTCCACTTCAGTACAGGGATATGGAGCAGGTGGTCACAAATGCATTACATTTGCCTTCTCTCACTGAGCAAGAAGTTTTATCTCTTTTGGGGATCTGGGCTTCCTTTGGAGCTCTAATTTCCTTGGGTCATGTGCACGTGTGTTCCTTTTGGTGAATGCTTTTTAGCCAGTGGAACTTCACTCACAATTCCTTGGATCATCCTATCATCCTCCCTTTTGGGATCAAGACTGATCTATAGTGACTTTACAGGGAAATTGACTATGGTGGGAGATCCCATTCCTTTGCTTTGTCCTGATTCTCACTTGTTCACGGATGCTTCCTTGGTAGGTTAAGGTTTAATCCCTTGAATTCAGAGAAATTTTAGGGCAGTTGTCAGTTATGGAAACTATATTCCATATCGACCTCCTGAAACTTTTGGCTGTTCATCAGGCTATGTCTCATTTCCTCTTGCCTCTCTGGAGGTGTGTTTTGATGGTTTGTTCCAACAATTCCACTGTCATCAGCTATGTCACCAAATAAGAAGGAATCAAGTCCTTTTGCCTGTGTTTTTAGACTTAACCTTCTGTATTGGCCCCATTATTACATCTTAACCATCTTAGCATGTCCCAGAATTATGAATCTGGAAACCAACCATTTGTCTTGTCTCAACCAAGTTTTACCTAAAGAGTGATCCCTTCTTCTTCAGCATTTTAATTGATATGTTCTCACCTTGGAACACTACACAAAGATGTGTTTGACACTCACTGAAATGGTAAACTATCTTCCTATTGTTCTTCTTTTCCATGCTCCTCAGCTCTTTGGGTTGGATTTGTTCAGTTAGAAGCTCCATCTTTATGTCTACCCTATTCTCAAACTAATCTCCAGGGTTATTTCTATTGTTCAGACCACTTCTTGTTATATTGACCAGCTCAGACATGGTTCCTTTGTTTTGGCCCTTAATGGAGCAGCAGCCTCTGCATTTATCTCTGTCCAGGTCACTTCTCTGACAACTGCAGTCAGATGTATTTCATTCAGACATCACCAAACCCCATCTTCACATGTGGCTTCTGTCTGGTCCTCGCCTGTACCAGAGATGTTGATCTACCTTCATACAATGGCCCTTTCACCAGAGCTTCTGTTCTTCCTGTCCTTCTGTTCCTCATCTGTTCCAATTGTTTACCTGGTTGTTTGATCAAATTTTGCCCATGCCAGTAGTTGCCTGGTCAGGTATGCTGAATATCAAATCTTTGCACTAAATCTGTATATTTCTGAATGCTCACAATAGATATGGAGTGTTTCTGTAAGACCACTGGACACTTTTTCAATTGTGTGTGTGTGTGTATCGAACTTTTATTATTGGTGTATTTTATATAAAGCACTGTCACTCATAGACTTCACAAGTAAAGCAGATAGAGGTTTTTGCCCCTTCCCACTAACCTGTGACCTTTCTGACCTTTCTGCTCTTCAAAATAAGGAATAGCAGACACCCATTGTACAGTCTCCAGTTTGTTGTTCCTCTGGACTTCCCAACACATATTCTCCCTCTCCTGTCCTTCTAGTGGAGCAGAGGAGTCCTTACCACTCCAGTTCCTAGTTGCTAGAGCAGTGGATCATGGAGGTTTCCTCTTGATCCAGATTAAGATGAAGGCTGTCATCCTTATAATCATTGAAAAAGCAGTAACATACTATTATAGATCCAGAATGCTTCCCCCAAATGTTTTGTCCAAGCTGACTTTAATTGTTGATCATAATATATATGCTTGTGCAAGGTGCATCCACTGAGTATTTTCTACCTGGATGAATTGCACATGGGATAATTTAATGTATCTCAAGGTGCTTTTTCTGGATGTTCTGACTTGGGTGTACCACACTTTACCCATTCATATATAATTTACAAGCCTTTAGTCCCAGCCACTTATGCTTTTATCACATTATTTGGCACCCTACTATGACTAATTATTCTTATATCATATGCTATGACCTGCTTCACATGCAGATGAAAAATGCTCTATTTCTTGATAATGGGTTTATTCTGAATTATCAGGTAAAATTTAATATCACCAGTTATTTATGAGGCTTTCCCTCTTTTTATACTATTTCTTTTGCAGAGGAAGATTGCTCTTGTTGCTACAAATGCCCTTGACAAGACATTATTGGACATGCTTCATTGTGCCACAGGATACTTCCCTGGCACGTAATTCTTCAGTCCCATTGTCATTCACTAACAGACATTCCATCTATCAACCCTATACTGATTTACATTATAGGTATACCTCACTGCTACAAAGCAAAGTTATGTACATCTTTTTCATGTGTGTATGGTGCCTGCCTCATATATTCCACCCCATACATATATATATTTATATTACTGTTTCATTTCTTAGAAAGGAGCATACCTGTTCCAGAAGTACTGCTATATCCCACAGATGTGTTCCTTACTTTCTTCTTCTGACATACCTGTTTTTCTCAGGTTATTGTTATCTGCTTATTTGAATACTGTCAAGCCTTCACTAGCCTCTCCACCTTTTCAGTGTGGGATTCTAGCATTGGATGATTCTAGCATACACTGAAAATGTATCTCTGATAGGTACTCTCACCCACTTCCCACCCTTTCTTCCCTCTGATGTGTTGGCATTTTAATTTGTTACTTCCAATTCTTGAAAGTGGGGATTTTGCTAGAATAGTATATGTGGCACAGTATGATTGGTGGAGGGTATTCATATAATATGCACATGCTCTGAAATGGTCCAAAAATAAAGGGGTATAACAAACTGGTGCCCTGTAAGCAAAGACTGTTTAAGCAGTTTGTAAAGGGCAAATCAAGGTTGAGATAGTTTTGGGCAAAAGAAGGTAAGGAGTTATTGGAAATACATTTTTCAGTATGGGAAAATTGCACCATTTCTTATGTACCGTTGAATGCAATTTACTTTATTATTATTAATTTGAAGATTTTTAGTATCACTGGTTATTATTCGATCACCTCCATCACAGTATAATGGCCATTCACACTTGTCATGTAATTTCCAATATTTTGACATCCCAAACTGCTGTTTTGGTAATATAGTTTTTAGTACATCATTGAATGATAGCTCATTCAAGATATCTGGCATACATTTTTTTATGTGTTGTTGCATTTTGTCTATTTTTTGTAAGTAGTAAGACTTTCAGAATAAAATATTCAGTTTTAGTTTTGGGAGTTTAAAGACCTACTTGTTCTGTCATAATATCAATAATTTTAAAAGAATATATTAATATTAACAGAAACTACAGTGATAAGCTAATGCAGGAAAATTACTTTCATACTGATTTATTATTAAAAACACATTAAAATATGTTTATACAGCTGTAAATATTTGTTTAATTGTTTTCAGAGCAAGTTATAACATGTTCTGGTGCTCTGTCAGAATCAAACTGTAAGCTGCTATCAAAGTTGCATTTAGTGTGTAATACCTTTTTGTAAACTTATTGAAGAAAAATACTTGAATTCATTGACTTTGTATATCTTTTGTTATTTTTATAATTTCCTTGTTAATAGTCTCCATGCTAATATTAATTATGATTTGGAATATTGCAAACTTTTTAAAAGATCATCTGTCCTAATTATTTATTATTTTGCTTTAGCATATTTAATTTGCACTCTCATTTTTTTAATAATTTATTTTTGTTTGCTTCTTCCACAAATTCATTGGTAGATTGATCACCCCCAAGGGCAGCAGAAAGGGGTGTGGCGCAGCGTGGTCTCAACGCAGAGAAAACGTGCTGTAATTGCCTGTTTCCGAATGACCTCACTTCACAGCCTTCCTAGGTAATCAGTTCAGTCAGTGTTAGGTGATAAAAATTATCCTGGAAACATTCAGAAGAGCAAGAAAAATGTCTCTCCTTCATATAACCCTGAATGCATGCTTTGCACATTTCACTCTGTGCCTGCATCTATTGATAAGAAACAAATACCACAGTTAAATTTGTGCCCTGTAAAGGAGTGTGGGATCAGTACCTCTAAGGATGCTAATATTATGTTCCCACACAGTTTTATATATACGGTTACAGTGCACAGATCCTTTCACAAGAGTATTCTAGCTGTGGTTTGGGTCTGAAAGTTTGTTTTTTAAACTAGCCCATTTTTGCTTGGTATGTTTTTTTCAAATTTATTTGTTTTAACTTTTTTATACATTATTGGTATTGTCTAATGTAGTTTAATAGTGTTGTCTGTTCATTACAAGATCTTTAATATTAATATTCAATAGTTACTTTATAGACTTTCCAAAAGTTTGTTTGTTTGTGTGTGTGTTCCCCAACAATTAGGCACACAATTCTCGTCCAGCTCGAACAGGATGGCTGAAATTGTTGTCCACATCCAAGAAACGAGCTGCAATAGCCTGCTTGCTTAGTGTTCCTTTGTATAATGTTAAAAGGTAACGTCTTAAATTTTGGTGAACCAAATTACAGCTTGTATGCATGCAAAGATCTCTCTATGTTCATTAATCATATTATATAAAAATGACTGGTATGAAGTAATGAAAGAAAATATTAACTTACAAATGTAGAATAATTTTAAATGTAAATATCTGTTTTTGTATCCTTGCATATTTTACTTGATATTAAATGTCAATTTTTATAATATTTGCTGAGTTCACATTTAATTTATTTCAAATAATGCAGTGTTTGCCTATATAAACTGAGATATGCCGAAATAGAAACAAAAGCTTTAAATGCTTTGTTTCAGTAAATTAAGTTGGAATAATTAATTCCATATATTATGCTTTTAGTAATGATTATAGAAAATAAAAAAATTCTGTGAAAGGCCTTTAATAATAATGTTTTTGAAATATGATATAAAACCAAGCTCTGACTTGTATGTGTCACACTGATGAGCATATTGGAAGATTTGACCTTCAATATGCTACTGAGCATACTGTGAACTTTAAGCTTTGGCATGTAATAAAAGTGACACCAATTCATGTTATTCAGTTAAAACTTAAGGTTGCTTATTGCTTGTCCTCTTACCAACATCTTTAAATTAGGGATGAATTTATGTGTTTTGGAGTCTCTTACTTAGCAATTAATCCTACATATCTCATAAGGTGCTGTTCACGTTCAAAATACCTTTCATATTTACACCTCCACTTTAGATTATCAATGCTCCCACAGGGTGAGATATAAATTTGTTTAGATGAAGCAAATAATTTCAAACTCATGAGCACTGAGCTTCTAAATCAGATTTCATTCAAAATAAGCTGAAGTTACATACTCAGCTAATAAAACTATAACTCTGCCCTTGAGGTAGACTATTTTCACATAACTAAGCTTGAAAATATTGCTGACAGTAAGGGCACTCATCTGATCAAAGAATGCATTCTAATCATCATAGGAAAATGTAATATTCAGTTACACTAATATCTGAAAGGTAAGTTTAAAAGCATTAGAAAGTGTATTGAAGAGAATAATTTTGAACTTTGGCAGAAAAGGAAAGAAACAAACACAAGTGAACAAGTAAAGCAGACATTTACTCACAATTGGTGTACACATTGTCTGTTTACTAGTTTATCTCTTGGTTCTGTAGAGATTATACTGGTTGTCGGGGTTTAGTGAAGTATTTTCTACTGCAAAGAAGAAGGACAAGAATATTTCTGACTTACTGATGAAATTCAGACAAATTGTGTACCAGAATCCCAACATGTCACCAAATAACATTTACAAGGAAGAAGAACCCATAGTTTACATCAGTTTCTACAAATTATCTGTATCACTTCATAAGATGCGGTTTTCTTCATGATAACAACTCCATGTTTCTGTCATGGGGAATACTCACAAGCTTATAAATTTTCCATTGTTAGACCAGACTATATATGTTCTTCACTAGCAATAAGAGGACACACGGTGCTTTATATCTCACTGTGATCTAAGCTGATCCTTTGAGTTCTCTTGCCAAATTGATTACATCTAAATATTTCAAGCCATAATTCTTTATTAACCAGAAAGATTGTACTTCTGTATATTTCACATTTGGGTATATAGTTAAATGTACACTTCATGGTTTAAATAAGTAGCAGAAGATATGATTGTACTCTTAATCAATATATATTTGTAGTACGTGGCATCACGTAATTAGGAAGATTACCTAATTATCAAATGTTATCATCAGTAACACGTTCTGTACTTGTTTAGATGCTTATAAAAGCACCCACAAAGGAGTTAGAAGTGCTCTAACCTGAATAATATCATAAAAATAGAAGAAATAACTGAGAGAAATAAACAGATTTAGCCAATTCTGACTCCTAGAGTATCCATTTCTCAAGAAAGAGTGATGCAGAGTTTTAGTTTGTTAGTATATTTGAAGTGTGTATACACTGCTGTCATGTAATAGCAGTAACTCCAATTTACTTCACTGAGCTGTTGACATACAAGTCCAGTCAGAACAAAGTTATTTCTCTACTGTGAACTCACATACCCCACCCATATCCAGTCACAAGGCTTGAATTTTCATTCCAGTACTGTTTTCTCATAGTATCTCATTTTAGGTGCAGCTTCTTTACCCATTAATTGGCACATGATTTTGTGTGTTTTAAACGTTTTCAGAACACAACCGCTCCAAATATTCCTGAGAATATTACAATACCTCTGCCCTAGTTGGAAGAGATTCATACATTAGATCCATCAGGAAATGTGCTTCTTGTCCAAACTTCAGATAATTCAGTTAGTTGTTTCTCAGTTGTATGGTGCACCACATGTTATGTGGTAGGTGCTAATCACTGTCAGTTTGGTCAATGCTAAGAAACATAAATATTACAATGTACATGCTCTTTTAGTAGTACTAGGAAGATAATATGGTAAAATGTATATTTTCATAAAACCTAATATTGAATACAACTTGCAAACAACTGGCTATTGAATGAACCCCTTGATCTTTGTGGATATCTATAGGTGTGCAAAAGAAAACAAAATTTGCTCATCAAGTTTACATTTAATATGACATTTATGTTGCTGTCATGAATTTGATTCATTAATGATAATTTCACTCATGAATTTTTCAATATGGAGCAATCAAAATATTGTGAACTGGTTTTTACCAAGAAACCCTAAACAAACTGTGTTTTCTCTCAAACTTAATGTGGTATGTTTAGATAAAACAGAATATTCTTAAAACAATGGAAAAGGTATGCTGAATAATAGCTAGTGCATTTTGTTATTACTCCATAGAAATTTACTACATGCAGAATATTTCAATGCTGCCATGAAAACATTGTGTCAAAAATATTAATGAAAATAGCAGGTGCTGTATGTCTTAAATAATATGTCATGAGCCAGTGAGCTCCATTAACCTCACATTACAAGTTCTTAATATCTGGGTCAAATCCTTTATTTCCATTCACGTTTAGTTTCTTTGTGTAATTGATTCATATTTTGTATAACGCTAGTGAATGAGTGTTTAGCCAAAATTCTCATCAACCATAATTAACATTTGTGCTCATACTACAGTATATAGATATATACTTGGAGAAAGCACAACTTCCTCACCATTTATGAAGAAGCTATATACAGTCTACAGGTATAAAGAGGAAAATCCAGTGAGGATTGTATGGTATGCTTCTTAGAACTTTCACCACTTGATCAGGTCAGATGAGCAAATCTTGTGGAATGTCAGATGACATTTTGGTAACTTAGAAGAAAAAGGTTTTAAAGCCCTTTCACCTTATTATCAGACTTCAAAACATCATTCTTCAGTTAACAAAACTGTTGTATAATGTTTCTTTTACTAAAACTGTTTGATACTTTGGAAAAGAGGCTTGGAATGACCAGGTGGGTTAAGACGTTCAACTCGTAATCCGAGGGTCACGGGTTCAAATCCCCATCACGCCAAACATGCTTGCCCTTACAGTAGTGGGGGCATTTAATGTGATAGTCAATCTCACTATTCATTGGTAAAAGAGTAGCCCAAGAGTCAGAGATGGGTGGTGATGACTATCTGCCTTCCCTCTAGTCTTACACTGCTAAATTAGGGGCGGCTAGCGCAGATAGCCCTCGTGAAGCTTTGTACAAAATTCAAAAAGCAAACAAACAAGTTTGGAAAAGTTAGTGTCATAATGCATTTTTTGTTCCAGCTGATCTAACAGCCAACAAACCAACCTAAATCTGGGTAATCGAAGAGAAATCACAACAGTGTAATTGTAGTACTTATGTTATATCATCTTATAACTTGGAGACAAATACCACAATGCTTTTTTAAGTGAGTCTTCAAACTCTTAGCTATCATCTCCAGATAGAGAAACTCCAGATGCACAAGGTAATAGCAATCCTAGCTTTATGATAATCAGATGGAAGTTACACAGTCCAGTGTACATATTTTATGATGAACATTATTTGATATCTTAGGCAGCAAGGAGTGTAATTTCCTAACATTCATTGATTTTTATAACCATTCTAGCTACTTGTAAATGAGAATAATTCCAACTCTAATAATCATGAGGTCAGCTGATTTTTAGATTTGTGGTTTCCTCACCTGGTTTAGTTTAAAAGGACAAGTTAGTTTTCTTAACACTTTTTCTCCTGTGTTGGGGTTTCCCAAGGCAGCACTTTTATCTTCATTTGATTTGTCAGTCTCCTTCTGGCCAAACCAGCTCACAAAAGGTTTGTCACTAACATGCACTGTATGCTTTCAATTACCTGAGGATAATGTCCTATACATCTAGAGCCACACTGGTACACTCATTCTTTCACAGTTTTATCTTAGTACCTTATCTGCCATATTTCAGCATATACTAGCTGTTGACATTGTAATACAAGCACATCAATTAATGTAAAACTTAATCACATCTGGTATTCTTGTTGAATGTCTGCTCTAGAGGGAGGACCATATATTACATCTCCAGGGAACATGAATTCCTGTCTGATATGATCATGTTCAGCAAATAATCTTTTGATCTTTGACCAATTCACATTTGGCCATCATTTTATTGGAAACTAACAAACTTGACAAGCATACACTAGATAGTCTGTGTTATCAATTCTACTAAACTATCAGACTATGGGTGTTATGGTGAAATACACATATTCACCTCTCACTTTGCAAAATTCATGGAACAACTGGCTATTAGAATTAGCTCACTGATCTGTGTGAACCACTCCTGAGGCTCTAAATTGGCTTATTTAATACCCTTTCAACACATCAGTCACAGAATGTGATGATATTATGGCCAATGAATAAGCCTTAGCTCACATCACGATATAATTGACGGTCACATGCAAAGAGAGGTAACCTCATTTCATGTGTGAGGATTGAACAGCAATATCCTTGGGATAACTGACATCTTTGCACTATTTTTTGCTGGTTTCTTACTTTGATGGGAAACAACAAACAGTGCTGACAACAGCACTGAATGTCATATAACTCAGATAGACCAGTACAACTAGCTTCAAATGCTAGCACAAGTGTAAGTAATATCTTGGTGTCTTTTTGTTATGCAAGGTCTGGAGAATCTAATGTCTCAAAGCTCTGAGGATGACTAACTGTAAAATAAGCTAAATGTTATGGTTCAGTGGTTGATAACAGCAACACAACATATATGCTCTTGTAAATGTTTGAAGTAGTGACTAAATTATGTGTATCAATGCTGTATTCCTTTTCTAAACTAGTTAGGCTTTACCTTGTTGCACAATAAGGAGCTCCAATGCTGTAGCTGGATCATTCAGCTTCTCATTTTGAAGCTTCTAAAGTGTTAACTATGGCATCCATCCACTTATGGAATTTCAGTCTGCATGATTTATTTTTACTGTAGCAGAAATGATTTCAGCTTTCACAAAGTGTCTATGGTCTGGACACTTAGCAAAAGGACAAGAATGTCCACTTGTGCTGAGACAGTGTATTACTGTTTCTGTGTCTCTAACCTAGATGATGCTGCATGACTAAATCATATTCTCTGTGTTATTGATCAACCATTTCAGTAACACATGGTTCAACTAAATTGTGAGCTTTTTACCACATAACTACTGTTTTGTAAAGACTGTAAGAACAAGAAGTTCTTTGCACTTTATATAACATCTGCATTCCACAGCTGTGAGTGTGCAACTGACATATGCAATTACACATTATACTCCAACTTGCAACTGTGATAACTGCTCCATTTCGACTATCACTGATATTGGCAGTCTACAAGAACTCCAGCACTGGAGCTTTTTTTAAATCATACTCTCTAAATGCTGTATCCAGCTTTCTATCATCCATTCCATATTTTTAGAGTTTACCAAAGATTTCAGTAACATGTGGTCCATAAACTGGTAAACAAATGTTAAAATATTAAAAAAAACAACAGATAAAAAGCATAGGAAAATGTACATACTACACATAGGAAAATCTACATACCACACATAGAAAAATGTACATTCTGCACAATTTATGACTGTTTCATTTATTAAATGAATACAGAAATTTTAACCTTTTCAAAATGTGTCATTTGAATATTAGTAAGTACTTATGAATATTAAGCTAATTATAATTATCAAAACTAAAAATTATAAAATAATATAGCCGTATTATATGGTAGAAATGCACTGAATTATCAGTTGTTTACCCTCGCTGCTAAGAGTATATTTGGATTTAATCACAAGAACTTCTCATGGTTCAGCAAGCTTAACAATTTATGTCAGTCATAAACCCATATACCACACTATAAATACAAAGTTTAAAAGAAAATAACAATATTCAAAGTTATTTCAAATATTATTACTAGTAATATTAATGTAAACAACTTTTAAAAGAAAGTTGAGAATGTCATTACTTATCAAAGTTAATATTCATATTAAAGGCTATTTCATGTCTCCTAAAATGATATGTGATTGATTATGATGCTTACCTTATAAGTGTGTTATAGCATTGACAACTATAAGCCTTTAATGAGTCCATAGACTTATGTTTTTTGTTAAACTGTTTAAAGTAATTACATTTTCTAAGTATAAGTTTATCTTATGACAGTTTGAAAGTGTATTTAAAGTTTATGTCTGTTTTCTGCAATGGGCAGAGTTAGATTTGATCAGGCTGTTTAGAAAGAGGTTTTGTCTACCAAATGGAGTTAATTTATTATAAAAGTTAAATAACCTTGAAGTCCTAGGATTGAAAATGAAATCTTGCTCTTCTTTTTTTTTATAAAGGCATCGAGCCATCAATATCTTCCTGACGATGTACCGTGAGATCTGGTTAGAAGGAGAGAACAAAGGACATGAACAACTTGTTGAAGATCTCACTGTAAGTTGATTTAGTAGTTAGATGACTCAGTTTAAATTTGATGTTATAAGATGAGATGTTAATGTGTGTCTTATATTAGTTAACATTTAGGGAGGTATTATGCATATGGTGGATTTCCAGCAAATAGATTGATCTATTTGTAAGGTGTTTTGTTTGTTGTTTTTTTTATAATATGCAGATTATATTCCATCTTTTCAATGAAAGTTTAAAACACACAGTCATAGAAAAAAGGTTTCTTGTTAAATTTCTATAAAATGACTTGTTTAATAAAATTAATAGTTTATCATAAAGAGAAACTTTTAAATGGAAAAGTCATAAAATAAAATAGCACTGCAGTATGTTGTTTGTTTGTTTTGAATTTCACACAAAGCTACTTGAGGGCTATCTGTGCTAGCCGTCCCTAATTTAGTAGTGTAAGAATAGAGGGAAGGCAGCTAATCACCACAACCCACCACCAACTCTTGGGCTACTCTTTTACCAACAGATAGTGGGATTGACTGTCACATTATAACACCCCCACGGCTGACAGGGCGAGCATGTTTGGTGATGATCAATCCCACTATTCATTGGTAAAAGAGTAGCCAAGAGTTGGCAGTGGGTAGGGATGACTAGCTGCCTTCTCTCTAGTCTTACACTGCATAATTATAGATGGTTAGTGCAGATAGCCCTCATGTAGCTTTGCACGAAATTCAAAAACAAACAAACAAACTTTCTGGTCTTAAATCAAGAACAGAGTATCACTTGAGGGCTCTTCCCATTCAGACAGTCTTCATATAAATTTGTGTGTGCATGTTATGTTAGCTTATGTTTAGTAAGATCCACTAACTAAATTAAACACTAAAACAATAATGATGTGCAGCAATCTTTTGAAGAAGCAGAAGAGAAACGTGGCCAGGTAGAGGAGGAAGACAAACCTGATCCTGTTGCTCAGCTCATTGTTGCTTTCTCTCGAAATGCTACAACGGAACACAGGTACAGGGTCATCAGTTTTTGTTTTATTGCATTGGTTGGTAATTGTTAGAATTGTTAGTGGAGTGGCATCTTTGTAAAGTGATCTCATTATTAAGTCTCATGTTAAATGGTTAAGTCTTGTTAAAGCCTGTTATCATGGGCTTTACAGCTTTGTACGTTTCTGAATAGCTCATTCCTCTACTTAACTACCTCATGGTTACCATAGTACTTCATTTAAACCCAGCATTATCTTAAACAAACTTTAAGTTATACTGTTATTGGTGCTTCAGTTGTTAAATATCTTAAAACATTTATTTTTTATGTTTTTTGAAGATTTGGGAAACATTTTAGTCATATAATAGAATGCTGAAAGCTATGTTTTATAAGCATGTTAACAGTACTTTATTTTATCTACAGTGGTACGATAACAGAAGATGATTTGTACATGCAATATGCTATTATCCTAGGTGAAGTGAGTACATTGTTATAATCTGGTTAATGTTCATCTTATTTGTTATGTTTCAAAACATTAAACAGTACATAAATTTTTTAAAATATATTTGTAAACATTTTAGCTTTAATTCAGCAAGTTTTCTGCAGTGAGAGACATCTAGAGTTAAGTTTGAGTTAAGGATCATATAAGATTGAAGTAAAATAGATGCAAAATAATAAGGTGATCAGTGAAAACAAATAAAGGTTTGGGTTTATAAACCAAACGTAATGAAAAAAAGAAGAGTGCAGCAAGACATTGAACTAAACTGATTCATATCTTAGTGTACATTTTGTATACATTCACAAAATAGTTTACGAAAAGCGACATGTTTAATTACATAAGTTTGAAAGGCTACCTGAACTTTCATTAAAAGTTCTGTAAATGAAGTAAATTTAGAAAAGGTTGACAAGTTCAGTGGTATAGGTTGATTCTTTGGTTTCTTTAAATTATGGAAATGACCAGGTTGCATGTTAGAAGTAGTTGTGTATAAAACATGGTTACTTATCTGATGTCCTGTTTAGATAGTAAACACTGTGCTTTGTATTCTCTTTCAATACATGTAAAATGATTCTGTGAAATATTTTGTGTATGAAAGATACCAATCTGTAAATTCATTGTTTTGAATGTGTGCAAAAGCTACTGAAGATTATTTTTTACAACACACATTGGAAACATTAAAGTATTTCCTTTCTCCGTTCTAACGTAGTAAAGATAACTTGTTTTTAGAGCTGTGGTGGTGCAGAAGAAGAAGAGGAAGAGGAAGGAGGAGATGATGAAGGAGGACCGTCTATACATGTGAGTATTTTAACATGATTAATGTGATAACTCAGGTAACATAAAACTACTGAAGTACTGTTATCATTTCTTAAAATGATGACAATCTATGTTTCTTCCTAATAATTCTTGAATATGTCTTATTCTTGCTCTAACATTGAACACTGATTGTATCACACTTTCAGTTGTTAGAAATAGTAACAGTATTTGTATTTTGAGATTATTATTGTATACTGTATTATTGATAATACATCTTTTGGAACATAAACCTGTGGTATAGAAACTGTAAGTGCTCACACCCTTGCTTATTTTATACACAACATAGATTGTTACTTGAAATAAATTGGTTTTATTTCACTTTATTTACAGTTAATGATTCAGTTGGGGTACTAGTTATGGAAGGCACATTCAACCACCAATAATTTTGAAAACAGTTAATTAACTGCTGAATAATTTTTTTTTGTAATTGCCATATATGAAGTTAAAATATTTACTTTTCTTTTATTGCTATGCTAATTATGTTAAAAGCTATTAAAGTAAATAATCTTGATGGGGTTAAAGCATTTTATATATCACCTATTAACTAATGAAACTGTTTATGTTCATTGTTTTTACTTAAATTTGAACATGATGTTTTGTTTTTTATTGAATATTTCTGAGAAATTACAAAAACAAACTTGTATATATCATATGTTTTGGAGTAAGGCATACAATGAGCATATGTATCTATAAGATATAGAGTCAGCCCTTTGGCAGAACAATCTCTCAAATTTATGATTGACATATATATGGATAGTTAGTGTGTCCTATATTCATTTTATATTCTGTGACAAGTTCGTCTATAGGACCATTACACTGTGTAACACAAATTTTGTTCCTGGATAGTATGTGTTATTTCTTAATTGCTTTTGTTGTAAAAGTACAGAAAATGGCCATTATTCCCTTCAAACTTTGCTTTTGTAACCTGGATAATGAAATTTAGAAATTATCCTATTTTATATGTAAAAACATGCACATTTTTATTTACATAAGATTTGAATAAAACAACATATGAATAAAGATTTACTTGTATTTATACTAAAGTTGTACAAAAATGTTTAGAAGTGAGTAGTTTTTCGAGATTTGTAACTGTAATATAAATCACTTTCATGTATCAGCCCCCAAATATAGTCTCGGCATTCGGCTTTGTTAGAGCAAGATCTCTGATCAAGTCATTGAGGTCTATTTGGTTGGGGTAGTATGAGTTTCTCTCACCAGCTATACCTCCAAAATTGTAATCTGGATCTTCAAAGTTTACCTCTTCTTCTGATTTGCTACTCTCTTTTGAGGATGGCTGCTTTCTCTCTGGCAGAGTGGGTGCAGGGAGCTCAAGGCAGTGTGGCACTGGGGCGATGGAAGGTCTGGATACATGATAACAGATACATTCTTGCCAACCCGATGATTGAAAGGGTTTACTATGCAGAAGTAACAATTGCTTGAGTGGTCAATGGGTTCACACCAAATTCTTTGAATAGCGAACTTCATGGATCTCTTTTCCCCTCTGTACCATCCTGCAAAAGAGCAAAATAAAATTGTTATTATGAAGAATAAGTTTATTTCATCCACAACTAATGTGTAAGAGGTTCGTGCAAAATATTTTGAGATCTGTGATATTTTTTCTATACCATTGGAAATTTAAAAAAAATAAATCACAAGATACTTAAATTTTAAAAGGTCTAAAATTTGTATAACAAAATTTTACTACTCAAGCAATCAAAAATTGTCCGTCTTACCTTCTAGAGGTTTTTTGCAGTGCTCACAGGTAAAATGAGATGCCCAGAGTTTATCTTGATCCCCGACAAGCATGCTGAAATATGCAATGTAGGCTTCATACATTTTAGCAGATGCTATCACAGAGTACTTTTTCACTCTTGTCTTAATAAATTGGTCACATACATAGCAGAATGTGTCTGGAGAATGCTTGCAACTTCTTGATGCCATCTCTGATAAAATCAGATAGGTCTATTTGTTCACTTAAGCAGCTGGAACTAAACTGAAGTGGTGAGTGGTGAGCCCCTGTATACATATTACTATGGAAAGTTCTAGAAAATTCTTGTAAGTTCGAGAAAATTCTTCTGGAATCTACCTGGAATGTTTTGGAAAATGGGTAAATTTGAAAATTTCATTATGCAGGCTACAAAAGCAAAGTTTGAAGAGAAATATAGGTCTTTTCCATTTACTTTAGGCATAAGCAATTGAGAAATAACACTTTCTGCCCAGGAACAAGAAAAAGTAAAAATGTTGTTACATAGTGTTGTCTTAAGATTTGTTATAGAATCTATTATGTAATTCTGTGTACATAAAGCATGTTACAACTCAGGTGAAATACAAATAAAACTAATATATTTCAGTAAAAATATTAGTTCTTCATAAATTATGAAATCTTGTTTACCTAAACTTTAATCTGCTGTTTCATGCTGCATTTTTGTGGATAGAAAAAAATTGGTCTCATGATGGTAGGTGTGGATGAAATGATTTTTTGATATTTGAAATGGCTTAATTTTGTAGATAGATAATTATCAAACAGCATATAAATCTTGTCTAATAATGCCTGTGATATTATATAAATTTTTAAGTAAAGAAATTTCTTTCGTGTAAAAGGCTTAAGTGTTTCATTTTAGAACAGTACTGTGTAAAGCCATTAATAATGTAGTAAGTACGTTTCCAAATAAATAGCCTTTACTTTATAATTTTGTGTTGTGCTATTTGATGGACTGACTAATGAGCATGTTATCAAAATCATTTTTGTCTTTATGGCTAAAAATAGGAAAAATTGATAAAATTCCAAGGGTTGAAGGTAAAGCAAACACCTTAACTGTATAGTGTTAACTGTTAATTTTGAAGTTGAACCACCCAACAGATTGTTTTATGCACAAGATAACATTTTGTAGAATTAATGTTAACTGAAAAGATCATTTTGGTTCAGTTTTGTTGAAATCACATCCTAGTAGAGTTTTATTTCATTTTATTCGTTACTGATAATCATAAAATGATGACTCGCATGATTATTCATAATTTGCTTACATGCTTGTTACTTCTATACTTGTGTATGTACAAATTAAGGACACATTATGCTGTTACAAACATTGTATAGACTTTTATTTAACAACTGCTAAATGAGTAGAGTTTTATTTCATTTTATTTGTTACTGATAATCATAAAATGATGACTCGCATGATTATTCATAATTTGCTTACATGCTTGTTACTTCTATACATGTGTATGTACAAATTAAGGACACATTATGCTGTTACAAACATTGTATAGACTTTTATTTAACAACTGCTAAATGAGTAGAGTTTTATTTCATTTTATTCGTTACTGATAATCATAAAATGATGACTCGCATGATTATTCATAATTTGCTTACATGCTTGTTACTTCTATACATGTGTATGTACAAATTAAGGACACATTATGCTGTTACAAACATTGTATAGACTTTTATTTAACAACTGCTAAATAATGAAACTTGTATGCTACAGAAATTTAAGTATCCATGTTGGACCAGTGTGGTTAATACTTATCCTTAGTCTCTGTAAACTGTGTAGGAACAAGAGATGGAAAAGCAAAAACACTTTTCCAACAAGCACGGCTTGCTGACAGAGGAGTGGCAGAGATGGTGCTTTTGTACATATCAGCTTGCAAAGGTTTGTTTAACATCATAATATTTACTGTTCACTTTCTACATCTATATATCTATAGAAGTGTAATAGTACTGTTTGTTTTCTGTCCACGTAACTATTTCTGAGCGTGTTATGGGATCTTCACCAAATTTAGTATGGAGGATCATTAGATCCATAAGGGGATTCACACAAATTTTCTATTTTGTAGTGTTTACATTTTATACCAGTACTTCACCCCATATAAATGGAACTTCACCACATTTGGTGTGGAGATTCATTTGGTCCAAAGGAAGATACATACAGACTTTCAGTTTTGGATGTTTTTTTTATGGGCATTTTTGTTTTTTTACAACTGCTTTGCTATCTGTAAATGGAGCTTCAACAAATTTGAGTTGGACGTTTGTTTTGTTGGGTCCATGTGAAGATACATGCAAACTTGTGGTTTCACGTTTTATGTTTTGCACTTTTTATGGCATGTTTGCATTTTTTTACAATTACGTATGTGGGAAGCGACTTTTCACATCCTAAGTAACCTTTCAATAATCATGTGTTTACATAACTTCCATCTAGGGGATGGGTACTCCAGATAGTATTGCATAAATTGCTACAGTTAATAATACAGTTGAAAATAATACAAAATGGTGATACTCATATAAGTTTGTGAGATATATTAGTTTACTTTTTTTTGAAGCATCAAAAATGTTGATTTATGAAAAATATGTTTAAGAGTAGGCATTTCTTACACTTATGTACCAACAGAAATATTTATCCACTGAAACAAATCTTATGAAGAATAAACACTAAGGACAAGCTTTAAAGTTTATTTAAATAGCATTGTGGAAATCCTTCCAGTTTTCTATATCATAATCCAATAAAGTGGAGATCATAGCTTTTGTCATTCAGTTTGATTAGAATATTTGTTTTGCAAATATTTTTCACTGTATAGCTTATTATTATAATATATAATAGTTTCTTGCTCTTTGTTGTTTGTGAATTACATATATGTATAAACTGGAGCTGTCAATTATGGATAACATATACATATAAACTGGAAGTGTTGGTTGTAGGTAACGTGTATATAAATTAGAACTGTTGGTTGAAGATTACATATACATATGAACTGGAGCTGTTGGTTGTGAATAACTTGTATATATAAACTGGAGCTGTTAGTTGTGGATAACGTACATATAAGCTGGAGCTATCAGTTGTGAATAACATGTATATAAACTGGAGCTGTTAGTTGTGGATAACTTGTACATATAAACTGGAGCTGTTGGTTGTGGATAACATGTATGTATAAACTGGAGCTGTTAGCTGTGGACTTTTTTCACATTGTTTGAATGTTGCTTTCTGTATTTTTATAAATTATAGTAACTTGAGAAGTCACTAGAATTACTAATATAAATTAAAGTAAATGTATGAAAGTAATGTTAAATCTAGAAGTTAATTGGACAATGATATTTCTTTCTTTTGATGTGGTTAAAGTAATAAATAGTATGACAGTATTTGCCTTCCCTATTTTTAAATCAGTTATTACATTCAAAATGTTATGTATATCGACATATAAATAGCATAGTTTACATTAATTTCATCTTAATTGTTAAAATTAATTTTTTTCATAAAATCAAAATAATTGTTAACTCATCCAAGTTTTAGACATACACAAAAATTTCTTGAATTGTTGATAATGAACTAACTTCTTATGGTTTACAGGGACCCAAGGACCAATGGTCATGAACAGTTTGAAGCTGGGAATATCACTGTTACGTGGAGGTAACATTGACGTTCAAAAAGTGAGTATCCTACTACATCATAAGATATCTTTCTTTTTAACTAAGTAGCTGTGCAAAGTTAACTTTTATTATACATGATAATAACAAATTAGTTATAGTAAAATGTTGAAATGTGGCCTAAATAAATGTAACAAAATTTATATGAGAATGTAATGTGTCAGTAAAATTAAACAGCAGTTCTATTGCCAACAGACCACTGAAGACTAGAATAAGTAAGACATTTCTAATCTGATAAAGTTAGTGCACTGAGCTTTGTATTTGGAGTTCAAATTCCATAATAATTAAGTAGGCATTAATCTAGGAATTTTATGTGTAGAAATACCATGTTTTCCACCTTCTGTTTTTTTTTTGCATATAAATGTGTATAGTTTTAACACAGAACAAGAAACTGAATAAATTCCTTTAACCCCAGTTAACTACTGAACTGTGTCATTCATCTGTGGTATCATTTATGGCCTTTTGCAAAAAAAATATTGCTTCGAAGTATGTTAAACTATATGAAAGTAGATGTTAATCTTTTCCACTGGAAAGTCAGGTGATAGTTTAAGAATACAATGTTGATTGGTCATCACTGACAACCGTGATTATTTTTCAATAGAAATGACCAATGGTGATATGGGTATCACATGTTTCCTGAGAAAAATAGCATTATTGTTTCATGTGTATAATGTTGTCTTTCCTTACCCTGGAATGATATTAAAGATATATCTTTTTCTTCACAATGACATCTCGAAGTTTCAGTAAAGGTAGTGCCCTCCATCATCTTTGATTGTGTTCATTTCAAATTGTTATATACTGTTTACAACTTCTTTTATTTTTCACAACTCTATCAGAGTCAGAGAATTTAGTTTAACTGTACATAACATGTTCTGTAAAATCTCCAGTTACTTTTCTGAAACTTACCTGATTACTCCAAGGTAAATCAGTGTGCCCAAGAATATCAAAGGCCTCATTAGAAACTGCATGATACTATCAGTACTTTATTCACAAAGGGGAATGATTACAGAAAAGTTTATATTTTAACATTAACTAATAAAGCACATACTTGGTACAGAGTGGTCTTTTAATAAATAATCTAGTATTGTTTCATTTGGGCCTGGAATGGCCATGTCATTAGGGTGCTTAACTCATAATCTGAGTGTCATGAGTTCAAATTACCCTTGCATCCAAACATGCTAGCCTTCTCAGCCATGGGGTGTCATAATGTGATGATCCCTCTCATTATTCATTGGTAAAAGAGTAGTAACCCAAGAATTAGTGGTGGGTAGTGATGACTAGCTGCCTTCCTTCTAGTCATACACTGCTAAATTAGGGATGGCTAGTGCAGATAGTTCTTGTGTATTTTGTGCAAAATTAGAAAAACAAAAAAATTATTTCACTTAAAATAATGTATCTATTAGTTTTAGTTCCACAAAACAAGATAAACTCTCAGTTTCAATTATGCTTGTTATAAAACTGAATTCATGTCATGGGTTTCCATATTAATGGTTTATTTCAAGTGATACACATGCCATGCATATGTGCAGTTTTATTCTGTAGTAGTTGAGTGTACATGCTATTGTGTATTTTTGCTTTAAATTTTTAGCGTATGTTAAAACACCTAAAAGAGAAGAAAGATGTTGGATTCTTTACATCTATAGCTGGTCTCATGAACTCATGCAGGTAAGTTTTTAGTTGTTATTGGAATTTTATACCCTTAAATATACCCTAGTTTTGTTTCATATGGTTTCTCCACTTCATTTGAAATATTTTGGGCTCCATGATCAATCCCTCATAAAAATTAAACCTAAAATGTTATTAAGTATTCAACTAAATTGGTAGAAGAAGCTTATCGAAGAAGTCTCAAACATCCAATATAAGAAACAGAATATATAAATGAATTTGTTTAAAAAAATAATAAAATGATGAATAATTTTTGATAAAATTGGATAAAAAATCTTTGTTTATTCAGAAGTCACAATTGTGTGGTGAATTTTTATATCTTGAGATCACTGTGCTACTTGTTTCCATTCTACAACATGGCATCAGAAGGTAATGCATTTACTTTTCAAATACATCACTTTTGATAGTGTGCTTGACCTAGATGCTTTTGAGCGGACTCAGAAAGCTGAGGGTCTTGGTGTTGGTTCAGAAGGAACTGCTGGAGAGAAAAACATGCATGATGCTGAATTCACCTGTAAGCTCTTCCGTTTTCTTCAGCTACTGTGTGAAGGACATAATTTAGGTAAGTTGAAAATCTAAAAATGAATTATTTAAAGCATGGTCTCTGAAGCAGTGTAATTTCCTATGTTTATTCATCATGTAGTTTGATATTTAATGTTGTATCTTTATATATTTTATGAACCATTAGTTTTTTTTATGACAGTAACTTAATAACAAAAACTTGTGTTGTGTTTAAATATATCAAAAATGAAGTGCACAATTTTTTGACAAAACTTAGCATCATCTAATAATGTGATATTAATTATCATAATGTTGTACTTGTTTGTTTGTTTTTTACCTACTTTGCCACATTTTAGCAGTTTTAATTATGTTTATCTGTTAGTCCCCACAGTGACACAGCAGTATGTCTGTAGACCTATGCTGCTAGAAACCAGGTTTCAATACCTGTGGTGGGCAGAGCACAGATAGCCCTTAATTTAATGCAAGAACAGCTTCTCTGTTTTACTAATTGACTTCAGTATGTGTTTATAAAGTAAAAGTAAAATACTAATAAATTTATAGAAAACTTCAACGTCTTTCATAAGATCAAATAAAAGCTGAAATTTTTCATATGAGAACTTAATGAACAGTAATATTCATCTCTCTTTATAAATGTTATGTTCAACTTATATTAATTTTAGATCAACTTTTTCTTTCTGGAATATAAAAGATTCAAAACTATCATACAAGTTTCAATGTGTAAATCATGTTTTTGTTTTTTTCTAGAATTTCAAAACTACCTGCGAACTCAAGCAGGCAATACAACAACTGTCAATATAGTTATCAGTACTGTTGACTACTTATTAAGATTACAGGTTAGCTTTTTGTGGTTTTTGTTTTTTAATCTTAAAAAAGTGAAATGCATATTGTTCTTAGTAAATAACTAATTATATCTTGTTGAACAAATGTTTTGTAAACATCATCTCTTTTCTTTTACAATTTAAAATTTGCATATTTAACTTTAAAACAATAATTATTAGAAATTAATTAATGCATTGCAATTTAATATTTATAATCCCTTTTCGAAGTTGAATTATAGGAATCATTTATTTGGTTAATGGAAGACATCATAAGAAGTTTAATATTAAAGGTTTTTGAACTTGACAGTGATTGTTATTTGAAATGATTACTAGTCATTTATTTAAATGTAGCTTTATTTTATCACATACCTTCTCTTGTTTAACTTCATGGTAAAGAGATACATTTTATTGACAATAAACAGAATATATTACCAATTACCTTATGTTTTGAGAAATAAAATGTTCTCTGGTTTCAATTTGCTTATGAAATTTAAATGTTGAAGGTAAGACAGAATTTTTTGAAGAAACAAAATACTATACTTTTTTGTCTGTAAATTTACTGTAAAAGTAAACCAAGTTTGGTAACTAATTACAAAGTATTATTACTTATCCATTATTATTCTTGACAATCTGTACTGTCTTTTGTTGTTTGACAAATGAATATTGTAAGAGAGACAAAAGTTGATTCTTGAGGTAATAACCTAACATTTGCTCTTGGTACATGGAAACAATACAAAGCATTCAGTGAATAAAATTACAATAATTAAATTGTCAGAATTTTCTTCTTCATTCTATCTTTTCGTTTTTCTAATTACTACAGGAATCGGTCATGGACTTTTATTGGTATTACTCTAGTAAGGAGGTCATTGACCAACCTGTAAGTTTGCTTATTTGTTATTAGTTTGTTTTTGTTTTTTGCTTTTCATTCTAATTAATTTCTGCACATTATTTTTACATTTGTCATATTTGGTAAATAAATTATATGTGTGAAATTTATATAATAATAAAAACATTATATTTTTGTATATTTCCATGAAATTAATGTATTTATGTTTGAGTTTAAATTGTGCTCTAAATTATGACTTTTTAACTTTCTAAACAATCTTGTGTATATAGTGTATATGATTGATCCAGGTTTTTCATGTGTAAAAGCCTTCTTTTTTACCAAGACAGGAGTTTTGTTCTTTTGGTAACTTTGCTTTTTTAATATTTATATTTGGGATGGTTGTGCATATTTTGTTGTGATATAAAGCTCATTACTTTAAAAAATAAGTTATGTGAATAAACATTTATAATTAGTGTATTTTAATTTCTGAAGCTATCTATTTTATTTTATTTCAAAGAATGTCTAAGGTTGAACCACTTAACTATGCAATTTCTTATTATTACAGTTATATTAAGATGTTGCTGGTGTATACATTTATTGTACTGTGTATACATTCACTTCTTACAGAGACTTATGTATTGAACTTATTTTTATTCCCTTATAAATGATATTCCAAGGGCAAAGACAACTTTTGTAAAGCTATTACTGTGGCCAAACAAGTATTCAACACTTTAACAGAATTTATTCAGGTGAGAAATATTTGGGCTATCTTGTGTACATTTGAAATGAGGTTATGTTTATATATTTCTGTGAATGGTGTTAAAGAAACCTTAGCATAATTTCCTACTTTTTTATGTAAAATGGGTGTGGGTGTGATATAAGAGTGATGGTCATACCCTGTTATTTGGTCCAACAAGAGTTGTTAGTGAGTGGCATTAACTTGCTGCCTTGTCTGTAATGTATCACTTCAAGATAAAGAAACACTAGTGCAAATATCCCTCAACAAAACAAACAGAATCTTTATGAAAAAAAAAAAATGACTTTACATCTCTTATTAAGTTCTAAGTCTACTTGATGCTAGTTATGTGATAATATTATTATGCAGTAGAATATATACATTTATGTTTATTGTAATGTGTCTACATCAACTTTAAATATTTAATATAATGAGGAAAAACATACAAAGGAAAAATGTTTTTTTAAAGTCAAGACTGTTTCAGTTTCTTTTAAATTGTATTTGTACAATGTGAGCCAAACCATAACATAATAGAAGAGTTAATATTATGGAGTAAATGTTTAAGCTTGTAAATTAGGTAGTTATGTATAGAAATGTACGTTAATATTTTTAAGAGGCTGGTTTAAATACCATTCAAATTTTTAATTCTTAATTAACCATTTCCTTTCCACTAATACCAAGTGGAATCACAGGACAATTATGTGAAAATCATTTGAGCAAATTATTGGTTTTTAATCAAAATCAGTCCATTTTGTGACTGAAATTCCATATATATATAAGTAATTTTCAGTCAGAAGGTATCAGCATTGCAGCATTTAAATATTTTACATGTGCAGCATTCTTCTTCTTTAGATTTGGAAGAAAATTTTTGACAAGCAAAAAGTTAAGTAATGCAAAATCTTGTTAAATAGTAAAGCTAATTGTACTTCACATTAAGCATTTGATTGCTAGACAATTATAATGTAAGGAACAGCAAATTTTTATTATGACTGAATCCATTAGAAGTCTATGAATCAATTGGTAATACAGCTGTGATAGCATTATATAATAGCTATCTTATTTACTTTTATAGAATACAGCACATCTGGTTGTAGCTATCCATTGATTGATTCAGATATATGTGAATTACAGTTGTAATATGATAGGCTGTAATATAGAATGCTATCAAACAAAAAGAGGATGTGTTGCTTACCAGTTGATTCTGCTGACTGATGTGGATCCTTCAGGATCTGGACAGTGAATCTGATAGTAATCTTGAGGACAAAGATGTCAAAGAAGACTTTCAGTCAGAGGATTAAGGTTCTCAAGTAAAGGTAATTTACCACTTTCTCATTCTGTGTGCAAGGACAAAGATGTAGATCACTTCCAACAGGCTCTAAAGTTCACTCATGCCTTCAGATGGAGACAAAAATCAGTGCCAGAATCCAATGGCATAAAATGAAAAGTTAAGTGAGTCACCAGAGGCAAAATGCAGATAAAGTATTTCATTTTTCTTTTTCAAACCCTTTGTTGAGTTTATTATAGAACATAAAAAAAACTCTTTACAGCTTAGTTCAGAGTTAACATTCCTGTTGGTTCATTTGAGATGAAACAATATCTCGGAATCTTCTCAGGATGGGCCTGGTGCACTTGCCAAAGTACAAAATGCACTAGTTAAAAGAACTGAGATTTCTCCCAGTTGCTGATGTCATGAGCAGATGTTTCTTTTAGCAAAACACATATGGCCACTGTAATTATAACAGTCAATTGAAGACAAACTGAGGAGACCCAAATTATGATCATTACTTTAAAATTGGTTCACTTATGACAGTGCTTAAATAAGCATGCCAGAAGAAAGGGTATGTGTTGATCAGTAAATTACCCCATACAAGAGAAAGAATGCTATATTCACCAGTACCTGCCCAAGAAGCCAAAAAATAGGGCTTTGAGGTGCTTGCTCACTGTGGAGTTAGTGGCCTACAACATCCAGATATACGATAGCAAAACTCTAGCAGTAAGAATGACCTGTGTATATATTCCTTCTGAATGACTTAACCATCAAGCTGTGGGAAACACCTTCCAAAGGACAAAAATGTAATGTAAAAAGTCTATTACATACGCTTTCCCCAGAACAATCACTTTTTCAATGCTACATACCCTCCCCAAAAACAATCAATTTTCAGTGGTGTCACACTACCTGTGAAACACTAATGCAATGTATAGTTCTGATACTATCTATTCCACCGTGACTTTATATCATCTCATGTTTTCCTTGTGACTTTCTGATTTGCATATTTAATATACTCAGTACTCTATAGTTCTAATTTTTCTTGACATAGTCATATGAAGTCTTTCTCATTTTTAGTTATTCAGAAATTTTAGCTGAACAGAGAATAAGCGTTTGCTCGTTATGAATGAACTCATAATTCAAACAAAGAAATGAAGATGTTTCTTATTGTTTTTGTAGGGACCATGCCCTTTGAACCAACAGGCCTTAGCACACAGTAGGTTATGGGATGCTGTTGGTGGATTCATGTTTCTTTTTTCCCACATGCAAGACAAACTCTCTAAGGTAAAAACAAAGTAGAAAACAAAGATTATATACATCAAATTCATAATGGTTGTTCCACAGAACTCTACTATTTTACTTCTGTCATACATAATTTGTTTAGTTGAAGTTTTAAGTTAATATATAATAACTACAAGTAAACTAAAGATTTTTTGTAAATATATTAGACATTACTATATTCTCAGTTTTTATCTTCTAGAGTGCCAGCCAACTTGATTTGTTGACTGAGTTGTTGGAACTGCAAAAGGAAATGGTTATTATGATGCTTAGTATGCTAGAAGGTTGGTACTCAAAATAGACATTGTTTAGGTAGTGTGGATCTTAAAAAAAACAGTATGTTATGTCATATCTATTTTTTCAAGTAAGTGCACAAATAATTCCACAAAGAAAAAGAAACTACATGGTCATGTACTTTTTTGAGTGCCTGTTATTCATAGATGCATGTAATGTTACTGGTGTTCTGTGGTCAGGTTTTATACCCAATTTTACAAACAGCACTCCCATGCTACACAGATCTGTTTGAGTTGTAAAAACTTTACAAGTGAAGTGGAATGGTCAGGTTTTATACCCAATTTTACAAACAGCACTCCCAGATCTGTTTGAGTTGTAAAAACTTTACAATGCTACACAGAAGTGTAAAACTTTACAATGGTGGAATGGTTTTATACCCAATTTTACAAACAGCACAGATCTGTTTGAGTTGTAAAACTTTACATGTTTTATACCCAATCTACACAGATCTGTTTGAGTTGCTTAACAACAGGAATGATTTAAAACAAAATGTCAACAACCAGACCAACATTCTGGTTCATTCCTCCTCATCTCGAGCACTGCTGGTGTTTAGTCTTGAGGAAAACAAATGTGGTTTTGTGTATTTCTTTAAAAAATATGTCAGTAACTTAAGTCCTAGAGATGCAAATATAACATACACTTTTGTAGTTATATGTATTCTATAACCAAAAAAACTCATTGAAACTGTGATATTATGTATAACACTGCTGTAGAATATGGTTAGTAGCGTTTTTGTCTGTTACAGTGTGTGATACAGATAATAACATCATTACATTCTAACCCAAAATTTTGAAGACTAAAATAAAATTTTAACTAATAGAAAAAAATATATAATGCTCTCATACACATGTAAGTCTGGTAAATTGTGTACACCACATATTTTTAAATGATTTAAATCCTGAAGAATAAAGTTAATTTGTGGTAACAAGATTTTGTATGCATTTATGACACTGCATTACACAAGTAAATCACTTGTTCTAGATTTGTTTTCAAGATTATAAGAAAATCTAAAATTTGAAATATTGATGGCTTTGAAATTACATAGCAATCGTAAAGATCTTTAGTCAGAGAAATATGATTTATAAACTTTTTGAATATTGATTAATATCACCACTAGTTATCTGTCAGTTATAAGAGTTTGATAAGAAGTGGCTAATCTATACATTATGTATTAGTTAATTTAATAGAAATACTTATGAACCACAAAAAGTGTAATTTCTTTCAGGTAACGTTATGAATGGAACTATTGGTAAACAGATGGTGGATACACTGGTAGAATCTGCTTCTAATGTAGAGGTAGGTTAGCATGTGAATGCTTTTAGGGTAGCTATATGTATGAATTAAACAGTATGTTATTGTGCTACGTAAAATATAAGAATATCATGTTTGTTGATTGAATGTTGTGACATTTCACATTTTTAAAAACTTAATTTTAAAATTATGAGTGAGCCCTTTTTCTTCTGACTTATCAAGTTTACACTCAACAAAACTGTACTTTCATTCATTTTTAATTGATTAGCAAAAATTGTATTCTTATTTAGAATCTAGTTTAAAAAAGCCAGTTTTTGTAAAGGATGGTTCAAAATGACTTGTACAGTAACTCTGTGGCAACCGAAATGAAAATTTCTGTTTTATGTTTTAATGTATAGATGCTTAAATGAAACTATATTATATGGTCCACTTGAGCTCCTTAGTGTTACCACTTTTTTATGTGTTATTTTTAACTATAATATTTTTAACTGTTTAGTGGCACATGCTGTGAAAGCTCCATGAGGTGGAAGGTGATCATATGACTGCACATTTTGAGTAAATGAAAGAGGTTTCTAACAACAGTTTATTTATTAAAAAGGTTATGGCTGTTGATGTTGTTAGATGTTGCCACTTTTGAAAATGAGAAAAAGTTATAGTTTGTGAGTTTAAATTTGTTTCACTTGTTTCTCATGTAAAGAGTTGACACTCAATTTAATTGTAATATAATCCACTTTTAATTTATTAGAAAAAATATTTTTGTGACTTATTAAATTTCACCTAATTTAAAATGCTAATTATTTTAAATTGTCAAAGTGATTTAATAAGTGTGTATGTATCAATCTAATCTAATAAGGGATCCCATTGTGCAGAATTAATTGCAATACTGATGGTACTTGTGGTTACATAGTTTTATTTGTGACTCTTGTATTAATAGAGACCCTGTAATCTACAAAGCTATAGACCCACAAGAAGTTTGATGTATAAACTGTTAAGGAAAATGTGCTTAAAAAGACAGTAAGATACACAAAGCCCTTGTTCTTGTTTTATATGTTTGTATATTCCATATCTTTGAGTGTTCTTTACACGTTTCTCACCAGGATGGGGTTGATTAGCTTATGCACACCTTTTGTGTTTTTTCTAGTGCTGGTTTTGTAGCTGTTATCTACCTCTCTAAAGGCATCAGTTGTATATTTGACTGACAAACCCATGGATCTTGTTCAGTTCCCACGTTTTGATATGTCACAAATTTCCATTTTGTTCTGCTAACTTCTACAGAAATTATCCCATGTTTTGAGGCAAAACTGTTTTGTTTGCTATTGTTATGTTTTGCTTAAAGATAAAACAAATTAACCATTTTTTTTCCCTAAGGATTCATTGTGCAGGAAGCAATTAAGTTTCATTCAGTTATAAAGTTATTTATGTTGTTACTCTTTAAAAATTATTTTAATAGGAAGTTCATTGTTTTGGTTTGTTATTATTGCAAATATTATTGAGAGACTGTAGAAGAATGAAGATTTGTAAGTGTTTTGAACTGTGTCAGAAACGTATTCTCAAAACAAACTATTGAGAGCCTCTTTAGGGCAAAAAAAACGTTTAATTATTGTAATGTTTTATGAATCAACAGGTGACATGATATCACCACACCTATGGATTATCATTTGATTCTTCAGTATGTTCCTGATGTTGAAATCTCTTATCTCACCTAGTCTACTTTTTTTGGTGAGATTTATTTGAAGTTTGAGTGGAGACAAGCTGTCATTGCACTGTCATTGAATGTGGGTTAGATGACAATGTTATCTTTTTAAACATTACAGCCCTTGTGCCCAAATTATAATTACTTCTAAGACTCAAAGCATTTTTGGTGCACATGTAAAAATAATTACTCTTTTTCCCATAGGTTACTTCTGTTGCTAACATTAGCTTCTTTTTTGTAAGATCTTCTGTTCAAATATATATTTTTTCCATAATCCATGAACTCTTCTCCTGTTAACTGCTTTTGAAAGTTTTGCTTTGTCTTCAGTTTGTTTATCTCATGAAGTCCACAGTTTTTCACGATTGATGATTTGAAAATTCTCATCCAGCCAATTGATTTTATCTTTTATCACAACTAATACATTTTACTTGTTCAGACTGCCTAATACTGAGGAATTGTAATATGTGAACTTATTCTTTTAACCACCAGTCTTGCTTTGTCAATTAATTTTTATTCTGTTTTTAATTTTGTCTTCTTACTTGTCATTGTGCACATTATTGAATCTAGATGATCCTGAAGTTCTTTGACATGTTCCTCAAACTACAAGAGCTCACGTCTTCTTCAGCATTTCAGGTAATGAAGACTGTTTGTGTTCTGAGATGTGCAAGATTTATATTTTATAGCCAACTTTTCTTATTTGCTTAAAATAATTATAAAAAATGTATACTTATTTTTCATATCTGTTTGTTATAATGTATAAAAATCTCTGAGATTCTTACAATATTTTTCCCAAATTTTTGACAAATAAAAAAAAAAACAATTTAAAGTATTAAATGGTTAATATGTGATACATGAGAACTGCTTCAGTTAGTTTAAATTATAAGATAAAAGGGAAGGCATGAATAAATATAGAATGTATATAGAAAGAAAATTTATTTTGGAAATTACCAGACTTTAATATTTTTGTCATTTGATTGTAAGATGATTAAAAACAACAACATTGCATTAAAGAAAACAACTGAAAAATTCATATAACAGTTAATTCTGGCTTACAAATTATATCTTTTTGCACATTTAGTGCCATATAATCATTAAAATTGTTATTTTTGTACTTGTGAATTCAGTAAAGTTCCGCTTTTAATGAAACAGTTATCATGTAAATAATAATCTGTATTTGTCAATAACTTTTATTCAGATTTAATATACCTCTGAGAAGTTATGCTGAAAGCAGATTAATAGCTGATGCTAAGGGGTTTTTGAACTGTTTTGAATTTTACATTAGGCTCGGCATGGCCAGGTGGTTAAGGCACTCGACTTGTAATGTGAGGGTCATGGGTTCGAATCCCCATCACACCAAGCATGCTCACTCTTTCAGCTGTGGGAGCATTATAATTTTATGGTGTATCCCACTATTCATTGGTAAAAGAGTAGCCCAAAAGTTGGCACTGGGTGGTGATTAGCTGCCTTCCATCTAGTCTTTCACTGCTAAATTAGGGATAGCTAGTGCAAATAGCCCTCGTGTAGCTTTGTGCAAGATTAAAAAACAAACAAACAAACAATTTTTACAGTATAAAATATTAAAAAATTAAAACAAGAAATATGTAATTCAATACTGTGACAAATCTTGATATCCTAAGTATGTAAATTGATTACAAGAAAACATAGTCAACTTCTACATTTTAAAGTTTTTGTCTTTCAGATAAACATCATAATTTTTTCTGTATATTGATAATATTGGCCTATTAACTCAGTTTTTATTCTATGATTTTTGTATTTATTTTTGATGTTTTATGTTTAATTTTCTTATTATTTTTTGAATAAACTGCTTAATCTCTCAGCCAATGTCACTACAGAGATTTGAATATGTCATATTAAAATTATTTTGGAGCTTCACGATGCCATCACGATTTATGTTGGGATATCCAATCATTCATGATCATTGGATGAGGACGTTTTGGACATAACAACCATTTTTATTGTAAAAGGATTCATCATAAGCTGTTGTCTCCAAAGCACACCAATCTTCTTTTCATTACTTGTGTACTAAATTAGGATGATAGAGTTTCAGCATCCATTTCAACAGTTTGATCACATAGAAATCTTTAAGTACTGTATTGAAAGATTGGATATAACCAGTACATCTTCATATGGAATGTCATGAATACCCATTTCATTACCCTGTTGCTTAGGGTATACAATGGTTGAACAGATATATTTTGGAAGCAACTTATTTATACTTGACTTGTGTTGCTTTTCCAGTTGGAGATTCTTCTTCATTTTATTACATGCTGATACCTGAGTAATTTAGATGGCTTTTGCCAACAATGTTTAGGTTTACAGATTTTCACCTGTTACAATATGCCGCATTTTGTTTACCGTGTCTTCTGTACAACTTGTTGCAGATCTTTTTTTTTTTGTTGGTCCTGGTTCCCTACACTAATACATATTCCTTTGATTTCCAATGCCTTTAATTACAAGGGGATACTTGAAAATTCTAAATATCCAGTTTGAACACATTATTATGATCTGGATGTATGAATACTTTGCACTGGAAAGAAGTACTACATATTCTTCTTAAAAATGAATAAAAGGCCTATTACCTAAGCACTTTCAGAAGTAGAAAGGTCCCCCTTTCCAAAGTTCTCAGGCTATAAGGTTTCTCTTCATTTCTCTCAAGAATTCTTGAAGCTATGTGTTTTTCTAACATCAAGAATCCTCTTAAAAGTGATCAGTTCTTGGTGATATTACATTACCTAAAATTTTCAGACAATATCAAAATGTACTTCCACCAATACTTTTTATCACTTGTGGATGTTATTCCAATTTGTAAATTCAAACTCATTTTAATATAAATACTCAACCCTGTACAACTTTAAAATAATCTGCATTTATATCTTTTCATTAAGCCTTTAAGAAATATATCAAACATTTGGCAAAGGAAGAGTTTTTTTTTCAGCATTTTTTGTTATTTGCTCACTATCAGTTACATAGTAGGTTTAAATAATAATGGTGCTTTAATAACACTGAATCATTAATTGTGATGATATGTCACATGTTATCCAAACTCGTAACATAGTTTGAGTTACTAGTGATGAGTGAAGGGCTTTATGTCTAAACTAAACAAACAGCTTATATTCCACCAAGGCTTACTTGTTTATTTGTTTCAGTGTCCTAAGCAAGCATTATGAGCCATTGATTCAGTGTAACTAGTTTGTTGCAGTGACAGTTGCAATTACGAGAGTAGATTAGACCTCTGCTTATCTTTTCTTCATTAAAATTAACATTTGATGCAGAAAGAAATTGAGACATTGATGTGAGATATGCTATGAAGTTTTTTTTCAGAACTTAATTTGAATAATTATACTTTAAAGAAGAGAAAAAATTGGCTTGAGGATAAATATGTAACAAAACTCAAATAATTAAAGACATGATGTTTTGTTTAACTTCTTGTGAATATCCAGTGCAAATTTATTGTGTTACATATATATGTGGTTAAGATGTTATATCTGAGTCTCTGTAAACTAAACAGGAGATAGATACAAAAAGAAATGGGTGGATTACACCAAAAGAATTTCAGAAAGCAATGGAGCAACAAAAAATCTATACTCAGTAAGTAAACCCAGAACCAGAGCTGTATATGTATATGTGTGCACATGTTTTTCCCAAAATTGTAATTGACGTAAATCATATGAAATTTTTATTTTATATCTGTGTTTAAGAGATGGCTGTGAGGTTATAAATAAGAAGAAAAATTACAAGACAAAGTGGCAGTTATTTGCATGAGTACTTGCAAACAAATCTGATTAAAGAAAACATTAAAAACACCACAATTTTGAGATTTTTATAAAGCATTGAAAAATTTGGAACATAAATGTTAATATTGTATGTAACTAGTATATTTTGTCAGTAAAATTATTATAAAAATACTTTCACATATTGTCCTGTTTTCTTATGATTTACAATTGTTTTTTTCATAATATTTTAATCTCAATAGAGAAGAAATTAGTTACCTAATGAGTTGTTGTGAACCTAATCATGATGGACTCATTGACTATCGAGAATTCACTGAACGTTTCCATAATCCAGCAAAAGATATTGGTAAGTGTTTGTGAATTTTTGTGCCTAATTTATAGTTTTTCCTATGTATTAACATTATAAATGTTCACAGGCACACACCCACAGAAATTGTTTTTTGGGGGGAGACAAATGTGTTGGGGATAACTTTTTACAGTGTAACTCAACAAGTTAAAGGAATATGTGATATGGGTGCTTAAACACATACACATATTTACAGTTTTAATAAAATGTACTAAATATATTTAGTTTACTACAATGTTAAGCTTACATCATAATACTTGTAATTTTTGTAAAATGTTAAGGGGATATTTAACACACACACACACACCCTGCCTATTCCTGTGGACATTCATTTAAATATTCAAACATTTCACCATTTTATGCAAGCATGCCTGTAAAGTTCAATATTGGATCTTAACTTTAAAGAACAGTAACTGTATTTCTAAAGTTGTTGAGATAAGAAATATAGTCCAAGTCTTCTTGAGATAAGAAGTATAGTCCAAGTCTTCTTGAAATAAGAAGTATAGTCCAAGTCTTCTTGACATAAGAAGTATAGTCCAAGTCTTCTTGAGATAAGAAGTATAGTCCAAGTCTTCTTGAAATAAGAAGTATAGTCCAAGTCTTCTTGAGATAAGAAGTATAGTCCAAGTCTTCTTGACATAAGAAGTATAGTCCAAGTCTTCTTGAAATAAGAAGTATAGTCCAAGTCTTCTTGACATAAGAAGTATAGTCCAAGTCTTCTTGAAATAAGAAGTATAGTCCAAGTCTTCTTGACATAAGAAGTATAGTCCAAGTCTTCTTGAAATAAGAAGTATAGTCCAAGTCTTCTTGACATAAGAAGTATAGTCCAAGTCTTCTTGACATAAGAAGTATAGTCCAAGTCTTCTTGAGATAAGAAGTATAGTCCAAGTCTTCTTGAAATAAGAAGTATAGTCCAAGTCTTCTTGAAATAAGAAGTATAGTCCAAGTCTTCTTGAGATAAGAAGTATAGTCCAAGTCTTCTTGACATAAGAAGTATAGTCCAAGTCTTCTTGAGATAAGAAATATAGTCCAAGTCTTCTTGAGATAAGAAGTATAGTCCAAGTCTTCTTGAAATAAGAAGTATAGTCCAAGTCTTCTTGACATAAGAAGTATAGTCCAAGTCTTCTTGAGATAAGAAGTATAGTCCAAGTCTTCTTGAAATAAGAAGTATAGTCCAAGTCTTCTTGAAATAAGAAGTATAGTCCAAGTCTTCTTGAGATAAGAAGTATAGTCCAAGTCTTCTTGAAATAAGAAGTATAGTCCAAGTCTTCTTGAGATAAGAAGTATAGTCCAAGTCTTCTTGAGATAAGAAGTATAGTCCAAGTCTTCTTGAGATAAGAAGTATAGTCCAAGTCTTCTTGTATAGTCCAAGTAAGAAGTATAGTCCAAGTCTTCTTGAGATAAGAAGTATAGTCCAAGTCTTCTTGAGATAAGAAGTATAGTCCAAGTCTTCTTGAGATAAGAAGTATAGTCCAAGTCTTCTTGAGATAAGAAGTATAGTCCAAGTCTTCTTGAGATAAGAAGTATAGTCCAAGTCTTCTTGAGATAAGAAGTATAGTCCAAGTCTTCTTGAGATAAGAAGTATAGTCCAAGTCTTCTTGAAGTATATAAGAAGTATAGTCCAAGTCTTCTTGAGATAAGAAGTATAGTCCAAGTCTTCTTGAGATAAGAAGTATAGTCCAAGTCTTCTTGAGATAAGAAGTATAGTCCAAGTCTTCTTGAGATAAGAAGTATAGTCCAAGTCTTCTTGAGATAAGAAGTATAGTCCAAGTCTTCTTGAGATAAGAAGTATAGTCCAAGTCTTCTTAAGAAGAGTCCAAGTCTTCTTGAGATAAGAAGTATAGTCCAAGTCTTCTTGAGATAAGAAGTATAGTCCAAGTCTTCTTGAAGTATATAAGAAGTATAGTCCAAGTCTTCTTGAGATAAGAAGTATAGTCCAAGTCTTCTTGACATAAGAAGTATAGTCCAAGTCTTCTTGAGTCCAATAAGAAGTATAGTCCAAGTCTTCTTGAGATAAGAAGTATAGTCCAAGTCTTCTTGAGATAAGAAGTATAGTCCAAGTCTTCTTGAGATAAGAAGTATAGTCCAAGTCTTCTTGAAATAAGAAGTATAGTCCAAGTCTTCTTGAGATAAGAAGTATAGTCCAAGTCTTCTTGAGATAAGAAGTATAGTCCAAGTCTTCTTGAGATAAGAAGTATAGTCCAAGTCTTCTTGAGATAAGAAGTATAGTCCAAGTCTTCTTGAAATAAGAAGTATAGTATAGTCCAAGTCTTCTTGACATAAGAAGTATAGTCCAAGTCTTCTTGAGATAAGAAGTATAGTCCAAGTCTTCTTGAAATAAGAAGTATAGTCCAAGTCTTCTTGAAATAAGAAGTATAGTCCAAGTCTTCTTGAGATAAGAAGTATAGTCCAAGTCTTCTTGACATAAGAAGTATAGTCCAAGTCTTCTTGAGATAAGAAGTATAGTCCAAGTCTTCTTGAGATAAGAAGTATAGTCCAAGTCTTCTTGAGAATAAGAAGTATAGTCCAAGTCTTCTTGAGATAAGAAGTATAGTCCAAGTCTTCTTGAGATAAGAAGTATAGTCCAAGTCTTCTTGAAATAAGAAGTATAGTCCAAGTCTTCTTGAGATAAGAAGTATAGTCCAAGTCTTCTTGAGATAAGAAGTATAGTCCAAGTCTTCTTGAGATAAGAAGTATAGTCCAAGTCTTCTTGACATAAGAAGTATAGTCCAAGTCTTCTTGAGATAAGAAGTATAGTCCAAGTCTTCTTGAGATAAGAAGTATAGTCCAAGTCTTCTTGAGATAAGAAGTATAGTCCAAGTCTTCTTGACATAAGAAGTATAGTCCAAGTATGACATAAGAAGTAAGTCTTCTTGAGATAAGAAGTATAGTCCAAGTCTTCTTGTCCAAGTCTTCTTGAGATAAGAAGTATAGTCCAAGTCTTCTTGAGATAAGAAGTATAGTCCAAGTCTTCTTGACATAAGAAGTATAGTCCAAGTCTTCTTGAGATAAGAAGTATAGTCCAAGTCTTCTTGAGATAAGAAGTATAGTCCAAGTCTTCTTGAGATAAGAAGTATAGTCCAAGTCTTCTTGAGATAAGAAGTATAGTCCAAGTCTTCTTGAGATAAGAAGTATAGTCCAAGTCTTCTTGAGATAAGAAGTATAGTCCAAGTCTTCTTGACATAAGAAGTATAGTCCAAGTCTTCTTGAGATAAGAAGTATAGTCCAAGTCTTCTTGAGATAAGAAGTATAGTCCAAGTCTTCTTGAGATAAGAAGTATAGTCCAAGTCTTCTTGACATAATAAGAAGTATAGTCCAAGTCTTCTTGAGATAAGAAGTATAGTCCAAGTCTTCTTGAGATAAGAAGTATAGTCCAAGTCTTCTTGAGATAATAAGAAGTATAGTCCAAGTCTTCTTGAGATAAGAAGTATAGTCCAAGTCTTCTTGAGATAAGAAGTATAGTCCAAGTCTTCTTGAGATAAGAAGTATAGTCCAAGTCCAAGTCCAAGTCTTCTTGAGATAAGAAGTATAGTCCAAGTCTTCTTGACATAAGAAGTATAGTCCAAGTCTTCTTGAGATAAGAAGTATAGTCCAAGTCTTCTTGAGATAAGAAGTATAGTCCAAGTCTTCTTGAGATAAGAAGTATAGTCCAAGTCTTCTTGAAATAAGAAGTATAGTCCAAGTCTTCTTGAGTATATAAGAAGTATAGTCCAAGTCTTGAAATAAGAAGTATAGTCCAAGTCTCTTCCAAGTCTTCTTGAGATAAGAAGTATAGTCCAAGTCTTCTTGAAATAAGAAGTATAGTCCAAGTCTTCTTGAAATAAGAAGTATAGTCCAAGTCTTCTTGAGATAAGAAGTATAGTCCAAGTCTTCTTGAGATAAGAAGTATAGTCCAAGTCTTCTGAAATGAAGTATAGTCCAATAAGAAGTATAGTCCAAGTCTTCTTGAGATAAGAAGTATAGTCCAAGTCTTCTTGAGATAAGAAGTATAGTCCAAGTCTTCTTGATAAGAATAAGAAGTATAGTCCAAGTCTTCTTGAAATAAGAAGTATAGTCCAAGTCTTGAGATAAGAAGTATAGTCCAAGTCTTCTTGAAATAAGAAGTATAGTCCAAGTCTTCTTGAGATAAGAAGTATAGTCCAAGTCTTCTTGAGATAAGAAGTATAGTCCAAGTCTTCTTGAAATAAGAAGTATAGTCCAAGTCTTCTTGAAATAAGAAGTATAGTCCAAGTCTTCTTGAGATAAGAAGTATAGTCCAAGTCTTCTTGAAATAAGAAGTATAGTCCAAGTCTTCTTGAGATAAGAAGTATAGTCCAAGTCTTCTTGAAATAAGAAGTATAGTCCAAGTCTTCTTGAGATAAGAAGTATAGTCAAGTCTTCTTGAGATAAGAAGTATAGTCCAAGTCTTCTTGAGATAAGAAGTATAGTCCATAGTCTTCTTGAGATAAGAAGTATAGTCCAAGTCTTCTTGAGATAAGAAGTATAGTCCAAGTCTTCTTGAAATAAGAAGTATAGTCCAAGTCTTCTTGAAATAAGAAGTATAGTCCAAGTCTTCTTGAGATAAGAAGTATAGTCCAAGTCTTCTTGAGATAAGAAGTATAGTCCAAGTCTTCTTGAGATAAGAAGTATAGTCCAAGTCTTCTTGAGATAAGAAGTATAGTCCAAGTCTTCTTGAGATAAGAAGTATAGTCCAAGTCTTCTTGAAATAAGAAGTATAGTCCAAGTCTTGAAATAAGAAGTATAGTCCAAGTCTTCTTGAGATAAGAAGTATAGTCCAAGTCTTCTTGAGATAAGAAGTATAGTCCAAGTCTTCTTGAGATAAGAAGTATAGTCCAAGTCTTCTTGAGATAAGAAGTATAGTCCAAGTCTTCTTGAAATAAGAAGTATAGTCCAAGTCTTCTTGAGATAAGAAGTATAGTCCAAGTCTTCTTGAATAAGAAGTATAGTCCAAGTCTTCTTGAGATAAGAAGTATAGTCCAAGTCTTCTTGAGTATAAGAAGTATAAGAAGTATAGTCCAAGTCTTCTTGAAGTATATCCAAGTCTTCTTGAAATAAGATAGTCCAAGTCTTCTTGAGTAAGAAGTATAGTCCAAGTCTTCTTGAGATAAGAAGTATAGTCCAAGTCTTCTTGAGATAAGAAGTATAGTCCAAGTCTTCTTGAGATAAGAAGTATAGTCCAAGTCTTCTTGAAATAAGAAGTATAGTCCAAGTCTTCTTGAGATAAGAAGTATAGTCCAAGTCTTCTTGACATAAGAAGTATAGTCCAAGTCTTCTTGAGATAAGAAGTATAGTCCAAGTCTTCTTGACATAAGAAGTATAGTCCAAGTCTTCTTGAGATAAGAAGTATAGTCCAAGTCTTCTTGAAATAAGAAGTATAGTCCAAGTCTTCTTGAGATAAGAAGTATCCAAGTCTTCAAGTCTTCTTGAGATAAGAAGTATAGTCCAAGTCTTCTTGACATAAGAAGTATAGTCCAAGTCTTCTTGAGATAAGAAGTATAGTCCAAGTCTTCTTGAGATAAGAAGTCTTGTCTTCTTGATAAGAAGTATAGTCCAAGTCTTCTTGAAATAAGAAGTATAGTCCAAGTCTTCTTGAAATAAGAAGTATAGTCCAAGTCTTCTTGAAATAAGAAGTATAGTCCAAGTCTTCTTGAGATAAGAAGTATAGTCCAAGTCTTCTTGAAATAAGAAGTATAGTCCAAGTCTTCTTGAAATAAGAAGTATAGTCCAAGTCTTCTTGAAATAAGAAGTATAGTCCAAGTCTTCTTGAAATAAGAAGTATAGTCCAAGTCTTCTTGAAATAAGAAGTATAGTCCAAGTCTTCTTGAAATAAGAAGTATAGTCCAAGTCTTCTTGAAATAAGAAGTATAGTCCAAGTCTTCTTGAAATAAGAAGTATAGTCCAAGTCTTCTTGAGTATATAAGAAGTATAGTCCAAGTCTTCTTGAGATAAGAAGTATAGTCCAAGTCTTCTTGAAATAAGAAGTATAGTCCAAGTCTTCTTGAGATAAGAAGTATAGTCCAAGTCTTCTTGAGATAAGAAGTATAGTCCAAGTCTTCTTGAGATAAGAAGTATAGTCCAAGTCTTCTTGAAATAAGAAGTATAGTCCAAGTCTTCTTGAGATAAGAAGTATAGTCCAAGTCTTCTTGAGATAAGAAGTATAGTCCAAGTCTTCTTGAAGTATATAAGAAGTATAGTCCAAGTCTTCTTGAAATAAGAAGTATAGTCCAAGTCTTCTTGAGATAAGAAGTATAGTCCAAGTCTTCTTGAATAAGAAGTATAGTCCAAGTCTTCTTGAGATAAGAAGTATAGTCCAAGTCTTCTTGAGATAAGAAGTATAGTCCAAGTCTTCTTGAAATAAGAAGTATAGTCCAAGTCTTCTTGAAATAAGAAGTATAGTCCAAGTCTTCTTGAGATAAGAAGTATAGTCCAAGTCTTCTTGAGATAAGAAGTATAGTCCAAGTCTTCTTGAGATAAGAAGTATAGTCCAAGTCTTCTTGAGATAAGAAGTATAGTCCAAGTCTTCTTGAGATAAGAAGTATAGTCCAAGTCTTCTTGAGATAAGAAGTATAGTCCAAGTCTTCTTGAAATAAGAAGTATAGTCCAAGTCTTGAAATAAGAAGTATAGTCCAAAATAAGAAGTATAGTCCAAGTCTTCTTGAGATAAGAAGTATAGTCCAAGTCTTCTTGAGATAAGAAATATAGTCCAAGTCTTCTTTTATCCTCAAAAAGGAAAGAGAGATCAATCTTAGACTACACACCAAAGTTCCAGTTTCTTCAACCATCTTTCTCATGAAAATAACCATTGCATTTGAGGGAACTTGTGAGCCATCATGGACTTCAAATCTTTGTTTATTATCCTTCTATTAGTACCATGGAATATGTCCAGCTTCATAACAATGGTTTTTTGGAGAAAAGAGCTCTTTTAATAAATGGAGCTTTCACCTTGTAATTGAAAATAGGTTTGTAGTTTTAGAAGCCTTGTTGTTCTAAATATTTCACAAGACGAGTTTTTTTTTCTTCCATGGAGAACACTTGAAGGTTCCTATTTTTGAAATGTTGTGCCCTTTGGCTCAACGTTCCCTTCAGAAGGTTTTTTTAAATTCCTCCCATAAGTTTATTAATGGAGTTTGCTCTTATAGGTGGTTGCATTTGTGGTGAGAATCAAACTCATAGGTGCTAAAATGCATTACCCGTGTCATGACTTGCTTCTAAGGGAAACTGCTCATATGTCAACAAAGTGTACAACTAATTTTTTGTATTACTGTAATATTGTAATATGTTAGTGCATGTAATAATAACAGGCACTTAATTTTTAAAGTAGTACTTGTTTGGAATAATAACTTTTGTTTTTGTAGTAATTTTCTGTAAGGCAGAATGTTATTTTATTCATATTTCTAGGTTTCAACCTTGCTGTTTTGTTAACCAACTTGTCAGAACACATGCCTAATGATCCTAGGTATGTAGTATATAATCAGACCTTTTTGTAAATGTTTCAGTGCTAATAACATAGAATTATTTATGAAACTAAAAAGCTTTATAAAACATGCATGTACGTATCAGCAGGAAAATAAAAATGTAATATGTTGCTTATGATTTCCCATACAGAACAACTATATGTGTAGCATATAATATATATTAAGCTGTCTCATAAGATCTTATCTTATAGTTAGTAATAAAGAAAGGGCTACTAAAGTCTAATATGTTGAAAAACATTTTTATGGTTATGTTTCACATTTAAAAATAGGCCATTTCTATATCACTGAAAACAAAACTTTGTTTTTCATATCAGTATAAGTATTTTACTCTGTAAGCTATAAGTAAGTTATGATGGACATGAAATGCAGTTATCTACAGGTATCGGGATCTGGTTTTCATACTTTGTTCACATTTATCTTCCTTAAGTATCAAATAATATAATTTTTAGTACCTCATGTTATATAAATCTTGTGCCTTGCTGCATGTGACTAGGGAGTAAATAAGAACTAATCATTAAAACTGGTGGCTAAATTAGTGTTACTTGAGTGCTTCATAACATATGTTATGACAAGTTAATGTTTACAATTCTTTGTGGTTGTTTTTTAATCTGCTCTTGGCATTCTCCTATATTACAGGCTGGCAAGGTTTTTGGAAACAGCAAGTAGTGTTCTAAATTATTTTGAGGCTTACTTGGGCAGGATTGAAATCATGGGTGAGTAGTCCAGTCTGCAGTGGCTGCAATGTAGGTCTGAAGAAAGATTTATGCTGTTTCTTTTTGTCTAATGTTATGTTTTTAATATCATTGTTTATGTGTGTAGTTATCCAGAAATTAACTTTTATTCTGTTTTTAGAGCTTCTCTGCATTAAAAAGTTGCAATTTTAGCATTGTTACTTAGATGTTCTTAAAAAAACAATTAAATATTGATATTACATTACCTGATATATTGATGTTTTAAACTAAAGATACAAAAAACTCATTATTAAAGCAACAGTTCAGATAATGAATTGATATGGGAAGGCCATACAACATGAAGGATAATATAAACAAGCAAATTAACTGTTTGTGCTGGAGCAAATTAACTGTTTGTGCTGGAGAACAAACAAATTTAAAACATAAACATTTAAAATTGATTTATATTTTGGATATATTACAATTTTATACAAAAGTAACTGCTTGAATCTTAGTGTTATGTGAAGCTCTTTGCTCATTATGATAATTTTAACTGAAGTTAATAGACAATTAATAAAAACATTATTCATCTGTAAAATAAAGTTTTTTTAATTTTAGTCTCAAAATGCTCCAAACTTCAGTTAGCCTTACAAGTTAGCAAAACAAATAAATTAAAAGGTTTTCAGTTTAAATGAAAGTGAAATAGTCAAAGCAGACTTAAGCCTTCATGACATTTGAATCTATTTATGAAGGAGGAAGTCACAGAATAGAAAGAGTCTACTTTGAGGTCAAAGAATCAACAATAAAACAATGGGAAAAGCCACAAATCAAGGTACGTATTATTTATGTGATTAGCTACAGAGTAGTCCATTCATTTTCTTGTAGAAGTATTTTTCAAACAAGTATATATGTATTTTGCAAACTGACAAATATTGTTCTTTAACTATTTTAACCACAGTAATCTGACATACTGTTTTAGGACAATCAAGACAGTTTTAATGAATTTTACGCTCTTCATTTCTTCTGAAGTCAGAAGGCAATTAATTTATTCTTTGGTATTTTAAGGCATCGTTTTTGTGTCTAATGATGAATGAGATTTCATAATAATTGTTAATTGAAGAAAGAAAAAGGTTGTTACCAATGTAAGTACCTTCTTTACTGTTCTCTCAAGAACCATTGGATTGTTGCTGCCAAAGGGATTCTGATGATTTTATAAATCCATCCACTTTTATATTTCCCAGACATTTTTTCAGCAGTAAAGTTAGTAATAAATAACATTTACCTTTCAGATAATACTAAATATATATATTTTTAGTTCATTTGAGGTTTCATTATTGCAGCATCATTAGAACTAGTAATTCAAAGTCTGTTTGATATGAAAATATACATATACACAATTAATAGAGCTAGTAGTTTAAGGCATGTCTGATATGAAAATACACACGTACACTCAATATTACTGGTCTTGATGAAACATCAATGGTGAAACATCGGCTGAAATGAAATCTTCGTTTTTTTTTAATAACTTTATTGCTAAAATGTCTAAATCCTTCCAGTATGCACTACAGACTCAGAAAAACTACAGAATATTTTCCACCAAACTTGTTTTTAGTAAAATTAGATTCAGAAACAGATATCAGTCTTATCTTCATTAACATTTCACAGATTGGTACAGTGTATCTAGCTGTTACTAATATGTAAGATATTTTACTGGTATTTGTTATGAAACTGTACTGAGTTAATGTAGATATATTTTGTTATGAGAAAACAATAAAATATTTTGTGTTTTATATTGATGAATTATATATGCATTCTTTAGAGAAATGTTCAAAGCAGTATATTGCATATAAACACTTGTATCAACAAAACTCAACAGGAGTAATTCTCTATATTCCTCCAGAATATATCCCTTTTGACTGTGAAATATTGTATGTGTTAACTAGATATATCCAATAATTCATTTTATTAGTATTATTATTATAGATAGTACAATGAAGTCCAAGAATATGATAATATAATAGTGGTCCAATTTGTATTGATTCATAATTTCTAAGTAGAGAAAATAAGCTGCACATGAGGTATATATGTTGTGGAAAGTTAAAAATAAAAATTTATATTTCTACAAAACCACTCATTAAAACCTAAAGGAAATATTTTGATATATTTAAGAATTTTATTGAGAATACCAATGCATGGTTTTTCCATAATAAACAAAGATAAGCAATATTGAAAACTAGTAGAAGTACCCATCCATTGGACAAGTGAAATAAGAACTTGTTTGTAAGAAGGATAGGAAATTGTGCTTCTGATTTTGTTGTTTTTTTATTAATATAATTAAGTTAAAAGTGCAGTAAAAATAAAGATATCAGTACTCAAAAGAAAGAGATTATTTTCAAGAATTCTATCAACATGAAATTAAATGAGGAGAGGCAAGCTCCTCTTGTGTCATGTTTGGTGCTGTTTGGTCAAGAAATGTGAAAATGTATAAGGAAAAGATTCACACACACATATTGACGTTTATTTATATAGTTGGGGAGTTCCGACTGTTTCAGAACCTTTCATATCACAATGTCAAGTTTGGTGCTAATTGATAGAGAAATGTGGAAATGTATAAGGAAAAGATTCACACACACATATTGACGTTTATTTATATAGTTGGGGAGTTCCAACTGTTTCAAAACCTTTCATATCACAATGTCAAGTTTGGTGATAATTGATAGAGAAATGTGGAAATGTATAAGGAAAAGATTCACACACACATATTGACGTTTATTTATATAGTTGGGGAGTTCCAACTGTTTCAGAACCTTTCATATCACAATGTCAAGTTTGGTGATAATTGATAGAGAAATGTGGAAATGTATAAGGAATAGATATGAAATGAAAGATATATAACTATTTATTTTTTCTCAAGTATACACTTTGCTTTATATAGTACATGAATTTTACTGAGATATTCTTTGTTGTTATTCAACAGGAATCCAAAAGAGCTTTCTTCTACAGTATTGTAACAGAAGGAGGAGATAAAGAGAAACTAGAAGCTTTTGTTAACTTCTGTGAGGATGCAATCTTTGAAGTAAGGAAATAAGCTCCTTTACTGAGAATATAATTAACTCTCTCATTCAGATATGTATTGAATGTGCCAAGACAATGTAATTGGTAACTGTTTGTTAAATCTTTTATTTCATTATTCCCTGTGAATAAAAATGCAATTTAAGTACTTTTGTAAATAAATAAAGCCTACTTATACATTGCATGCAAGCACAATCAAGAGAATCATACCTTTTTGTTTTGTGTATTTATACATAGGAGCAACTTCCTAATACAAATATTATTTTATTTTATTTTTTATTGTATACTTCCTGTGTAAATCATTTTAACTTACGTCTACATACAACAAATTATTAATTTCTGTCACTATTACACATATAAATTACTGTGTAGTTTCAAACTTTGTTACATATACAATCGACTCTATAATTATTATCTCTAACACATTACTTTTCTACATTCCATGCATGTAAGCCACTTTGTAATTATATTAATACTAGATGCAACATGCCAGTAGTATTTCTATGGAAGATACTGATGAGGGACCAACTAAAACCTCAGATTACCCCTTTCCTGGATCAGAGCAGGAAAAACCACCGTAAGTTTCTGTAGTTTTTTCAGGTATCTCAATCATGTCTTGAGTATCTCTGTTTAAAGAAATGAATAATAATTCCTTAATTATGTGTCTTACCAGAACAATGTAATAAAAAGAAAGCATTAATTACTATGAAATGTATGCTGCTTTTTAAAACCTTAACCAGCCAATATAACTTAACAATATTCATCCTAAATAGATAGTCTATCTCAGTCATAGCTTACATAAGAGTTTGGCCAACTATATATATGATAAAAACTTAACTGTATTTGTCTAAGAAAGTGAACAGTCTATATTTGGTCTTCATCTTTAGTATAAGAAATAATTATGGAAACACGTAGGTGAGGCACGTACAAGAATTACAGTCAGTAAGTAACTACAAATAAATGGTCGAAGTATCATAAGGTCAATCAGAATGAATTGGCAATTAATCATTCTTTGTTCTTAGCTGACATTAAAATTCTGATTTCCAAGAAAAAATTGTAATATGCATTTATATATTTTTTTTATTTCTGACACTGTGATTTCATGTTTCCAAGAAAAAAATAACAATCTGTTCCGTCCCCCCTTTTTTAAACTTCAAAGGTGGTGTTTTGCTTGCTTTTGTGCTATTTCTTACATAAAAATGCACACCATAATCGTGAATGCATATTTTTACAATGCTGTTTTTTAGATTAAAAAATAGATCAATTATAGTATTTTTAACTGCATAAAGAATACAACACTAGAGTGCATCTCACCATTTGTGTGTAGAATGGCACTATGGACCTCAGTAATTATAAACAATAACTTAGATTTGTTAGCCATTTGATACAAAAATTAATTTGGATGAAACTATTACTTACTTGTTAGGCTAAACATTGAGCAAACACTAGAATGTTCAATCAGGGGTTTCAGACACCTAAATTATATGTATGCTAGTAACTGAAGGCACAGTTTTATTTTTGCTTTTGTTTTCCTTCTGACACCCAGCATCTTTGGAAAATTTTTGTAAAAATTAAAATAAAAATCCCTGGCCTTAAGGGCACAGTCTGAGTTACCAACTAATAACATCTCTTTGAGCTTTCTGCCTCAACCCTACTATTATAAACAGTACTAGTTTAATATCTTCCTTTTGAATTTCACTACATCTCCTACTGTAATATGAAAATTTGTGTCTGTTTGTTACATGGAATAGTTTCTCCAGCCAAAACTGATTTCCATATATTTATCATGTGGAATTTCTGCTGTGAGAGCCATTAGTACATTCATCATGGAACTGCTGACAATATTATATCACTGTCTGTACGTTTATAATCATTATGCTTGTGCAACACTGTCTTAATTGGTTAGAAAACAACCAATACTAACATGTGACTGTACTCTGCTGTATGAATAGAAGCACACTTGTAGAGTTGCATTTCAATCACTGTTTCTGTTATTATTCTGAGTACTGTATGTTAGACCTTGATCATAGATTGCTACATATCTAGTTATCTTTTAAGTTAGAATATGTGTGTGTATGTGCATACTTATGTCTAAGCTCAAGTTTAAGTGGTTGGTAAGTTTACTTATTAGAGTGCTTATAAAAACAATATAAAGCATTTTCTGGTAAATTTAGGTCTGCTCTGGAACCAGTGAAGCAAGGCTTACGTTACATCAAAGACAATATTCTAAAGGCTCTTTCCCATCTAACGCCTGCTAATCTTAGGAAACAGTATGCGGCATTGCGACAAAAAACTTACCTGGAATTATTAGTTGGATTTTTCAAAATTGGCTTTTACAGCATTTTCAGCAGCTTGCAACTCATGTACTTCATCTCAAGGTATGATTTTAGTGGCTTTCTTCTTGTTATATTACTTCTATTTTCATGGTAGTATTTGTAGCACTTATTATTTTTTTAAATTTTGTGCAAAGTTGCATAAGGGCTATCTATGCTAGTCATCTCTAATTAAGCAGTGTAAGACTAGAGGGAAGACAAATAGCCATCACCACTCACTGCCAACCTTTGGGCTACTCTTTTACCAGTAAATAGGAGAATTTACTGTCACTTTATAACACTCCCACAGCTAAAAGAGCAAGTATGTTTGGCATGACAGGGATTCAACCCTCACATTATGAGCCGAACGCCTTAATCACCTGGCCATGACAGGCCCACAATACTTGTCAAAACAAGTAATAGCTTTTAGTATTTTTATTTTTTGCAGTTTTTTAGTTTTACTTTAAATTAATGTAAATAAAGTTGATGAGATTCCATTTTATAAATTTATTTGGTACATATACCTCAAACTATGTCAGTTAAGGGACACACATGAGGCTTGTATTATTCAGTATAAAAGCAAAGCCTACTTACTAAATTTTTCTTTCTCTTTGATATCTCCCCAGTGTCACAGTGCTATGTTTGCATATTTTACTGTTAGAAACTGGGTTTCAATATCTGTGGTAGGCAGAGCACAGATAGCCCTTTGTGTGGCTTTATGCTTAATGCCAAACAACATCTTTGTTAACTGCACAAAATTTCTTTTTAACTTTTTATGTTTTTATTTTTTTTGCACTTCATATGTATTTTATTAATTTCATTAAAGAACCAGACACTGTATGTATATTTTTTTACTTAGATGTTTATTTTAAATGCTTTATAGAAAGATTAATATATGTTCAAAAAATTGTTACTATGTAAGAGGTTCAAAATTGCATCATGGCAAAATTCACAATACTTTTACTGTGAACTTTTAGTGAAACAATATGGAAGATTTATTGAAAGAAACTGATTCATGTATATTTGAAATTCATGTACACTTTGTTCGTTCTGTGATACTGATGAAAAGGCCTTGTTGCTTAGTACCTGATGTCTATAGGCTACCTGGGTTACAACATACAAGTAGTTGAAAACACTGTTTATATCACAACCCCCAGTGACACAGTGGTTTGAAGGCTTACAACATTAGAAACCATATTTTGACACTCCTGATGGTCACAACACAGACAGCCCATTATGTGGCTTTGTGCTTAACTACAAACAAACACATTTGTTTTATTGTGATGTGTTCCTTCACCTATTATACAATTACAGATCATAATCCATGAGCTTATATATGACTGCTATAAAAATCATTTGGGTTAATCAGAGCTTTGTTAGTTATAAAGTAACAAGCAAATCATTTGGGTTAATCAGAGCTTTGTTAGTTATAAAGTAACAAGCAAATCATTTGGGTTAATCAGAGCTTTGTTAGTTATAAAGTAACAAGCAAATCATTTGGGTTAATCAGAGCTTTGTTAGTTATAAAGTAACAAGCAAATCATTTGGGTTAATCAGAGCTTTGTTAGTTATAAAGTAACAAGCAAATCATTTGGTTAATCAGAGCTTTGTTAGTTATAAAGTAACAAGCAAATCATTTGGGTTAATCAGAGCTTTGTTAGTTATAAAGTAACAAGCAAATCATTTGGGTTAATCAGAGCTTTGTTAGTTATAAAGTAACAAGCAAATCATTTGGGTTAATCAGAGCTTTGTTAGTTATAAAGTAACAAGCAAATCATTTGGGTTAATCAGAGCTTTGTTAGTTATAAAGTAACAAGCAAATCATTTGGGTTAATCAGAGCTTTGTTAGTTATAAAGTAACAAGCAAATCATTTGGGTTAATCAGAGCTTTGTTAGTTATAAAGTAACAAGCAAATCATTTGGGTTAATCAGAGCTTTGTTAGTTATAAAGTAACAAGCAAATCATTTGGGTTAATCAGAGCTTTGTTAGTTATAAAGTAACAAGCAAATCATTTGGGTTAATCAGAGCTTTGTTAGTTATAAAGTAACAAGCAAATCATTTGGGTTAATCAGAGCTTTGTTAGTTATAAAGTAACAAGCAAATCATTTGGGTTAATCAGAGCTTTGTTAGTTATAAAGTAACAAGCAAATCATTTGGTTAATCAGAGCTTTGTTAGTTATAAAGTAACAAGCAAATCATTTGGGTTAATCAGAGCTTTGTTAGTTATAAAGTAACAAGCAAATCATTTGGGTTAATCAGAGCTTTGTTAGTTATAAAGTAACAAGCAAATCATTTGGGTTAATCAGAGCTTTGTTAGTTATAAAGTAACAAGCAAATCATTTGGGTTAATCAGAGCTTTGTTAGTTATAAAGTAACAAGCAAATCATTTGGGTTAATCAGAGCTTTGTTAGTTATAAAGTAACAAGCAAATCATTTGGGTTAATCAGAGCTTTGTTAGTTATAAAGTAACAAGCTGTTAGTTTTAATGGAAGAATGAAAAACCTCATCAACAAGATTATAAAACAGATAAGACAATAGTTAAATAACATTTGTGAGTTATTGTTACTGGAAACTTGTTTTGGGCCAGTAAAGAAGAATGTAGCTGAAGTTGTTACCAATGTTGTTATGATATTATGTTAAACTTAGTACCTGCTAATGAGTTATGGTTCAACACTGTAGACATTATGTATCATGTGAACTTTGTGAATTATTGCATGAGACCTTTTTTTTAAAAAAACCAAACGTTTCTAATCTAATACAGCAAAAACTATTGAGGTATTTCTTCTTCTTAAATAATTAAATTACAAATTATGTTATTAACATAAAAATTAATTTGAATAAATATTGTGTGTTCTTGTCTCTTTTATGAGTAATAAAATGTTGCAAAAATTTCTCAGTTCTTAGTGTTTTTGCTTTTTTTGTAGTAATCTTTAAATAGTATTCTATGTCCCATGTTATATTAAAATATTTTAGTTTCTTATGTGGATATAATCTAACCTAAACCACTACTATTTTCTTATACTTTTCAAGAAAGTTCCCTTTTTTTTAAATAGATATCTATTAAAAAGCTGACACATTGCTTAAAAGCTTGACACCTCTTATACGTTTCTTAAACACAAGTTTCATGGGTTATTTTTACTTAAAATTTGAAACGTTCTTGTAGGTTTATAATAAAGTTCATCATTATGTTGATGGGAGGTCAACCAATAGGTCAAACAGTAGAGGAAGAAAAAACTAAAGAGCAAAATCGTAAGCCTGTCTTCATGGCTCCAATGGCTGTGCCACTACCTATAGAAGCACCACCTGAAACATCCAAAACAGGTGATCATACAGACATGCCAGGCACCATTCATGCTTTTGGACTGGATATCACCAAAGAAGAAGAAGGCGGAGAAGTAAGGTGAGTAGCATGTTTTTAAAAAACAAAGTAGTTAATTCTGTGACAAGATTATTGTATTGGTGCTATTTTAAAAATCAAGTAACAATACAGACACCTTAATAAAATGTGGAAATAAAGGCTTACTAAACTAAACTTTTCAGAAACTAATACAACAAAGATGAAAACTACTGCTAGAGTGAATTTCTAGGTAAACTGATATTTTAAAAAAATATTCTTGAAAAAGAAAGTGCCTTCTTCCATAAGCACATACTCAGTTACGTCTTTGTTTATCTAACATATTTTTATTTACATAGTTTACATTATATAAAATATTTCATTCTGTATTGGAAAAATGAAACATTATCACTGCATGCATTTGATACAAAACTATTTTTCTGTACTTAAAGTTCTTAATGAATTTGTGTTAATATGTACACTGCATGGGTAAATGTATGTGGACACCTGACCATCACACCCATATGTGCTTGTTGGACATCTCATTCCAAAACCATGGGCATTGAAATGGAGTTGGTCCCCTGTCTGCTGCTATAACAGCCTCCACTCTTCTGGGAAGGCTTTTCACTAGATTTTGGAACGTGGCTTCGGGGATTCACACCTATTCAGTCACAAGAGCATTCATGAGGCTGAGCACTGATGTTGGGCAAGAAAGCCTGGCTTGCAGTCAGCATTTCAATTCATCCTAAAGGTATTCAGTGGGGTTGAGGTCAAAGCTCTGTACAGGGCAGTCAGGTTCTTCCAGACCAACTTCTGCAAACCATTCTTTTTGAACCTCACATTGTGCATAGGGACATTGCCATGCTGAAACAAAAATGAGCCTTCCCGAAACTGTTGCCACAAAGTCAGAAGCACACAATTCTCTAGAATGTTATTGTATACTGTAACATTAAGATTTCCCTTCACTTGAACTAAAGAGCCTAGCCCCATACCATTATTCCTCCTCCACAAAACTTTACAGTTGGTGCTATGCATTCAGACAGGTAGCATTCTTCTGGCATCTGCCAAACACAGATTCGTCCGTCAGACTGCCAGATAGTAAAGCATGATTCATCACTTCAGAAAACACGTTTCCACTGCTCCAGAATCCAATGGCAGTGTGCTTTACACCACTCCAGTCAATGCTTGGTATTGCACATGGTGATCTTAGGCTTGTGTGCAGCTGCTCAGCCATGGAAACTCATTTCACGAAACTCCCGATGAACAGTTCTTGTGGTGAAGTTGCCTCCCGAGGAAGTTTGGAACTCAGTAGTGAGTGTTGCAGCTGTGGAACAGATGATTTTTATGCTCTTCAGCACTTGGCAGTCTCATTCTATGAGCTTGTTTGGCCTACTGCTTCATGGCTGAACTTCTTTTGCTCCTAGACATTTCCACTTCACAATAACAGCACTTACAGTTGACCAGGGCAGCTCTAGCAGGGCAGAAATTTGATGAACTGACTTGTTGGAAAGGTGGCATCCTATGACAGTGCCACGTTGAAAGTCCCTGAATTCTTCAGTACGTTCCATTTTACTGCCAGTGTTTGTTTATGGGGATTGCATGGCTGTATGCTTGATTTTATGCACCTGTTAGCAATGGGTGTGGCTGAAACTGATATTTTTAATTGTATTTCTGACTATTGATACACTGAATTTGTTAGTTCTTACTCCTGTTTGTGTAACACTGTTTGTAAAATCCAAAAATATCTTGTATATCAAATTGTTTTTGACCTCATAAGGTATCACATGGCACCAGCTCAGGCTCATCAAGAAGTTACACCACAGTCAAGTGTTGAATTTTCTGAAGGGAGTGAGGAAGAAGCTGGAAAAAGCCAACCCCTGAAAAGTCACTTGATGGACAAGTTATTTCAGATGGATTAGCTCCATCTGTAAGTCGTGATTCTTGAGTTATAGTTTATGTTTCATGTCACTAGAACAAATTTTTATCTATTTTCTTTTATTTTGAAAATGGTGATTGAAACTGGATGGTTAAAAATTAAATCTTATTTTTAAAACCATTTTATCTTATGACGTTATTTATTTGGGGGAACTAAATTTCACCAGGGGCACAGTGAGAATCGTTTTATTTGAGGATTTTAAACATAGCATGATATTTTACAAAATATCACAGAAGATATTGACTATCATTTTATCATTCTCAGTTAGTGTACCAAATCATTTTAAATAGGAGAATTTTTTATAATTACCTTTTGCATAATGTTAAAGTTGCACATTATGCCCATATGTAGCATAAAAGACTTAGATTGAACAGAGTACTTTTTAAAGAAATTTTAGTTTTGAACTAAGCTGAGTTGTTAAAAAAATTTTAATTCATTTTGCTGTTGTCACTTTAAAAAATTATTCATATTAGTTTAAAAGAAGAGTTAATTTTATTACTATGCTTTCAGTGCTTTTTATCCATTTTAATCCATTAAAATTGTTTATTATAATAAATCTTTGTAAATCACTATATGTACATATACATCGTGTAAGATCTTTCATTCTGTATTGTAAAAATTAAACATTATTACCATCTATGTGGAACATGAAATTCTATCTTTCAGTGCAAATCTTTATTATTATTTTGTGAGGACTGTCATCAACATAATTAATATGTAAACTGTAGAATTATTTGTCATAATTAACATAAACTTGTAAAACATTTTCTTGTTTTTTTCTTCTTATAAAGGTTAACCATGTGGATGGTGATGTGAAAACAAAAGAGACACTTCATACTTCTCAGGAAACAAAACTAGGGTAATGCCAACAATGAATGTTGGATATTTTCATGTAACTCTAACTTATGTAATGTGGTATTATCATTTGAATTTTTCATTGAAACTTTTAATGGATTTGTGTTTAATATATATATACAGTGGAACCCATCTAAAGCAGCCACCTTTGGGACTGAGACAGACTGGCCTGATTAGAGGGGTTCTACTGTACATAATGAGAGATTATGTAAACAAAAAAGGGACTGTGATTGAATGACCACTTTCAAGGTGTGACCGAATCTGCAGGGTGGCCGCTTAGATGGGTTCCACTGTATATATTTCCAATGACAAAGAGACCTCTCACATATTAAAAGTAATTCTGAGATTTATTCTTTTGTTGTAAATATTGATCTACTAAAGTTGCTAATTGGGTCTTGTACTCATAATATACTAACCTTTTTAGTTGTGTTTCCTACCAGAGGTATACTAAATGTATCATTTGTGCATTGTACCAGTGTTGCACAGATATTGTTAATTGTGTTTCTTATCAATGGTACACTAAACTCATTAATTGTGCCTTATACTTGTAACACACAGAATGCTACTTGTGATAATCTTGATAATTGAATCTCCCAGTTGTTTTTGAGCTGTACACAAGGAATAAATTAATATCTCGAGACCTGTTTCAAAAAAAGAGTAGAATTGTTGTTTTAATTGATTGGGTAGGTTTCACAAATTTAAGAATGATAGTGAATCAAGTAGAATAGACAGTAAATCATTAGTAACTGTGTGATAGGTTGTATAAAGTTCAAACAAAAGTTGTTTTTTTTAAAGATTTATATAATTAGCACTTACAAACAGAGGTTATCAGTTTAGTATCTTTTATTCTGAATAACATTTTTTTATGGTAAGGAAAGCACATAATAAATGGCTCTTATTGTGGCTTGATTGACCTTTGCTCGAACAGGGATAGTATCAAGGAACTTTGGTTTGTTGCAAGTTATTCATTATCATTATAGGTTCAAATTTAGTATTTGTGAATTGAGCCCCATATGGATCTTTGTACTCTAGCAGCAGCTAGCATTAGAATACCAGTTTTTTCTTCAAAAATGGCAGTACGTAGTGAATTATGTTCAGTCAGAAAAGTAAGTGTATAGCGTGTAACAGTTGGTGAGAGTTTCAACCCCCATGCACAATGCTCACAGTCTCTTTCTCAAACTGTGCATGTTCCTTTTTTGTGTTGTAAGTGTTCTTGATGTATACATGATTGGTTGCTCAGATCCTTCAGGTATGACATGAGAAATAACAGCACCAAATCCATAACCACTAATGTTAGTAACCAGTCTGATTGACAGCTTTGAAATTAGTGTGCTATCACTTTGACACACATTATGCCAAACTTATGCAGCTTGTATTTTATTTTTGACTAGATATTTCAGAGGATGGATCATGACAGACAAGTTTGGCAGGAGTTTCCCATAATAATGAAGCATACTCTGGAAACTGTGAAACTGTTGGTATCAGTTATGGCCTTGACCTTGTCTTTGGTTAAATATAAACCTTAAGCATCTGTCTTGAGACCAGAATATGTGGTTTCTTGTTTCTAAAAACTCTCATTTTATTTTGTTAAATTGACCATCATTCTCTTCAGGTCTCTGTAGAACTTAGTCAACCTTTGGCCATGTGATCTTTGTCATCTCTTCCAGTCAGTTCAACACTGTCCATGTAAGTCACTTCTTTATCAATATCTTGTAGCATTTCTTCATTAACCTTCTGGAAGATTACAGGTGTTGATGCAGTTTAGAATGGAAGTGAAAAGCAGTCACAGAGCCCCTTGTCTATGTTGGCAGTCAATTATTGATTGGACTTACAATCGACTAGTAATTGATAATATTTCTGAGACAAGTTTGCCAAATGTTAAGTTCCTTACAGCAAAGAGAAAATATGATAAGTAGATACTGGTCAGTATCTAACTGTTTTTTGCAACCTTTTTTATGTCCATAAATGTTTACCAGTCTATGTTTTTGATATACTGATGATTGATGTAGCCTAGTTACTGTGGCTTATTTTCAATATGCTACCTTTCTCTTACAGTCTTTTCAGCTGATATTTGATCAACTTTTATTTGTTCTTAGCTTGAAATACATAGACATTAAATCTGTTTTCACTTTTAATTGAGTTTTCACATTTTTTATTCTACTTTAAACACTGATGCTTGTTTCTTTAACACTTGAACAAGATATACTGAACAAATATTTCCAGTCCAAGGTGAGGTGATGTAGTCAGTTTCTTCCAAGAACTGATTGTTGATTCACTTTGGCAAGCAACATTAGAAGTTCTTTTCCTTGTCTCTTTCACAAGAATAATGTCAACTAGATGAGATTTCAGGATAGATGACTTGAGAATCTATACACTAAGCTTCTCTCTATAGGTTTTCTGAAATTATGGTCACTATAAAACTTGTATAAACCTCCATTTTGATGGCTTCACCACTAGTGGCATCTTTTATGGCATCATAACTGTTACACTTTGTCTGGAACACAGTAATGACATTTTTCATCTTTTCCAGGTTCAGTCTTGTTTAATCTCATTTCTTTTGTAGGTTATTTACTTTTATACATACATTGCTGCTCAGTGTCTCATTTTGTATATAGTTATTACATTTGTAGCTCTTGTATTTGCAAAAAATAACAACATTAATCTTTCCATAACAAGAGCAAGTGTGTTTTTATTTATAGATGCACATTTCTTACTTACTTCACTCCTTTAGCACTATTCTCTGTTACTTGTATAGCTTGTGAAATTTCTGTGCTTTATTGATTGTTACATTATCTGTTTGTAACCATTTCTGCTGAATAACAACATACTTTTAACCCCCACACATAAATTTTCTCATAAGGTCTTAATTCAAAAAATTTCCAAATTCACATATGCTTGCCAACTAGTTGACTGCTGCACAGTATTCAGAAATAGGTGCATTTTCTTTCTGATTTTTTGGATGGAATATAAAATCTTAATAAATTACTTGAGGCCTGAATTTATAAAGTTAATTTTTTGGTCCATCAAAACTCTTAGCACTTCTGGATTAGTGGATGAACTAATGATTTTAACACTTCTTAGCTTTATGTCCTTATAATACTAAGAAATTCAGCTGTCCTTTTCTCTTTCCTTACATCGTTTATTATCAAAGAACTGCAACAGTATTTCTTATTTATAATCACTGAATGTTTTAAGTTTATATTATGTTTTTCACAAATATATTTCTTTTGTAAATTGAGTATGGATTTCTGGTAAGATGTTTGAACCCACTTACTCAGGAAAACAGTATCTTATGGCTATGTTTTCAACTATTGGCAGAATTAAGAATTAGTTCTGTACAAGTTGCACATGGGACTTTCATAAATTGTGGATCTTCTCTGAGAGTGAAGTTATTTCAATTTACTAGATCATTAGACATCAACACACTTACTGGTATAGAAATATCATGAGAATAACCATAAAGCATCAGTAAGCATGGTAGTTGAGCACTGCAATCTGGAGATACAGTAGATTTAACTACCTCGTATTGAGAACTCAGAATGTTACATACGTTGTGTAATTGTCAGAAAAGTATATACAAACTATGGAATGTTTTGTATTATCTTCTTGCATCAATGCTTCTCATTGATTGTTTCTTGTTTATCTAATGTGATAGGCAAGCAGTAACAAATACAGATTTGCAATTTAATAACTTTTACTTCATGAAACCTGTGATTTTATTCCAAGACCTGCACTTAAAATAGCAAGTACTTGTTAACATTAGTATTACAGAAAGAATAGATTATAAGTGAGTAGTTGAAGTTTCACAAGTTTAAGACTGTCGATCACATAGGGTAGAATTAGGAGAATTGAATCATTAGCATGTATGTTAAGTCTCATGAATTTGTGATCTTCATCAGTTAGTAGGATAGGTTTCTTTTACTTACAGAAATTAGATAGTTATTAATGTATGTTTTATAAATTTGAAGAAGAAAAACTGTTGATCACTACAACTGGTTTCTTCAGTTTGTAAAAAAAACACTGTTTGTGAATAAGGTAGATTTCACGAATTTTTACGCATTTGGAAATAATAGTCTGGTAGCAAGTAGATTGAATTTCACAAATTTGGAGAGAATGGTGTTATAATGAACAGGGTGGATTTCACATATTTTATTATAAGAAGGAATTATTTAACTTAATTATTTAACATGAAGAGACAGTTGTTAGTAATTAGGATAAATTTTGAGAAAATTTAAGGTTATTTGGTATAGAGTCAGTTTTATAAATTATGGAGAATAGTTAATACAGTTACGACAGAAAGTGTTGCTACCCTGCATCATGAGTAGTTTTTTCCTCATAACTTAAAAAGTACCACGATTAGGATAATGAAAGTATAGTGTATTATAAATATTATACTAACACACATCTACATAAATTTTTATGTAAATTAAACAACAAATAAACTGTTTATAAACAAATAACCAAACATAGGAGGAGCATCAACGGAATCATGAAAAAAAGAAGAGTGTGTTGATATAATAGGCACTTATATCAAGAATGATACTCGGAACTTGTGGCTTGGGCATCGTTGGATCTTCCAGCACAACAATGACCCTAAGCACACATCGAAATAAGTGCAATCCTAGTTACAGAGGAACCATATAAGTGTTCTGGAGTGGCCATTGCAGTCAACCCAATTGAAAACATTTGGCATGAGTTGAAGATCATGGTTTATCAGCGTCATCAGAAAAACTTGCAAGAGTTGTAGGCCTTCTATAAAGAAGAATGGAAGAAAATACCAGTCGAGTACTGTCAAACGATCATGGAGGGCTATGAAGAGAGATTGGGTCAAGTAATTCACCTGAAAGGCTACACAACTGACCATTAAAGTAGATGCACAAACACTTTCTGTCCTTCCTATGTTTGGTTATTTGTTTATAAACAGTTTATTTGTCATTCAATTAACATAAAAATTTATGTAGATGCATGTTAGTAAAATATTTATCATATACCCTACTTTCATTATCCTAATCATGATACTTTTTAAGTTATAAGAAAACACTACTCACAACGCAGAGGTACGAACACTTTCTGTCAAAACTGTAGCTAGGGTATGATGACTATGGTAATTTTCATCATTAATTCATAGGATATAGTGAAAAGGTAGATTTGATACAATTGTAATTTAAATTCATGAGGTAGAGATGTACTTCATAAAATTTGTCAATAGGTAATTAATAAGAAAGATTTTTTACCCAAAATTAAAGTATGTAGAATTTTCATGAAACAAAAGGTAAATATATTTGAAAAATTGACCAGTGATGAGAAATGTATATTTGTCAGAATTAGATAATTTTGTTTTCATTCGTATGAAGAGTAAATTACTTGAAATTGAAAAGTAGAGTTGATTAGGAAATTATAAAACAAGCAGTTAGTGAATATGTTAACATTAATACTGCCAAACATAAAATAGTATCTAGTGTTAAGAATATAAATAATTATATATAAAAGAATGTTATACACTAATTAATAATAGTAATAAGAAGAAGTCATGAGTAAATATAGATTATGTTATAAAATGTCAACAGTTTGAAATCTGCTATATCCAGTGCCCATGAGACTTTTTACTCAAGACTTACCAGGCCAATTGGGATATGACAGACACAGGAGTGGTCTAGGTGATATATATATATATCACCAGTTTTTCGTGAATAGCATAACATCTCTTAGGATATGAAACAAATTAAGCAACTCCATTGTAATTATTATTTTATTTAAGCCATTCATGACTCACTTTTCAGGTAAGAATTAATAACACACAACTTTCTTTGTTTTATTTCCATGCTGTTTAGTTATTTGTTATTATTTTAATGTTATTTTATTTGAACAGTTTTGCTATCATTCAGAAGAACCAATAAATTAGCAAACTAATTGTCTTGTAATAAGTTATAATGTGAAAAGAGTTGCCACCCATTAGTTACAACCATGTGGTTGATTCTTCAGAATGAGGGATTGCCCAGTGATATCTGGTCTGTACATTGACAGACCTGTTAGAACAGAACTCCACAATTGGAGGGAGGAAAACTGGTGCTTTGATTAGAAAGATAAATTAGAAAGTTTTCTGTGAGTCTTTCTTTTCTAAAGTTTTGAACTTACATTTATTTTTTTTATTTAACAGTACAGAGTCTGGAACGCAAGCCAACTTACCTGGTGCCCAGGATAATGTACTTACACCAGGGATGCTAGCATCCATGGCCCCAGAACCTCAGAAGCCTGTTGAACCTCCCCCAGTTGCAGCCATTGACTTGAGTGAATACACTAACAGGTTTGTGGTAGGTACCATATTTTTCTATATGCTTAGTTGACTTGTGGGTAAAAAAACATACTTTTTTTGCTTTAGTAGTCAGAAAATTATATTTTCCCTTCATTCTTTAGCATCTTTGCCAGTAAGGGTTATTATTCACCTTAGACCAAACTTATGTAAAGTGCATCAGTAGACTATATTCTGATGAAAATAATAGTTTTATTTTTAATTCTACAATTTTTTCAGATTCAGTTATGTGGTATTAGAAAGATTTATAAGCATTTTATTTATTTTTCTTCTTAATCTAAAGTACTGTGTAAGTTAAAGACAGTGTCCATCAGTATTCTGAAAGTCACACATAATACATGGTTAACTGAAAGTGCTTCATGTGATACATTTTAGTGTTTTCTGTATATAACAGTTACATTGGAAGATGACAAATACAACATACAGTAATTCAAATGGCATTAAATGCTGCCTGCAACTTACAAGTGGTTTGTTAAGATTTTTTATATTTTACTACAGTTTCATAACAAAATTTTCAGACTAATTTTAGGTATATCCAACAAGGATATTTTTGCTTGATTACAGAGCTTCTTGGCAAGAAATTTCTACACTATGAAGTATATAGCCCTGGTCTTAGCATTTTGTATCAATTGCATTCTGCTTTTTTATAAGGTATGTAAAAAATGAAATTTAAAAAAAAAAGGTTCTGTTTTTGTAATGAATATGGACTTTATGTAACTAATTTATCCTGTGCTTAATTACTAACTAAAAACTGAATGGCTTTCTTTCTTCAAGAGTCTTTTACTGAAATTACATACAAGTGTTATGATTGTACATATGATGTTTTTTGTTAAAACCATGCTTAATGTACTCTTTGATAGGCAGAGTATTCATGATGAAACTTTGTAAAATGGACGGTAAATGCCTGTTGTGGAGACACAAGTGTAGAGGATAATGTTTTGAAAGTCTTCCGCCTTTCGTCTTCAGGTGGAAGAAACGTCCTCTACACTTGTGTTTCCACAACAGGCATTTACCATCCATTTTACAAAGTTTCATCATGCTTAATATATTAAAATGCATTAAATGGATGTTTTTATTTTTGAAATTACTCATATATATATATAAAACACAAAGGTAAATTTCAATGTTTTCATTTTGTTTCTTGTCAAATCTCGGCTCTTATGTAGTTATTATAGTTGATATATGAACCCTGCACCCCTCCAAGATTTTGCAAGTTTTTATCAAATGAAATAGGGATTCTGTAACTGTAAAATAAAAGTATTAATATTTTGAGTTGGTAAATGGAGGTATTTCTAATCATACTTTAATTGATTTAATTATTTATACTCTTGTTGACGTAGGTAACTACTGATGAAGTTGAAGATGCTATTGCAGACAAGCCTGAAGTCACTGAGGTTCTTAACAACATAACTGAAGAGTTGATAGGTGGAGACAATGATATAGGAGGTAGTGAAGAGGATGAAGAAAATCTGGAGGAATGGTTGATAATAGAAGAAAAGTTCTTCTACTTGGGGCACATTATACGTCTATTTGCTCTTCTACATTCTTCTGTTGCTTTTTGTATGTTAATAGCTTACTACCACTTGAAGGTGAGAAATTGATGAGCTAATATTGTAAACGTATAGAATAAAGTAATGACATTTCAGACAGTCAAGTTGTTAAGAAGAAAGTATATTAATTTTTTACAGTTTGTTAATTGAAATTATTGTTTTGAAAAGTCAATAGTTGGTTTCAAAGTTCTACATTGTGAGAAGCAATTTAGGCCATGATATTTTGACATATTGGAAGCCTTGGTTGTTCTTGCACTAATGTTTAACAGTGATGTTTTAAAATGCAGCAATAACATATGTTCCTAACGTTTTTATAACTTGTGCATACTTGTAATAATTTAATTGGAGCATAAATCATAAATGGAGTAAGTTTCCAACAAAATTTTCTTTCCTCGTAAACAGTAGCAACAGTTTTTGTAATTTCTTAGACTGAAATGAGGTGCACTGATTTTAATTATGAGACTGGATAATTTTGACACAAAGCTAACAATTTTATATCTTGTATGTAATATTTATTTCTCTTATTGCCTGTTACTCTGATATGTATAGTTTCTTTTAAAAAAAATACACAAGTATACAGCTAACAGTTATTTCTTGTGAAATAGGGTGTCTGTGTATAAAATTATCAGTATGCTTTTATCTAAAGCATAAATTAGAAGAAAACAATGATTCATAACACTTAATGTTTAAAATAGATTTATTCTTTAGTGTACTAGAACTTCACAAGCTAGAAATGTGGATGTTGTTAGCAGAAAGTTCTCTTTTAGTCAGTACCATTAAGAAACTTATGTTTCAAAGGAAACTTATAATACCCAACTAGAAAGAAAAAAGCACAGAGGTGTTTGTTTCTTGTTTTATGACTGGCTTAAGCAGAGTATGGTTTCTGATGCTTTTCATTTAAATGAGTTATTGTTTAAGTTTCTAAAGGCTGAAATATTTTGTTTTCATCTATATATTCTTTAAAAAATAATAAATTTTTGTATTTCATTAAGATCTTTGGCTATACTGAAAAGTGGATTCTAAAGACTTAGGCCCTTGAATGGTGTCATTTTTTTTAACTTTTATTTTTAAATAAAATTTGTGAAACAGTTACTTTGTGTAGGTGCACTGCGAGGACAATAGTAAACCTAAAGTAGTTTTAATGTTTTACTTACTAAATAATTTAACACATCTTTCCTGTACCTGTGGAACATCTGGAAAGATATATATTCAGTTATTTTTTGGAGTTTATGTGCACAGATATTGTATTGCCTTGTCAACTGAAAGCAACATATTCCAAAGGCCAACCATCCTGTTAGAAAAATAAAACTATATAAGCTGAAGATGACATCCCCCCTGCCAAAATTTAAACTTGTGTCTCCTAGTCCTACTGTTCTCACAGTTAAGCATGAAAATAGGTTGTGTCTTAACAGTCTTGAACACCTCAGTCAGATTGCCCCTGTTTCTTCTTTTATCAACAGAAAACAATTTGATAAATTGTAATTTTTCCTTGCATTACAACTCTCCCATTCCAGTAGTCCTCCTCTGAACTTTATCCAACAATTCAACATCCTTCTTAAACTAGAGAGCTAAAGCTGAACACAATACTCCAAATGTGGCTTAACCAGTGACATATACAATGAAATTATAATCTCTTTAGACTTGTATCTAACAGTTCTGTAGATACAACCTAAAATCCTATTTGCCCTACCACTAGCAACAACACACCATTTGGAAGGATTAAGAGACTGATAAACAACTACACTAAGATCCATTTCTTTCATAAAATTGTTACGTTTGATCCCATGCAAATTATACTTATAATTCAAATAACAATAGCTCATATGCATTATATTACATTTGTTATACTTAAACCCATCTGCCACTTTTCACCCAACTTACTAAATGATCTAAATCCTTTTTTAAAGCAGCAGCATTTTCCTCACAACCAGCAGCACCCAAAATCTTAATATTATCAGCAAATTTAAGTAATTTATTGACTATTTCTTCATCTATGTCATTAATGTAAATTAATAAGAACAATGGTCCTGAGACTAAGTCCTAAGGTACACCACTTGTATCATTAATCCAATTTGATTGAACTCCACTTATAACAACCTTCTCATCACTTGTATTATTAATCCAATTTGATTGAACTCCACTTATAACAACCTTCTCATCACTTGTATCATTAATCCAATTTGATTGAACTCCACTTATAACAACCTTCTCACCACTTGTATCATTAATCCAATTTGATTGAACTCCACTTATAACAACCTTCTTACCACTTGCATCATTAATCCAATTTGATTGAACTCCACTAATAACAACCTTCTCACCACTTGTATCATTAATCCAATTTTATTGAACTCCACTTATAACAACCTTCTCACCACTTGCATCATTTATCCAATTTGATTGAACTCCACTAATAACAACCTTCTCACCACTTGCATCATTAATCCAATTTGATTGAACTCCACTTATAACAATCTTCTCACCACTTGCATCATTAATCCAATTTGATTGAACTCCACTTATAACAACCTTCTCACCACTTGCATCATTAATCCAATTTGATTGAACTCCACTTATAACAACCTTCTCACCACTTGCATCATTTATCCAATTTGATTGAACTCCACTTATAACAACCTTCTTACCACTTGCATCATTAATCCAATTTGATTGAACTCCACTAATAACAACCTTCTCATCACTTGTATCATTAATCCAATTTTATTGAACTCCACTTATAACAACCTTCTGCTTCCTTCCATCAAACCACTCTTCTATCCAATTAGTTAACTTATCCCCTACACCTAAAGAGATGAGTTTCTTTAAAAGCATTTTATGTGGCACTTTGTCAAATGCTTTCTGAATATTCAGATACACTAAATCTATAATCCTTACCCAAGTTACCATCATCAACATAAGCAGTAACTGTTTTAAAGAACATCAACAGATTTGTAAGGCAAGATTTTCTCTTAGTGAAATAATTTGAACTGTCCAGTAAAATTCTAAACTTTGTTAACTGACTTTACAAAGCATCTGTTATCAGACCTTCCAAATGTTTTCCAACAACTAATGTAAGAGTGATAGGCCTATAATAATTGAGGTAATATTTATCACCTCCATTGAAAATAAAAGTAACTATGGCTGACTTACAATGCTGTGCCAACTACCAACTATCAAGGACTCACAAAAAAGTGGTAACAAGTTGCTCATTCAATCCTTAACCTCCTTAAAAAAAACATTGGGAAAATATTATCTGGCCCAGATGACTTATAGCTATTTAAACTTCCCCCCTTTTTATTATTTTAACAAATTTACAACTAATGTAATCATCTTGTTCAATCTTCTTTCCATCAGTTAACTGTTCAATGTAAGGAACATTGCTTAATTTTGTATTAGTGAAAACTGAACAAAATAGAACTTAATAATTCATCCGTCTCATAACTGTTACAACAGGAGCCTTCTTTAACCTTTCTTCAATTCTTACTGTTAATTTTTATACTTTAACCAATCTTTTACATGCTAGTTTCATACTTCACAATTTTTTTTATTTTCTACAATCTTTTAAGTTGCGTATCAAACTAGTAAATTTCAATTTCTTAAATTTGTGATACTTTTTTTCAAATTTTATCTTATATCCTTTGTGAGCAAACCTGGTTTTTAGTTGGAGCTGCTCTTTTCATTCTATAAAAAATATACTTACTTTGAATATTTAAATTATTTTTTAATTTTCCATTATTGATCATTGTCTCTTCTTTTCTCATGTCCTATACTAAACTTTTTCCTAAATCATTTTTACATTTAGTTTATCTTGGCTCTCACCACAGTCTAGTCCTAGCTTAAACTTCCCTAACAGCTCAGTTAATAGCCCTTACAAACAAGCCAGCTCCTACTCTATTTAAATGTACACCATCCATTCCACAAAGCTTACTTCTTCCATTAAACTGATTACACAAGTCCAAAGAGCCAATCTGCTCATTTTTTTACATGTTAACCTTAGCTTAGCAATCAGCCCTGGTGTTCTACTTAAGAGTTTCATCCCTACAATTACTCCTGAACAGTATTCCAGTTATGTCCCTTTTCTTTAAATGCCCTTATCAATCCCTTTTTTATTTATCTGATCCACCTTTCCCTACATCATTAAACTGTACTTGCACAACAAAAATTGCATCATTATATACCTTGCTCTATCAGTTATATCCTTTGTCCATGCTCATTGATAACATAACCTAATTCTTTTCTTCCTCTTTGCCTCACAGATTATCTAATCCATACATCATGTCAGATAATCACCTATAACTATAACCTCCTTAACTTTATTATTCACATCCTTCTATGTTCCTCTTGTTTTCATGTAGTTCACTCTTTGTAGCTCTAATAGTACTATTTATAACCTTCTGGAAAGCATTGTTAACTGACATATCACTTGAAAGTTTGCTACCATTTCCCACAGTTTACGATTCTCTTTATGTATTGCCTCTACTTTAATTAGGATAACCTCCAACTTATCCTACAACCTCCAAACTCTCCAACCAAATTGCACATCTTCTCTGATTGCCTTCTTAAAAGTACAAACCATTCCCAAGTTCTCAAAACCCACACAGTGCACCCATCACAGGTAACAAAATGTGAAAGCTTAACTCCCACACTGGTCTTAACCATTGTATCTGTAGCCTGAGAATAAATACTCAACACTAAATACCAGTAGTCTGTTGATGATACAGTTACGTCTGGCATTTGAAAATCAAATGTCTTACAGTATTTTACCACTACTACATCTTCACACAAGAATAAATAAGTTTATCTTTAATTATGTAGTACTTATTTTAATTTATGATTATGTGTTTAGTCTGATGTATAACCTACCTGTAAGATGATTTAAATTAATGGATTTTATGTTAAGTAACAAAATTTATCCTTGAACCATGAAGAGACAATCAACTAGTTTTCAGATTGTACTCATTTAACTTATTTATAGTTAATAAGTTAAATTATAATAAGCCTAAAGTGTTATTAAGTGTACTAAGCACAATATAATATAGAAGTATAGGCTACATCACTAGCCTCTAAAGTTTTAATCTGACTATTTTTACTTACCAATCTTAAATTAATTATTCCTTTGTTGTTTAACCCAAATTACTGCAAATGATAATACTAATATTAAATAATATTCAAAAATCTTCAAGAGCTTAGCTCTCTAAGGTCCTCTTTTGTCTCCAGTATCACCTTCTAAGTCCAAACTGTGTATATCTTGATCAGGGGTGAAATTCTCAAAAGAAAAGTAGAGGTGCTCAGCTGGATGAAGTTGACCTGTGCTGTTTTTGGAAAAGGAAAAAGCTATATGTAAACCTTGAAAACAACAAAGTTGCTCAAATAAGTCCCAATACTAGTATCACCTTAAAGAATAAGTTATGGTACTCAGTACCACTAAGTACTGGCAAGATTTCACTCTAATTTTCACAAAATTTGGCAAAATTTTAGTAAAAGTGAAAAATCTGTTTTATACAAAACATTATAGTTTATAGTGAAGAATTTCTAATAAAGCTATGCTGAATAATATTTGACTGAGTTAATAGTGATTTTTATGATGATAATAGGAATACTTCTAAATAAATATAAGAATTCTGTCAGTTTTATTTTCTTTACCCTAACACCAGTTTAAGTGAGATCACCAGTGTAGGGTAAAATGAAATAAAAAAGTTGAAGAATACAAAATTCATCTATATATATATTTTTTCTTTCTCTCTAGAATTTCTTTCATTTAGTTTTATTGACTTGCAGTTTTTTTAGACCATCTCAGATCACAGAAAACCATTTATCACAGAAGGACAGCTTTTTATAAGCAAATGATTGAGCTACAGTCATACCAAGCAGTGTGTGTGCATGTACTAAAATATAAAATATCATGAGAATTTTTTTTTATTTAATTATTTTTTCATTTAAGACTTCTCATCTAACCTAATAAGTTTCTAAGTTTTACATTTTAGTTTATTTCATAACAATAACATCAAAAAACAAATGTAATACTTACATATGGACTCAGACTTTTGTTGTCAACAGATGAGGCCAAAAGTTTGTGATGATGTTGGTTGTCCACAAAAAGAGCCATTTTAGAGCAGTCTATTGTTCTTGTTATGGAAATAGTCTTAATATTTTTATATATTGGGATTGATAAAAGTAAAAGTTTTATTCAAATTGGGTGGATATTTTAGTTTATAAGTTTATTACAAAACAGAGTTTTTGTATTCTACAAGGTTCCCCTAGCCATATTTAAACGTGAGAAGGAACTAGCAAGAAGAGTAGAATTCGATGGACTTTTCATATCAGAGGAACCAGCTGAAGATGACATTCGTAGCCATTGGGACAAACTAGTGATAAGTTCAAGGTTAGAATATATAAATTTAATGTCCAAGCATTTTTTTTCTGAATGATATTATATATTAGACTTACCATAATTGTCTATATAATCTTGTTTAGTGTTGTTATACAATTTCAACTCATATGCAAACTATAAATTATGATAAAAATATGGTAATTTGAGTTGGTAAAAAAGTGTGTTAGTAGGAACTGCTAATGGATTAATCCTTCAGTTCGTATAGTAGAACAATTGACTGAGCTCAGGCAGTCCCAGGTCCAAGTCCTGGGAGAGGAAAATCATAGTAACACAAAATGTAAACAAATGTCTTACCAGCAGTGACTAATAAATCAGATGGTAGAACTCTTTCCTAGGGTACGAGAGGTTTCCAGTTTGATTCGGATGTATGGTGAATACTTTAAAAGTAATAAAAGTTTGGAATCATATCTATTGGTATTTATTATATGTACAAGTTTTTACTCTATTTTTGTATGGTTTTATTTTTGTTAGTTTCCCATTTAAAAATAGTGTTGTGTAATATAGCAACTGTTTTACTAATCTCAACATAGTAAGTTCAAAGAATTCATAAACTCTTTTAATGGTCTTTAATTTCAGTTCATTTCCAGTGAATTACTGGGACAAATTTGTCAAGAAGAGGGTATGTTATCCTGACCACTTGTAATTTTATTCTGTGAAATATATACAATAATAATGTCAAACTTTATTTGTTCTTAAAAACATAGTTTCAGTAAAATACAGAAAATTTTCTTCTCTTTTTTCATTCGTCTGCATAATTAGCATCATTTTAATATTTGTTTTAAAACTCACTAATTAACTTGTCTCCATTTTTTTATAATGATAGTGACTACTAGGGTGTAACTGTACAAAACATTTCAGGTCAGCATCACAAAGTAACATTTATTTGTTAACAGTGCCTTCTCAGTGATTATATTAATTTCATAATTCTTATTGTAATGTAATACATCTTTATTTGTGTGTGTTCCTACAATATGTACAGGTTAGAGAGAAATACAGTGAGACGTACGACTATGATGCCATCAGTAATCTCCTTGGAATTGATAAAAGTGGATCTTTTACTCAGGACAAGGGATTGGGTGGATACCTAAGTTTGTAAGTTTTATATATATATATATAAGTTTCTTATTGAGAACAAAGTAGCCATTACTTGAATGGATAAATGACTTATTTGGTTAAAATAATTTATTTATAAATAGTAGTTAAGACTTAAAGTGCATAACTTACATAGGTTGAGATTTTTATACATTTATAATGAAATTTGTTCTATTTTATTCAATAGAAGTTGTATCAGAACATTACCATATCTTAAACATATACATATAGCTAGTAAACCAGTACAGTTTTTAATTGGAGCTAATAAGCAAGTGTTAGACCTACACTATTTCACTACTTCAGGTCTATAAGTTATGTCCATTATGCATAATTTAGAAAGTGTGATAACCACCAGCTTTTTTTCATAGGAATTTATCCTAAGTTGAATGAGATAATAAGAAAACAATTGCATTTGTCAATAACCTTCTACATGTTGCTGTTAAAGCACTTTGTTTGTGATTGTTCAAACTACTGTGTAATGCTACACAACTGTTGTTACAGTTGACTTGTAGCAGCAGTAGCTCTAGTAAGTTATAAATCCTTTAACTTGGTAAAAAATGTGCATTTTTTTTATCATATCATTAAATTCAGGATGTATAGTTGCTAAGGTTCCACAACTGAAGAGTTAATAAAGTGAATAATATTCAATTTAACCAAATTAGTTTAATTCATTAGTAGTTTTCGAGTAATCAGATATTTTTTTCTTCATTTGTTTCGAAACAAAATGTATTGCAGATGATCATATTTGACAGTGTAACTATGAAAACTATGGATTACAGCTCAGTATTCTTGTGAATTTTATCATGTTGGCCAAAATAGGTTAATGATACCACTTTAAGTTTCAGTTAATTAATTGACAGGTAAATAAAAAACTAATAACTTACTAGATACAACTTTTATTCAAGTATTTCCCTCTTCAACAACAAAAATATTGTACGTGTCTATTATTTTCTAACAAGGCTAGTCTAAGTTATATTTAATTTAGATACATTGTTTGCATATATATAATACAACATACAGTTCTGTGTGGTTGTAATGAACATTTCAATTACACTGTTAAACAAAAGACGTTTTTTGTGTTGTTTGTGCACATTTGAGTTGTTACTTTTAAATTTGTTTTAAATTAACAGCTGGGAGAACTGTAAATGTGTTAATACTGGCAATGGGGTAAAAATAATTATTTAAATTATTGTAATTATGCATGTGTAAAAATCTTTAGAATATCTGAACATTATAGTTAATTTGTTTATGGTAGAAATTCTGTTTTGAATGATGTTATAATTGCAGCCACAGGAACTGTAATTCTCTCACATTAAATAATCTTGTATAAATATAACAAAAGGACTATAAGAGAAGGATATCATTATAAGATACATATTACAATAATATCCTATCTGACAAAACTAGTTATTATTTTTACAGTTTATCTCTTAACTAGTACTTGCAAACACTGTGTAATTTGATGCAACAATTAATCAGAACATTTCTAACCCTTAGCTAATATTGCTTTATGTTAGCTTGTAAATTCATGTCTTAGTATCAATTAATTTTTGAAATATATAGATTAATATTAATATTTAATATCATTATTTGTCATTAATGACTTGTGTAATGATACTAAAGATTACTTTATTTTGAAGTATTACAGATGTTGACTGGAAATATCAGATTTGGAAAGCTGGTGTCACCATTACTGATAATGTAAGTCAATTGTTGCTATTAAGAAGTGAGTTTCTGTAATTTAGATGTAGCAAATGCCTTATAGTGATAGAGAAAATTTGATGTTTTTTGTTTAAGCAGTAATAAGCAATCCTTTTAAGTCCTTTGTGAATTACAGTAATGAGTTTATTTTACAAATTGAGACAACAATGTATATTTGAGCACGTGCAGTTCTTTCTGTAAGGATATTATGTTAATGGGTTGTATATGAATACCAGTAGACAACTCATAGCAACTGTGTCTGTATTTTGTATTTATAGTAAAATTACTAGTGCTATTTGCCACCATTCCTAATTTTGAATTTATAACAGAAGGGAGGCAGTCAGCAAGTAGTACCTTGCAACCCACCATCAGTGTTAAGGAATTGACTGTCACTCTTATAACATTCACTCAATTTAAAGTGTAGTGATGATTTTTATTTGTGTTTCACTGATTCAAACATGGGTAATCAACTCCAATACCTAGAGCAGTACCACAACAGGATCAACCTGTACCCCTTTCAGCATGTGAAAATACTAAAAATCATTAAAATCACCTTATCAGAATGAAAATTCAGACAGTGTTATCACCAAGCAAGAGTCATTGAATCAAAATGTTTGCCACATTTTGTATCTTTCAAATTTCACAGTGCATTAGCTTTACTTTATTACTGTTTGGGCTATCTAATGTCTTACTATAAAAACCTTTTATAAGCATTAATCACATTTTACTAGAACCATTGTATAATGACATTTTTAGTTGATGTGTGCATATATTGCATGTTTATGGTTTTCTGTTTATTGGTACATATACTTTTCATTAATTCTCAATAATGAATTCCTATATGGATTGCAAGGAATTACACAAAAACTTAATAGAATGTTCAGACATAAAGCACATTAAACAGTAAAGATTCAGTTCAAACATTTTAAAACCTTTACTGTTTAAGGTGCTTTATGTCTGAACATTCTATTAGATTTTAAAATATATGTACAAAAAAACAGCAAGGAAAAGAAAATCTGCTCAAAATGGCCCAAATGTAATTCTTATTATTGTTATTCTCTTATCAGCCTACAAAAAAATGATTTCATATATTGCACCCAAACCTTTCGTAGAATACTAAATAAGGTATTGCAATGGTCGTAAAGTTATTTCACTTAAGCTAAAAAACAGTTTTAGTGCAAACGATGTTTCTCTTTGAAGTTAGCTTTCTTATTAATATCTGATGTTCTTCAAAAAACTTTAAGTACAAGATGAAACAGGAATCATCAGCCAATAAAGATGAATATTAGTGGGCAGTAAAGTGTAAATACTCAATGCTTTGTACACTATACAGTCTGTGTCTTTAGGAAGTCAACTCCCTATGTTATATATGAAGTAAAAGAGTAAAATAAAATCAGTACATGTGATATTAAATTTAATTACCAACATTTATAGAATTATTGCTTGAAAAGAAACATAGGTTTATTTAAAGCAATGTTTTAAACATATATATTTTGAAAAGGATACTTTTCTACTTGTGCAATTTGATTAGCCATTAATGGGAGTTGTTTCTCAGTCTAGGCATATATTTGCCCATTGCTATGAATTATATATAGAGAATTTAATTACAAAGAAACATTATAATGCCCCTACGGCTGAAAGGGCAAGCATGTTTGGGTCATTTATGTTCTTTATCTCAAGTATTAAATGTAGTTTAATAATGTTCACTTAAGCTTTCATTGGTGCTGAGATTTAACATTTTTTGTTTATTTTTCCAGTCATTTCTCTACAATCTCTGGTATTTTGCTTTCTCGGTAATGGGTAATTTCAACTATTTCTTCTTTGCTGCTCATCTGCTGGATGTTGCTGTGGGTTTTAAGACACTTCGAACCATTTTGCAGTCGGTTACGCACAATGGGAAACAGGTAATGTTTAAGAAAGACACAGTTCTTAGCATTACCTTTTTAGAATGATAAAATATTTTTTAGTTCACAAAGCCTTGTTCTTTTATAATGATATTTTACTTGTACACAATAAATTTATATGCACTCCTGAACTATACTAAGTTTTGAAAACAAAAGCAGTAGCTCTTTGTTCATAAGCAAATAATAACATACATTTAATTTCAGGCTTGAAAATAACCAAGTTTTATATGTTGTGTTTTTAACAGTAGTATTAAATTGCACCGATTTGTTTTACAGAAACATAAGGAAAAAATTGTGTTACAATGTAATACTAACATATTTTTTGCAAGTGCATACTTTTTAACCTTTTATTTTTTAATGATCTGAAAATTGTGTGTTTTATAACACAAATTGAACCAAGTATTTTCAAAACGTTCAAATTTATGCCTAATATGTTTTAGAAATGTTTAAAACTGTCCATAATTTAACCAGTGTTATTATGTGTTTTTGTTATCTTCCAATTATCTTCTCGTGACAAGTTTTGAGTAGTAACATTTTTTCTTTGTAATATACAAGTCTTTTTCTGATATTGTTAAAAAGAGGCAAAGGTCTACCTTTGGTAAGCACTAGGATCAGAGGGTTTTTTATTTTCGTTTTCAGTTGATATTTAAACCTATATGTTTTTTTAATAGTCTTGATGAAATAACAGATTATTAAGTCTGAAACTTTTAGAAAAACTACAATTATTTTAAAATAAGGAATAATGGTTCACATAAATAGAGAGGAAATAATTTTAGGGTTAATAAGTGAAGTTTGTTTTGGTAAATAAGTTACTCAGAGTTCAAATTAAGTTGTGTTTGGATAAATACATTGTTTTTATAATCTGTGAAAAATATTAAAGAATACTGATACAATTTAATGAATTAGTTATGTTTAAATTCTGTACTCTTTAGGTTAAGGTTCAAGTCAAGAAGTATAATTATAAATCATCTTTGTTACGTGATGAAAGTGAAACTGAACATAGGACTAGTTGAAATCTTGACCATTTTCATTTCAATTAAAATTTTATAATTGGAAGGAATGAAATAAAATTGTTATTTGGATATAGGAACTTTCACAGAAGTTAGTGTACTAAAATTCAACTTTTATGTATCTTAAATAGATAAAACGTTTTTTTCTTAGTAATATAATGAGTAGGCTGTGAATCTCAAAGAATTTACTTCAAGACTTTACACACAACAATATATTACTATTTTCTTATTTGTTATTTGCAGCTGGTATTGACTGTGATGCTCTTGACTATTGTTGTGTATATATACACTGTCATAGCTTTCAACTTCTTTCGCAAGTTCTATGTTCAAGAGGAGGAGGACCAGGTTGACCAGAAGTGTCATAACATGCTTACAGTAAGTAGTCACATATAAGAATAGGTCAGTAGATTAACTGATCAATCAGATTGAAATAAAATTTCCACAATCACAGTTTCTAGTTATTGAATAGAACCTAATAAAATGTTCAGAATGGCTCTGTGATACCATTAATATGGTTGAGTATAGCTTTTCTATAACAGAGCTTCTTACAAAGCACAGTCATTTTTGTTTTGGATGCTCATGATTCTTATCTCTTGTGCTTCCTCACTGGAAGGTGCTGCTCAGTTGCTACATTTTAGCATCGTTTTTTTCTCCTATTTAAAACTATTTTAATCTGCCATGACAACCCTTGTTTCTTCTAAAACTTGAAACTTCCATCTTTTGGATTAACCATTAAAGGGTTTAGTTTGTACTTTGCTCCCTTATTTGTATTGTTTATATTAGAATTTGACAATGAAATTATTATACATTTCAAAATAAATAAAACAGTTTCAAGTATATACATTTCACATCTAAATAAACAATTTTAAGCTGGGTATGTGTGCTGTGACCATTTTAAAAATGATGCAAAATTTATACCACGAACATTGTTGTAGCTGTTTCAGCTCAAGACTACACAATAGTCTATTTGTGTTTTGTCCTTCATTACAGATATTAGCATTTTAAGTATTTAAACATATCACCAGGGGAATTTTTTTTTTTAATCTCCCAGTTTTCACTTATAAAAGTTATACGGGAAGTTTTATGTAAGTGATTGTTGGGTTGAAGCTAATTAACCATTGTTTTTCTTCTTCAGTGTTTTGTCTTCCATTTATACAAGGGTGTCCGTGCCGGTGGGGGTATAGGTACGTATACCTTTTTCAAATTGTAAAATATTTATCTATTTTAACCCCATTTATTATCCAGGGGTAATTGCAAAGTAAAACCCTTGTTTAATTTTATTTAACTAAGATTTGTAAACTTTAAATCATGAAACATTATTAGGAAGTCACAGTTAGTTACCTGACAAAAATACACATTTTAAACTTAATAACTCTAGCATGCCATATTGTAAGACTTAAGAGGTATATGTTATACTTGAAAACCAGGTATATTACAATTCCCTCATATTACTTTCATCATTCTACATATTAGAATTTTCTTTGAGTACTTTTTAGAATGAATAACAGTACTGAATTGCTAAACATTAAACTGTTATTTGCTGAAATGTTTAACGTTTGATTGTTCAACACTTCAGGTGACGAGATTGAACCTCCAGATGGCGATGACTATGAGGTGTACAGAATTGTTTTTGACATCACTTTCTTTTTCTTCGTCATTGTTATCTTGTTGGCTATCATCCAGGGTAAGAAAATGTCTATAAAGCTTTTCATTTTGTATTTCTCCTTCTTACATTGGAAATACATAACCAAATTGCATGAAACTTAGTACAAACTTTCTAAATAATATCTAATTTCTACTTTTAAAAAGTTAGACACTAAGTTGTGAAATTTCCAAAATTTTAAATAAAACATCAAAAATGCATCATTTTTGAAGAATATTTTTTTTCTCTCTAATTATAATTCAGAAACTTCTTTTTGAAATATCCTGTCAGTTTCAACTTGCTTGGTATTCATTTTTCTGTGGGCTCAGCCAATTCAACTGTGTTCATAACCTCAAATTGACCATTAGTTTCCATACTATGATTTTTAATTTGTGCATCTTCACTTAATTTTACAAGCTTCCAGTAAACAAAATACAAGATGTTTTAATTAAATATTTTATACTAAAAAATTTGTCTGTGAATATGTGGAGTCAGAGTTCTGTCTGCTTCAAGTGCAAAGTTATTTTTTAATATTACAAATTTCATTTGTATATATTCTAAAACCTCTTAATGTTAAACTTTTTTTCAATAAAACTTTATATTTTATCTGTTATTCTTTTCTGTTCTAATTCTGTATGTTTTTGGTTATTTTGACCAACCCTGTAACCATGATAAAAGTCTTTTTTTCTTTTCTGTTCTTATTAGAATGACTGCATATTGTGCTGGAAAACTACTAAGTAGTTTAAAGCTCTTTATACTTAAATTTTATTTGTTTCATTGTCATTTAACCCATGTCAGACTAATAATCCAACCATGCTAACAGTAAATTACTTAGTGAATGTTAAGACCAAGTTTCCATATTAAATTATATAATGTACAAATTTATTAGGTTAGATTAAAAAAATCTTTATGGTCACAAATAAATTTCTACTTTTTACATTTTAGCTATTTTATACAAATAAATTAGGAATACTGTACTTAGATGTATGTCTTCTTGTATTTTTGCCATCAACTATTAAGTTTTTTTATACCAATGATACTAGTAAAATAAGTATTTTTTACTTAAATAATGCACCTAAGAATACACAATAATAACACATACAAATCATACAATCTCATATAACTTGTCTTAATTTATCTGGCTTTCTAACTGTGTAATAAAAGCCTTTAAAAATTTAGCTAAGCTTGATGAAGTGAATAAATGAGATTGAAGGCTATAAAAAGTTATGATTTGCTTTGCCTGAGTAATAACTATATCAAACAAGTAACTTAAATTTCATTCTTCTGAGAGGAGTTGTAAATAAAAGAGAAGAAAGAGTTAACCAATTAACAGGTGTCACAGTGCTCATACTATAGGCTTTGTTTTGGAATTTCGCACAAAGCTACTCGAGGGCTATCTGTGCTAGCCGTCCCTAATTTAGTTGTATAAGACTAGAGGGAAGGCAGCTAGTCATCACCACCCACCGCCAACTCTTGGGCTACTCTTTTACCAACGAATAGTGGGATTGACCGTCACATTATAATGCCCCCACGGCTGGGAGGGAGAGCATGTTTGGTGCGACTCCATACTATAGGAAATTGACAAATTGTTTTAAATATGTTCTTATAAGATTCAGAACTTAACATTTTACTATATCGTCCAAGGAAATTTTATATATATATATATATATAGAGAGAGAGAGAGAAAGACACACACACACACATGTATTATGCAATTTTAACACCTCCATATGAAGACTATAGCCCTGCCAATGGCACAACAGAATGTCTGTGGACTTCCAGCACTAGAAACCAGATTTCAGTACCAGTGGTGGGCATAATACAGATAGCCCATTGTGTAGCTTTGTGCTTAATTACAAACAAACTTAGAATTTATATATTATTTTAAAATTCAAATTTTTAACTATGATTTGATGCTATGTTTATTTGTTTTCAATTATAATAAAATAGTTTGATTAAATATTGAATGTAGTCCTTTGAAATTTTCTAGGATGTGCACTTCAACCTATCTGTAGTGAGAGAGTCAGTACATTTCTCTTGATACTGTATATTACTGATTCAAGAAGTCAATACTTTTTGTTACAAATATCTTAAAGACTTATGAAGATCTATCAATGACTTAACATTACCTGACAAAATCACATTATTATTATCATTTTCAGGTGTTGTGTTGTGATTTCTTTCAACATCCTTGGTCAAAATAAATTTATGTCTAATAAATATAGTTTGTTTTAAATAAGTAATAATTTATTTTTGCATGTTGTTTAAAGAGAATAAACTTAATAGTAATAACCTATAAAATAAAAGGATTTTTGTCATCTGAATAGTTAGCATTTGTTTTACTGTATTTGTTAAACCTACCAGCTGTCTTGTTATAGAAGAATATTCTTGCAACTTTCAAACAGATATAAATTAACATAAAGACATTGTCAGGAATGAAAAGAACATACAAAGAAACTGAGAAATGTACAGATCTATGATTTGTTCATAAGTGTTGTAAATTTCACGTTAGGATTCATTGTTCGTATCTATGGGAATTCCTGACTGCTGGCACGTTGATAAACAAATTATTACTAAACCACTTCATCCTGTTTTGATGTAGATAGATTAGAATCTCTTCTATTCAATATTTTATTTTGTCATGTGGATAGAATAGTCTGTGGGATAAACAGAGAGAAAAGAATCAAATTATTCTACCCAGGGGGCCAGAGGAAGGCTATAACTAACATAACAGGATATATGATCACGGAGACTAGCAGATATGCAGTTTCTGTGGTGCATGTAGGGGCTAATGATTAAAGGAAAGGTAGCCCAGAAGAGCTAATTAATAAGTACAAACAGTTGGATGAGAATACCCTTAACAATGTCATGAAAGAAATATACAGATATGAAATTGGAAATTTTTTTCATTTATCTTTGTGAAATACACAAAGTAAATATTATTTGATGACATAAATTTGTTGAACTAGAATTATAATTTTATTTTTCACTTAACATTTTGAAATCTGAAAACTGAGTATGCACACAACATCTGAAAGATAAATACCTGCCTTGAGAGGATTGAAAAATAGGTCCACTTTTGGTATTAAACAGCCTTAAATCTGTTATAAACACATGACTAATTATTAGTACAAATGTTGTGGAATAGAATTCCACTCCTCTTTTGGAGCAGCCCAAAATATGGTGTGATGTTTAAATCTGCAGCTCAAGAACAATTCAAAACATCTCAAAGCATGTTATTTAGATTCAGGTTCATGCCTTATGTTAGTAGACAGATTCTGGATATTGTTTATATGAAAGTCCTTCTGGACACAATGTGTTCTTTAAATTATCATGCCAAAAGATAAGTGGTCCTTCTTTGGTATATATATATGGTATTTACAAGCAAGTTCAATGGGAATAGACTCAATATAATATATTCTTTATCAAGTTACTAAACATCAGTTGTAATTTAGGTTATAGATAAAATATTACAAAGAAGACAAAAGAAACGTAAAGTTACCAAAAGGTTTGATCTTCTAATATTTTTAAAGAAGATGGTTAGTTTTTGATAGAATCCATTCTTTTATTTAAGAAGTACTATTCAACAAATATAGAATTGAAAATGATGAAAGAAAATATTTTTACTAAGTTAAAAAGTGATAGATATTATTTTTAATACAGATTGTTCTGTTTTATCGTTGTTTTATTTCTAGGAAAATAACTTTAGTAAACATTACAGAGTTATTCAACTTAAGTTTGTTTTTAAGGTGAAAAAACGTCATTTTTTCTTACCTTTACTGATTTCTAACATGATCATATTGACATTTCTGTTATGACTTGTTTTATCATTAAAGAGTATTGTCAACTCCATTTGCTAAGAAACCTAGATTTCAGTCTGTTTCTGATAAAAAGGTAGTCTGCCATTGTTTCTAAAGTTTTTTTTTGTGTGATAATGAAATTAGTCCTTGAAGTCTTTTCTTCTGTGTGTACTTCAGGTTTGATTATTGATGCCTTTGGAGAGTTAAGAGATCAACTGCAGAGCGTGGTGGATGATATGGAGGTAAATACTTTTAGTTGTTGAAAATACCAGTTGAAATGAACTAACTTATCAACTTGACTACTTTACTCTTTGCTAGAATTGTTTTAGGCTAACGTTTTTTTACAATAATGTACATATAAAGTTACTTTTTTTGTAAAATACACGTGTATTATTGTCAAGGGGACTTGATTGGGCAGCATACCAGCAAGTTAAACTAAATTATTATTATTACAGTTGTATAACATGACTGTATCTTAGATATGAAGCTTTTACAATGATATATAAACTTTTCACAGAAAATATTCTTGATTTTTTGTAAATACAATCTTCTTCCTAATGAATACCTATAAGCATCTCTATTATTATCATAATAATTTTTTGAGATACATAATAATAATACCTCAGCATTCATCTTTATTCCCAAACTAATAATCAAGTATATTCTACAAGTTGTATTGCATTAAGAATTTTTCCTGATTTTTTATAATTGTCTTTTCAACACTCTTGAATGTTGTGAATAAAACCTTAAGAATTCGGTTAATCTTAAGTTCAGCTATATTACTGAACTTGGTTACAACCTTTTTTTTCCTAGCATTTATATGAATATTTCTTTATCCCGTCTTCTATTATTGCCATGTACATCACTGATAAGAGTTCATTAACTTTGTATTTAATATATTGTGAGTTTATCAATTTTTTGTATCTGTTTGATCTAGTTTAGATTTGCAAGTTATTTGAAATACAGAAAAAATAAATTTGTCAGTTCATCGAAATTACTGATCAGTTAACATTTGTAATTTTATTTTGTAATAATTGACCTGGATGTGTTACACTGATAAGCAAATTATTTTTATGTTCCATTACTGTTATTTTCTATACTCTATCCTTTCTATTAACCTTAGTCCAACTGTTTCATCTGTGGTATCGGGAAGGATTACTTTGACAAAATTCCCCACGGTTTTGACACTCATGTCCAGAAAGAACATAATCTTGCCAACTACATGTAAGTTTAATTTTAGAACTTTAAACAAATGTTAATTGTTTCTTTAAGTTCTCAAGTATATAAGAGAAATATTTAAACAAAAGTGACTAGAAATTTGGTGATAATCAAACTTATTGATGCAATTTGTACCCTTTTGTTCATTAACACAAAGCTTAAATAGTTATCTTCTATGTTTAAAAGATAACAATGAAAACATATTTAACCCACAAAATTGATACATAATTAGCTCAATTTGTCAATCATCCACCTCCAAATTAAAATAATTCTCAAAAAACAACTAAGCCTCTAACGAAGGGGTATCAAATATACATTGTATGCCTTGTAGTATAATCCCAAATATTAATTTCAATAGTGCAGGGTACAAAGCACTATAAATGTCAAATAAAGTACATACCCATAGTTGGAGAGTGAAGGCAAAAGGAGTCAGTTATGCCAAATTATCTAATTTATTTATTTATGTAAGGAACATAAAACGTGATATTGTTTAAAATTGGCAACAGTTTTGTAAATTAGTTGGTATTCTAAGATATCACAATTTTAATATTTTGTACAGTAAATTAAACACTTTTGTTTCAAATACTCTTACTAAAATATTAATAACACTTAAAGAATTAAGATTTAATAGGCTAACAAGTTTATTGTTACATTTAAACATGGTCACCAAAATTAAAGACAATTCTACCAGTGTAGTTTATTAATTTTTCTTACAGGTTCTTCTTAATGCATCTAATCAATAAACCTGATACTGAGTATACAGGTCAGGTAAGAATATGTAAATTATTCCAGTTTTTCGTTATATTTATGTGTAGTCAGGTAACTCTGACACTTTTTTAGCTTTATTTGCACTAGGAGTATTACATTCTAGTTTTTTATGATGCACCTGAAATAGGTAGAAGTAATAAAAACTCTTTGTTTCTTGCTCACTCAGAAGCATTAGATATAACTTTCCTTATGTTAACAAGACTAAAATAAGGTTGTAGTTAAATTTATGCTGTTGACTAAGATCCCCTAGTCACTTTTATTATAATATTTTCGTGGAAAGGGGTTTTACAAAACCACAGTAGCCAGGTAGGTGAGCTGTAATTACCCGAATTTGGTGGGTGCCACTTAACGAAAGCTGTTAAAAATGAAATTGTTTAATAGGTTTGACACTGAAAATGAAAAGTTACTTTGTTGAATTCTTTTTGTATTTGTAACATTGTTTGACAGGCACCAAGATAAAAACTTGTCTTCTTAATCAATTGGGAAATAGAAAACTTGCATATGTAATTGAAATATTGTATAAAACTTATAGGTGTTGTAGATAAAATTAATTTAAAATCAAGTTAATTTCCACGTTTCAGGCCAAGACCATTCATCAAGATAGTTGTTAATGCGAAGTTTAATAGAATAACAATTTGAAATACAACTGAATTCTTGGGACACATATTGAACATCGTAGTCTTATATATAGAAATGTTGTTAATGTAACATGTTACTGGAACAAAGGTGATAAAAATATATCATGAGTAGAAAATAAATTCTGGATATGTAAAATATATGCACACATGTAAGAACAAGTTATTCATTTGGGATTTTTATTTATTATTCAAATTAGAACGGAGCTGTTTCTTGAAGACAGTTGTTATATTTATAAGCAACTACAGGTGTTTTGATTAGTGTGTTAGATCTCACAGATGATTTTCTTGTAAAACAACATGTTCAGTAACGTGAGAATGCATGACCAACTGCTCTTTGATTATTGGATTCCTAGGAAAGTTTAATATAAGGCTTTTTTTATTAATCCATCTCATACTATGTTATTTTTGGCCTATCTGCTGTACTTAAGTGAAACAGTCTACAAAATCAATGAAAGACTTAGTGAGCACAACAAAAATTATTAATGGAAACACAAGTATCATAACTTCCTGCAACATATCACACAATCTTTCACTTCTAAAACTATGTGTATGGCATTTCATCAACCCAGTTTCTGTTAGGTTGTACTTAGTAATGTACCATAGTTCAAAATTTTCTAAGTTTATCTTAACAAAATTTGGTAGGCTTTTAGTAAATATTACAAGTATGTCATACATTAAAATCAGAACTTTGATGAAAAGTATTTTTATATTAGATTTGTCTTTGTACATACTGAATGAGTGTGACTTGCACTCTGACTAGTCTGAATGTAAAGTAGTTTTCATGTTAAAATTAAAATGTTTCAAATTACAGTCTTCATAATTTATTTTATCACAGATTTGTCTTTGTACATACTGAATGACTGTGACTTGCACTCTGACTAGTCTGAATGTAAAGTAGTTTTCATGTTAAAATTAAAATAATGTTTCAAATTACAGTCTTCATAATTTATTTTATCACAGATTTGTCTTTGTACATACTGAATGAGTGTGACTTGCACTCTGACTAGTCTGAATGTAAAGTAGTTTTCATGTTAAAATTAAAAATAATGTTTCAAATTACAGTCTTCATAATTTATTTTCATTACCTCAAGAACCTCCTCAATGAATATGGTCTTTTGTTTTTCAGAAACGCTATTTATTTTGTGTTATTTTTTCTATCCTAACACTAACAGCAGTGGACACTAGAACAAAAAAATTAAAACATTAAATAAATCTGAAGTAATGTTGTTTTTCTTATTTCCAGAAATGACTGCATATTGTAACAGACAATTACATGTTATTTATTCTTACATCCAAAGTTAAAACATTTCAAATCTGGGTCCATTTAGTTTTGTTGTTTTACAGCTCCACTAAGATGGTCTCAGAATATGCCAAAATCCACAAGTTTGTGTTAACAAAATGTCAAACTAGAAGCTCAACATGATTAAATTACAACCATGCTGCACACATGAGTTAGGATATTGAGTATCACAAGAATTATTTCCCATTTACGTTTACGTGGTCAACATGATAAATTTCTCATGTTTACATTTTAGTTACTTTAATAACGATAAATAAAAGATATACACATAAAACAAGCAATTTAGTGATGTTCATGTCTGGACTCTTACGTTTTGCTGTCAACAAAGCACTGTAGCCTAGTTTTCTTTTGTAACAATAGTGGAGATCCAAAATTTTTTAATGCTTGTTTAAAATTATAAACACAACACACTATCATACACAAGAATAAAATGGCTTTAAAACTGTTCTAATTTAACTGGTTTTCTAACTAAGCTACAAAAATGTTAAACTAATTCCATTAGCACTTGGAGCTCAACAAAATTAATCACACATAAATATTTTGACTCATTTAAATTAAAAACGTTCAGCAGTTTCTTGTAGGTGCAAAATTCTTTGTTGATTATAAAATAACACATGGGTGTAAATAAATTTCAAGGTTATGACAAGGTGGAAGAAACCTCAATGATAGGTGTCATAAATTTATTTATACATCACTAATTCAGGAAAATTGTTTAAATTTTATATTTTGGCATGTAAGTATCTGTTATCCAAGTTTTGCTTAGTTAGCATCTCTGACAACCTGAGAAGGGAATATATAAAATATATGTGGTGTACCACATGACACACAGAACTGAGAATTTAAGTTTTCCTTTTGAAATTAAAACTTATAATCATAAACTACATTTTTGTTAAGTTTATTCTTGTGTATCACTAATAAGGTTATTAAGTATTGTATTTCCCAGCATCAAGACACATCGCCTTTGATTAGCTAAATTTTGAGAAAAGAAAAAAAGGGTAAAACATAAGAAAAAGGTTGCAGCACTTCCAATCTTACAAAGTTGTTTCATGGATTGTTTAGTGACTTATGGTACATAAATCCTCTTACCCACCTCTCGTATTTTATAAACTATTTGTGTATCATTATCTACCTTTGAAAGTGTATACCTTATATTACTGCTGCAATATACATATTACCAGTAATAACATTATTCTAAGCCTAAGGAGTTAGAAGAATGCCAATATTAAGCTCCACATGTACGGTGACCTGTTCTTGTTTATGTATTTGTTAGTTAAAATACTAAGTAACTTGTACATATTATTCTGGATCATATAGAGGGGCTTGGATTACTGTCTAGTATCGAAATGCTTCCTCTAGGCTTAGGCCTATGAGCAATGTAACCTTTGACCTAGAGATTTTTTGGGGGGGAAAAAATAGCATATTCAACACCAGGAAATGTGGTAACTATCAATAAAAAGGTTGTGACTTGTGCACTTTGATCCCTTGTACAAATGAGTGTAAAATGTACTCTAATTAATATGCAAGTACAATTAACATCTTATTTACATTCTTAAGCATCCTTCCCCTTTTCTGAAAGTTTTCTCTCTCCCTTCCTCCTGGAATGGCCCTCAGCATAGTAATTGAAACCAGCTGTATCCAGGCCTCTCATGGTGCTCTGAAAATTTTTTTTGTGAAGCCGTACACACATGTACAAAATCCTACCTGAACCATTATTTACTTCATGATACTAAGAAAATATTGAATCTACTGGCTACTAGCTAGCAGAACATTACAGTACTATTGCTACTGAGTCAGAGGTGATGGAAATGGTTCATATCTGTTACCACTTTGATGGCTCATGAGCTGTAGGCATTTAGATTCAGTAACGTATCAGCATGTTGTTTTACAAATGACAACCCTAATCAGAAAGCATCTGTCAAGTAACGTACTAACAAATATAAAGAATTTGATCCTTATCTTCAGGCATTGAGTTAAAGAGTTAATTGTAAGTCCTTACACGCAAGGCATCAACTTGAAGATTTGTTGCAAAATATTTTGTTTGTTGGGAATACGTCCATGACATTGAAGTATTGGTCTTGAATGTTCACAATATGCCTTCAAAATAAAATGTATTGCTTCTGTTAAAATTATTCTGTAAATAACTTGTAGATATTTCGTTAAAGATTTGTCACAAATGCTGAATAAATTAACTTTAAGTGAATTTTATCCACACTTTGTTTTTAAGATACTGTTGTATAGAAACTGCTCTTCTGCCCAACTATTATTAAAAAGTAACAATTTTTTTAGAATACAAATTAGAAACTGGGTAAATACATACATAATCTTATGGTTTGACTTTTTCTACTTGTCATAAAACAGACATTACTTCAAGTAATGAAAAAGTAAAAACACACACAGTAATGCAAAACAGCTGTTTAAAATGTGTCCTGTTGATAACATAATGACATCCTTAAGTGAAGTAACTATAAATACGACAAATTAAACTTCCTTTTATAAAGGTTAATAAGAACTCACATTTTAACAAACTTGTTTACAAAACCAGCTGTGAGCAAAATTAGGCCAACTAATAATACCCAAAAATAAATCCATAACTTGTACATGTGTAATAATTACATTGTTTTGACATCTTAAAACTTCTTATAATAGGAGACTTTTGTCTGGGAATTATATCAGAAGAGGTGCTGGGACTTCTTCCCTGTTGGCGATTGTTTCCGGAAACAGTATGAAGAAGAATTGATGGGAGGAGCTGGCTGATCACGTTTGTACCATCCAGTACTTCTCTGCATATTTTATGAACACTTAAACTAGCTTGTACATAAAAATGTGTATTATTTGTGTGTAGAGTTGCTACACTAAAACATAGTTCCTGTTACAAGAACGTAGTTTATAATTTTTCACTTCTATCCTCCAATGTCTTTCTAGAAATATTTAACTTCTCTTTAAATCCACCATTAGAAATGATTAATTTATTTTACTTAGTGAAATAAATGCAAGTGCTAAAGGATGAGAAGACATTGTACATTTATTTATAAACCCAGAAGTGGCTTATCGCTGTACAACTCCATTAAAAACAAAAACGTAATAACGTTTGAAATATACTGCAGAATTTTGACAAATCTTTGGTTGCCATGGTAGGTGTGGTTTTCTGTAAACTAGAGTAGAACAATGTGCAACTATTATAAATGTTAACATGTTTTATGTGGTTTGACTTATGGTAGTTTATTTTGAATTTTCTAATCAGGTAACCTCTAATATTAAAAACAAATATTTGGAGTTTCAAACTGAGTTTCTTTTGTATAGTGAGTTGCATCATAAGCCTTTTTCAACAATTACAACCTATGATTAAAATATTCAAAATAGGTATGTGTATATATCATTCTTTACTTTAAAACTTTTCTGACTGCAGAATGGACTGTTGTAGGGTTGTTCCACAAGGATGTGTTGAGAATAGATGTATTAATAAAAAAAAAAAATAACACTTACAAATTAAGTTTAAAAAGAAAATCAAGCAGACAATCCAAGAACACAATCCTAAATGTTACATGTATTAAATTATACTTTGTGATCAATCTTAAATAGAGGAAGAATGTATCATAACTTATGTACCAAGTATAATATTTAAATGAGCCGTATTTCTGAGCAGTAATCTTTCAAAGCACATCTCATGCTAAGTAAGACCTGTATGGTGTAACCTTAAAATAAGAATTAGTTTAAGTTTTCATACAAGTACAAAGATGTTTTTTTCTGCTAGCTACTTTGTATAATTTACAAATTATGTTAAGTTAGTGTAAGATTAGTAAAGTGTTATAGCAACTACAACTACTTGTTACAAATATACCTAAGTAAGCCTGCTATTTAAACAATTGCATAACACAGGATTTGAATAAACTGATTTATACAGAATACAGCAGTAGTATAGTTATACTTTGCAAATTCGTACAGTTATCTTGATTGGCAGAAGGTCAAAGTGATTTAACTAACCCTATTTTAGAGTGATGTTACAGCTTGTACTTCACTTTGTTTCTCTAACAGTAGGAATATCATTACTGTATTTTGGTATCAGTGAAAAAGTAGTTAGTGTGAAGGTTTTTGTTTTATGCACATGAACTAAATGGTTAAGAACTGATTAAAGTCAAGCTTTCCTATCTGCTCACATGCTGTAGTACAAAAACTACTTTTTTCCATGCCCACTGTTTAAAATGTAATAGTTTTAAATAAATCAGCTGAACCACAAACATGATATTTTCTATATTTATTGGCATAAATTACCTGATGAATTACATGTGCCATTATATTTAGTCTTAGTTGTCAGATTATTCGTGGTAAAAGATTTTGTTGAAAGATATTTCCAAAGCAAAAGCATTACTTAAAGCTTACCATATGACATACTTATAGATTTAATATGTGAAACATATTTCAGTGCAACTATAAAGAAACTAAATTATACATAGTTATTTATGAAAAATAGAAATACATGTTCAGAAACAAAAGATACAATGATCTAAGACTTTGAATTTGCTTTACTAGTTTACAATTACCGATATATCCACACGACAAACTGCAATTAAAACAAAAAAATTCAGCATAGAAATATTTTACAGCACAAACATTTACAAAAGATCTGCAAGTCTTAGTAATCACACAAGTTGTTGGGGGGAAGGGGGAATAAACCGATATGAATCAAATGGTAATTGGAGCTCGTGGTCTGAACTCTACTCAACTTGAGTTAAACAGAATCCTGTCCACATTTTGCAAAATTAAATGACAATCAGAAGAATGGGGAATCTTACTTTACTTTCCACCTTTCTTGAGCGATTCATTTACTACCTCTTCCGATACTTCTTCAGAGTCACAAGCTTGTAAACACTTGTAAACTCCTACAAAGGCTTTCTTGAGTGCATCAAAACTAGATGAGTACATCATCTTCTGTTTCACTGCAGCTTTATCTGGGCACCTAGATAAATAATAAATTGTAGACAGTTACCTTTTAAATGTTGAAATATAAAGCTAGACAACTGGATATTAAAACTCATTACTGAGTTAAGGGAATGTTTTCTTTAATACTCATTTTAAATGCAAGTCACAAATAGTTTTTATAAATTTAGTATAAATAATACAGTGGCAAGATTTAATTATCACTCAACCACACTGACAAAATGGATGAAATTAAAAGTATATTTTAAGATCATCTTTTGTTAACTATGTAGTGTAACATAACAGACCACTATTGTAGATTTGATAAGGGCCAATTTGAGTATCTACCATTGAGAGTTTATAACAATAGTCCCATCACAATTTTTTTTATTGGTCATACATATCCTATTGCATTACTACAGAACATTATACCAGTCACAGACTGGTTTTTCTTACAGCTCCAAGATTCCAACTGATCCTTTACCTTAACTTGTTTTTTTAAATCTTCAGAGTTCGAAGCTTCCATTATCAATTGAGTTGGTTTTAACTGTTAACTATAGTTATATTTTCTCCTCCCAAATTAAGATAACTTGTCCTGAGAAATTAGTATTAATTTGTATTTTTCAAGTCAGATATTAAATCACATTAGTGATTATCATATTGCTTGATACCTTTTATTTCCTGAAAAAAATTGAAAAATATTTCATTACTAATTTACAATTTCACCAGTTACATACAAGGATGTAATGTATCCTCATAACAGTAAATACATATACCGTAAAACACTTCACTGAATTTAGGCATGTATAAACAAGGACACGTTTAGGATTCAGTATACTTTGAAATGCAGTGAATTTTAAATCACAAGTTCTAAACCATAGACCTTTTATATATATTCATCCCAAAAGAAAAAAAACTAACCAGGACATTAGCACTAATCTGTTTACTGTCATATCAGGCTTTTTTTCACTTCCTTCCACTGCCACTCTAACAGGAAAATCGTACACACAATAACGACATTCATTCCTGTACTGTTCGAAAGTTACTAGGAAGTCTTCATAAGTTACATCTCTTTCACCTTTTGCTTCCACCTCAATAATTTTTTCATCTTTGATGTAATATATGATGTATCTATATTTCTTAGACTTCTTTACTTCATCAAAAGAAGTCTTGGATTCTGTTGAAACTGTAACACCAGAAGCCTATAAAAAAAAAACAATAACTGATATTCATGCATTTAATTCTGATTAAAATAATCCAACTTAAGTATAGGAAAAAAGTTCTTATATCCCACAAATCAATAGATTTTATCATATTGGAACAATTCAAAACAATTTGAATATTGACAACTAACAAATATAGGCAACATTATGTAGTAGATGAAACAGCAAAACAATTAAAATAAAGCACCTTTGTAAATTATAGTCACTGTAAAAAACAAAAGTTAACATATTAATAACCAAATCCAAGGAAAATGGGATACATGCTATTATTAAGTATACCAAACATTCTTTATCCTGAAATATAAAGAAGCATTTCAAACAATACTAAAACAGCAAAATGCGAGATAAACACATTTCAGAGAATATTCAATCAAAAGCACTAAAGATAAATCCTAGTAATAAGGAATATGAATCCTTTTTACCAAACAATAAATACACACTCTTCATAGGAGGTGGAAAAGACTTAAAAATCTTGCATCACACATGGAACTTAGTTGATGCAATAATAAAACATTTGCAAATTAAAATATTCTAAAATACTAAATCATGTGTACAGATTCATAAGAGTGCATCACTTTAAGATTTACCTAATTTACGTGTACGTGACTAGCACATAGATATTGTCATATTACCAAACAAATCAAAAGTATAAATACTTCTTAGGTATACAAATTAGGCAGTACTCCCTGAACTAACCAAAACTAATTGATAGGAACAAAACAAAACAAGAGAATTTTGTATCAAAATCAGTTTTACTTCACATTAACATTCTTAAATGTGGATATTTTAGAATTTCATAAAACCTTATCACTAATAACTTTTCTAGTTAATTAGACCTCTTCACTCACACTATCTCTTGGGAAACAAACCATTGACAGTTCATTACACAAAATTTTAAAATTATTATAAGGTGCTTTCTTTTTAAATTGTTCCACTTTTTATGCATACACCAAAGGCATGAAATTTATTTGACAGCCTTACCTAACAGTTATCATGTTTAAGATTTTTTAATCTAGTCACTAAAATTGAGAGTTCCCAGCATTTGATTTGGGAAGAGAGAACAACAGTTGGTAGAAGTTTACTATTAATTTCAAATTAAACCAGTCTATTCAAGCTCAACTGTACATGAATTGCACAGCATGAAGGCCAAGAGTGTAGAGACAGCTGCAAGTTAGGTTACATACAATAAATGACGACTGTCCTATTTCAACATTATGTACAAATTATGAAAAGACTACACTTTCAAGAGATGGTTAAATGAATTATCGTAACAAGGTTAATGCTTTCATTCTAATCATCCAACTAACAAATTCCATGTTAGGCCCAAAGTACACAAGTCAAAGCTTAGAAGGCAGGCACATGATTATGAAATTGATGACTAACATTTACATCACAGATCCACTTGTAGAAAAAAAAAATATATATATATATATATACACAAGTTCTGTAATGTTATAGAAAATAAACTAGTTACATTAACTAATTTACCACTCACAAGTACACAACAAAAGTTCCTTTATTTACACTGAACATAAGTGTGACTGCCATAAGAATTTCATACAGAAAACTCTCACATTCTAACTTTAGTCCAAATAGAAAAAAAATTATTTAACTTGCATAAAGATACGGTCTCAAGTCTTAACATGGTTTGACATATTTAAGTTTGAATGTTGTTTCAAATAAGTCAATGTTTTAGGTTGTACTATAATAAAAATGTTAACAATACAAACTCCTAACATGTGGCAACAACTAATCTGGTTAGAAGGCATGGTATGCTAAATTTAGATACCAACAACAAAAACAACCAAGACTCGCAATTCAAATAAACCTAACTACACCTGAAAATAGTAACAACTGAAACTTTGCCAAATTTTTAAATCTAGTGTCATTGCTAAGTAGTAATTAAGTTACGGCGATTTTTTACAGTGTGCACTCGTGGAATAATATTAATACACAATTTTTTAATAGTACAATTAGATCTTACAGTTGAAATTACCCACACAATAATACTAGCAGCAGTCCTTACATTTGTAATCTAATTTAATAATTAGCAACATATATTCACCTGTTAGAGAACTACAATAATTCGCATACCAAATCTAAAGCATAAATTAGCATTGAACGTATTACCACTTATCAATGTTAAATTATAATTACTAATACTTCAATGGAAAAAACAAAAAAAAGGTTTAGTAAGTGCAAATACGAAATAATACCGGTGTCGACAGGCATTGTTCTAAACTTCTAAGAATAATTAATTAAGGATAGGACATCAAACAAATATTTATTCATACATTAACATTTTAGCACAAACTAATACACTTTAAATTGGCAAAACTTACCATGTTTGAATTAAAGAAACTTCACTGACAATCTCACTAACGTTCACGTTTCCAAAGGAAGGGTGGTTCTCAGACAACGTAAGCTTCTAAGTAATATAAGGTATATCACTACGCATTCATATTTCTGGAAACCTAACAATCTTTGATTGGTCCCTACGTCATTTTGCGCTTGATATTATGATTAATTATGTAGATAGAGCCGTTCTTTTAAAAATTTCGCAAACACGGAAAAACTTTGCAATTGTATCACTTTACAATACAGGTTTTATTAATACCTTGAAAGTATTAATTTTGTGTTTTTGAAATAAAGGATTATATTTCATATCGCATAAATATGCCGCTTGAAAAGAGATGAGTCAGCGTGCAGAAATTACTACTGCGATGGCCGGAACTTAAAAAGAAGTGTCACGTGAGAGCACGGATACGCTGACCCAATCAACCTTGCATGAGTTGTTTATTACCTTTTAAGGAAGAACACAGTTTGGACGCAGAAATATGGGACAATTACTGGTTTTATTATCATCATAATATTTTTAACAGTAAAGACACCTTCAAATGAGGGCATTAAATCAAGTAAGCCGACACATCAGTTTTTCATGATATGTGTACAAAGTTAATACTATATATTTTATGTGCAAGTATAGTTCATAAACTGCCCGAAATAAATGTGAATAAATCTGAAAATACATAAAAAGTGTCTGTACACAAACATAAACATTTGGATATGATATATATAAAATGTCTCCTATTTCAATATTGTCATTTATATATTTATTACACAAAAAACACTCCCAGTTCATGAATATATTTTTACAAGTTCGAGTAATGTGTAGTCCCAGACTTAAGTGCCAAGCAGTTATGGTATGATGAATCATACGTGGTGATTGTGATAATGTTGCAACAAAGCTTACTATCGTGATCACAGTTTGGTTTGTTTTGAATTTCCCGCAAAGCTACTTGAGGGCTATCTGCGCTAACCGTCCCTAATTTAACAGTGTAAGACTAGAGGGAAGGCAACTAATTATTACCACCCATCGTCAACTTTTGGGTTACTTTTTTTTACCAACGAATAGTGAGATTGGCCGTCACATTATAACGCCCCCACGGCTGTGAAGGCGAGCATGTTTGGTGGGACGAGGATGCGAACCCGCGACCCTCAGATGACGAGTCGAACGCCTTAACCCACCTGGCCATGCCAGGCCAATTGATAAATAATGCAGTAACATTAACAACAGCTCAAGTGGAACAGTGGTGTGTATGCATACTTAGCCTGGTACTAGAATTTGTTTATTTGAAGTTAAGTATAAAGCTACACAATGGGCTTTAAGTGCTATGCACATCAAGGTATCTAAACCCGGTTTCTAGAATTGTAAGTTCGCAGACATGCCGCTGTGCTACTGAGGGGCAGACAACTAGAACGGGGTTGTGATATCCATAATTGGCAGAGCACGAATAGCCTTTTGTTTAGCTTTGCATTTAATAACAAACAACAGGTAAATTACTGACTGTATCACACTTGTTTTTTGTGTCATAATATTTTCTCCCACACCTCCGAAAATACAATATATCACGTCAGGTCCATACAGTCATGAAACGTTTAGACATTTCACATCATGCCAAAAAACAAAGTTCTTTCAACAAAGAATGCAAAATGTCTTAATTTAATTAATAAAAATTATACAGCTTGTAACCCTGTTTATTGAACAATCTTAATATTCAACTAAAACAATAATATATTAAACTTCATGAAAAGGAAGGACGTCGAAAAGTTAGAGTTTTACAGAGTTCTGAAAGATATATATGATTTAAGTAATTTGGATAAATAAAAGGCGATAGAATAATTAACTTAAAATTTAGTGGTGTAAATTTGACTACGATGTCAAAATAGGCTTAGTATTTGTAACGATACTTTAAGCTTAGGTATATTTCAAATTACTGATAAAGATAGGTTGTAAATCAAGATAAATACATTTTATTATTAACGTTAGGCATATTGTTAGTTCTAATAAATTATTAACTTATGTTTCTAAGTTCTATACAATCAAAGATAAACTTTTAGAGCGATAAAAATAATATTAGTTCTTAAACCTTACGCTTAGCAGTAATAGTGTTAACAATTGCCTACTATTAATTGGTAATAAGCATTTGTTTTCAGACTATAACTATGAGTACACTGGTTAAGACTAGCATATGAGTTAAAAGTTCACAGTTTGTTCGGTGCAGTTGGTTAGTTTTAATTGGGAACTCGGTACTTTCATGTACCAAACGACTGGAAGTTAGCTAATGTAACTCCTCTTTCCTCTTTATAATTGTCCCAGTAATTATACACCCACTAGCCTTACATCAGTTGTGGAGAAATTTCGAAAAGTCTGTTAAAAGATGCTTTGCGAAATTATTAAATAAAGTTTAGAATTTTATTGAATAGTTGACATGGTTTCACTAAGGGGAGATCTTGCCTTACAATTTTTTGACAGTCTTCGAAAAGGTTACTGCTTATATAGATGAGGGTAAAGGTGTAGATTTGGTGTACCTGGATTTTCAGAAAGCATTTGACAAGGTGTCACATGAGAGGCTTGTAAAAAATTGTTTTTGTACGTGTGTGGGATAAGTTAAAAACTGGGAAGAAGAGTAGCAGAATGGAAGAAAACAGAGGTTTGTAACAAATCCAGTTCGGTTAAACTGGATTAATGTCATAAGTGGTGTACCTCAAGAGTTCAGTCTTGGGACCTTTGTTCTTTTTTATTTACATTAATGACGTAGATGAAGGAATAGCCAATAAATTACTTAAATTTACCAATAATAAGGTCTTTGGTGTTGTTAGCTATGAAGAGGATACTGCAAATTTACAAAAGGATTTAAGTCATTTAGTGAGTTGGACAGATAAAGAGCAGATAGGTTTTAAGCATAATAATGCATGCGGATTATCATAGTTTGAATTATAAGTAAAATCTGTGTGGGGATAACCTTAACAGTATCATAAAAGATAGGATCTTGGTGTAATAGTAGATCAGTCTCTAAAGCCATTCAAGCAGCGTGTTGTTGCTAGTGGAAGGGCAAATAGGTCACTAGTTAGGCTATTTTTGAAATACAGTGTTCAGTCTTGAGATCCTTACTTTAGGAAAGATATTGAATTGTTGGAAAGGGTTCAGATAGGGTTATTAGGATAGTGCTTAGGGTGGAGAGGTTGTCACACAAAGACTGTTTTCTCTTAATAAAGCAGTATTAGGGGTATCTGATTGTAAAGAAAATTAATAATGTTAATGTATTATTTTTCCATATTTAACGGTGAACATAGTAAGACTAGGGGGCACAACTATACATTTTGGCAGGGTAGAAGTCTTCTCCTACTTAGACAGTTTTATTTTTATAACAGAGTTGTTTTTGTCCTTTAAAATGAGTTGCCTTCAGACGTTGTATAGGTACTAAATTTAAACTAATTTAAGAAAAAGCTTGGTAAGTATACGAGGTCTGTTCAAAAAATACGCGGACTGACGTCATAAAACAAAATGTACTTTATTTAGAAGTTACAGGTCTGGTACCCTTCAAAGTACTCTCCTCTCCAACGCACACACTTATCCCAACGGTGTTTCCACTTGTTGAAACAGTCCTGGTACGCTTCTTTTGTAATGTCCTCCAGCTCCTTCGTCGCATTTGCCTTAATCTCGGGAATCGTCTCAAATCTTCTTCCTTTCAAGGGTCTTTTGAGTTTGGGGAACAAGAAAAAATCGCAAGGAGCAAGGTCAGGTGAGTAGGGGGGTGGAGAAGAACAGTGATCGAGTGTTTGGCCAAAAACTCACGAGTTCTGATGGCTGAATTTCGCAGCAACGCGGTGCATCTTCAATTTTTCGATCAAAATCTCGTAACAAGATCCAACTGATATCCCACACTCTTCAGCAAGCTCCCTGACAGTCAGACGTCGATTTGCCCGCACCAGGGTGTTGATTTTGTCGACGTGTGGGTCGTCAGTTGACGTGGAAGGACGTCCAGGACGCTCATCATCTTCAATGGACTGTCGACCATCCTTAAAACGTTCATGCCACTTGAAACATGCCGTACGCTTCGTAGCAACATCACTGTAAGCCGTGTTAAGCATAGCAAAAGTTTCAGTCACAGATTTTCCAAGTTTAACACAAAATTTCACAGCAAGTCGTTGCTCCTTCAGGTCATTCATTCTGAAATCCGCCAAACGAAAAAATCGCACTTCATTTAAAACCGCGTAGCTAATACACAAATGAAGATATCTGCAATCGGGAAATGGCGTCGTAATCAGCTGATCTGTGCGAACCTAGCGACACCAAGCGGATTCCCCTGGAACCAACTGGAGCCGCGCAATTCAAACAGTCCGCGTATTTTTTGAACAGCCCTCGTATTTATGATGAAGACTGGCTTTAAGTTTTTAAAAAGTTATTTTAGAATGTTGAATAGCTTAGATGGACCAATTGGTCCTATGTTGTCCCAAAACGTTCTGTTACACTTACATAATTAATAACAAAATCACTATAGAAAATTGACAAAAACTATTAATAAATATAAATTACAAATACTATACCACAAATTAAATGTGTTAAACATAATACAATCGCAGCTCTTACTAACAAGATAAAGTGTTTTAAACATTTTTTTTCCTTATGTTATTTACTGTCTCTAAGCTACCCAACCACCAAATGTTTTGATGGTTTTCTTTACAGAGACAAAATGTGCTGTTTTCCTTTAGTCTCCTTTATTGTTTTGTTACTGGATGAATTATTCCTTAGTAGATGGTTGAGTATATTCACAGGTGGCTTTGTTCTTTGTGGATCTTTGTGATTGCTCACAACTGGAACCCTGTGTTCTTTAGCAGGTTGACTTGCCTATGGCAAGTCATTTTATCGCTAGTTGATTTAAGTTTATCTTGGATAAAGTCATGATTTTCATCAACATCGTTCCTCTGATCAATGTACTCTTGTTAAGATATTCCACTACTTGTCACGAGTAGCAGTGAGAGATATTTATCATACATTTTTTATACTCATTAGTATAGATGGTTAATTGATCTAAAATTGTATGCTTGTATAATGTGACTATTCCATTGGAAGGTGGATGGAGGGCTGCTACCCTAAACTTTTTTAGTTTTAAGGATTTTATACCCCTCCACAAATAAGGTTGAATTAATGTTCTGTTCCTAATGTGAATAAAAATCCATGTTCACCAACATCTAGAAAACATCATTGACAAGCTTTATTGGTAGAGTTTATGCCTCCTGGTTAAAAACAGCAAGTGCTTTTATATCTGGACAAATAGTCCATCACATCTGTGATTTACTTATTTTTAAAATTACTCTGTAGCAGAGAACTAAGCACATTGAAAATCACTTTCTCAAAAGATGCTTCAAAGCAACACTTCTGTAATTGCCAATGCTGTTTCTTTTTTGGATATTTTTGCTGGGAGCATAGTACACATGATTTATACAAATTCTCTATAGATTTGTAGGCATCCAGCCTGGTAAAAGTCGTTCTCTTACTCTCTACAGTTATCTTCTAAACATCAAAGTACCTAGTTTGGAAGTCTGTAGCTACACAGGTAGCTTCACGTTTCCAACATAGAGTACATCTTTGTTTTTAAACCGCGTGGAGAATTTGTATGAGAATTTTTCTGTAGTATTCCTGATCTACTGAATGACTGGTTTCAAATTTTTATATTCTGTTTGATCATTTTTAAGTGCAGTATTGAACCACGTTAGTTTTCATCATAATTTGTGGAAGTCCAATCTTTTACTTTTATTGTAAGTTTAGGGTCTTAGTTTAACTTACAGGTAAAAGATACTAAGTTGATAAGAGGTTTCAAATAAAGTATTCACATTACTCTAATGAGTTTGGCATGCATCATTAGACACCTAACTTTGTATTGTTTCTGTGATTTTGTTGTGCTGTTGTTTTATATAAATAAACATCTGTTCCTCTTGTGTCTATCAGTGTCGAGTTTTTCTAACATATGATCTTGTTGGAAAACCGTGATAGCAGGTGCACGACTTAGCCATTATCTTTTGAAACACAAGTTAAATTAAAACTCAAGTAAATAACAGATTAATTGATTGAACCTCCTAATTAACTTACTTATATTGTAATATATTAACTTTTCTCCAACACTTCTGGAAAATTTAAGACAACACAATCCAGACAATCAGGAAACTACTCTATATCACATGTTATAACCACCTAATGCCAAAATTCTTTCTAGCTAACCGTACAAGTCATCAAAGTCAAAATATTAAAAACCTAGCCTGCAACAATATTTAATACTTAAAAATGAGGGCAAATATTTAAATTTATCCACTGTCTTTTATGCTGCCTGAAAAAAAAATAGAATATTTACATTATATTACCAAAAATAGTAAAGTAAATAATTTGACAGCGAATCGGAATATTTTATTTCTTTATGAATTGCCATAAGTAATGTTTATTAAAAGATATAAAAGAATATAGATCACGATAACACCATTTGTTTTATTTTAGTATTTGTTGAATTATAAACAAGATGTGTTTGTTTAAATCTGTGTTGTTAAGATATAAAATTATATAATGTGTTATCGGCTCCCTGCTTAACATGGGTATTAGAATTTTATTTTCAGGTTATAAGCCCTCAATCTTACAAATGAACCACGAGGGAGGAGCCAGCAGTATAATACCACTCAGTGGTAAAACAGCAACACAGTTTTTATAACATTCAAAATTAATAGACAAAAATATAAACAAAGCGTTTATTTCTGCATTCTAAATGCAACTGCTAAACATAAACAAGTGGTTGTTTCGGGTTTAAGCATTTGGGATGCAACAAAACTTTGTTGATGTAGACTAAATATTTTGTTCACCATAGTATGCATCAGTAAAACTCTTATAGACAAAAACCTTTTGCCTCCTACGCTTGCTGATAAAGCAATATATCATTTTGGTGTCTAGTGACAAACCAGTAGAAGCGAGAAAATTATTGAAAGGTCACGCATTATATTTTTAAAATTTAATGTTTTGTTCTTTAGGGGGAGTGTTTACAATATATGATTTTTTTTTTCAAATTCCATTAAAGTTTAGGCCTCCATGAACTCTCAAAACATTATAGTACATAGAATACTATTACAATATAAAAATGCCATGAAAGTGAGTCAGTTTATCATTCAGTGCTACTAATAACAGCATCGCACAATCGAAAAACCAATAGACTATGATTAAAAGGTACCATGAGAGACACATTAGGCTTATTTCAAAATCATATAAAGTGAATAGGTGGAATAACGTGCAAAAAACTATTTATTTTTCTGCCTGTTTAAAAGAACTGGCTTCAAACATATTAAACAATCTTCCAAGTCACAGCCAACGCAAATACCAAGCACTGGTAGCTGCCTTATCTAAAAGGTTCAGAATGTTCAAAAGCACTGAACAGAAGAAAAAAAGCGATCTTAGATGAATTTATGGACAATTTAAAAAGGCTCGCCCAATTTTTCTACCTAATGCTCCATAATTCCAGAATGGAATTCATGTAACGTAATCAATTCATTTGAACTTGGCATGGCCTAGCGCGTAAGGTGTGCGACTCGTAATCCGAGGGTCGCGGGTTCGCATCCCCGTCGCGCCAAACATGCTCGCCCTCCCAGCCGTGGGGGCGTTATAATGTGACGGTCAATCCCACTATTCGTTGGTAAAAGAGTAGCCCAAGAGTTGGCGTTGGGTGGTGATGACAAGCTGCCTTCCCTCTAGTCTTACACTGCTAAATTAGGGATGGCTCGGTGCAGTGGGCTAACAACCTACTCACTTAAAAATACTCTTCAAAAAAAGAAACGCAAAAGGCAAAATTTGAGACAAATTGTTAACAAGTTTATTCCGGGTAGTTCTGTATGACATATGTGAAACTTTGCACATTCACTGCTGAACATCCAAAGTCTGCAAAGGCGAAGTCCACGCTCACTAGGTGAAGTTTAACGTCACTCATCGTCAATAACGAGTATGTCCCCCGTGAGCATCAATAACTGCTTGGCATCTCCTGCCCATGGAAGCGATGAGATGACGAATCATATCCTGTGGAATGGCTGTCCACTCAGCCTGCAAAGCTGCTGCAAGCTGAGGTAGAGTCTGCGGTTGAAGTTGTCGCCGTCGCAGACGTCGGTCCAACTCGTCCCAAAGATGTTCGATGGGGTTTAAATCTGGTGATCTGGAGGGCCAGGGAAGAACGTTGATGTTGTGGTGTCTCAAGAAGACAGTGGTGAGTCGGGCTGTGTGAGGACGGGCGTTGTCATGTTGAAAACGTCGTTGACGTTCACCATTATGGGTTGCACATGGGGCCTAAGAATCTCGTCGACGGTTTACGCAGCCCTGGTATGGTTGAGGCAGTATACGTCGAAGTGGTGGTTCTATCCCGAAGGTGACGAAACTGGATGTAGCGATCTTGTGCGGGCGTGGTCACACGAGGTCTGCCTGATCGTGGACGGTCACGAGTTGATCCATGTTGTTGGTGACGATTCCATAGCCTTGTAATGGTGCTTGGGTGGACATTCACAGCTCTGGAAACATCTAATCGAGATTCGCCTGCTTCCAAGTGACCAATGGCGTTGTTGCATTGTGCTTCAGTCAGTCTTGGCGTAACTGTATTGCGTTTCGGTGGTTTAACACTGAGCTATGGAAACCGAGAACCCGTCACATTTATAGGGATTTTGCACATGTTGCACTTGCAGAACATGCAGATCTCTCAAACAAATTTATTGGACTTGAATGCGTTTTGGCGAAAAATCCGATGTTTTCCTCCGTTTTCAAAGCGCACAACTTTTATTGTCATTTTGGTCTGACAATCAGTGCCTTAACACGTGTAATATCACATACTCTGAGCTTGTAACGTTATTACATATATTTCTCTTTAAAATAACAAAAATATCCCTTTTGCGTTTCTTTTTTTGAAGAGTATACTTGTTGAAGAATCCGCAAGCGATTGCGGCCCTATGTTCCTAGATGGAATTTAATGGTGATAACTAACTAATCAATTCATATATGACGTAACAGATTAGGATACGCACATTAGTTCATATATGCCATAACAGATTAGGATACGCACATTAGCTCATATATGACGTAACAGATTAGGATACGCACATTAGCTCATATATGACGTAACAGATTAGGATATGCACATTAGGCCAAATGGAATTCCAGTCCAGTAAAATTAAAATTAAACGATCAAGGACACCATCTTAATGAAGAAGTAATCAGATCAAGCAGCAGTCCAACATCAACGCTTTCTGACAATAGTTTAGAAGAACTGAAAGGATTTATTAACTAATAAGTTACAACGCATGGACATAAACGTAAATACACTGCAATACAGTAGGTGTTTCATGTGTAGCTTTATAGGACATATTGGCAGGAACTAAAGATGCAAGTCAGTAGGAAGTAAAATTCCTCTCAAAGAAAGTCAGAGAAAAGGGTGAGTATTAAAAACACGGCCATTGTAACCAAGACCGTAAAGATGAATTGATGTGAACAGCAAGTGGACATGGCGTTCGAACAAGGGGAAAAGTTACTCCTGATGTAGAGATGAGAGGTTAGACTAGCTGCAAATAACTTCACAATCTATGACTAGAAATTCCCTGTATGTTAGAATATAAATACTATACTAGAAGTTGAACATCCAGTGACAATAAGCAGGGCAGTCATTGCATCACTAAGAAGTGAAATACTCATAAATGGACTTGTTAAAAAATAAATTTATATCTAGTGACTGAAGTATAGTATAAACAAACATTCCAGTGTATTCTGCTGATAATTTGTTAGAAGAGCTGTTGTAGATCTAAAGAATAAAGATGTTATCATTTAGGCCATGAACAAATGAAATTCCAGTCAAGTCTAGAAGGAATACGACAAGAAGAGGAGTTGTACTTGTAGTACATCCACATCAAAGAACACCAGAAGTAGTCATCTTTGAGGTAAGGTGTAGGAAGCCTATTGCCAAGTCATAACGACATCTTACCACCTCATTTACAAGAACTGTATTCAGTGTACCCCATGACTTAAGATAAACAAATAGAATATATATATATATATTGATACTGAAGATGTAGCCTCAGTACATCAGTTGGTCAGGCAACTTTTACTTTCAAAACAGACTGAGACTTTCAAATAGATGGAATTTATGTTGGAACAAAGAGTAATAGAACCAAGTACTGGTCTTTGGGTATCATCTGCTGCACTTGTGAAGAAGGATGAATTTACAAATTTCTGTATGTAACAAACAATTATGTTTATTCAATTCCAAGGATCATCTCTATTTTGCGTTTTCCATCTGGATCAAAATGGCTTTCAACGTTTGATCTTAAAACTGGATATCAGCAAATGCAAGTCAATGAAGTAAATGGAGAGAAAGTAGCCTTTACTGTTAGAAATGAACTGTAGCTATTATGTTTAAATTGGATATATATTACTCTTGTTACATTTTAAAGACTATTGGAGTGTACTCTTAAATACCCTAGAAGATTCTTCTCATCTATTTGGATGACACAATATCCTAAGAAAAGATCCTTGGTAAGAGTTCTGAGTCATTTAAGAAAAGAGAACCTTAAGCTGATTCCTAAGAAATATTCATTATATCATCAATAGGTGAGTTTCATGAGACACATAATCAGCAATTGGCTGACACTAAGTAACCGAGATGAGGAAGAGGATATTTGAGATTGTGTTGTTGTTATCATTGTAAAATTATTTTCTGACACAGCTCATCTACTGCACAGGTTATTTGAAAAGCTAAATATGTGTTGTTGGACTATTGATTGTTTAAAATGAATTAATCACTACTCTCGAAGATTCAATCAGATACAAATGTAAGTTATTTTACCTTTTTCATTTTCGTCACTACCTATATGCATAAATGTTTACACTCCAAATTGAAATTGAAGCGAAGCATTAAAGTGGCTGCTGAGTTTTTGCAATCCAGAAGAACATATAGCAAGATGGATCCAGAAACTTCAGGAGTACGATATTCATCTGGGCTTTCCTATCCATTAAAGTAAGTTAAACAATAAAAACTCGACGTCAGGCCTTATAATTAAAATATTTGTTAAACATCCCTTAAATTATTTTAAATTAACCGCATCTACCACGTATGAAAGCAAGCTGCACTAAAGACCAACCACTACTTTAAAATAAGCTTTATTAGCTGAAGATGAATTATTATCCTCCAAAATTTATACTTGTGTCTTCCAGGCTTATGATCCTCACCATTAGGTACGAAAAACAACGATGCAGCAGCACGTAAACACGTCAATAAGTTCCCTCTGACCCTCTGTTTTTAAAGAGAAAACAAGTTTAGATATCTTGATCTGTCCTCGTATGACGACCTTCCCATCCTAGGTATCGTTTTCTTAGTCCTTCTATGAACTTTTTCCAATGATTCAATATCTTATTCTCAATATTTCTTAGATAAAGCCTAAAATCTTATTTGCCCTGTATATAGCAACAACACATTGCATGGATAATTTAATAGACTGATCTACCAGTACATTAGTTCTTTCTCTTCCATAACTTTTGGATATGTTGGATTTATGCGAGTTTCGCCAGAGCCAATTTCTTTCTATATTCTTATCCCCTTGTTAACTATTTTGAAACATAGCACTTGCATCATGGCGTTGTTGAATGAGTAACTGTGATGATACAGAAACTTATTAGGAAATAATTTTATGAAAATTACAATTCATATGGCTACCTTGTCAACCAGAATCATTCTAGGGTACACCTTGAAATGTCTAAGTTAAAAGTGATCTTGATATGTGTTTAGATCTTCACTGACTCCCCAGCTTTGTGCATTAAATATGACACAAAGTTGTTCTTGTATTCTGAGGCCTGCAAGGTAGAAGTCAAATAACAACAAAGTTCAACAGAAGATGTCATTTTTTGGCTTTGAATGAGTTGTGAAGAATGAAAGAGGCTGGGCACAATACATAACAATGTGAAATAATGTCTATTCACACAAACAATCAATTGCGACAAATGTAACAAAGAACGATTAAGAAGTCTCTAAGTCTGTGAGAAAACTTTTCGAGACTGTGAAAACACATCATATACACGAGACAATAATTCTGTTCTTTCCCAGGTCACGTTCGTTGCCTTCCTCACTCTTAACTGTTCCCATCAGAAATAAGGAAAATTGTTTGATGCACCACATGACAAAACGTGTAAAATATCATTATCTATTTTGACATAATATGTTCTGCTATACAGAAATAGTCCCCATGATACTGTAGATAACTGACACAGAAAACAGACAACTATGGCAAAGAGGACTTAATTCCAAACCTGAACAAAACGTTTATGTTAAACTTATCAATCCTAGATAGAAAAATAGCGAAAAATTTTATGTTAATTAAATAATAGAGTAGAAAATACGGAGTGTATCTGGACATCTCTACTTTTCTCAATGTCCTCAGACCATCCTTGACCGTCTCTAATTTCAAAATTTAAAATCTAGTGAAACAATCTCGTGCATTGGTCAAGACAACAATGTAATTTTCTCTTGTTGTTGTAAAACACCTACTTAGAAAGTAAGGCAGATGAAACAAAGAACGTGACTTTATAAGATAATGGTACATGGAAACTCAAAAACAAACATTTTAATACATAAAGCTATAACTAAACCTCAGAAAATTAATCGTACCCTTTACAATCACGTCAAAGTGCCACATAAAATACTCTTTTTCACGAACAGCTAACCTCCATTGTTCTTTGTTATCCAAGGTAATGCTGTGAAATGTTTTTGAGACTTTTGAAGATTATTAAAAATTCGTATTTCCGTACACATACTATACTGCAAGCGTGTTTGGTATTTAACGTTTTCTTTATAGACCACAATATTCTGATGCGTCTGATTTGAAAATCATCTTGAAGAGTGGTGACCGAATAAAAGAAAAATTAATTTCACTGGCCGTCACGAAAGTATACTTACGAACATAACAGACGTATTCTTCTTTATTACGTTTGAAATTGTAATATAAGTAGGAATATCGAATAAGAACGAATTTTACAACGTAACGAACATAAAAGAAAGTACAAGAAATACGTGAATCCGGATTCTTTAAAGTTATTTCTTTTTTATCACGATGTAAAAACAAATAAAACTTGGCCATGGACACTGATATTTTTTTTTCATAAATGCTTCTAATAAACAACAGTATAGTATTAAAGTGCTGATGATGATACAAGTTGGGAAATGCTTTTACCTGAACACCAAGGGTATAACCCCCTACCAGTATGTATATCTTCGGCCCGGCATGGCCAAGCGCGTAAGGCGCGCGACTCGTAATTCGCGGGTTCGAGCCCGCGTCGCGCCAAACATGCTCGCCCTCCCAGCCGTGGGGGCGTTATAATGTGACGGTCGATCCCACTTTTCGTTGGTAAAAGAGTAGCCCAAGAGTTGGTGGGTGGAGATGACTAGTTGCCTTACCTCTAGTCTTACACTGCTAAATTAGGGACGGCTAGCACAGATAGCCCTCGAGTAGCTTTGTGCGAAATTCCAAAACAAACAAACAAAATGTATATCTTGTTTCTGTTTCTTCTTACGTCATGATACTGCTAAAAAAAACACTTAAGCCTAAACAGTAATTATAGAGACGTGCCATTATGTAACATATACACTATTGTTATTTTCTCTATGGTTATTACCTTCGCTTTGCTTCTTCTTTGTGGGTATTTGGGTATGTTTAATTTTTAAATACCCAGGAGAGTCAGGTGCACAAGATCCCTTCCTCCAAATGGTTATCAGCTGTATTTTTAATGTTGTAATTTAAATGTTTGCTAGAGGGCGCGTCTCGTTAGGATCAGATTAGTCGTTTTACATATCTATGTTAAAAAGTTCTTTACTAGGAAATACGAAGGGGTTGGTTCTGTATATAAGTTGATCAAACCCTCACCTAAATGGAGAAAGTAACAACAAACGTATTTACGTGTATTAGGTGTTTAAACTTACCACTGATCCACCGGAAGACCTTGATATTTTCCGGTATGTTCTACATTTATTTCCTATGTATCCAAATGTGCTATAAACTACCATTACACCAGTTTGTATAATATATTCATAAGTATTGCAAACAAGAAGACATGAGAAGCCGGAAACAAACAGTAAATGGAACAGCGTAGAACTCTTTGTTGAATGTTCGCAAAATATGAATAATTTACAAAAATGATTCCTCATATTTATACGATTTGTTTGTTTATTTGTTTTTGAATTTCGCGGAAAGCTACTCGAGGGCTATCTGTTCTAGCCGTCCCTAATTTAGCAGTGTAAGACTAGAGGGAAGGCAGCTAGTCATCACCACCCACCGCCAACTCTTGGGCTACTCTTTTACCAACGAATAGTGGGATTGACCGTAACATTATAGCACCCCCACGACTGAAAGGGCAAGCAAGTTTGGTGCGACAGGGATTCGAACCCGCGACCTTCAGCTTACGAGTCGAATGCCTTAACCCACTCGAATTTATTAACTATTTTGTTATTGATCCATTTGCAAATACTGTTTTACAATTATTCGAATTTATCGAACTATACAAACAGAATCATATGAACCGCACCTTTAGTATGAATAAAGAACGTAAAGAAAAACAAGAGTAAACAGTTTTGTAATCCACTAAAATAGGTTTCTAGAAATAATTTCGACACTCATATAACTAATATTTTGAGTCATCAGAACTAATTATTGTTTTTGTAACATTGATTCAGCTAATTATCACATTTTATATAATTTTGTATAACCGGATTGTTGACCCAACAACATACAAAGAACTTTCAAGTCTCCACAGAGTAGTCAACCATGTTCTTTGTATTTTATTTCGTTTAGTTTTGTGCTTCCCAGTGGCACAGCGGTATTTCTGCGGACTCACATTGCTAAACACCGAGTTCCGATACCCGTGGTGGGCAGAGTACAGATAGCCCATTGTGTAGCTTTGTGCATAATTCTAAACAAACAATTTAGTTTTGTTTTTGAATAGGCCCGGCATGGCCAAGCGTGTTAAGGCGTTCGACTCGTAATCCGAGGGTCACGGGATCGAATCCCGGTCGCACCAAACATGCCCGCCCTTTCAGCCATGGGGCGTTATAATGTGACCGTAAATCCCACTATTCGTTGATAAGAGAAGCCCCAGAGTTGACGGTGGGTGGTGATGACTAGTTGCCTTCCCTCTAGTCTTACACTGCTAAATTAGGGACGGCTAAAATTGTTTTTGAATTTAGTGTAAAGCTACACAAAGAATATCTACGCTAGCCGTCCCTAATCGTAAACCTTCGATAAAATACCAAGGAAGTTCCAGACTAGAAAGAAGACTACATTGTTTGTAAGCTTGTAAAACTTTTGTACATAGATCATTGTTTGTAATAACTGTTATTGTAAATTGTATTATTGTTTGTATTATTAAAGAAACTGTATTATATATGTGAAAGAAATAAAAAAAGCTTAATTTATTTCGAAAAAATAGAAGTTTAAATATTACGTTTTAGTTGAAGCGATGTTGCAATTATTTCTTCGAAGGGAGATTGAAAACTGCCTGGAAGAGCCACTTCCACTGCTGTAAAAGTCTCAAGAGTAACTAAAAACAAAATTAAGAGTAACAAATATTTTTATTTCTTGCTTTTGAAGCTCATACGTCATATTGTGTTGTAGCCTACAGAGTGCATAATTCTTCTCATGATTCACGGCATGTGTATCATTTACTCACATCACAACAGTACAAATTGTTTCTACTGACTGACTGACAGATAACACATTACTGTGCAATGTTAAACTGCAGCTGGAGATTGCCATGGAGATTTATTTGAGAATATAGTGAGCATTTATAGTTTCTGTGTAACTAAATTCTCCATAAAAAGTCATAGCAATGAACAAATACATGTTTAGACTAAGACACAACTCCTATTAAGTGCTTATAAAATTGTACCAGTAGAAAAGTAGCTTTTCAAAATAAAACTTATACATTTAAAAGATCGTTTCAAATAAACGTTTAATTCTTTTTAAGTAATTATTCTGCTAATGTGCATAATAAAATTTAATATTATGTGTATAATTTTTTTTATTTCTTCACTTCATACATAATATAGGGGTTAGCTCCCTAAAGACGCCGACTGTATAGTGTACAAAGCATTAAATATCTACATGTTACATCTATTATTTGCTAGTAATTCCTGTTTCATCCTGTTCTTAAGTTTTTTTAAGGAATACCGTGTATGTGTAAGAAAGCTAACTTCAAGGGATAAAGATAATATAGTTGGTAATTGAAATATGGTGTAAAGTATAGAAGAAATAAACCGATCTTTTGATAACCTACGACTTCGCAGTACTTTATTTAGTATTCTACAAATAAGAATTACAAATGGCTCTTTTAAGAGGATTGTATTTTCTTTGTAAGCCTAAGATACATGCTTTTTTGTGTATTTCTATATGTTTACAGTCTTAGCAGTCTATAGTCAAGGTTTTAAAGTGTTAGTTGAACTGAATATTTAGTAGTCAAGGTGCTATTTGCTCGAACGTTCTATTAAGGTTTAAGCAATTCCTTGCGATCTCTATTATGAACTGTTATAGTGGTTCATGGTTCAGGAAACAAGTATGAAGAGCATCGCTTCAAATTAATACATGACGACGAAGAAAGTTCGACAATCTTTTTGTCATCTTGAACGTATGTTTTCAACAGGAACTGTTATTAAAATCCTCCAACTATAATTTCATACCAATATATCTTTTAAATTGGAGGTTTTCTTTTGACGAAATATGAGTTAATTTGTCTCCAAGGGAACAAAATGCAAGAATATCTACAGATGATAGGTTTATATAACAACTAATTTGAAATGTAAACAATCTAATTCCTAAATGTTTTTGTATCAGCGAATAACAACAAGTTAAGAAATCGATAATTTAAAATTTCAGCTTTTACTGTATTCAGCAATGCCCAAAACTAAAAACATTTGCTATATTTGTTCTACGAAATCTTAAAAAAAAATACCGGATGCCGTTATTCATGAACTGAGCGGTGCTAGAAAGTGTTATGTGTAACTAATCGCTAAGCCTATAAATGCTATGCAGAACTGCTTAGGTAGGAAATTGGACTTTGTATAAATGTGTTTTGTTTGTTAGTCTGTTTTTTAATTTCGTGCAAAGCTATGAGAGCTATCTGCGCTAGCTATCCCTAATTTAGCAGCGTAACACTAGGGGGAAGGCAGCTAGTCATCACCACCCACCGCCAACTCTTGGGCTACTCTTTTACCAACGAATAGTGGGATTCACCGTTACATTATACGCCCCCACGGCTGGGAGGGCGAGCATGTTTAGCGCGACGCGGGCGCGAACCCGCGATCCTCGGATTACGAGTCGCACGCCTTACGCGCTTGGCCATGCCAGGCCCTCGGGACTGGTGGACGACCGCAGTCTTCCAGTACGCCCTTTATGGACGTCTTGGACAATTCCATTTGTTTCAAACTTATCTCTAATGCGAGTAATGGTGAGTTGCGTTGGTGGATCTGTTTGAAACTCCCTTCTAAACCGTCTTTACACTTCAGCTACGTTCTCACACTTCCAGTAGCACCTTAAGATAAATTTCCTTTTCTTAAAGATCAGTCTTGTTTCTGTCATTACTTCAAATCAGTTGCACCTGTAAAAAAGAAAGTTTGAGTGAGTTATAATTATTCAAAGTGGGTATACATGTTTTTGGGACATCCTGTATATGAGTATAAATTTTATGATTTTGTAACAGGAATACTGGAGCAAGCGAGAGAACGTAATTAAAATGAGGCATAAAGTAAGTTAACATTACAAATTTTTCAATGCTAATATAAAGAACGTTTACTAAAGCGACTTTGGAACCTCGCTGGGTATGGATCAAACACAAGACAGAAAAGTCTTTAATGTTCAAGTCTTTCAGTAATAGAAAATGTTTTCAATCTTTGGTTTTTATTTATTTATTTTAGATTTTTAAAAAGTAAGTCGATAAAAATACTTTATTTTAGGCTAACTGTTTAAAACAATATTACTCTACAAGGCTCTTGTAGAGAGACAGTGTTAAATTTACGGACTCACAACCCTGCACTCCGGAGTTCGATTCCCCTCGGTGGACACAGAAGAAACCTAAGTCTGGCTTTACTCTAAAAAATAAAGATAGAGTAAGTCGTTTTGAATACATAAAGTTGCCAGTCTTTATGGCTGTGTTTTCAAATAACATTATTCTGAAAACTATGATCGAGACAGCCATTAATAGGTTCAAAAGCTAGTTGAAAATAGTTTCCAACGAAACAAGGGAGATATTAACCCCATGTTAAAAATATATACGTTTTGGCTATGATCATTCTTATGTAAACGAGACTCATAAAAGCATGCAGTATATATTAAACTTAAATTAGTTACGTCTAACTGAACACAGAGATAATCTCAATCACAAATATAACAGGTTTCTTGAGAATGTTATGTGACGTTATATCTATACGTATCGAGTGAACTGAAAAGAGAAAGACAAAGCGATAGGTAACGTTATAATCTGTACGTACACAGTGAGTCAAGAAGAAAGAAAAAACACAAGCTATTAGGTGACGTTGTATGTATACAGTGAGTCAGAAATAAAAAGATAAAATACCAAGTATCATCGTATTTGGTGTGTTACAGTGAGTCAAGAAGACAGAGCACTAGATGACGTTGCAAACTGATATACTGTCACATAAAACGTCATGGTAATCGTCATCACCATGTTTAAGAGTACTTCTAAATTTTCAAACGTTTTATAAATACTGTACATTACTTTTTACCTTTTCAATAGCAACACTCTACAACTATCAAAGTGTTCTGGGGATAAAAATCAATCTTATTACTTTCTGTTTCTTATCATATTTTCTCAAACAATACTTTGTTTATTAATTAGTTTATACTTTCACGTTAATGTGATTGGATGAACGTTTACCGTACGTAAACATATAAGTGTATATGTGCATACATCCACAATAGGTAAGACCGCCTATGCATGCTTAAAATATATACATAGAAATTTTAGTTAGTTCGAGATTTAAGCTTGACAGGATAACATGCCCAAAGATGTACGTTTTTGTTGTTGGATTGTAATGACGAACTGTTCGTCACATCATATTGCCATCTATCAGCACACACGTTATATACTACTAATAAAAACTAAATTAAACAACACAACATACAAGGAATTTTTGAGAGAACAAAAACAAGAAATAAATGTGGTTATTTTTTATATTTCTATTAAAGGTCATATTTAAAAAATTACTGTGGTGAAAAATATGAATCTTGTTTTCTGGTATCTTCCTTACCCCATTCTTCATTGCATACATGTGAATAATGTTCCAGTGGTAACAGTAGCTATCACATAAGATCAGAAATATAAGTTAACTGTGATTTAATTTCTGTTCATGTACTTCAAAATCTTTCTCTCTCTTACCATGAAACAACAAATATAAGAGATGCAATATTTCACATGACGTCCATCACAGGCTTAGTGTCCAAGCTATAGTCAACAACTTGTCACCAACTGGCACTCTAGACACTTTTTTTTTATCATCACTCACTATTTCAGTAGTTGTAGTCGAATGATTATCTTATAATATGTTATAGATATTTTACGACGGAATTTTACCTGACAGCTCCACATCTATACCATTTCATTTCATCGAGTTGTTCAAGAAGTAACAGCCATTTAAGATCTACAACCATTCGTGTTTATCTTTCACTTACAGTTACAGCAACCAAGGTCATTGATGTGCACCAAAGAATAAAGTCACTCAGGCAATGACTGCTCTTCCTTTCACTCTTTATAATGAAGGGTTCAATATTGTTCTCTCTCCCCCCCACCAGACCAGAGCTGTATACGTTTTTCCTCACATCATCATCTGTAGTTTTGTGTAGTTCACTTTCTACTGCTTGGTCAAACTAGTCATTCAAAGGATCGTTAGTCATGTATGATTTCAGGCTATAAATACATTTCAAACGTTTTCACGCTACACACAAACACCGAATTTTATATTCAATGTACTGAGTTGCTACATTAAAAGAGAAGGTCCAATGTAACTGGATCTCAGTCACATGCTGCTTGTCCGTATCAGCGTCACACGTGACCTCTTCACTCGTACTGCTGTTCTTTCTCTGTCTTTTTATAAACTTCCTTCTGTGTGACAGTTTCCTTCATCTTCAGTTGATGTGCAGATCCGTGAAGATTAACCAGTGTGGATGATATCCACTCCACCTTTTCTTGTGAACATTTGGTAAATCCATACCAAGCAAGGGCTGTACATGAGTGCTACTGGGGATATAAGATATCTTCCAAACATTAACATGTTTAGAGAACAGCCAGTAAGCTGTTGTTCCATTGCGAAACTTACCGTAATTATATATATAGCGAATAACCATCCCTATCTGTTTAGCCTGAACTTATTAACTTATAACGCATATACTTCATAGTTTGGGTTATGTGCTCGCTCAAACTATGATACTGAAAATGATAAAGTGAAGTATGGGCTTTTACCATAATCAATACCTTACCTGAACCAGCAAACGACTTACTTATAAAACTTGATATTTTATTTTGTGAATCTCCTTTAATCTTTCAAGGTAAAATATTCGTTATTTAGCTAACTTATCATCGACTTTTTCAGGAGATGTATATTAATTATAATTGGAGGGACCAACAATATCTTGGACTATTATCTGTTATGAAGACGTAACAACTCAGTGACAGAATTCCACAAGTGTGAACGATTCTTAGACATTGCATTGTTTACCTCATCCTTTGCATCTTTGTGCGTATGATCGGATGGTTATAGTTTAGTAGCGCAAAACAATGAGGCTATCTGCGCCAAACTAGAGATGAAAATAAATAAAATACTATAAAAAATATAACGAAAATAAGTTAAACAATACCTTAAAATCAGCCAAAACATAATAAGAAAAAGGCCAATGTCTCTTAAAATATGAAAATGCAATTAAAATATCGCAAATGACATTGTTCAACGTCATGGGTAAACAATTAGAAAAGACATGTCTAAAATGGCGCCGCAACGAAAGTAAAATGTGGGTATTTATGACCTAAGTGTGACAAAGACCGCACATTGGCAAATTAATTTCACATAAAAAAACAATGACAACTGTGCATACATGTCCATAAAACATCAGCATGAAATGGCTGTTATTTAAAGGTATTTCTGGACCACTTTGGTTCGTGAATCGTGTTGCACTTGAAAATATCTTTGATATCAGAAACTTTACGACCATCAGTTGCTTCACATGTCAAGTGCCATTTTTCCATTCATTGTAGTGATAATATAGTCTTCTCTTCTATGCTTTAAGTAGTCACCCAATATACGATAATACTTTCTTGTTTTTGAAACGCATGGCATATTTCAGTGACATTGGAATACTATATCAGGTATTCAAATGCGAGTTTAAGGTACAAAATATTATCGATGTATGTAAGACATTGTTCCTGTTGCACGCAGCAATACGTAAGTTTCAACAGTCAACAAAAAGTAGTTAATACCTTACATATGCTAAATGATACAATAAAAAGTCATATGAGTTTTCTCGAGTGCTGAAAAGTTCTTGGTTCTGCTTTGTCATCAGTTTGCACTTTATTATATCATATTCATTCTAATTATTTTGCTGGACACAAGTAATGCAATTAATTTCGTGTTATTGGACTTCCAGAAAGCTTTTGAAAAGTTTCTATGTGAGAAGTGTTCATGAGAGCTGAGTCTATTAGGTTAGAAGCTATCCTAATTAAATCAATGGGTAGAGGTAACTTTCCGAATTTACAATGTTAAAACTGGGGGTTCCGTTACCCAGGGTGGACAGAGTGCAGATACATTATATTACTGCATTGCACTAAACAACAACAGCATTAAATAGGCTTACAGCTGGTTGCATAGTCGAAGGCAGACGATTTTTAAAAATGGAGAGAATTACACAAAAAGTCATTTCATAAGCCATGTACCACAACAGAACTTCATGCTAGGTTCGTTGGTCTTTTTTAGTTTTTATTAACGACATTCGTTAATAAGGAATAACTACAGAATTTATTTGATGTAAAGGTAAGTTTAATTCAATGAGGATTTTAAAATGTTGTTAAGGCGTTGATTAGTTGATTTTGAAATCTCGCAGATTCTTCTCAATAAAAATGAGTCTGGGTGTATTGGTTATTGCAGTATTAATTATTTTTTTAAGTTTGCAAGAAGAAATTATACGTTAAGTTGAATGCATAAAATATTTGGTATAATTCTTACGAAGTAAAATAATGTTACTTTTCTAACAGAATTATTGACGTTAGATGTTGTAAACAGATTAGCATTAAAGGCGTTTAAAATGAGATTTTTTTAAAATATAAAGAATTGTTGTTGGAATTTCGCACAAAGCTACTCGAGGGCTATCTGTGCTAGCCGTCCCTAATTTAGCAGTGTAAGACTAGAGGGAAGGCAGCTAGTCATCACCACCCACCGCCAACTCTTGGGCTACTCTTTTACCAACGAATAGTGGGATTGACTGTAACTTTATAACGCCCCCACGGTTGGGAAGGCGAGCATGTTTGGCGCGACTCGGGCGCGAACCCGCGACCCTCAGATTACGAAGTGCACGCCTTAACGCGCTAGGCCATGCCAGGCCATATTTTAGATAGTATTAGAGATCGGAGTTGAATATAAGAAAAATGTTGTTTCTTATAGTTTAGAGTGGGATAGTAGAAAATCGGACAGTTTAAATAGGACAAATAGCCTCTTGTTATATATTGTAAGTTAACAAAATAATAACTTTTAATGTAGTAAAAAAAATTTAGTATCAATGATGTATATAAATTTAGAAATATATTTGGATTATAAAATATTTCAACATTTTATCTTTCTTTGTACCTTTAAAACAACAAAAATAAATAATTGAAATAGTATAAATAATATAAAGTATGTGTTAGGTGTCACTGAAATCACGAAAATTTAGCTAAGACTAAGAGGTTAAGATTTATACAAGGCGAGAATGTGGTAGCCTAGGTATGCTTTAAATTATGCTTTATCTTTTTTTTTAGATAAAAATTGCATTTTATCTTGAAGATACAACATATTATAACTCATAATTTTCAATTGTATTAATAATAAGCATGGCATATTCTCATTTGGTTGTTTCAGTATCTGTGTTCAGATTTCCTTTGCATAATCGTACCAATTCGCTGTGTTGCTGCCAGTCAGGTGGTAGTTTTTATTAGTCGTATGGCTCATCATCGTTCAGAGTTTTGTCGAATGAGCGTATTTATTAGTTGGTAACAGTGATACACAATTTGACCTTTCGACTGAAGTACATTTTAGTTTTCAAGCGTCTACTTGCTTTCTTTTTCCGTTATAATTTGTGTATGAGCATTTTTAAGGAAAAAATAGCTTATTCGGTTATGATTACTTTTAATTAGTACTGTTATTATATTATTGAATATTCCTGACTTAAGCCTATGAAATTGGGTTGTTTCAATACATTTTTAAAAGTGTTTGCATTTTGTTTATATATTCTAGATCCCAACTGTAGCAATGATTTGTATGGCTTGTACATATAAGTAAGCTGTAAAATTGTCATTATAACATAATATTTGAGGAAGAACAAGGAATCCATTTGTCTATCATTGCATTTCCTTTCATTTTGTCAGTATCCATCAATTTCTGTCCAACCATTGCTCCCAAAATACCTGATCAAATCCCTCTTTTCAACTCTACCAGTCATGCTGTGTCTACCACATCTAAAGACAGTGTGTTTGAAAGGCTGCCTATCATGATTGAAAAATAAAATTACTTAATTCACATGATTTCTACCCTGCTAAGTTTTAAATATTTTTCTACTAGTCCTACCACTTTTACCATTAAGCATGAAGAAAGATGTTGCACTAATCCTATCTGTTCCCTTATCATTTTTAACACTACATTCAGGTCCCATCTAACCCTTTTTTTTTTTTCGTATAACCATTATTCCATCTCGGGAATCATTTTAGGAAGGATACAAAGACTGAACACATTACTCTAAATGAAGCCTAACCAGAGATATTTACAAATAAATTACAACTTCCTTTGATTTGTATTCATTATTTCTGAAGATACAGCTCAAAATCTTATACATCAAAGTTATAAAGGAATGATCAATCAAAACATCAAGATTATTTTGTTCCATTACAATACTGAATTTATTTCAATCAAGCCCAAAATTTTGTCCATTTGCATTACCTCGCACTTAACATAATTAAATGTCATCTGACATTTATTTGTCTAGTTTGCTAAATAATCCACATCCTTTGTAAAACAACTGAATTCTCCTCACATATAGGGCAGTACTAATTGAGAAAAGGTATTTTGTGAGAGGTAGTATGTACCTTCTGGAAATACATTTTCATTTTGAGAAAAATGTCAACTTTTGAGCTATTTATTCAGATGTGAGGCATAAATAATGTACAAATGTTACAGTTAGGACCTTGCAGTCTGTTTGTAAGACAAAGTTTACAAATTATTTTAGTACATGTAAAAAAAGAAATAGTTAATAGAAAATATTGTGAAACTTGAGTAATTGTACTCTGCTATTTCAGATTAATAAAGAACATTATAATACTTTTTTAATTTTAATAATTAGGTAACTTGTTGATAACCTGAGAATGTAAATGTACATTTTTCCATTGAATATGTTTCAGAGAATCAATTTTAGTGTAAAGTACTAAGGTGCAGTTCCTGTCCAAATGTTAAAAGACAATCTTTGTTTAGCTCTTAGCCATGGAACTTGATGTAGCTAACGAGGCAGTTACAGTCAGATACCTTTATAGTTTTGATGGTAAATGAAAGTTTGTGGTAACAAAGTGCAAGTCTTAGCCTAATTTTATAATATTAGGTGATGAATGTTGCTTTTTATGCAGCAGATAATTAAATACCAATAATATAAATCATTTTACAAAATAGATGAACTCGGTTAATTTCATCCATTCAGCAGATACATTTCATTTGTAGACTTTTCTTAAAATGTACAGTTATGTTTAATGTTGATTAACCAAATGGTCTTTTTTTTTTCATATAATGTTTTTAAATTATAAGTAAGTTAGAATGGTCTGATGTATTCACATTTCAAAGGAATGTAATACTTTTATCAGTATGTGACACTTCTGGTTTTTGATAATTTTACAGCAGTTGTGATTAGGAACAAGTCTACAGCACATTCTGAAATCTGTTTTTGATATTTTTTAATTTTTATAAAACTGATGTTTGTTTTGGGAATAATAATGATCAGAAGCAGATTTAGAAACACTTCAAAATGTACCAGTAATTACATCATATTCTCCTGTTTCTTTACCAACCCTATTGTTATTCTCCTGTAGCAGTTATGGTTCTTTTTTTCAGTTTCTAAAATTCTTTTTTACTGTTAAAGAACATTTTCTGTGTACTAATCCAATCACTATACTGTGTTTCTGAATCAAAGAAACATTTTCATTAGTATCAGTTTATGTAGTGTTATTCTCAGTTGTTTTGGTTGATCTACTGTCAAGTTAATCATCTAAATCTGTGATAAAAGTAATGTGGGATAAAGGTCACAAAACAGACTTGAGATAGACCCACACTGGAATTCTTCCAGTGAGAATAATATCCACTTGTCACTTTTATTAATAGCATGCCAACCTTTTAGTTCATTAACAGTGTTTTGAAAGTGCTATGTTATAGTTAAATGTTTATGCAGAACCTTATCAGAAGGTTTCTGAAAGTCAATGTGAACTGGAGAGTCTTTGTTAAGAAAAAGAAGCAGTCAGACAAAATCTGTGGTGAGTTAAGTAAATTAAGAAAGCCCATTTTTTAAAGTACTATGCTACATACTGTCAATTTTATATTTCAGTATTTCAGATTATTATAGTTTAATGCCTTCTTACTGTCAGTGAGATGCATGTAAGTCAATGGTAAGAAATGTTATTTGAGATGTATATGGCCTTGTGTTCATTACTTGAGTGATGAATTTTCATATATTCAACAACCTTAGTTTACAACATTTTAATACTTACAAACTACAACAACCAAAGGAGAGGGGAAAAGAATTATTTTTTAAATCACTTGCACTATTCAATGAAGACACCAGTTTATTAAATTTTGAAAATAAAAAGATGAACATTATTAGTTGTATGTAGAAGTCCTATAGTCTGTTCTTATCTGAAATATTTTGTGAAATTCTGTGCCTTTTTCTAAAGACAAAATCATGGTAAGAAGTTTTTGAAAAATCTATCTATATATATTAACTTGTGGTACAGAATTTAAGAAACAAATGTAGTTCCAAAGATAGCTTATTTCAAGTTTAATGTGAAATTTAAAGAAAGGGGGCCTTTTGCTTTAATAAGACTGTCCCAAAACTAATTCTCATGTAAAATATTGTTCAGCCTTCTTCAAAACTCTTAAACTTACTCTGTCCACCATATCTAAAGGCAGTCTATTCCAAAGGTTAACTACTCTGTTAGAAAAGATTATCTTAACTGAAGGTGATTTCTAGAGTGTAAAGATGTTTCCTTGACATACTATTCTCACCATAAGGTAAAAAAAAACAACTTACATTGATACTTGTGATTTCCTTAATGTTAATTCAGTAAGATCTCTTTTAATGCACTCTTTTACAAGAGAAAATTTTTGAGATCTCAACCTGTCCTCATAAGATAGGAACCTAAGACTGAACCCAATACACCAAATGAGGTCTAACAAATGATCTATATTAGGGTAACTTTTGTGTTTGGAATTACTGTTGGTTTAAACCCATGTTTATGTGTTTCTGTTTGAGTAGTGAAATTTTTTTTCCTCAGTGTGGATTCCTGTACATTGTGAGGGGACCTCCCAGGGAAGGTTCCATTCTTTCAGTTCATCTTTTCTGGGATCTAAACATCCAACCATGTGCTTGCTGTGCATGGTGATCCTTGAAGGGGGAGTAGAGGATCCTGGTGATTGAGGGGTCTAACCCTAACACACCACTTTGGCCTTGAATTTCTGTAGGTGGGCAGCCTTGGGGTGGCCCCCTAGGGTCATTTGGCTGGTCCACTTGGGCTAAGGTCAATAAAGTACCAGTGTTGGATGTTCTCAACAGGTGTTGTGGGGATTGTATCTGATGCTGATGTTTGGGTATAGTGCTCATGAAACTCTGGCATTGCTGCAGTGTCCTTCTTTGGCACTGTAGTGTATCCTCTTGTAGGGTTCCATGGTGGGTGGAGTCAGTGGGCCTCAAATTATTCCTTTTTTTATTGTGGATCCTCCAAATAAAAACTTAAATAAAATAGTGAAAAATCTGTACATAGGTAAAGGACCACATCTTGAAGATTCTGAGCAGCAATCTACAACATCTGTAACACGTGCTGTACCTCATCTTCTTATAGTACATTCTCTTTCAGACAGATATCTCTCTTTTTCATTCAGAAGGGGCTGCAGGGACTTGATGGTTCTCCAAAGTCAGTAAAGAAGATTCACTCTGGTGACATATTGATGAAAACATCCACATCTCAACACAGTGAACTCCTTGGTTTCAGAGGCAGTTGGGGATGTACGTATTGAGGTTACACCTCATGCTACTTTGAACTCATCACGAGGAGTTATTGTTAAGAGGGATTTGAAGAACATCCTTAAGTCAAAGATTCTCACTGGTTTTTCCACCCAAGGAGTTTCTGCAGTGAGGCATATCTCCACTTGCAAATATGGAATTATGATAGCAACCAGTGACCTCATTCTCACATTTACATTACCACGTTCAACTGCCACCATCAAGACAGGTTATCTTAATTGCAGGGTACGGCCATATATTTTTAGTCTCAGGGGTTCAGTCACTCAAAGATGTTATGTCGTGGTTCCTAGACGTGTGCTCATTGCAGTAGCAAGGACCACGATGCCTATGATGGACCATCGTTGCATCAATTGCAATGACTCTTACCCATCTCTTTCCCTAACATACATTACAGCAAATCCCAAGATCCACTTCCTTTGGTTCCGGGTACAGGTATTTCCTTGGGTACATCTTCTTCCAGTTCTCAGTCCCTAGAATCCTCTTCCAACAGCAAAGGCCTTCCCAGTTAACCCAGGACAGGATCCATGGAGGTCGATAGACCTCCCTTGAAAAAAGTCATGGTTGTAAACAGAAGGGTTCTCCACCTAATTAGCTTGTTCATAAAAAAAGCCACCTTGTTACAATGGAACTGTCAAGGTCTACGTTCTAATCTGGATGACATCAAAACACTGATTGCTTCTTACCATCCTTATGTCTGAAACCTGCCACTAGCCATCTTTTGGTGGTTTTTCTTTGTACAGAAATGGCAGGCTGTGTAATGGATGAGTGCATGGATGGGTGGCACTGTTGGTTGATTAGTATGTGCCCACCCTGTCTTTGCCACTCGACACACCCTTGGAGGCTGTAGCCATCCATGTTTCCTTGGGTTGTACCATTGCTGTTTGTTCTCTCTACTTGCCCCCTGGAAAGACCTGTGATCAATCAGGCCTTGATGCTCTCATTCAATAGTTGCCATTTCTTTTTTTAATCCTGGGGGACTTTAATGGACGTCATCCCCCTTTGGGGAAGTGCTGATATTGATGGGAGAGGTATGGTCTCTGATCACAACCTTTTCTCTTTTCAATAGCAGTTCTTGTAATTATTTTCATGCACCTAGTCAGTCCTTTACTGTTATTGATTTCTAAATTTGCTCCCCTTCATTATTCTCCCACTTTTCATAAGGGTTGACAGTATCATCTTCCTATAATTTTGAGAGACTGGCCATGGTTGATACCACCCGACCCACGTGCCTCGGTGGAAGCTGGATCAAACAAACTGGCATCTTTCATTGCTCTCGCAGTAACTGACTGTATTATACAGGCAGCTGCCTAATGTATTCCTAAAACCTCGACCCGTTTTCCAAAATATCCTCGTCAGTGGTGGAATCCTGCCTGCCACATGGCACGGAAGGCTGAAAAATGGACCTGTGATATTTTTCGTAAGTATCCCACACTCTCGCACCTCCTCGCTTTAAAGCAGGCCCACGCATGTGATCATTGGGTGTGACGTCAAAGCCAGAAGGAATCTTGGATTAAGTTCACAACCAGCATATCTTCTACCACCAGTCCCAGAGTCACATGGGACAAGATTAGAAAGATCAGTGGAGCAATATAATTATGTCCCCCTCTCAATCTTGCTCTCCGATGGCCAGGATTTAGTTGATACCCAGAGCATTGCTGATATTCTAGGTGAAAGCTTTTGCTGGATATCTGGGACTTCTGCTTCTTCCTTTTAATGCTATTTGTGTTGTTTCTTAAACATTGTTTTATTTTACCTTAATTTCCTTTTGTGAATTTCACTAAATTTCTTTAATTTTAACTTTTTACGGGATGTTTGATACAGTTAGCCAAGTTGCTTTATGCCATAAAACATCAAACCAACCAACCAACCAAATTTTTTTTATACAGATATTAAGCTAATAAAGAAAATCTAAAAGTGTTGAAAATTTTATTACAGTTATGAACTGGTTTGCTTGATGGTATGGTTTGTGCTGTTAAGTTGAATTCTTACAAAATTTTGTTAAATAGACATGAATATTCATGATCAAAAGTAGATGGTTGCATTGAATAACAGCTTGATGTTAGTGAACTGAAAGGCCATTAGTCCCATTTCTTTTTTTTAGTAATGAAGCCTTATGTGCAGTTTGTAAAACTAATCTGTTTGGAAAGAGTATTTGAAAAAAACAGGTTAGTAGACTTACTATTAAATGTGATTCCTGAATCTACTAAAAGTTATAATGCAACAAAATTGCTCTAGGAGACATTTTTGTATTAGCCTAATTATAGGGTGATGTTGAATATAAGGCAACTCCAATTTTTAGAAACCATTGGAAAGAAAACAGTGTCACAACATCCTTTTTACATCTGCAAAACACTTTTCTTGCAGAATGTGCTTCAAGGAGTTAATTTTGTTACCACAAACACATCACATTATTTTCAGTTGCTCCAAATTTTCCAGCAATGGTATAATTGTTTGTTTTGTCTGTTCATGTACTACTATAATTTTAAGACTTGCATCATAATTCTTTGTTAATTTGACATTTTCTTGTTTCCTGTCTTTCAGTTTTTGTTGCACAAGGGTTGACCATTGACACAAGACTTGCAGATTACAATTATTACAAAATTTAAAACTAACATAGTCAAACCTATAATGCACAAGCACAATAAACACTAAATACAGCCTGCAAGTGAATTAGTTGCAAGAATTTTCAATAATCATGAATGAACATCTAGCACACACGTGTAGATACGTGCTATCTGGATGCTCATGAGTGCAACAGGCTAGAGTAGGGGAAGGGGTCTGTGATCATCCATGATTGTTAGGCAACTATGAGTTTTACAACCTAATTATTAATTTTAATAAAGCATTGCTTTATAATCAGACCAATACAGTTCTTCTGTCTCAGGCTTGGACATGTATTTGATGTGAGTATTTTGTGGTGCCTCTTCATTTGTTTTTGAGTCACTAAATTATCAGTGTTATTATTATTTGTTTTATGTTGTTAAATGGATATGTGCATCTTTTAAATAGTGTATATTCTGTGTCAAAGACTCGCAGGCCTGATATATTGTGTTAGTCATTAACTTATGGATAATAGTTTTTGCTACTTATAAGCTACCTTAAACCATGAAGTTTCAGCTGATAGAAGTTAATTTCTCTTTCTGTTATTATTAGAATGTTTTCTTATTTTCCATATAAGACATTTACTTGTAATAATATGTACACAAATTGCATGAAATTACTAATGTGACTTAGTAATATAAATGAAGTAAATGGAGTTTTGATTCTTAATGTATAACGTGTTGCCTTATGACTTTTGCTAAATACTGCCCGTAAGACTTTTGATGATTGTTTTGCACATAAACCAGTAACTTTCTCACTAAAATGTAACTGTATATCATATTCCCTGAACACAAATATGGAGTCCAAATCATGATGCTGTTTTCTCTCAAAGGAAAACAGACTAAACATTTATAATTTTTTTTAACTTACAGTGGGTAATACAGAAAGTTAATTTGTACTCTTGTAATCTAGTACAAATGATGCAAGTTTCCACTATGTTGAAGCTTGACAAAACATTCCTGTGAGAGGGTTATAGAGGAAACTTGAAGTGAAAAACTGATAGATATTTTTATATTTTATATGCAATCTACAGCCCTGATGACTGTATTGGGACGAGATTTGTGTTTGTACTCATTGACTCGATAGCCTTTTTTTGAGATACTGTTTAGCTAGATATGATAAGTACATTTTAAATTAGGCCTTTCAAGAGTTTTTACAAAATAAATAAAGGTGATGTTGCTCTTAAATTTAAAATTCTTATAAACCAAATCAATGACTAATATTTGTACTTTTTGTCACAAGTGATCATTCAACAGGTTTTAGGATTTTATCAACAATCATATGAACTTGTAAATAGTTCACTTTTCAACAATATTAATATCTAACTCACACAAGAAGGAAATCTTTTCCAAATTTCCTTGCCAAGATGCATCACTTTGAGCTTTGTGAAACTATAGACAGGAAAATAATTCAGTGTTCATATCACATAGATAAATAGAACTTGTTTTATTCTCAAGTATTGTTGACATATTAACAAGTTGTATACCTGTCAGTTTCAAGTAATTTATTCATGAACTTTCGTTGTCTTAATTATGAACTTCTGAATTGTAAGAGTAACTTTTGCTGTGTTTAATATTGCCTGAGTTAAATGGTGATATTCCAGGTTTAATCCTATTATATGTATGAATCAGTTGAGAAGTGGCATGTTTGAATTAATTTAGTCACTTTTGTTTTGTAGGTAAATATATGTGTGTGTTTTGGTACCATTGAAATGGATCAAACTTTATCGGCTAAGGCCACAAGTGTAACCGATTCGAAGAGAAATAACGATAGGAACCATGTAATCAGTGTGACCTCTCAAGTGAAAGACAAGCTTCATCTGCATTCACAAGAATTCACTGGTACTATTTCAAATAAAACTAAGAACGACCCGACAAGTAAATCCTCCTCTATTAATGGTTGTCTTTCAGATATTTACCCGTGTCCCAAATCTGTGGATTCAACAACTATTAATGGTCTTGCAAGACATGCCCTTGAGAAGCTAACACACTGTGATGGTATATCATTGGAAACTTGTAGTGGCAATAATGTGTTCCATTACAAAACAGTAAAACAGTGTGAAAGCCAAATTTGCCCAAATGAGTATTTACAAAATGCTATTGTGGAAGAGCATGCACATAACCACCATAGTACTTTGAATCAAAATTTTGTGTGTGGAGTTCATAGCAAACCAGTCTTTGGACTAAATAGCCTATCTAAAGGTGATATAGACACTGCAATAAGTACTTGTGATAATGAAAATGTAGTTAAAGATGAAGAAGTTAAAAATAAGACAGTGGTAAATGTTTCACCGCAAGAGAGTTTGTTGAACAAAGCCTGTGAGATAACTTATATAGGGTACGAGTCGGAAAAACAGATGCCCAATATAATCCAGTTAATACAAAAGGATCTATCGGAACCTTATTCCATATATACTTATAGATACTTCATCCACAATTGGCCTAAACTGTGTTTCTTGGTAAGTTGTACAGATTTGACTAGTTTTTACATATATTTGTAACTTTTGAAGAAGTTTTTTGTATGCAGGGCTTAACTAGTTTTATATGAAAAAAAATGATTTTAAACCTTTATATTTTACATACTGCAATTCTTGCATTTTTGTATGTTTATATTTTGCATACATACACATATTTATTTCCTTTAAAATAGAACAATGTAGTTATATCCTCTGATTTAACCATATTTATTATAATGCCAGATAAATCTGTGGTAAAACAAGTATATTGAATTATAAAGATGTTTACTTAACTCTGAAGATTACTTGTGTTGTTAGTACTTTAGACTCGGGTTCACCTTTTTATAATAAGGTTTTAAGTGTATTGTACACGTTTCTCTGACCAAAGTATTTACATCATGTATGAAAGTTTGAATATAGTAGTTACTGTTCACTTCATGAAATTCACTTCTAAAATCTTTACACCCTAAGGTCAGAATCCACAGATATATTCTTTTTGTGTGAGTATTAATTTGTGATGACAAGAAAACCCACTTGTAGAGAAAATTATATATCTAAAAACCCGGTCACACCAAACATGTCCGTCCTTTCAGCCGTGGGAGCGTTATATTCATTGGTAAAAGAGTAGCCCAAGAGTTGGCGGTGGGTGGTGATGACTAACTGTCTTCCCTATAGTCTTACACTGCTAAATTAGGGATGGCTAGTGCAGATAGCCCTCGAGTAGCTTTGCGAGAAATTCAAAAAACAAAACTATTTAAAAACGGTTGATATGGGTAGAGAAAGTACTTGTAGTGGAGGAGTGAACAACGTTTCAACCTTCTTCAGGCATCGTCAAGTTCACAAAGAAAGAAAGGGTCACTGACCAGTAGCTGACCACAAGTTTGAAAGCGGTTGTATAATTGAGTGTAGGAACATAGAGGGTGTGCTTAGATGTTGGATATATTTATTTATATAGGTATAAAGATGTTCCTTTGCTTTGGTTTATTTTAGGCTTGAATTGTTGTATAAGCAAGGCTTCTTTAATTTTGCATTTGTTTATGTTTGTTTATTTAATATTTGGGTGTTTTCTATGGTTATGTTGTATTTATTTGATTTGCAGTGTTCGAAAATGTGTGAAGGTGTTTGTCAGTGTAGTTTTTACATGGTATAGACCTGAGTTTTGTGCCTGGTGTTTGAATAAGTTTGGTATTAACTGGAATGTCATATTTTGTTGCTAGTTTTTGCGAAATGTTGGTCATTTTTCTGCTGATGTTGGGAATATATGGTATGCAGCTGTATATGGTTTCATGATTTTTTAAATCGTGGGGTATATTTACTTTCGTTAGTTGATTTTGCTTTTTGTCAAGGTGTGTGCATATAATGTTTTCTACAGAAACTTGTTGATGTTGATGAATTATTGGTTTATTTTGTCTAATTCATCATTAATTTTATGTGATGAGCATAGTTTTATGGCTGTGTGTATTTGGGTTCTTAGTATGTTGAGTTTTTTGTTTTGTTTCACGTGCTGAGTCCCAAGGAATGTATAGGTGATTTTTTGGTGGATTTCTGTTTTAAGTTGTATGTCTGTTCTTGTAATTTTGAGGTTAAGAAATGATATTTGATTGCTTTCTTCCTGTTCACATGTGAAGTTAATGTTGGGATGTATAGAGTTAATGTGATTGAAAAAATTAAGTGTGTGTTCTGTAGATCTGAATCCCGCAACTGTGTCATCTACATATCTGTACCAGTATAGTGGTGGATGTAATGCTGTGTTAATTGCTTGTGTTTCAACTTGTATCATAAAATTTGTGATTACACAGGTGTACAATCCTGTCATTTTTAAAATGTTTAACATTCTCAATAATGTTTATTTCACTGTCAGGCTATAGATGGGAAGAAATGTATTGGTGCCATTGTTTGCAAGCTGGATGTTCATAAGAAACTGATAAGAAGAGGTTACATTGCGATGTTAGCAGTTGATGAAAACTACAGGAAGCAGAGAATAGGTATTGAATTCTGAGGATGAAGAAATATCATTCACATAAAACAAACATTTCATTGTAACAGAAAAAAAAACTTTCCTTGTGAGTGTTTTTATGTTTACCAAAGTAATGTGGTGATGCGAATGAAATGAAATGTGGTTTTATTCTATTTTGTATTGGGAAGTTAATTGAACATTATTAAAGTAAGTACATTTTTAAATGGATGGTCTTTATTAAATAAAATTTAGAGGCATGTTTACATTAATCTCCTTTTTAAGTTGTATAGTTGTATTATTCTGATTACAGAATAAACTCTCTGAATTATCTAAATTTGGTTAAAAAGTTCATCTTTTTGCATTTATGTATAAAGTCACAATCTTGGCAAAATATTGAATTAATTTTCATATTTATCAGTTCATTACCATTCAGTAAAAAATAACCTATTTTACAAAATAAAGTATTGAACTACTTACAATTTAGATAATTGAAATTTCTGAATAATTTAGCATTCGTTAGGTTGCTTACTTGCTCTTTGGTAAAACTGGTATTTCATGGGAAAATTATAATTTTAAATGTGTTCATATTTTTACATTGCACAATGATATTAGTAAGATTATTATATTTTGATAATGGTAACTATTTATATTCAAGTTCTTATACAGAGTGCTAAAATAAAAACTGCTTAAATAGAAAGATGACAATATAGTAAATGTATGAGCTTATACTTTCACTAGTATTAAATTAATTAATTATAAAAACACCTATTTACTGACACAAATCATTTTATGTGTAATAATTGTATTTATAAACTGTTAAAAAGAAGACTTGATTTCAGGATCAAATCTGGTGCTGAAGGCAATTCGAGCCATGTTGGCAGACGAAGCTGATGAGGTTTGTGTTTATACGTACCATTACAAATGTGGAAAGTTTGTTTTTCTTTAAAAAATATAAATGGTAAAAAATTGACTAAGATTTTCATAATTTCAGTCATTTATTTCAAATCAATACAGTTTTAATGAAACGTGAAAATATTTGTGCATAAGGTAATAAAATGTTTATATTATTAATAAGCATAAGATTAAGTTAAGTTAGAAGTATATAAATTTTATGTCTTATGAATGCAGAAGTACTTAAAATTACTTATCTTTCAGTATGTTTTTGAATAAACAAATACTCACATTCATCTTACCTAGTGAGTTAAAAGATGCATTAATGTGTTTTATGAATACATCAAATTAATTGCTTTACTTATAAGTAGTAGTCCCCAGCTGGTACGGCAGTAAGTATATGAATTTACAATGCTAAATTTCGGTCCATTCCCCTCGGTGGACTAAGCAAATGGTCCGATGTGGCTTTGTTGTCAGAAAACGCACACACCTATGAGTAGATGTTGACAAAATAGGTGCTGGACTGTTATGTTTTATGAGAAGGAATTTTTAAAGATTATTGAAATGTTTGTATTTTGAGTAATATTAATTCTCACCAGAAGAAATGACTTTATATAGTGTTGCAGTGTATTGAGAAATATTTGAAAACAATCATAACAATTTTGTGAATAACTTCTAATTAGTTTTTTTGATATGATACTCTTCTCAGGTGATCCCCAAGTGTTAGTGGTTATTATAAGAAAGAAATGTCAGTCATTGGATTTGATCTTTTTAAGTTCTTGGACAAGTTTGTTAAAAGACGAAAAAAGCTTCATATAATTAGGCTTCTTGATTTTGGAAATAACTCAATATTAAATTATTTTTAACTTTATCACTGTAGGTTGTGTTTCAAAGGCTACATCATGTATTTTTTACTTGAATTCAAAATGTTATTGAACTAATATTTTATGAATTTTTATACATTAGGTGTCAAACTGTAGATTATAATTCAAGTTTTAGTGTTATACATTATTAATGTTTTTAATTTAAACGTACACATTAAATTCACAAACATCAATTTTTGTGTGTTACATGATGTTTAATGATACATTGGTTCAAATTAGTGGTTTTTTATGTTGAAATACAAAGTCTGTAGTTTTGTACAAATTACAAACTCAAATAATTAATGTTAAAATGCTAGAATATAAAGTAAGAACCTCCTATCTCATTTGTTTGCTGAGATATTGGTCATGTAGTAAATCAACTCAGTGGTCCTGTTAGGATGTTGTTTTTTTCTTTTGAAACAACATTTCAAGTAGTGTCTTTAATCTGCTCAAAATTTAATATTTGTTTAGGCCAAAATACAGCTTGATTATTTAACTCTAACTTATAATAGAATTCTATTATACTGATATAGTAATTCATGATTTATTTTCCTTACTTAGATGTATATATAAATCCCAAAAAACAGTTTCCTGTCACATCCTTCATGAAAATTTCTTAAGCTACAAGAAGCAGCAACTGAGTACAAAGGTCTTAACAACAAAAAATAACTGTTGTACTTAACTTACTGTTCTATGTTTTAAGAAAACTAAGTTTAAGACCTTCTTTGTAAATACCAATGATCAATATACACATATAACATAATAACTGAAATGTGGATTTTTAAAAAAATACTAGTCCATTAAAACACAGTCAAGAATATGTTTTGTAAAGACTACAGGTCAGTTTTATGTTATTGGATATGATAAAATGAGTACACGTGTGCCTCATTGTCATAACTTCTGTATTGTTAGCCAAGTATGACTGAAAAGGCAATATAATAAATGTGTGTGTGTGTGTGTGTGTGCAATGTTGTGATATTTTAGCTACTTAGACTAAACATTTGTTTCTGTTGTAATCTGTAGTCATTCTAGAATGAAAAAAGCATGATTTATGTTTAGTTCCTAATTTTTATTGTGGTTACAAGGTCAATTGATAGAACCTCTGTAGTAATGACAGAAAAAAATAATAGACAAAATATGAAGTTTTATTGAAAACAAATGTTTGAAATGTATTTAGGAGGTTTTAGAGATTACACAATAAAATTTGAGAGTTTTGGGATAGAGAATAGTTTTATAATCATGACATGAAAATCACATCACATTTGGATTAGCAATGACACAGGCTCGATAGTTTCACAAACAGATCTTTAGTAAAAATATTTCATTAAAAGGAGGCATGGTGAGGTGGGTTAAGGCGTTCGACTCATAATCTGAGGGTCTTGGGTTCAAATCCTTGTCACACCAAACATGTTTGCCCTTTCAGCTGTGGAGACATCATAACATTACGGTCAATCTCACTATTCATTAATAAAAGAGTAGCTCAACAGTTGGCAGTGAGTGAGAATGACTAGCTGCCTTCCCTCTAGTCTTATACTACTAAGTTAGGGATGGCTAGCATGGATAGCCCTCATGTAGCTTTGTGGGAAATTCGAAAACAAACAAAACAAACTTCATTAAAAGTCATAATTTTTATATATAAAAACTTGGGATCATTACTAAAAGTCTACCAAAGTTTCTGAAGATACACATACAGCATTAAAAGTTTGATTATAAATACTTAACGTGTGCAAATGTGTATACGAACTTGTGTATATTACACTAAGCCAGTTGCAAAAGGGTTAAAAACATGCAGTTGAGTTGAGAAGAAATCTTTCTATACATTTTACAATAGGAAGAGATGAAAACAGCTCTTTATATGTGAGAAAATCTTATATTTAGTTGCCAATATTAGTTTATAGTGACAAATGAAATTTGTTTACAGGTTGTGCTAGAAACAGAGATAACCAACAAACCTGCTTTGCGACTGTATGAAAACCTAGGATTTGTTCGTGACAAACGGCTTTTCAGATATTATTTGAATGGAGTGGATGCACTGCGACTCAAACTGTGGCTCCGGTGAAAAATTGCATCATTCTGTTTGTTATTAATTATTTCATTGACAAGGAATGTTCGTCTTGCTTGTTTGAAAGAAATTTTAATTCTTTGTGCAAATAAAAACTGCAACGAATATGGAAGATATTATAACCTCGCATATTGTTCCCAGTTTTGGTATAGATGTTTGGGCCTGGATCGTCACGTATTACACTTTGTACAAGGTTTTTTTTCTCTCATTGAGATTTCTAGTGTATATCTTTGTATGGTGGGAAAAAGGTATTCAAGAGAAATTTACTAGCTTTGAAACACACGAGGATGTTTCAAAAAATAAATGACTTTAAGATAACCATGGAAATTGTGATGTTCTTGAAATAATTTTACTTTATTTGTCTGTTTAATGGTTGGGTAGGCAGCATAGGATATAGTTCATTTTAATTGTTACTTGTTTTCGTTTTCATAAAGTAATTCATTGAAGAGCATAGGCAAATAATTAGACTGATATGTGTTTGTATACTCAAAGGAAATGCAAATAGTATTTAAATCCTGTGACAAATGTATAAGTAAGAAATTATGTTTTATCACTGCATTATTAAGTAGAATTTCCTTGTCATCTAAAATTATTATCTGAAAGTGTCCATAATGGCAGTCAACTTGTTTGAAGACTTACTTAACATCAAACCTAACTAAAATTATAATTGGTTTAATACTTGATATATGCCCCCCGCTAGTACAGCGGTATGTCTCCGGATTTATAACGCTAAAATCAGGGGTTCGATTCCCCTCGGTGGGCTGAGCAGATAGCCATTTGTGGCTTTGCTTTAAGAGAACCCACACACACATACTTTATATACATGTATGATTTATGTAAATTAACTAAAACATAAATGAGAATATTTCAATTTTGAGAAACTGGTATTCTTGCAGATATTTGAAATTCTAAAATAAAGGTTTATGTAGTAGGTTTATTTGTAAAGTACAACTGTGTGTATATACATACACTAAAAACCTGTTTTACTCAATACAGTGACAAAAGCATTTTCAAATTCATGTTGGTTATTTAACACTAAAAAAAAGAAAAACTAGTTTTAAAATGTGAGAAAGTATCAATCATTGGTTCAGCAAAGCATTTTTGTATAACTAGAAGATAAATTGATATTTTATCTTTACTGACAAATTTTAAATCCAACAATTAAGTAGAGATTAACATGTATTCTCAGTTCACAGCCAGTTGCTGCAAAAATATGCTCTTCGTTTTGGAGCTGTAAGTGTGCTGTACGAGTGACTTGTATATAACACTTCACTCATACAAAAGTTTGTGGTGGTTGCCATTGACTTAGCTGCATTCTCTCTAGTCTTTCAATTTAAAATTAAGGATGGCTGTGTGCAGCCTAGCTGCTTGTGTGGTTTTATGCAAAATTTCTGAAAGAGCTAAAGAAATTTCAAACTTAGAGTTATTAAACCATATTAAAAATTATTACTTAAAACATAACTACCAAAAATATTTTGAGAATATATAGCTGATTATTAGTTGTTTGTAGTAAAAATTTTATATACAGAATATTTATATAAATTAAGAATTGATCTTTCCCTCATTAACTTTAAATTTTTAGAAAAACAGAAATTTTAACTGTAAAAAGTTAAACATAATTATAAGGCTCTTTATTACATAAAAATTAGTATAATGTTTTACTTTATAATACTCTTTTATTTGTTATTGTGCAACTTATATCCAGAAATTCATTCTTGTTTGATAATTACTCTAGTTTTCTAAAACATATTACACATTTATCTTTCACTTTATAAATAATGTATCTTATAAATTTGAAAATTATTAAATATACATTTTAATGCATACTGTTAAAATAATTTTAAGTAAATGAAGGAATTAATATCCTTAATTTCAAAATATTGTGGCATAGGTCAGTTAGTAAGAGCACATCGGAAGATTAATATGTTAAACTTTAATTGGTCAGTTAGTAAGAGCACATTTGAAGATTAATATGTTAAACTTTAATTGGTCAGTTACTAAGAGCACATCTAAAGATTAATATGTTAAACTTTAATTCCTCTTTCCAACAATATACGAAATAGACTATAGTACATATATTATCTCCTGTTATAGTTGGTAAAATGTGTTTTAAACTACTTGTATAGGCATAATAGTTTTCAGTCATAAAATAAAAGTGTAAACCTGGGAGTACACCTTTCATACAAAAAATTTCTAATCTGATACAGAGAATTAATACATGCAATAAATGGTATTTCAATAAAATTTTTGTTGCCATAATTAAAATAATTAGTAGCTCTTTTGTGTGATTGTAATAAACTTAGACTAGAAAGAATGACTTTATGATTAAATATTAGACCTCACAATTGTATTCAACTTCATTTATTCATTATTGTTTCCTGTATACTATAATACATCGAGATTTTATCTCATATAAGAAAAAACTATGAAATTGTAATTCTTAATAGAATACTACAAATTTAAAGTTGTGTTATGTGCCTAAATAACGTGAAGAGGAAAATGTTTATTTAAAAACAAGTGTATATTTTAGCTATGAGAAGTTGTGTTTTTAACTGTTGTATGATAAGAAAAGGATGAAAAGAATTATATTGATATATGTAGGGTTTCATTACATTGTGACTCATTTTGGCTTTTGTTATTCAGTGTTCATTATGTTTGTAATAGACTTGATTACAGAATTTAAGTACTACAAGCGTCTTGAACCGTATCGCAATGAGAATCCTGTTGCTTCGGCTGATCTGAGGATTCACAGCCCTTTAAAATGTTACTTGGGCTACAAGAGCTTTTGCTAATGGACGTAGACTATATATCATATGTAAACAGTATTTTCTGCTGTGCATTTTAGTTTGAATTTGTCTAACTATATGATAATTTGAGATCTTTAATGATGAAATATTAAACTTAGTTGCTGTAGGTTTTTAAAGTTTAGATATTTTCAAAAATTAAGAAGAAAGAGGCATTTTAATCTCTGTTGTACAATTTATTTTTAATTTGTATATGTAAAACAGAGAATAATAGTGTAAATGTGTACAACAAGGGTTCACTGGTCCTTCAAACTTTCTCTGCATACCCACATAAAAAAAAAAGTAAAAACTTATTCCACCCATTATTTTTCAAATAATTATATTCATGGGAGTACTGGATAAATATTTTTGTCCATTGTCAATGATCAGTTAAGATTCAAGTATAATATATATCTGTAAGACACTAGGACATTGTTATGTATTATAATTTTAAATAAATATAAAATAAGCTGTTTTAATATTCATCATAAGTACTTAAATTTCAGCTAAATGTAACAGAAATAAGTAGAAAATAATTGGTTTTGTTAAAAGTTTGAAACTGGTTCTGTAAAATAAAAACATTTGGACTGTACATGTGTTTTCATATCTTTGATTTAATCATTTTGAAAATGTCATATAACTTTTTTACACATCTTATAATCTCTCATGTGAATAATGCCGTGCATATACGACACCTTAAAGTAAGCACATTGACAAAAACATTGAAGTGTCCTTTCCACCCATTAAAAAAAATATCAAAGTGATGAAACTTGAAATGTGGTGATGTTTAACAATTTACCAATACAGCAAAAGTAGAAGGAACTAAAAACAAACTGCATCATCAGGCAGTTCACTGAAAAACAAATTGGATCTGGTCTTTCCAAGCCTGTTACACATAATGGTTCACAATATCATTAGGAATAACCTTGTTTATAAACAAACAACATAATTCATACACAGTGATTAAACAGTGGTATAAGGACAAAGAACCATGCGATATACTGTTAGAGATATTCAGACTGTCAGAGTATGTATCTCAGAACAGCTGGTATGGGTATTGATATGCAGAGCACAATATTTTGACCTTCCTAGGTCATCTTCAGGTTAACAAAGAGGGTTTTTCGTCATTAAGAGTACATACATGTTCTACTTTCAGAAGCAGAGTACTGCTATGTTGACCATATTAATATAATAAGTTATACAGCCAGATTCCTTTGTTTTAAATAGTAGATGGACTTTGGGATTCATTTCACTGACATGTCTTCAGATTCTTGACATTTAACTGAGAGGCCTTGTGTATACACCCAGGAGATAATGAGCCATGTAAATCACTGTAGGCACTCGTATACATCCATTCCTTGCTTGTGTTAGATTACTTCTCATAACTTGCATAGGAGCCATTTGGGTTATCTAGAGTAAATACAAGTACATACAGACATCTTGTAGATTATTCTGTATAATTAGTTTGTTCGGTTCATGTTGGACAGGAAATAATTATGTCCATTCTTGTACAAATGTTAAAGTGAAGTTTATTATGTTCTCTGTACACATATTTAATGCTTTTTATAAAGTTCTTCAGAAATTATAAGGGCAAGAATATGGCTGTTATTTAGGTGAAACAACCCTATAATTTTATGCATATCAAAAAGTGCGAGGATTTACTCTCTTTTATCTAGTAAATTAGCTTTTATATGAGTTAAATAAATTATATATAGAAACATAACCACAACCAACATGTATATTTGTAGAATCTATTGTTTAATGAGTTGAATATTTTAGTTTTCTAGATCTGGAGTAAGTGGACACTTCCAAACTGCACAGTTCAAAATGTTGAAGCCAATGTTCCTTAGTCTATGTTGAAGACAAGAGTCATTCTATTGCCAAGAAAGAAACCTCATGAACCACAAGTATACTTAGAGTTTGCAACAGTGGCTGTAAACTGTGTACAAAAATAGAACAATACAAAGACATTTAATTTGCTCCCTAGTGGCACAGCAGTATATCTGTGGACTACTACAACTATAAACTGGGTTTTGATACAACTGGTGGGCAAAGCACAGATAGCCATTTGTGTAGCTTCGTGCTCAGTAATAACTGACACTGTGCACAGGTAGGTAAGTCTGTGACATCTTTGTTGATGATGTAGTATATGTTCATTCATTTGTTATTCAAATGAGAAAGTTCCCAAAAACTGTGTGATGATTTTTGAATTGGAAATGATTAGAACATTTAAATTTGAGTGTTTTAAAGGGTTGTTTTTGTATTTATATACCAATTTCTTGTTTTAGATTTGGAGAAGTTTGCTTGAAGTTATATGGCAGAATTACTGTTTGAGATAAGAGATGAATATTCATCTTGTTTTGAATTCTGTCTCTTCAACTAACCAACACTGTCAGTGAAACTGAGCATTCCCTAACCATGTACTGGTAGGCTCATCTATACACTCTTAATATTGTTTTTATTGTTTTAAAAATGTGACCAAATAATTTAGAATTTAAAAAAATCTCACTATCTTTTACTTTCTTTGGATTATTGAAACTGTTGGTAATGATATTTGTGAACCTTTATCAATGGTTTGCTGGATCTTTTGTTTAGTTGTCAAATGTATATTCCATACAGATAAATTCTGTAACATTTAATTTTCTGGAGGATTTTGTCACAAGTTGTACAAACAAGACTGATTCTTCTGTTAGAACATTGGTAAGTATAGGCTGCTTGAAAATCCTAGCACTTGAGAATAAAGAGACCTCTGTGATCTTTCAACTCCTGAAAGATCTTTACATTAAGATTAGTATTCTGGGTCACAACTGGCAGATAAAGTTTGGTCAAACTGCAAATACACAGAACAACAAACTGAAGAATAAAACAAGAATGCAGTGTGAATGTGCAGTGTGTAATATGAAGAAGAAAGAGCCACATGCACCAAAGTGTTCTGATTCTAAAGGACACTATGAACCCAAATGATCATGGAGTCCAGTGAGTGGTATTGTGACAATGAACAGAACTTACTTCTATTGAATACATAAATATGACAATGATCATATCAAATTTGAATGGACAATCTGCTCTGTAAAAAACTTTTGCACGTGTAACAGATATCGAAAATGAAATGTCTCTACAAACACAAAGTTAGTATTGCAATCCTTACACTATGAATTATCACAGTTATAGAATTTTACGTTTAGAGAAACTGCAAATATTGAACTAAAAATTTATATATCCAACACTGATATTTTTTATGTTTCTATGTTCACAAATATAGACAATATATCTGCTTCAATATTAGGAGATGATGAATTTTAATAGGTAATTTAAGTAAGGGTGAGAATTTTTTCATGGAATGTGTAGTAACAGAACATATCAATAAGGTGATTGAGAATAGTGATAATTGGCCAGAAGATAATTATTAAAATCAAGAAATTTCTGATCTGTGGTGCTTATGTTGTCAACCAGAATATGCATGATTGATGAAATGCAGCAATTCAGATTGTTCCAATCATGGTTTTGCTATAAACATGTTAATATAAGATTATATCCATGTGGGAAATGACTATTTCCAGAGTGCAGTAAGTGATTATTTTATTATTAATGATTGTGTTATCATAGGAATAACCTTTTATGTAAATGCACAGTAGACAAGAATATTTTAAACTTTGTACTTTTAGAAATGTATAAGAAGTGGTCAACAGGATGGTTGGTTGTTTAGCATTTATTGGTACAAAGCAATTAGGTTATCTATGTTAAATAAATGGGAAAAATCTCAGAACTAAAATACTGTAAAAGGTAAAAATAAACTGAGTTTAAAACTGTATTAAAAATCAGATGACAAACTTAAATGATAGAAATAAGAAAGCTTGTGACCAACATAAAGCTAAACACTATCAAATTGAACAGTATCATCATCTCCAATGACACTATCCACCCATTGAAAATTCATGTCAAAAATGGTGCAGCTACTTACTGACAGAATGACAGTAAAACATTGGCTATTTTGACTTGAGTGTCACAAAGGCCACACAGTGGTGCATCAGTCCCAGATCAAAGAAAATGATGAGTTAAAAACTGTGACCAATGTGTAGCTTTGCCAGAACAACTTCCTCCTTCAAATTCTTATGGTAACAAAATGGCCAAAGAGCAAAAGAGGGTTTAATCTGGAAAAGGTTTTTTTATCACATTGCTCTCTCAATGTCAACTGTTAACTGGCATGGAGCTGAGACTTGAATACAGGATCGTAGTCCGTGTAGGATACAGGTACAGCAGTGATAGCACATGAGCAGATAGACTTAGCTGCATTGTCAGTTACCTCATTCCTGTGAATACCAATGTGGCTTGTTATCCAGAAAAACTGGATAGAAATGTGAGATAAAGAGAGATGGACCAGTCAGTTTTGAATATTGATGAGAACAGGGTGAGAACAAATGTGATGCAATTCTCAGGGCCAGTAGAGAGCTAATGAGTTGGTATAAATAGTACAATTGGTGTACTGCATAGCTTCTACATAATCCAGGGCAAGAGAAACGGCATATATTTTGGCAGTTAACACGGAAATTGTAGAGGGGATCCTGTGTGCAACCACCGAACCACATCAAACCATGGCACAGCCTACAGTCACCTAATTTCAAACCATCTGTATAAATGGGAATGGAAGAATGATTCAAAAGATGTTTGGCAAATAAAAGGTGGTACTTTCAATTGGGAGTATCTGCCTTCCTCAGATAACTCAAAGAAAGGTTACATTTGGGAATGGTATTAAACCATGATGGGCTGACCAGTACAGACAGCAATGTAATCCAAAGACAGACCCAATTCAGCCAGCTGTGCCTGAATACAAAGGCCAAAATGAACAATAGTGTACAGTCTATTCTGATAAAGTATTGCCCACTGAGGAAGAAAGACACAACCCCAGGTGGGATGCTGTAGAAAGGATCTAAGGTTTGAAGTATACAGTAAAGAAAGTTGCCAATGGAGGAAGTGTAAAGGAGGTTCATGAGAGTTGATGTACAAACTCTGGACTGGAGAAGTGCAGAAAGCCCCAGCATGGTAAATGGGGTCCAACTTCTTCAAGGGTGAGGTTCTGGTGGAACCATAGGCCACAGACCCACAGTGTAGTTTAGGTCAAGTGAGAACACAATAATTCTTTAGCATAGGACTTCAGTTTGCTCCACAAGATGTGGAAGACAGGACACAGAGGATGCTTAGTGCCCTTGTACACTTGATGTGAGGAATAAAAGTCAACTAACCATCAAAGGTAAGTCCAAAGAAATATGCCTCAGAGGAAGAACAAAATCACTTCATATTCAATAACTGACAGAAGATGGAGGACGTTGTGCAGTGATAGCATTAATTTTCACACTGAAAAGTGTGACACTCAAGACACAACCTTTATGGACTCCAAGTTCCTGTGAGAAAGAAAAGGAAAGTATCCATCCCACATGAACTTAGAATTGCTGGTCTGTTAAACATTTGTTGACAGAAGTGGGCAAATGGACATTCAATCCATATGAGTAGAGATCTCACAAAATACTGTACTTCAATGTAATAAGCCTTCTCAAGGTCAAAGAATACAGAAACAAGATGTTGATTGTGCTTGTTCAGTTCATAATTTGGTATCTGTGTGTAAACTGAATAAGACTGTGTGGTTGTGATGACTGGAAAAATGCTTAGTTTGTATTCATGTCTAGCTAACAGCTATCCAGGTGGATTAGTCCAATTATCAAACTTTCCACTTCCCTTTCTGCTAAACAAAATTATTAATATATATCTTTTCTCTTTATGAAAATTATTATTAAATTAAAACAAAACTTTGGCCCTCATGTTTTCTTAAAAATTACTCTACATCACATTCTTTTAAAATTTAAATTTCAACCTTTAAAAATGATGATTTTTAACAAATATATTTTCTATTGTTTTTGTAATTTTTATCATGCTCAAGGTCTCACTGGTGCCTACACTCTTCAAGTCTTTTTCTAAGTTTTGTAACAAGAGATGTTATAATGGAACGTAATATGTTTACCAGCAGTTTCAGTCTGAATGCTATAAAGTTCCATTGCCTGTTACTTTATGCCTAAGAGTTCACACAGTTTCATATATTATATTGACATAATCAATTGGAAAACAGCTGGATCTTTGTGCTTCTTCATTGGTTATAACATGGACTCATCCATACTTTCCACTTAATGATTATGAAGTAAATGAGTTAAAATGCAAACATTAATTAGTAAAGCCTGATGGCCCAGGTGAGTTAAGACATTCGACTCGTAACTTGAGTGTGGCGGATTCGAATTTCCATCACACCAAACATGCCGACCATTTCAGCCATGGGGGCATTATAATGTTACAGTCAATCCCATTATTCATTGGTAAAAGAGTAGCCCAAGAATTGGCAGTGGGTGGTGATGACAAGCTGCCTTTCCTCTAGTCTTTTATTGCTAAATTAGGGACGGCTAGCACAGATAGCCCTCGTGTAGCTTTGCACAAAATTCAAAAAAATAAAAAACTAATCCCTGATTTTAACACATTATCATATCTCTCTGTTCTTAGTTCAGACTGTTATATTATTCTTGATGGCATAAATCTTGGTTCAGGGTTGTGTAAAAGCTGCAAGTTTTCTATTTTCCTTGTGGTATTGTGTATTGTAATAATCTTTCCATGCATTTCAATTTTGAGTACAAGTGAACTCTGACCTAAAAACTCCATATAATGTTATCCCAAGGATTTAGTTGAATATGTTTATATGCAAAAACGGCTCGCTTGGGCTGAGAAAACACTTTTACATAGAAGAGCGAACAACGTTTCGACCTTCTTCGGTCATCGTCAGGTTCACTCCTTTTAAATTTAATATCTTTCTCTTTAAACATTGGTTGGCTGTACTAATTATTTCATTAATTATGGTTAAAGTGTAACTTAATTTTGCTATTTGGTTCTTGTGAAAGTTATTTACTCAGTTGTTGCTTATCTTATAAATGAGCCAAAGTGACTTTTGCTGTGACCAGCTACAACATGAGATACTTCAACTCACCCTAATGAACTAGACAATGTGTTCAAAAAGCAGTTGTAAAACATAGGCATTCAGAAGTTCACTTCAAGACGTCTGTGTTTCACAGAGAATCAGCAATATGGTAATAAATCAAGATGGTTACCAGTGTAGTGCTTAAACTTGAAACTTTAGATTGAACAGTCACTAGGCAGATACTGTGTTAATTTACTGTTTGAGAATATGGATGTTTGTTTATTCTTTATTTCTAATCAACTTTCTTAAGGAGATTATACTAAACTTAGAATGATTTGGGTTGATGCAGATTTGGTACAAGATATTCTTTCTTAAGACCACTCATTTATTGTGGCTGGACACTATCTGAAATTTTGTGTACCTTTAACATCATTGTATATACACCACAATATTATTAAGTTAAATCTAGAATGTATTTATATCTTTGAACTTGGAGTTAAGAAAATAATCACATATAAATGGAATATGCTTTATCAATTTAACTGTTGACTGGCCTAGCATGGCCCATTAGTTAGGGCACTAGACTTACAACTGGTGGTTTCAAATTCTGTCACTGAGCATACTTATCCTTTCAACTGTTTACAAAGGGCTAATGTTTGGTGGTATTGACTAGCTACCTGTCCTGTAATCTGTCACTTCTAAATTAGGTATGACTAGTTAAAATATTCCTCGGATAGCTTTGTGCAAAATTCAACAAATAAACTGTTGACCTATATGTAGTTTATTCATTTAATTAATTTAAAAATGTGCCTAGCAACCAAATCAGATCTAGTTCATTGGACCTTGGGTATACCTAACAATACTTCATTATTACACCCAGGTTATTTCAAAAATATTATAAAACAATCAGATCTTTGGCTACTAGTGCAAGAAACAAGTATAATTTTTTATTAATAACTGTTATCAGGATATATATAGATCTTACCAGAAAATATAATATTGTTAACTGAAATTAGTGTCTTGCATACTCTTGCAAAGGTATACAAGAGTTATCTGTACTATCCATCCCTAATTTTAAAGTGACAGACCAGAGGGAGGGTGGCTGGTCAATTGTTGTGCCCACTGCTAACTCATGCAGTACTATAATGGAATAGTGGCATTTTGACTGTCATTATTATAATGCACCTTAATATGCATCTGTTAAAACTAATGAATAATTGTGAATGGACACTTTGCATTTTTCTGTCCCTTTAACATCACTGTATATACACCACATCAGGAGAATATGAATCTTACCAGAAAAGTAATATTGTGTACTGAAATTAGTGTCTTGCATATTCTTAAAATGTAAGAGTATATTACAGAATATTTAATATGCAAGAAATAAATTCATTGGACCTAAAGCTATAATTTCTTAAGTAGGCTTATAGGTGTCAGCTATATATCATTAAATGAGATAATGACTGAGCTACACAATCTATTTATATATGTATCAATGTAAAAACCTGAACATGATCAATCAGTTAAAAATCTATAGGAAGGATTAATGGTTATTTGTCAAATTATAAACTTGTGTTGTTTTGTATATATAAATGCACAGCTACTTTGCACATAAAGGTATTTTATTAAATGGTACATTACTGATACTTGCATTCTTCTTTATTACAATGTTATTTCGGTGTTGAAATAAAAGTCACTGCAGTTTGATTGTATGTATAATTATCAATCTACACATCTTTCTGTTTAGTAGAATGTACCTTAAATAAACCACACCAAATATAATGAATTGTTTTATATGTGAGCATTTATTAAGTTGGTTAATCTTGTATTTTAAACTGTAAAATATATTTTCCATAGTATAATTAAGTGTATGATCCAGGGTTTCCATCCCACCTTTTGTTCACATTCTATGCAGTGTTATAGTTTTAGTATAAATGATATAACTGTTTTTGTAAAGATTAGTTTGTTAAGGGATGGATCTATATATCACTTTATACATGTTTTTGTGAGTAAGAGAAACTGTTTGGTGTTTAAATGTTTTTATACAGATACAATTACAAACATGACCCACAAACGACAAGTGAACGATAACAGGAGTTTAAGTCGAGATACATTGCAATTATGTTATTGTTAGTTTACCAACAATAAGCAAGAACAAGGATTTTTAACTTTGTGACATAGTTTTGTGGAAAATGTTTTTATTGTTGGTCTTCTCTCTTTAAAAAGAAAGGTAAATAATGTTCATATGTGTTGTTGGTGAATTACTTCCACTCCAACAAGAATACATTCTTATCCTAACAGATAATGCATCTTTAAGGTTAAAAAGCAACGTTCCACTGCACTCATTGCAATCACTGGGTCACAATCCAAGGTAGCACGTTTGGATAAGCCTGAGTGCTGCATTCACCATCATATTCCCCTCTCAACACTGTGAACCAGTTGCAAAAGATATTCCATAATGAATGAGATAAAACCTAATAAGACACCTTCCAGCATCTTATGGCATTTAGTTCATGGTGAGTCCAAACTACAGTTATGACAAAGTGTTCGTACCCCTGTGTCATGAGTAGTTTTTTCCTCATAACTTAAAAAAGTATCATGATTAGGATAATTAAATTATAGTGTGTTATAAATATACTAACACACATCTACATAATTTTTTATGTAAATAAACTGTTTATAAACAAATAACCAAAAATAGGAGGAGCAGAAAGTGTTCGTACATTTCAGAACGTGTGAAAAAACTGATATTCTCGTAAAAATTTTGTTTAGTTTGGCAAATAAACCACATTATACTATTCCAGAACTAGATACTGGGTTCATAATTATTGGAATTTAGCCAGAAAAAAATGTACTTCTGGCAATTTAGCACCTTCCCTGTCATTATCTGCTTGGTCATCATGGCAAACAGGAAACTGTCCAGTGATTAAAAAAACGTGTGTCAATTTCCAGTATTGCTGCACAACTTAATGTGCTGAAACCTACTGTTCAAAGCATAATTGCCAAGTTTAAGCTTACAGGATCAACTGCTAACCTCCCTTGTTCCAGAAGCCCCACCAAAATTCCAGAGAGAACCAAGAGGAAGGTTCTCAGAGAAGTTAATAGGAACCTTTGTTTAGCACGTAATGACATACAAAAACTTGTAAGAGAAACTGGGGTTCAAGTAAGCACCTCTACAGTTATGAACATGTTACACTCTTCTGGGTTCAAACATGTCGTCCTCGTAGAACTCCATATTTAAAGAGTGTTCATTTAGAAGCATGATTGAGGTATGCAAGAAAGCATGTAGATAAACCCTTTACCTATTGGAAGAGTATTCTTTGGTCAGACGAGACAAAATCGAACTTTTCGGCCACAATGATGTTTGCTATATTTTCCATAAGAAGGGGGAACAAAATCTTCCAAAGAACACCGTCCCTACAGTTAAACACGGAGGTGGTTCGATCATGCTATGGGGTTCCTTCAGCTCTTCTGGTGTAGACAGCCTTCACCGCATGAACGGAATCATGAAAAAAGAAGAGTGTGTTGATATAATAGGCACTTATATCAAGAATGATGATCAGAACTTGTGGCTTGGGCATCATTGGATCTTCCAGCACAACAATGACCCTAAGCACACATCGAAATATGTGCAATCCTAATTGCAGAGGAACCCTATAAGCATTCTGGAGTGGCCATCGCAGTCACCCGATCTCAACCCAATTGAAAACGTTTGGCATGAGTTGAAGACCAGGGTTCATCAGCATCATTCAAAAAACTTGCAAGAGTTGCAGACCTTCTGTAAAGAAGAATGAAAGAAAATACCAGTCTAGTACTGTTAAACGATCATGGAGGGCTTTGAGGAAAGATTGTGCCAAGTAATTCACCTGAAAGGCTACACAACTGACCATTAAAGTAGGTACACGAACACTTTCTGCCCCTCCTATGTTTGGTTATTTGTTTATAAACAGTTTATTTGTCGTTCAACTTACATAAAAATTTATGTAGATGTGTGTTAATATAATATTTTTAATATACTATACTTTAATTATCCTAATCATGATACTTTTTAAGTTATGAAGAAAACACTACTCACGATGCAGAGGTACGAACACTTTCTGTCATAACTGTATTATCCATGCAAAATGTGATTCAAGATGGTATTATGTGAGGATTCCAGTAAATTGATTGATAGGCTAGATTAAGTGATTTGGTTTGTTAGGATTTTTTGTTACCGTATTGTGTCTTGATTTATTTTATCTTTATCTACTTGTATTACTTTTTCTGAATTTTAATTATTGTTAATGCTTTCAGTATCTTACATTTTATTTGAAAGAATACTGTTATACATGTTTGTTTGGTTGTAACTGTAATTTAAACATGTAGTTCCTAACATTTTCTCTCTCCAAGAATCATCAAAATCTTTGTAAAAAACAGACTGTTGGGATTGAACAGGCCTATTCTAAAATATATGGTCTTTGGTTATGAAATACAATGAATGTAGACAGCTATACAAAGGGTTTTTAAAGTAAGTTTGAAATGGCCTGTAACTTTAATGCTGTGAATATCTAATCAGAAAGAATCTTACAATTTTTGTGTTATTATTATTTGTTCATTCCTGCTGGATGTTTCTGCAGGAAAAAAAAAATTAAAAATACATTTACATTTAGATAACATTATTAGGAGTATATACATAAATTGTTAAACAAGGTTTTAAGATGAACTGGTTGTTGAAGATCATGTTTTATCTTTAAGAACTGGATTCATTTGAAAAACATCAGAGGATTGGATGGTGATATATTCCCATAAAGAATGCCAATTTTACCAGGAGAAAAAGAGTTTGTTTTGGTTGTACTGTAGATTTTAGTATCAGTTAAATATGTTTGTATTTCTGATTCAGTAATTAAGTTACCGTATTTCCATCCCAAACTTTTCTATAATGTAAATCATCAGCAACAGTAAGTATAAATGGAACCAAGTAAAAGCTGTTAAAAGGAAACCTAATAGAAGGGTAAAATTTCAAAATATATAAGTGTAAATGCTTTAAAAAATGCCAACAGATTCTATTTTGAAAACAATCTCAGAATTTTTTATACAATATCAATATATATTGATCAAGTTGCTGGTACTAAATTATCAATGTAAACTAGAAATTTCAAATAAGGTGTTTTTCCTTGTAATAGTTTAAATGTTTACTTTGTTAAGAAGTTATGTATGACTAGGTAAATGGATAGTATGGTCTATTGAGGATAGACTTATTTGTAGCATGAGAGTTAACATAATCAACTTCATGTAAATGAATCAGGTAATTTTTGTTTAATTTACTTAAATTTCATGTGAGAAGTCCTGATTTTGAGTATATGTAATATCTATATTAACAGTATTTTAGAACTGTTCCATCTAAAAATATTTTTAGAAAATGTTAAAACTGCCATCAAAATCACTTTTTAAAAATTAAGATTTCTCAGTGCTTATGGACATCAGATATCAATTTGATTTTTTTCCGTTCTCTTCTATAACTTTTCAGTTGAAAAATATTCTGAAGCTCCTAAGGTAGTTTGTGTTTGTTTGTTTTATGTTCTTATAATATATGAGTGTATGAGTATAGTTTAAAATAATTTTACAAACACAGGATATCTATTAAGATTTTGCTAAATTTTTAAAGCATCTACATTTATATTTTTAATATTCTATATAGTTTATATTTAAGTTTTCAAAATCCTTAAGTATTGATTATATCTGAATAAAGACTTTTACAATTTAAGGTATGTGAGAGAATTAAATGTTCAGTTAAGGATGGTATATCAGAAGTTCTTAGTGAATTAGGAAAGTCTGAAGGAAACCAGTCTGTGTTAGAACTATCACAAAATGTGTTGTGCAATTGAATGTCATTATCATGTCAAAGATAATAAAAATAAACAATTAAAATTATGTTTTAAATTGATTAGTGTTATGAAAATAATCAGGTAATCAAAATCCATGTTTCTGATTGTTTGTCTTTTGTTCATTCTGCAATTATCCAAGTTATTGAAAAATTAGCATTATATAATGATTTCTCCTCATTTTCAATTAATTCAAAGGTTTTCAGACTTATTGTTTAGTGTTGCTGCTCATTAAATTTCTTACCATTTATGATTATTTGAACTATCCAAATCTCCTTATATTTATCAACTATACAACTATTTATATGGAGTAGTTAATGTTTAATGATGTATTTAGTTAGAATCCAAGTTAAAGTAGTAACATTATTTTTCTTATCAACCATTATCAGTTTGTGCTTACATGTGTAACTTGTGTATAAACCAGATGAAGGGAATCCCATAATAGACCCAAAGAATAGAATATTTAATGTTCCCACATTACACCCATGATGGAAGTCTTTGCTTTGGTTTATGTACTTACCGAAACAATTGCAACTGTTGCAACAATTGGGGAAAAAAAAAATTGTTTTATAATGTTGTCTGAATAGATCTGTTAGATAGTACCTCTAAATACACTCAAGGTAAAAAATCTTGTATATTTTGTTCAACATAATGTTTTACCACCATTGCCAAAGTCTAGTTGATTTTCTTGTGTATTTATTTTACAGGAGAGTCAACCAATTTTAACAGTAGAGTGATTTTCTTTTATTGTTCAACAATCTTTGCATAAGATACATGGTATAAAATAGCTTATATTTTCAACAGACTGACATTGAGTGTAAGAAATTATTAAATTATTTCTTGCATCTATATTTATGGGATTGAACACTTAGTTTCATAATTTAAACGGCACTTTCACCAGTTTAGAAAAAAGACATTTACTTAACTTACTTCAAGATCTGCTTAAGTCCTGTATTCTCATTAGAGCTGCATATAGGCTTAATGTTTTTGCTTGTATTACTCCATACACCAAAATATTATACACTTGGTTTAGTACTCGCTCTAAGGCATTATTTTCTGAAAATAGTGTAATATCAATAGCTTTATAAATATAGCCAGTAGAGCCACTTTCTTTGACATAAACCTGTCTGAATTTGCATCAAGCTGAGAATATACTCTGGCACTTCTTAATTTCTCCATTTATAATAACAAGTGACTTTTGTGGCATGCTTTCTGAGTGTTGTTTCACATCAAACAAGTCCTGGGACACCAATCCTTTGGCTTGCCCAGACATGATTTTTCCTTCCAAGCCAGCTCTTGCTTTACTCCAGGCAAAACAGAAATGAAATCCTCTTTGAAGCATTATTAGGATGAATAATTTTACATTAATATTCAATTTTGTTACATATTCTTTCAGTAAGTTCCCTAATAGTTGCATTATTAAAGTTTATAGAAAATTCATATATAGTTTCTACTCTTAAAACTAATCTTAGAGATTTTATAGGTGAGCATTCTGTTATTGCAGCTTTGAGATCTGCAAGAGATCTGTCACTTCTTGACTGGAAATTTATAACGAAATTGAGCAAATATGGTAAAATTCCTTTTACCCTTCAGAAGTCTTTGACTAAAACCTTGTGGTGATATTTTGTTTGATTTTAAATTATCATTAAATGTTTAAAACAATCATATCAACACTTCACTTTTCCCTATTATAATCTTGACCAGTTTTGGTCCTTTCATATCCTCACTTACTGTATTCAGAAATCCAGTACCTGTCATTGTGGAGACTTGATCAGTCTGAATATTAGTATTAATGCTAACCTTCAAACATTTATTGCAGTGTGCATCTCTCACTGGCCCTTGTTAGTGCCTTTGTGATGATGTTCTCTTACATCATGAGTATTGTTTGATGATGTAAGGTTCAACGGGCTTTAATTTTTTTCCATTACCTTAATTATTGCACTGTTTAAACTCTCAAACTTTCTCATCCTTTGAGGCCATTCTTCTCTTCTTTCATTCTGTGCAAACCTACTTTTTTTAAAGAAATCATTGGAGCTCAGTTTTGGACATTTCAGTGATTATAGCAACATTTCATTTTACTACTTTTAACATAATACATTCAATTTTTGCAAAGAGTTTTGTGTATTATATTTGTTATTTGTCAAATTAAAATCACACACACACACACACCTATATTCTACAACAGTGCACAATTCAGCTATTAAATATAGGCTGTCTTGTAACAGACATGAACTTGCTTCTGTGATTAAACTTTGTCAGTAACAGCAGTCATGGGTTCAGTGTAAAATTTTATTCCATAATTTGACACCATCTCCAAAAATCTTTACAAATTTGTTATGTCGGTCTTAATTCTAGCCCAGGTATGGGACATCCACTGACATTCAGAGTGTTTTATTTAAGTATGAATGGTTATTCATAGGGTCATGTTATTGTTAAGATTTATTCTAGAAACCATTTTCTCCTAAAAAGCACCTCAGAGGTTGTTCAGAAAGTGTTGCTTTGATTTTCATGTAAGAAAATGTGCTGTATAGAGTTTTAAGAAAACAGACCTTCCATTAATAATATTGAATAAATGTAAGAAAATAACATGAAAGCTCACTAATTACTTTTTGAAAAATCTTTAACAATAATTCAAGGTACCTAAAGCTCTTGAATCATTGAAGTAATATATTTCAGTTGGAATTGTAAAACAGATAAAGAAATTGAAAATTATGTTATTCTAGCTTTTTGTTTTGTTTCAGATAATAATTATAATGCTATTTCAGGAACAGTGTGAGGTCACAAGTAGCCCTAAAAACTTGAAACAGGCTGTTACACCTTTGCTATGTGTCTCCAGCCATGAAACCATTACCCAAACAACATCTCAGGAGAACTGCTGATCCTGGCATGCATATTCCTAAGGTGCCTTCTTCAAGACTGAATCAGATGATACAGAATTCATAAGGCTGACTTGTATGACAGAAGCATTCCATTCACAGCTAAAAAATTATAAAACAACTTGCCTCTTGTGGTATTTAGGATTCAGTGAACCAGTGTGTTTGCAGCCATATAACAGATATGTATTACCCTCTGTATACTGTATAACAGTAATACTGATGCCAAAAGTTATATGGGCACTTGTGCTGCTATTAGCTGGTGTGTTTGGCCCAAACTTCAAGATCATAACTGCTACCACTGCCAAATTTATTAGAATATTTCTTGATGGAGAGGAAACTAATAAAATGGACTGTTTTACACATTTATTGGAGGCCATTTTCTTTAAAATTTTGAAGTTGTAGGAGAACCTGATTCTAAAAAGTTGTAAAATGCAGTATTGTTGTAAGGGGACATGTTCCAATTCTGGGAATTTAGAAGGCTGAACAACCTTAATATATAATTCCTACATTTTTAAATATTTGAAAATTCTCTTCTTTTTTCTGCATTAAAAGTGAAGCATCATGTCGAATAAATTTTAAATTACAGAAAATTTGTATGAATTGAACTACAATAACTATTTTTGTACCAAAAATTGTTAATTTGATTGACAATAAAAATATTAACAGCCTTAAATAACAGCTTTTCTTATATAAATTTCAAGTACATTTTTTTTTTGACAAACTCCTGAATCACCTTAATTTTATAATGTTTTTAATTATTTCACTTGGAGCCTTTTCATCTACCAAACATTTTTTAAACCCTTACCAGTTCTTTGGCATCAGAATTACAATCATTGATATGTAATCATTGTTAATGTGGACAGAATACTGGTTACAGTTAAATTCAAGTGGAAATAGTAAGAACATGTCTACCCTGTGATGCTAATGTACTAAAGGATTTTCTGAAATGATTGTCAATCCACTTGGTTGATAGTTCAATAAGATTCTAAATTTTTCTGGATTCTTAGACTGGTTGAGAAATAAAGGTTATTATACAAGAAACATCATTCAGATAAATTTCAACACAGCAAAATGATAAAGTTTAATTTTCTTGGAGTTATCCAAAACAGATAACCTTGTCCTCCTGATGGAATACCAGTAAATTATAGACCTACAGTACTAAAACCAAGGTTTATTTCTCTCTGATGGAAAGAGTGCATATAGTACATTGTGCAGCTCTATGCTAAAAAAAAAAAAACAACCATTATAATTTTTAGAAAGATAAGGCCTGTTAAGTTACTGAATCAAGCTTGCCATGAGTATCTGACCAACAGCTTAATTCATTAATAGAAAGTATAGCTAAGTTTCTGATCAACTACTGTAAACTTTATTTTAATATACATCACTGAACTCTACATCTTAACAGACTTCATCTGGGAAACTTGTATCCATATTTAAGTAAAACAAATGAACAACAGTTAATGGATATGCATGTGTGACTTTTGGAGTATGTCAAAAAAAAAAGTGACAGCATGAACTATGGTTTTATTTTCTGTACAAACACTGCTGTAGGTTTGTATATATAAGTTGGTAGCCTTACCTTGTTGGTTTCAAGTCCATAAAATACAAGTTTCATTTTAAACCATGAATGCAAATGTTTTTCTGAGAGTAACTATATTTCCACCTTGCTTTAATATATTTTCTGTGAAGTTTTCATTTTCCATGTTGGAATATTTTAACAATGGTTTGTTACCAATTTGCAGTCGTTTAAATGCATTAAGGTTTTGTGTAATGTTGAAACAAATCTCCATCTCTCAGTCTGGTCTTAATGAAGTGCGTGTTCTGTGTGTGATTTTTGTTTTTTTACTCACCACAGCAGAACATATTCTTCATAAATATAAGTTCACTGTGGTGATCGAAAAGCAGCTACAAACACCGTAGATACAATATACAGTTCACCACTTTAATAAGTATAGTTTTATATTTTCAGTTGGCCCTTATCTTAGTAAGTGTGAAGGGTGAACTTCCCAAAACTGGAATAACTCGATAACAAGTAGCGCATCCAGTGCTAGAGTTGGTCGGTTGTTTGACGTTTATTGGCGCAAAACAACTACGCTATCTGTGCCAAACAACCGCTAAAACAAAAGTAAATTTTTTTAAACGTGGAAAAATAAATCATGTTAAAAAATGTCCATAAATAGGATAAAATGGTCCTTTAAAATGTAAAAACACAACTAAGGTGGAAAGTGTCACCATCTCCAATGAAACTGTCCAATAGAAAATAGGTCTATAGGTGATGGGTGCATCACCCCCAGATAAAAGAAAATGATGAGAGGTAACTGACCAATGCGTAGTCTAATTAGGACAACTTCCTCCTTACAGAAACCAGACGGCCAAAGTCTGATAGAGGGTTTTATTTGAAAAAGCTTGTTATCACGTTGCTCACTTCAAGCCGACTGCCAACTAGCGCAGAGCCGAGCTTTGACTACAGGACTTTAGTCCGTGTATGGAACAGGCACGGCACTGATAGCGCCAGAGCAGACAGGCTTAGCTGTGGTGTCAACGAGCCGAGCTCATTCCCGCGAATACCAATCTGGCCTGGTATCCAGAATAACTGGATAACTAGAGAGAAGTAGATGTTTATGGGCAATGGGCCAGTTGGTTTTAATATTGGCAAAAACTGGATGAGAAATAACGTGAAGCGATTTCATGGCCAGTAGAGAGCTAAGTGATTCGGAATAAATTTTAAAAAAATCATGTATTGCTTAGTTTCTATGGGATCTAAGGCAAGAGAAATGGTGTACAGTTCGGCATGAACACAAACTGTAGAAGAGATTCTGTGTACAATCTTCAAATCACAACAAACCATGGCAGAGCCCACAAAGCCACCTGATTTTCAACCACCTACATAAATGGGAATGGAAGGATGGTTCAAAATATGTTCGATAAATAGAAGATGGTACTTCCAATTAGAAGTATCTGTCTTCAGTATACTAAAAGAAAGGTCACACATGGGAATGGTAATAAGTCATGATAGGATGGGCTGACCAGTGGAAACCAATGTCATCCAAGGACAGGCCCAATTCATCCATCTGCACCTGGATATGAAAGCCAAAAGGAACAATGGCAGACTGCCTGAATAAAGTATGACCCTCTGAGGAAGAAAAACATAACCCCAGGTGGGATGTTGGGTAAGGATTGAAGTTTTGAAGCACACAGTAAAGACTGTTGCAAATAGCAGAAGTGTAGAAAAGATTCATGAGATTATGTACAAACTCTGGACTGGGTAATTGCAGAAAGCCACTGTACAGAGCCAATGCCCCTGATGGTGAGTGGGGTCCAGTATCTTCCAGGCTGAGGTCCTGCCAGAGCCATAGATCAGAGACCCATAGTCCAGTTATAATAAAATGAGGGAATGACAAATCTTTAGCATAGAACATCGATCTGCTCTCCAAGAGGTAGAAGAGAAGACACGGAGGATGTTCAGTGCCCTTGTACACTCGACTCATAGCTGCTTGATGGGTAGTATAAAGGTAAGCCCCAAGAGCTTTGCCTCAGGGACTACGGGAGGCACAACTTCACCAACACGAAGTTCAGGATCGGGGTGAATACCTTGGTGACAAAAATTATACAAAATGTTTTAGAGAAATAAAGGGTAAAACCATTTGCTGTCGTCCACTTCGGTAAATGATTGAGAGCAGGCTTTAGCTATTGCTCAATAAATCTCATGTTTGATGACTGACATGAGATGTGGAAGTCGTTGACATAGAGCCCATTTGCGATGATATGAGTGAGTTGACCAGCTATGGCATCAATCTTTATATTGAAAAGTGTGATACTCAAGACAAAGCCCTGAGGGACTGCAAGTTCCTGCAGGAAAGTTTCGAACCCACACAACATGGAATCACTCGCCCATTAAACATTTGTTCAATAAAAATGAGTAAATGGTCATGCAACCCATATGAGTGGAAGTCTCACAAAATGCCGTACCTCCACGTAGTATCGTAATCCTCAAGGTCAGAGAATACTGACATGATTTTGTTGCTGGAGAAAAGTTTCACTAATTGACGTTTCAAGTTGAATCAGATGGTTCACAATGGAGTGCTATCGTCAGAACCCACAGTGAGTGGGTGAGAGGAGGTTGTTTGATTCGAAGAACACACCAAAACGAGCATTAACCATCTTCTCTAAGGTCTTTCAGAGACAGCACATCAAAGCATCTGGACGGTAGTTTGAAGGATTCTTGGAATCCTTCCCAGGCTTAAAAAAAGGTAAGACAATAGCCTAGTGTCACACATCAGGAAAAATATTCTCTTGCTAATTTGGTTAAACACAATTAGAAGAATGGCGAGAGAAGCAGAAGAGAGATGACGCAGCCTCTCGTAGTGTATATCATTAGGTCTGACTGATGAAAAGCAAACTTGAATTCAACCAGTGTAAAGGGCAATTATGTGATCACTCTGCCAGAGTCTTGATGGCTAAGAAAGTGGAGGATGAAACAAAAGTGCAAGATACCTGGCAAAAGCTTTCGCCAAGAATATTGGCGATGCTCTGTGAATCAGCAACTTCCTGGCTATCGGAGAGCAAAGTCGAAAGGAAGAGGGAAGTGTACTGCCATCTGACATTCCAATTATTGTCCCTCAGGATTTTGGAACTGGTTGTAGAAGAGTTGATGGTTATATATTTAGTTCAAGATTCCTTCTGGCTTTGACGTCTTACCTGCTGAGTATGTGCACAGACTCGCTAAAAAGCGATGCTTCTTAGGCTGAGCGACCAGCTGTGCCACCCCTCCATGCACTCGTCCATCACAGAGCCTGTCATTTCTGTACAAAGAAACTGCTGAAAGGTGACTGTGTGGGCAGGTTTCAGAAATATTTCCTGTAGGAAAGACACACAGGATGGTAGGAAGCAATCAGTGCTTTGATGTCATCCAGATTAGCACGTAAATCTCAACAATTCCACTGTATCAAAGTGGCCATTTTTACTTATGTTTCGGCGAATTGAGTGGAGAGCTCTTCTGTTTTCAACCACGTCTTTTTTCTTTATTTGAGGAGGTCTATTGGCCTCCATGGATTCTGCCCAGGTTTGATTGGGCGGGTCTCTGTTATTGGAAGAAGATTCAAGTAATTGAGGACGTGAACAACTGATCATTCTGCATCTTGTGGTCAGAGGAGTAGATGGGCCCAAAGCAACGCCCAAACCAGGAACCTAAGGAAATGGATCAGGGGTTCTACTGGAAAGAATGGTGGGGAGAGAGATGGGTGTTTACGTTGATTCACTAACTTTCTTAACTATGGAGGGAAAAGACTTCACATGGTTTAAGAATGATTATTTTAGAGGCATAGAGAAATCCGTCTGCACTTCAACTGTATCAATGGAACAAAGTGCAGCAGCATACATCCAAGATGGGAGACAGTAACTTTCGAGTTTTGGGATAAAAAATGTGATGAATAGTTTTCAAATGCTGTACCTCTTTATTCCACCTATCTAGGTTATCAACGAAAATAAGATAGGTGAAAGCCACTATAATGAACACAATGAGAATTTATTTCACACACACAAACATCATGGTCCTTGCCACGATAACGAGCACACGTCAAAAAACCACGACATGATGCTGACATTGGAAACAACTGAGAGGGTTTGGAATATATGGCCGTATCTTGTAGTTTAGATAACCTGCCCTAATGGCGATGTAAACGTCAAAATACGACATTGGTCAGCATCATAATTCAACCTTTATAAGTGGATATACACTTCACTGCAGAAACACTGAGTGGAAGAAACCACCGAGGATCTCTGCGTCGGGATGTTCTTCAAATCCCTCTCAACAATAACTCGTGACGAATTCAGAGTAGCTTGCGGAGTAACCTCAGTGGGTACATCCCTAATGACCTTTCAATGCAAGGGGAGTTTACTGTGTTTAGGAGTGGAGGTTTCTACCAATGTTACCAGAATAACTTTTTGACTAACTTAGGAGAGCCAGCAAGTCCCTTCTGAAGAAGAAAGGGAGACATTTGCCCTAAAGATTTATCAGATAAAGAATGCAATATGAGAAATGTGGTAGAGGAGTTAAAGATTGCTGTTCACAATCTTCAAGACGTGGTTGTTTACCAGTGGTCTGTTTTCACCGTTTTATTTAAATTTTGATTAAGGGGATCCATAATAAAGAAATAATGTTTTGGTGCCCAGTGACCTCACCCACCAAGGAGCCCTACGAGGGGACTCACTACAATAGCAACAAGGACATTGCAGCCATGCCAGAGTTTCGTGAGCACTATACCCAAACACCAGCATCAGACACAACAGCCGCTAAAAACATCCAACACTGATACTTAGTTGGCCTAAGTGGACCAGCCGATTAACCCTGAGGGTAGGTCACCCGTCTACAGTAATTCAATATAAAAGTAGTGTTGTAGGGTTAGACTCCTCAGGCACCAGGAACCTCTCCTTCCCTTCACGAGTCGCTACGCACGATAAATATGTGAATAGATGTTTAGATCACAAATGAGGTAAACTGAAAGAACAGAACCTTTTCTGTGAAGTCCCCTCACCACGCATAAGAATCCACACTGAGCAGTCAACCTTCAGAAAGGCAGCATTTTGGAGAAGTCTGAAGTCAGATTTTACATCTTACGTTTTAATTACTCAAAATAGTTTATTTAATTTACCATCCAGTGTGGGATGGGTTTTGTATATCATCTTCGTTTGTATATAAACTAAAACAGAGCACACTGGATTTTGTTTTGCGGTTTCATTGCGTATCCTACTTTGAAAAAAAAAAAACCTTTAAAAAAGAGGCTAGAAAATGATTCACCTACGTTGTCTTTTTAACATATTTGTAAACAAGTGAAACGTTTTTAGCAACAGTGCTGTAGTTGATGGAACATTGCAAGGAAATGATATTCATCCTATTACTAAATGGGTGGTGCTTCTATTGAAAGTCCAAAGTCCAACCGTTGTTTGGGATCATTTAGTCAATCCTAATTATTATACAGCGTTCAAAACTGGACCAGTTTTAATATTTGTCCAGTTTTAAAATTGGGTATGTATGACTTGGAATGTATGTGCAGCTCTAGGTATCTAACTAGAGCTGAGCATATTGCATCCATGAAAATATATTTTTACTTCTCCGATTTGTATACCCCACACTTACCCCTTTCAACATCTGAGAAATCGTCATACCATCCTCCAGAATTCTAGAAAATAGCATGGCGACTATGACAGTAATTTAATAAGAAAAATAAATTACTTTTTGTTAAGAATGACATGGGTATTAAATTTTATCGAACTTGGGGCTGACAAACCTTATATCTTTATAGCAGTTAGTTGTGTATGGGAGAATAATCTCTGCATATTATATTTTTCCTTATCCATAATTCATTCTCAAGTATTATGAAAAATGTTCATCCTGTTTGTTTTTAACAGAATATAATAACTATTTTGAATACAAATTCCTATTATCGTAAAGAACTGACAAGAAGTTTCACTGTTTCTAGGTTATTCGCAAAAGAATTACACAAATATATTATTGCAGATAAAAATATTGGTTGCTGATGTTTCCATAAACATACTATTTGGTTTATCTCCGTGTTATGAAATAGTATTTTGTTATACGATTTGCAATATTATGTATGTGTTATTTATACGACAAATAAGTATAGGAAAATCAAAAGAACCATATCGCTAGACGTCAGTGCATGTACATGTTGAAACTCGCAGCAGACAACAAGTACACGTAATGAACCAACCAGAATAGAGTCACGCACAAAACTCAACCAATAAAATTTAAGCACTGCAGAAGACAATGTTATTGAAGGCCACATACAGTGGATAACATGGTAAGAAAAACAAAAAAAAATCACGTTACTTTTCTAGTTAAAAAACGTCTTAAAACAAAAGTTTAGGTAAAATGATTAAAACATCAATACCTCAGTTTTTGAAGAGAAAAAAAAAATTAGCTGTACAATCAGAAATACAACCGTGACAACCTCGTTTGTATTTCCCTGTTAATTGAAGAACGTTTTCTTTTCATGCAACAAAGTGTCGAGTCTTTAATATTATTATTTGGAATGGTTATGTGACTATTTCATATTAAGGTGCTACACTCACATTTAATTAACATTTAACAGTTATTACGACGAAAACAAATATTTTCAGCACGTGTGCCTTCATAAATTAAAAAGGTTAATGAACTTGTACAGAGATGGAGAAAGATTAGTGTGTGGAACAGCAAAAATGGCCCTTAAATCGTAGAAACTAAACGTCAGAAACCAGGATTGTTGTTTTTTTTTTTTGTTAATTGTGGGTTATATTTTGAGAGTAATAACAATAAACATAACACCTAACTAATAACTGTTTAAAAAATTGAAAAATAATAATGTGTCACGGATTGTTGTTAACACATTTATGACGTTTCAACGCTGAGAATTACGGGAAAATCACACTTTTATAACGTACACTGTCTCATTTCAACAGAAACAATAAACGTACCCTGCCACGGCTAGCACTCGGCTCAAGGAAACAGCGTGTGAACATTACGTGACCAAACACTATTTTGAGTGCTGCATAATGAAATATATTATTTTAACATCGAAAAGTATTGGTTTGTTTATCGTGTTTTAATATAATAATAAATGTGATGTCATCTTCCAAAAGATGTTTACGAGCTGAATTTATAAAACATGAAAAATTGTTTATGTGGATATATTTACGTTTTCTCGCTATTCTCCCCTTCAAGGCAAATGGGATTGGCCTGCACTCTGAGAGACACGAGCCGCTACGACAGTAAGCCCACTCTCACCACTGGCCGATTATGCTAGTATATGATTGGTTCGTCGTATACCGCGTGCTCGCTGTAACTTATGGGTTGTTGTTTTGTGTGATGTGATCGCTTTTTTTTGAGAACCACAGTTTGAGAAATGTAAAATGAAATTAATGAGGAGAAGAGGATCTTAAACTTAACGTTATTTCACTAAATGTTGAACAGGGTGTTATTTTTAATGTAATAAACGTATAGAGACTACACACGTTGAAATATTTATTTTCAAATAAAGCCTCTTTAATGTTTTGTCTATATAGCTTGTGATATACCATAATTTTATTAGAAGGCACTCAACTGTTCGACATCGTTTTAAGATATTATTTAATAGTCTGTAAACCTCGTATTACAGTGAAAAGTTGTCTAGATGTTTGATGTATATGCTTTCATTGGCTCAATAGTAAACTTGGAGGCTTAAACCCTATAAATCAGGTTTCGAATCTCCTGGTGGGCAGATCACAAATAGTTCATTGTGTAGTTTTTACACTTTTATAACAATTAAACCGATCTCAAGTCTAATGCTGAATTAAGTGCTTCAACAACAAAATGACAGAGAAAGAAGTGAAGTATGTTTATTACTTCCTAATCACGTAAACAAAACAGTGACATGTCGTATCGTATTAGTCTGAGCAAGTTTTAGTTCCTAATAATGACTCAAAATAATTAACCTTTGATAATTGTCTCTTCTTTTAACTGCAACACGGTACAATATAATAATACGTTTAACTATTCTCTACATTTCTTTGTTTGTTTTACTTTTTTTATCTTTAGAGAATTCACCCCCCCCTGTTTTACATAGGTTAAGTATGGTTTGTACATTTTAGTGTTTTCTAGATTTTAAACGGTTACATATAATTTATGCGCATCTCATATTTTAGATTATTTTTAAAATATACAGATTTTCGAGGAGGTTCACAGGAATAAATCTGTTTTGTTTTGAATTTCGCGCAAAGCTACACGAGGATTATCTGTGCTAGCCGTCCTTAATTTAGCAGTGGGATTGACCGTCATCTTAAAACGCCCCCACGGCTGAAATAGAGAGCATGTTTGGTGTGACGGGGATTCGAACTTGCGACTCTCGGATTACATGTCGAGTGCTTTAACCACCTGGCCATGCCAGGGCCCGTAATAAATAACTCAAATAAAGACGACAAAAATAAAACAACTAAAAAAACCGTAACGGATTTATCAGCAAGTTGTTTTTTTGTTAGATATGCACAGATAGTCCTTCTCATTTTAATATTATAGACTATGGGAAGTGGGTAACTACTCAATTGTATCTACCGACAACTCTTGGGCTACTGTTATCTCTTTGAAGAAATGGATTTGATGGTGAATCTTGGTGTACATAGGGACCCAAAGCGTGGAGCGCGTTTTTGTGGTAAACGAACGAAAACCGTAAACACATTTAGGGACGGTCCTAACATCATAAATATCAGGCTAAGTCCACTGCAGTAATGTATGTTTTAACCCATTACACCCGAGCGGACACTGTCACCGTCTGATGGATAAATCGGGATTTTTGGCTGGAAACTGATAATGTCCAATAGCGTTTATGTCTCTGTGGTTGAAAACTAATCCAAATCATCAATGTTCACTTTTTCAAATTTCATTTTCAACCCGATGACGAATTAAGGTAGAAACTCGTGACTTGTCTCGTGTTTCTCAAATAAAATTACTCAGTGTCCATATCAGCAGTCTGTACTGTGTTTATGTGTGTGCACTTCAAGCAAGTTCCTTGTCATCATGAATTAATCCAACCCATATTGCTATCCACCTTTTATAAATAGACCGAAAATTTAAAAAAGGTATGATGATAATTATTAGGATATTATAAAAATAATTCCGGTAGATTGCGCTGACAATTATGGGTTTGAAAAGAGTTAAACATATTACAAACATTAAGTCAGTATCTAAAGATGTTTGAAAAAGGTGCCGATATCACGTATTTGGGGTGGGAGGGTTGTTTTTCCAGAGAATAAGGGCACTGACCTGAAGTGAAACATACGAGCTCTGTTATTGTAAATACAGTAAAGTCAAATGCATTTTTGTGCGAAACGAAAGAGGTGCAAACAAGATTTTTTTGCAGCAGTGTGTGTATATTATACAGCCATTTTTTGTCCTACCTTTATGTATACCTTCCCACTATGTGTCAACTAAACTAAGTGGATATGTATGTTAAGAAACTACGGAACTTGTATATCTAGTTTCAAGTTAACCATAGCAACTTGAGTTCAATGTGCTCGCTCAATGGAGTTTCAAGATTTTGAGATGATGAGAAAAAAAATATTTGATACGATTTGTCTACTGAATAGCGAATAATAATAAAATGGCAACATTAATATTGTATATTAACATTACTCAAACTGGGGTCCGCGAGTCATGTCCGAAATTTCATAAAATATTTAGTTTTGGAATACGGCTTTTCATGTACACATTTTTTTTTAACATTGATAGGTTTGGATATCTGCGAAAAAAATTATATTAAAATTTCATTAAAGCTTAAAAACCGCTGTGATAAATTATTTTAATACCTACAGGAGTCCAGCATGGGCAGGTGGGTTAAGGCGTTCGAGTCGTAACCCGAGGGTCGCGGATTTGAATCCCCGTCGCACCAAACATACTCGCCCTTTCAGCCGTAGGTGTGTTATAATGCAACAGTCAATCCCACTATTCGTTGGTAAAAACAGTAGCCCAAGAGTTGGCGGTGGGTGGAGATGACTAGCTACCTTCCCTCTTGTCTTGTACTGCTAAATTAGGGACGGCTAGTGCAGATAGCCCTCGTGCAGCTTTGCGCGAAATTCAAAAAACAAACATACCTACAGTTATAGAAGTGTTTGAAGAGAGTTACAAACACTTAGAAAAATGTAAGCATAGGTCCACAGCGTTACACCAGTCACTACAAACAAACTAACATAGTCACAAAAACGGTTAAGAATATTGTCTCTTTAGTGAACAGAACGTGAATAGTTTCATGAAATGCTCCATTTTCTTGACCTATAAAGGCTTAAGAGTCATTTCCCTGTACGAACAATGAAATGTTTTTTGCAAGTCATCCTACAGAACTTGTGCTCACGAGCACGGCAAACAATCAACATTCGTAAGCGTATTCACGCTGTAAGTTTATTTGGCATTATATTACCAAATTCAATGTGAATTGTGCTACGTATTGTAATCTATTTCGGAGGAGTCTTCGATTTATTATGTTACGTACGTTACGTGTTGCGACTTCAAAAGCTGGAAATTTTAATTTAGAAGTTAATTGAATTTCAATATTTATCAAATTTACGATGTTTGCCAACGAGATTGACACGCATTATTATTTTCTTAACACAAATATATTTTAATATACAAACAACAACAGTACAATTTAGGATAACGGTTATTATAAATATTAGTTTATATACAAGAATTTTACAAACTTACAAGCTATACTGAGGTTTCTACCTGGTCTGGAACTGAATATTTCGTTGACGTTCCGGGTCCACGACGAGCAAATTAATTCCGAGTTTAAATTGTTTCATGTTGCTTAAGCTGAATAACAGGCCTGGCATGGCCAAGCGCGTAAGGCGTGAGACTCGTAATCCGAGGGTCTCGGGTTCGCGCCCGCGTCGCGCTAAACATGCTCGCCCTCCCAGCCGTGGGGGTGTATAACGTGACGGTCAATCCCACTATTCGTTGGTACAAGAGTAGCCCAAGAGTTGGCGGTGGGTGGTGATGACTAGCTGCCTTCCCTCCAATCTTACACTACTAAATTAGGGACGGCTAGCACAGACAGCCCTCGAGTAGCTTTGTGCGAAATTCCAAAACAAACAAAGCTAGATAGCTTTTTTGGCTTCACGCCGCTTATAAGCCGAATTTTTACCAAGGAAGATATTTAATGTCGCCACAGTAATAACAACATCCGAAGTTAATCCACTGAAGTTTGTAATGTTCGAAATATATAAACTTTCCTTGTTAAATATATGTAATTTTCTGATTAATAAGCGTTTGTCACAATTATAGCTTTTCAGGTTTATAGTATACTCATTGTAGCGACCAAAGAATATTAAAATGTCTCTCGGCTAACTTTTATACCAATTATGCGAGATTCTTGAAAGTTCAACAATACTCTAAGATACGCTAGCGTTACCTCAAAACATATATTGTTGATTCTTGCTCTTGGGAATCTTCTACAAATTTAAAGAACTGGCGTGACTTACGCAATACACATCCAACAATATACGTCACATGCGTCAAACTAAAACAAACGTAGATATTATATTAAAATAAGTGTATAACAGTAAATCCGTTACATCATGTTGAATAATTTTAAGATTAAAATGCCTTAATGTTTTGCTTATTAAAACACGTGTAACTTGGTATTTTTCTTAATAACATACACTCCTTAATTTAATGAAAATTTTGAGTATTATTCGTCATATTGCAGTCTGTTTTTTTTTTGTTTTGTATGTGTCCTCTTTATTTATTAAGTTTTATTGTTTTAACGACAAAATGATCTTGTGACAGAAATATATAAACCTAACGTACGATACAATCAACACATATCGATATTCAGCCAGCGGGTATAATAGTACTAACCCTGACTATTGCTGATAGACTGAAGTTCTTTGTCATTTTTCTACTAGAAATAAATAGTTATAAATTAAAGGGCTACGTTAAATGTAAAAAAAAAAAAAAAGAAAGAAGGATTGTGATAAACTGTATAGTGGTAAAGTGATATACAAAATATGTTAGTAAAAACTATGTATAGAACACAAGTTTGAGTTCTGTTATAAGATCTTACAATTACTGATGGAAGCAACAGGTCTACGGGCATACAATGCTAAAATTTGAGGTTTGATTCCTTGCAGTGGATACTGCAAGTAATTCAATATGAATTTTAGCCTCAAACAACCAGACCAAACCTTTCTCAAACTTTTAACCGTAGGAAGACTAGTACAAGGATTACCAAATCAACAGTTTTTTTTTTAATTATTCAGTTTTCTCTACACATTCAGTGGAAGTAGTGATGAGACTAAATTATTACTGGTTCTTTATTTGGTATTGTTTACAGCATGTATACATTTGTTTGTTCAATTTTCTTTAGTGTAATTACAGTATTTTGCTGAGCATTACTGTCAACCACGTTTTTGTTGTGATATTCGTAGTTTCAGAGTCCAATATAATTAAGGTTGCACGTTGTTGCATATTTTAGGATGGCGCCAAAGTGTGTTGTAGACTATTTTATATTAGATTTTCGATTTTTTTTTTGCATTTTTGCTTATCAATAAAACCTAAAATAAGCATACTTACTATAATATCGAAATTTGTATTTTAAAATAACTTTATTCGTTAACTTGTGCCTATAACTATGTACAAATGAAATTACCCTGTAGAAAACATTAAGGAACGAATAAACTCATTTTCTATCATTATGTGCACTGGATTTCGAATTATTTTTACCAAATAACCCAAAGGCACCCACCTAATGACTGCACAAGTAACAACACTGGTATCAGAAGTAGGATTACTTTGATCATAATAAAGCAGAACAACGGGAAAACTTTGACTAAACTTCAACTTCCAAAATGATTACGTGGGCACAAAACCAAATGAGAAACATACTAGAGCCACGACCCACCTGGAAGCAGTAAAACATTTTCTGGGGGCCTTCAAAATATGGGTCGAAAACAAAGATGCTGAATTAATTTAAACTCTAAATAAACAATAAAAATTATGTACAATGAATTAAATCGTACATTATATCGAAAGGAAATGTTCTTGTTTTTACTATGGTACTGTTTTTCAATCACCATGCAAAATTAGTGGGGGGCATCTTAAAATCACAGTTTAAGGCATTTTATTTAATTTTGGAGTGGGGGCTTCGAATTTCTAATTCACATCAAGGGAGCCTCAGACTAAAAAAATTTGGAAACCACTGCAATAGATCTTCAGCACTTAGAAACAAGACTTTTCTAAGAGAATACAAAAAGTTTATTTAGATTTTAGGATGTCATACACTAGATATTCATTTTTCCATAAACAAGACTTTAAAACAGAATGTCACACCTTGGGCCCCCCGCTAGTACAGCGGTATGTCTACGGATTTACAACGCTCAAATCAGGGGTTCGATTCCCCTCGGTGGGCTGAGCAGATAGCCCGCTGTGGCTTTGCTCTAAGAAAACACATACACACACACGCTTGGTTTGTCATACAATTTCATAAATTATACTCTCGCTAAATCGCCGATAAACCAGAGTTAACTTGCAGTACGCCATGATATATGTTATTTTCCTCTACCTGGATTTATGTTCGTATCCTTGAACACGCAGATTTTTAAGACTGTTTCACAAATAAATTTATCCTGAAGGGCAAATGTGCATGCGCACTCATCGATGTCACTGATGCGACGAGCAAGAGTTATTTCGTCACTTCGTGTAATGACGCACATTCAGTGTATCCTGGCCGCGAACAGCAACTACACTTACTGAATTTACAAAGAAGCATCTCAAACAGTTGCAAACTAATATTCTTTACAACTTAGAACACAGGTTTAATAAGAATACAATTACAGTGACTCCTAAAAAGAAAAAAAAAAGAGAAGATATTTCTATTTATTTAGTTGGAACCACTTTCATGTTTCACAAATACACTTGTTAAGCCTACTAAACCGTCAAACTACTTTATCGTTGGTTATAGTTGTATACAATATATTCTGTTTAATACACTGCACTGATTCCATACCTTGATAAAGCAAAATCAACAAAAGGTTTTGACCAGATTTGGTAAATCTGGTAAGTCTGTTTTTGTTTTTTCGTTACTAGGCAAAGATAAAAAAATTAAGAGCAGTTGAATTTTTAGTGCTCTTTTTGAAAAACTCGCCTCATTACCTGAGACCAACACCAGATAACTGTTCGTATAACAAATCAATTACTAATGAAGAAAGTTTTATAAACCGTAAGAAGTAGAAATAAAATATGCGTGTTATTCATCACATAAGAAGACAAATGATAAGTTCAAATAATGAATAGTGACAATGTAACAGATAAACTGTCTGAAATACATGTAAAGAAACGTATTTAGAAATATGCTATGTTGACATAATGGGACAAATAGATTCTCAGAACAAATGTTGGTAATACTATAGTTTGACAATAATAGAATATCAAACAACGGTGTACGTAGTAGGTCTTGTCTCATTAAGATGACTCTTCACGGTAATGACCTGCTTTGTAGTTAAATGGTGTTTTAGGATTATCTTTTTATTTGGAATTGCATTGTTGGTAGTGATTGTACCAGGAATTTTCATAGTGTGCAATTAATCACAAGTTATGCACTAGTAAAAATACTTGTGTAGTTGAAAATTCACCTATATAAGGAAGTTCAAGAGGATAAATAATAAATAGATTATAAAATTTCATTCCAGAGATGGTAAATAAATGTATTTATTAGAATATTTTTCATTTATTTGGTCATTTGTTATTATGCTTGTTTATATGAGGTGCAATAAGGTGTCATGTATTAAGAAATGGAGAAATTATAACTGTGTAGTTGAAAAAGTCCTCAGGAAAATCTCTTGGTTGTGCAGTAAATTAATGTTAATGGAACGTGTTAGTTAATTGTTTGTTTGTTGTTGTTTTAATAAACTCTCATGTTTCTATGACGCACATTACGTTCTGTTAGCTTACCCTAGATAACTGTGTCGGTACTCTCATTTACAACAGAGAATCGGAAATACCTAGTGCAGTAAATCGAACGCAACGCAAAGATAGACAAACTCTCAGCTGTCTGTTGACGCATGTGCCGTCACGTACAGATATTTATCATGTAACGAGCCAACGCATTTTCATTGGTCCATTCGAGATGATGGTTCACAAGCGGGAATTCTATCGGAATTGACGTCATCCAAACCGAGTTGTTCGCGTAAACACTGCTTACAGAGACATCTTTTATTTTAACTTCCCCCCTTCCCTTATTTCTCAACACATGAGTGGAGGCAAAGCTAACTGAAAGGCAGACTATGATACCCTGCAAGTAGTAAGCGTCAGTTAACCAAAATCGGTGACGCTCGTAGGACGCTTGTGCTCGGTTACTACGATTTTACTCTGTGCGTCTTTTTATTAGTTTCGTTACAGTTTTGCTTCAAAAAATTCACTACTTCTAAATTATCCATATTAAACAGAAGATATGTTTTTACTTTACGTATTTTTAATGTTTGATATTTGAAGTGAATCGCCGAGATTGTCCAGCGTGTGTGTATCGCATGGGTGTTGAGATTTCCCCAGCTCACTATCCCCAACTGGACATCAAGGTGGGTTATTTATTAAGTTTTTACGCTACTTAGTTGTCTTTCAAACTTTACATCATTTATGTTGTACTATAATTCGTTCGTGACTTTTGTGGTGCTTCGTTTAACTTTTAGAATGGTAATTTGTATAATTATATTTGCACCAAATTAAATTACTGTTTCAGTAATATTTTGTGTAACAAGGCGAATAAGTTAGGCTTACTTCAAGTTTGGGAAGCGTTTTTATTCATTGTGTTATTATAACATACGCTATGAAATAATTAACCGCACAATGATTTTGTATAGAAAGACCTTAATAAAATGTTATTCAAAGCTTAATTAAAGATTCTTCTGTTGTGACCAAAAGAAGTTCACAATAAATCACTTGTTTGTACTACTTACACTATTTCAAACGTAGGTGATCCTGGAAATTTTACTGTAATTTACTACAAAGGCTAGGTACTTCGAAACTATTACCAAACTGTACATGTGCGACATTTATAAAATGTTACTTTATATAAGTTATTTTAAAAAAGTGAAACGAACTTTGATGTCCTATATTTTCAACTATGATACCATCTTGTATGGGTGTAGTTTCAAAATAAAAATCTAAAATGCTCCTCTGTTGCAAAAGTGTTTGAGCTTATTTTACTAATCTTAACACTCGGGTTTTCTATCCGTTCATTTACGTAGATCGTTTTAATTACATAAAAGAACATGACAACATAAAAAAAAAGATAAATTACTCAATTCTAAAGATTGAGAATGTACAATTGACATAGTTTAATTAAGTATAAAAACCCCGGAACCATATTTCATGTACTTGTCGCTCGTTTATTGAGTAACAAACCGAAATTTTCCATTATTTTAAGTAATTTAATTAGGTTTTTTGCATAACACTGCAAAATATATTGTGAATAAATCAGTTAATACGTAACTTTGTAGTAAATTGAATTTTTACGTTAGCCTTCCGATGTTTAGCTGTTTTGATGCAGATATTAAAAAGCGCCACCGTACCACTTCTTGTGAAAACAATAAAATAGGTTGGAGTTTTATATATGTAAAAAGGCTCGTTTGGGTTGAGATTTTTTGTTTTTACGTAGAGGAGCGAACAACGTTTCGACCTTCTTCGGTCATCGTCAAAAATCAACTTTAAAATGCAAGTTAAACCTTCAGTAAAACAAATGTTGAAATAAAAACTATGGATTTTTTTTGCCAGCAACACGAGTGCAAAACCATAATTTGTAACTCACGTTTTTGATAGCATTTTGATGCTTATGTTAAAATTGTTTAAAATATTTTTGTGATTCTACACTGTTTAAAAACTAATTGCAAGTTGTTTTTTTCCTGTATCACAAATCTAGAAAAGAGTTGTATATAAGATCATTGTGTTTGGTTGGTAAAGAAAGTATGGGAGGTTTTTACTGACCGTATTCAGTCAGATATCTTGCCTTGAATATTATCGTATGACGTCGTTTCGAAATACGGAAGACGCAACTGCCCCGCAACGTCACAATAATATTCAAGGCAAGATGCCCGTCATAAGAACTTTCCATTTGTCTGTATGTAGCGCCCTCTATTGAGTGGTAAGAGCAAACTCGAATCGTCCAACAAAAAATGACGGAACAGGAAGTTGTATAGCATGAGAACTTAAATATTCCTTCACGTACAAGAAACAGTGACATTCTATACTTTTCCAGTTCATATTTCAGTTGATTTTTTTACCTCAATTTCTAAAATGTGGAATTAGATTTAAGTAGGAAATAAAATTACGCCATGATTAAACTTTTAGCACGTGGTACTTTAAGAATAGATGAACAATTAAAATAAGAAATACTGAAGAAAGTAATATGCACGTTTTTCGCGTATTCTTGTCATTTTATAACCCGCGTTTTTTTTAAGCAGGTCTATAGGTTTATAACTAAAAATTCTGAATTTGATGCCTGTTGTGAACGGAGCACAGGTAGCTTTGTGCTAAACAAAACAAACAAAGGGTTTTACGTTTTCTGACCGTTTTCATTCAGGACCTAATTTTTTTCAGTAAGCTAAAACTCAAAAACAAGCTTGTATGTTGGAATGTTTAGAATATAAATATTAAATTACCGAGTCAACTCCGGATTCTGTGACTTTTCCTAGAGAAGTGATTCATTTGGCCAGCTCGCAGCCGTATTGTGAGGATGATGAATTTCTCCCAACAGCGGCGAGAAGCACGCAGCGTGTTCTGCAACAAAATCTTGACGCGCAACATAACTTCGTGACCATCAGATCAATATTTATTTTACTCTTCCGAAATGCCACTTCACAATTAGTAGTGCCACACTCCAAATTTACCATCACTACCCACTAGTGCTTTCACTTTGACGAAGTTTGCGTCGATCAATAATGGACTACATCTACGAAGAGAAGTCGTACATTTCATGAGCCTCTCTTCCCACACAGTTTCTGAGGATAGGGCCTGTAAAAATAGGCCTAAAAGCACTTGGACAATTCGCCTTATTGGCGACCTCGTCTTGTAGTAGACTGTTTGTTGCTATTTTCTTTTTACTAAATAACGGCGCATATTGTTTGTAAAATGACTAAATTATGTATTTTTCTTTAAAACATTTACGTGTGTAGTAAAAATATGTTGAAATAAATAATGTAATAAATGCTAGAACTTGAATAAGTTCGTTGTGTTAAAGTTGCTATCGTTGGTTGGTTTAGCACAAACCTACGCATTGAACTATGTGCTCTGCCCATCACTGGTATCGAAACATGATTTTCAGTGGTTAAAGCCTGCTGACTTACCATCGAGTCGCTGAGGAGCTAATTGGTAGTGTTATATATGAAATACTTGTTATATATATGAAATACTGGTTTTCATTTCGTCTTTTTAAATAATTTGACATTCATAAAAAGTTTGGCCTAAGAATGTTCTGTATGAACACAAAACGATGGTCGAATTACATTTCCTTCTTAGTGTAAATATAATTAAAAAATGGCATAAAAATCTTAATTACGTCTGTGGCCATGTGTATCACATGCCCAGATAAGAGCGGTCACAATTGTCACTAAATCTCTCGGAAAGAAAAAAACGGCCATTTCTTTGACTAAACGTTTCCTGGGCGAAGTACATAAACGTTTCAATTTATAAATCATAATACAAGCTAATCGACGAATAACAACCCCAAGGTTTATTGCTTACGTTTGAATAATAATACACGTTATTAATGTTTAAATAGCAAATATGCACGGCAACATTTGATTCCGTATCCTGGCCGACAACTAGACGAAGGAAGCTACAAACACCTGTTGAAGTTCTTCACGTGTAGGGTTAGTAGCAAAATATCAACAACAAATGATTATAAAAGATGTTTACGAGTTTGAAGGCGCTGTTATCAACTCTGGAACCACCTCGTTTTAACGTTTCCGTAGAGATGTTGTCAGGAGATGCTTGCACAGGTTCACTATACCAATAAACACTAGTTACTATCCTTCCCTAGTGTAATCAGAACTTAATTATATATTATATAACGTAATAATACACAAGTGTTAACCACTTTTAATAAATACCAGTTTATTTATGACAACAAAGGGAAAATTGGGCTATACAAAAAGTTATATTCGAGGTTTAAAGGTTATTGGGGTTTTCATGTTTCCTGTATTCTGTGGTAAATATTACCTTAGGTCTTCATACTATTATTGTTATCATTTCAAGTCTGGGGCGAGTGGAGTTTGTATAACGTGGATATGAAGTAAGTTAATAAGGGTGAGTATTGTTGTTTCAGTTATGAATAATATAACTACTGGAATATTGAATTAAAATTAGTATAACCCGATAAAGCAAGTGCAGAAAACAAATATGGAGCTCTGAAAGCCAAACCCTTTTCTACCATTTAATATTAATGAAAGTAATGGATGATCCCGTTATTGTGTGGACTGACTAGTTTTCTGTACAAACTTGACAGGTTTATAGGTGAAGCATTCTTATTTGTAGAATATAATATACATATCACATCTTAGTTCAACACTAATTTTTTTTTTTTTTTTTTTGATAGTGTGTTACAACTCCCGTCACCAATGTAGCAGTCAGCATGTGCGATTCTCGGGCCCATGGCGCCAAACGGAAATTTGGCGAAGTTTCAGAAATGGAAGCAGTGGATTCTAAACAATCCATCTATCCCAGCCAGCGACAGTTGGTGTTTAATATGAGCATTTGTAAGTTGAATAGACTGCCCATGAGACAGACACTAAGTCTCAGACGTTCTGTTCTTATTTACAATACCATGCGTATTATTCAAAGAGAATGTGAACAGGAAGGAGTGAAAATGAATTACGGTTCTAGTGGTCATCTCGTGTGTTCCCCTCATAGCCTCCAGGTTATGACCCTTGATCCGCCTCCAGATCATAAATCCGTTAAAGCAGATGGAATGCCACAAAAATCTTATATTCCTCTTGATAACTTAATGTCTTCTACCTCTCCATCAGCGACGGCCATCGACAGAATGAGAATGGATGTTGAAGACTGCAACACAGTGACGTCTTCAGAAATGGAAGATATTCGTAGTAGCTACCTGAACAACGTTCTAACAGCAGTAGATGGTCTTAGTCCTAGGTCCCACTCTGCAAAAGCTTTAGCTGAAGGAAGTGATGTACGCAACGACAACCAGCCTGATGATGATGACGAAAGATATATTATGGACCTTGACAGTTCCTCTGTTAAATTGACCCCTTTTATCAAGACGCTGTGCGATTGTCTCGATTCTGGTGCTTTCTGGAACGAAGAAGGAGATAGATTAACCATTCTAAATTGGAGTTCAGTTCTTAACTTTAGTTCCTCATTAAACACTACTGAAACAACTGCCATTGATGGAAATTTTACCGTTGACTACCATTGTAATTCTTCTTGCATTGGAACTTCGAATCCACCAGTTAGTCTTGGGACATCGATAGAATCTTCCCAACTTCATACACTCACGCCAGTTACCAGCAGTCCACTGATGACCGTCATGACATCATTGTCTTCTGTGGTTACGCCCGAAGATAAAGCCCACTCAAGCCCAACTTTAACTTCAATTGGTTCATCTCCTGTAACCATTAGCGGTTCCAGTGGTTTAAACCCAGGGGAAGAAATTTTTGGAGACATTGATTTATCGCTCTATGATTTTGATGTGTATTCTCCACTGTCTCCCCCCAACGTGAAATTAGCTCCAGTAAGCGCCGAAGACCTATTGAGGTTTTTGGTAGATAGTGGTCCTTCACCATACCAAGTCACTACTGTGGTCTCATGATTCGAACATGCTTGAAAATGAACTAACTTATTTTCGAAATTTCTACAGATTATTTTAACTTGGAAATTTTTTATTTGATGTATATTCTTAAATGTTTAGTTGTGTTCACATCAGTTAACATCAAAATGCGAGAGCCATTATGTATAGACTGACGTTTAATTTAATGAAGCCTAATTAATCCGGTATCGCATTAACCCTTTATCTGATGGTAATCAAACTTTATAATACTGAAAGTCTGGTAGAAGCTTAGAGTAGGACGTAAAATAAGGGGCCAAATGACTGTCCTAAGACAGTTTGGATACAGAAATACATCCATCATCAGTAGGTTTTTAAAAACAAGTTTGTCCATCTAATCTACAACTACCACGATAGTTCAAAATTAATTCAGTTGGCATAAACTTTCGTTACAACAACACGATTTATGTTCTGTGGAATGAATGCTAACAACAAAGTTAAAAACAGTTATAGTTTAACGAGCGTGTTAGACGAGGCACAATCTTAGTATAGGATTATGTATCTACAGACAGTAACTTCACAATATATTTAAACAATTTTATATTGAAAACCACCCGTCATTTAAGTTGGTAGGAACATTAAACGTGTATTTATACCGCTAGAACACGTATTAGTTTTTACAAAATCGCACAAATCTGCGTTTGATAAAGGCAATTTTATCTTTATAATAACTTTTGTCATAGTGTAATTACTTTAGATACCATTATGAAAGGGTAGTTTGTCCCCAAGCGCCGAGTTCTAGGATGCTAAATTAACCATTTTCCCGGAATTTAGCTATACTGACAAGACTAAGGCTCATCGTCTTTCAAATACCAGATAATCGTGATACTATGGTGAGGAGGTACAATACCATGATAGATAAGGTTGTCATGTAAGGTTAGAAGTTAAGTAATAGTATAAAGGTCGAGTATAATTTTTTTGGTGGGGGATGATGTATTGCCCCCCTTCCGGTCACCAGCCACCCTCGCTACATGCCATTGTTTGGTAGTTACTGTATTTCTAATTATTTCATGTATCTTGCAATTTAAATTAATATTTCAGAATTTAAATATTCTAAACGCTAACGAAATTACTGAAGTTTGTGGTGCCAACTTATCTACCGAATGAACACAGTATTACATGTTAGAATTCAGTGAAATCTTATGGTGTGTATACACACACACAAATATAGTGCACTGAAGCGTGTTACCCATGTTTGAATATCAACAACTCTTAAATAAAAATATACGCATGGCTACTCTGAGCTTCTGATAACTATATCGCTTTAAGTTAGTAGCATCTTGCGGACAAGAGAATCACACTTATTATTCGTGTTTTTTCTCATGTTAATAGGGCTTAAAAACTCGCTATACCTAACGTGTTTCACCAGTACAAGTAAAGAGGGGTTGGATATGTATATAGATAAAATTTGGAAGTTTTTAATAAGGAAAAATGTATATTTTTTATCCAGTATAATCTGATAGTATTCTTAAATATATTTATAAGTGTAAATACTTGTTAACCTTTCACACAAGGTACAAAGTGTAGCTGTCCACAAACTGTTAACACTATGCTAATGAATTCAGAATTATATTCTCTCTACAAGTAAATTATTTTATTACACTTTCTTACTTAAAAATTACATCCTGCTGACCACGAATCTGTCCAGTTCGAGAACATTCTATATGCTCGGGGAAGTGTCACATTTTTCCAACTATCCATGCGTTTATTTTTTTGTGTATCTCAAATACTAAGTACACACGAAGTACTGGTGTACACAGTTTACTATCGTTAATTCGAAAAAAAAAAAAAAAATTAGTAAACAGTTTGTTGGCTGTCATTGTACTTGGAGACCTTAAGTAAGTTATACAGACAATGACATGACATGGTTACAGGAGGTTTGGTACGATATTTAGCGCTGCGATTTTAATAGAAACTGTTTTCACACAGCTATGCTCACTGCATCCGTTTTAATTTCACAATGAAATAAAACAATCGCGTCCGTAGATTTGTGGAACGCTCCATTTTTATATATGCAAATTTGTGCATATAAGACAGTTTAAGATTTACATTATTTTGTAATTTGAAAATAGGGTGAAAATTGTAATATTTTCATAAAAACATCGAAAGATAGGGGTAAAAAGGGGGGAATCAATAGAACATTTAGCCGTGTTAATTATGTTAATACTCTTTGCATAAAACAGTCAAATGTTTAAGTGATGAAATACACTAAAAATTAAAATAAACGGCCTTATAAACGACATTTATAAACACCATGTGTCCTACCCGTAAGACAATCCATCGTAACTCAAGTTTTTAGTAACACCATCGTAACTCAGGTTTTTAGTAACAGAAGAAAAAAAAAAAAGACCGTAAGAAATTGTCAGAGATACTTGTACCTCTTTTGTAAATAACCATTTTGTTTACCATATTATTTGTATGTAAATAACTAGGTATATATGCTATTTATATGTTTCAGAAGATATATTTGAACGTGTGTGTAGATGTTCAGTTTGTTTTTATTCTTGCAGTCTTTGTATACGATTACTGTTCTAAATCTTTTTATAATTATATGGTTCCTGGAGTTCATTCTTTGTTTAAAATAACGAAACAATCTTACAAGTGTTGTATTTAAGAACAAGCTAATAAGTGAAAACCTTTATGAAACTTCCTGTTTTAAGCAAACTAAATAGTTATCTACCAGTCTTCTAGTGAATTGGTTGTAGGGGGAACGTGATAATCTAATTTCAAAATCGTAAAGATAGTCATTTTTTAAAATAATTTTACAAACTTTCTAAGCTATAAAAAAGCAAATTACGAACTACTTGGTTGTTTGATAAGCAAGAACAAGACAGAGGGCTATTTGCACTAGGCACACTGCGGGAATCAAAACCTGGTATTTAGCGTTAAGCTTTCATACTTATTGCTGTGCCACTGAGAGGCACGAATTGTCTTAATATAATCGCTACAATTCACATTACATAGCGTTCATATCTGTAACCAAACTGACTTGTGTAAGGTGTAGAACACTACCGATATTATTGTCAAGGTACAACGTGGTAAACAACTTTCATTAGTCGAAAGTATATTTTAAACTTTCCGTTTCCAAACATATCTACCCTAAATGCTGCACCATCCGTCACGCTCATATCTCAGCCGCTACGCTAACGATTGACGGCGCTTTCTGCCGAAATAGGTATGTTTAAGTCCTTCCAACCACATAGAAGATAGGTGGCACGCTTACTTTGGCATATAATTAAATTTTAGGGTACTTCGATAGATCTTTACAAGTAATCGAATCCGGGTGAAGGTGTGCCCCACCTTTGATTTTGCGGTTTTACAAATATCGTAAGCGTTTAATATTTTAACGAGCCCGAGCCCTCTCTCCCTCACGTTCACTTGGTTGCCACATTCACACAACGTCAGCAAATTTTGTCCAATCAGGAACCTTTGGCAACAATTTTATGATGACCCACAGCACAGTTCAATTGTAAAATGACAAAATTAAAGTTGTATTTTAGCGCAAAGTAACTAGGTTATCCATGTTAAATAAGTGGGAAAAATCTCAAAATTAAGATACGATAAAAAGGTAAAAATAAATTGAGTTTAAAACTACATTAAAAATCAGATAAACTTTAATAGAAATAAGTATGCATGGGACTAACAAAAAGCTAAACTATTAAACTGGACAATGTCACCATCTTCAATGTCAGGGGTAAACCCGTAGAAAATACGTGTCGAAAATGGTGCCGTAATGACGTCACGACAGTAAAGCATGGGCTGTTGTGACTTGGGTGTCACAAAGCCACACAGTGTTGCTTCAATCCCCAATAAAAGAAAACGAAGAGTGAAAAACTGGACAATGCGTAGTCTAGTTAGGACAACTTCCTCCTATTGATCCTTAAGCAAACAAGACAGTCAAAGTCCAATAGAGGGTTTCATTATCACGTTGCTCACTTCGAGTGGACTGCCAACTAGCGCAAAGCCGACACTTGAATACAGGACCGTAGTCCCCGTGTGGGATAGGCATGGCACTTAACAGCACTAGAACAGTTGGACTGTTGTAATGTCAACAAACTCGTTCCCCCACATACGACTTGGCCTAGCATCCAGAAAAACGGGACTGAAACAGAAGATAGTGAAAAAATGGGCCAGCGCTTGTTGAATATGGATGAGAACAGGATTAAAACTCTTATTAGACGATTCCATGGCCCGCAGCAAGCTACCCGGTGGCGAGAGTATAGTATGTGATACAGAGCAAGAGAAAGGACGTATAATTCAATAGTAAACAATATGTAGAGTGTGTGCAACAATCGAACCATGGCAGAACCCACAGAGTCACCTAAGTTCGAACCATCTGAAAGAACGGAAACAGAAGTATGGTTTGGAAGAAGTTTGACACAGAAGACTACTTCCAATCGGGAGTATCCGCCTTCACATCTCTCAAAGAAAAGTCACAAGTGGGGATGGTATTGAACCATGTGGGGGATGCACAGATGATTGGGGACAGTTAAGTCATCCAGTGACAGACCTAATTCAGCCAGCTGTGCATGGATACCAGTGCAAAGGAGAAATGGGAGATCATCTATTCTGAATGATCATAGCTCACCTAAGAAGAAAGGCATAACACAGGTGGGTTGCTGTGGATCAAAGAAAGCTTTAAACCGTGGAAGTGAAGGTGCCCGTGCAGAGCAGAACTCCAAGATGGTGAATGGGGTTAAACATCAAGGCAAACTTGGTAGAACCATAAACTATCTACGACTCAGGTACCCTAATCACTAAACCATTTGAAAATTTTGTTTACGTCTTTACGAAGTTCGCGCAAAGCTACATGAGGGTTATCTGCACTAGTTCTCCTTACTTTAGCAATGAAAGACTAAAAGGGGAAGCAGTTAGTAGTCAACACCCACTGTCAACTCTTGGGATATTATTTCACTAGTAAATAATGGGATTGACCGTCACATTATAAACACCCCTACAGCTGAAAGGGCGAGCATGTTTGGTGTGACGGGGATTCGACCCCGCGACCCTCAGAATGCGAGTCAAACGCCCGCAACCACGTGGCCAATTTTGTACGTTATGAACTTATCACGAGGGTGATAATTATATTTATTAATAAAATAGTCGAATTAATCATCCATACAAATTTTCTTAAGTGCAATACCTGGGTAATGAAAATAAATTGTCTCATACCCGAATGATTAATAATGCAACACAAACACTGGTGGTTTTTGTCCGATCCAATGATTTTTCTGTATGCCATAAACCAATTAATTTCTCTGAAATTGAAAAGTAAATTCCGTCGGTATCGTAAACAGTAAATAGGTTGACAAAGTGCAGCGATGACATTTTGGGCGTCACAAACAGTGGCACAAATTTTGTAATACGTAGTAGGTTTGTTTAATTATTATTAAATATAAACCTACACAATGGATCATCTGTGCTGTGCCACTGTTAGTATCCAAACCAGATTTTTAACGTTATAAACCCCAAGACTTGCCTCTGAGCAGCCATGGTGTGCAGGTAATATAAACCAGTCAAGAAAGAGTGGAGAAAAATACATTAAAACGAATTTGAATATGCAAGTAAGGAAGTCACATAACGAGAACCATACTTAAACTTACTGTGGAACAGAATGCATTATATCTACCTAATAAAATTGTTCAGTGCTACTTAAATGTAGTGTGATAACCAAAGTAAGCTGATTTCATTTCGTAAGTGTGCAACAGCCCCCACTAATCGTAAAAATGTGTCTAGTTAAATAACACAAGATTTCCGTGTACATTCTACTTGATGGAACTGAGAAAACGATTTGTAGCAACTCCATGCTCGGGCCGTGATAAGCAAACAATGGAGTTTTGTAACAGTTGAGAATCCAAGAACACAAGTGTTAGTGGCAAGAACCACCTGTGTGCCCCAGGCAACAGAACGCTACATAAAGATTGTTAGAATTGTTGTATTCGCACTTCCAGCTTCCTTCTCATGCACCTCACCTTCATGTTCTACTTGTAGTTCTATCAGGAATTGACCGACATCAACACAAAAACTGTTGTTCAGTACCACTAGTAAATAACATAAGTTGATTGATTTTGTGTTTTATGGCACAAAGCAGATAGGGTATCTCCACCAAACATCCGGTAAAAAGGTAAAAATAAATTAAATGTAGTAAAATACACCAAAGGAAATGAAGGTAAAACAAAACAACATTGAAAAACAGAAAAAGCATAAAACCAATGTTAACACCTAGTTTACAATGTTAAGAGAGAAAGCTGAGTAAGAGAAGTTGTAAAGGACTCTTTAGTATAATGGTAATGATCATAACCCGCCAGGAAGACTAACAGGTAAGTACAAGAATCACCGCCAGTCACCTGAAGTTAGCCTTTCCAGTCCTGGTTCTGGGTTATGTGTCATAACAGCCATTATCAAAAGGTGAAATAAGAAAAGTTAAAAGACATGTAGCAAAATCGTAATAAAAATTAGCCAAATGTCCAGTAAAAAAGGTAAAAGTAAAGTAAATGTAGTAAAATTCATGAAAGAAAACAAAAGGTATGAACAAAACAGCAATTAAAACAGAAAATGACATAAAACCAATGTTGACATCCAGTCTACAAAGTTGTAAAGGACTTCCTGTAGCATAATGGTAATTATCATAACCCGCCAGGAAGACTAACAGGTGAGTACAAGAAGTACCGTCAGTCACCTGAAGTTGGTTTTTCCAGTCCTGGTGCCGGATTATGTGTCATTATGGCCAGTACCAAAAGGTAAAGTAACAAAAGTGTTAAAAGACATGCAGCAAAAGTGAATAACATAAGTTTAAAAACACGTTCTTAGTTTATTACTGGTAGCAAACTATTTTCATACTCTAGGTTTGTCTTATCTGGTGTTCCCTTCTTTTGCGTTGACTCCTATCTAAATTCCAATTGGTCGTCCCTTTGTTTCGGACATTGCATCTTGTCATAACGTTTCATAGCCATAGGATGTTTTGTAGTTTCCAAACCGACTAAAGTTAGAAAAGCAGTAGCTATATATTCGTCACTACAATAATTTTCTTATGACCTGGAAAACTGTGATCCCTTAATTCTCCAGGAACTGATCAGAGGCTGGCCACTTAAATTCTTTCAGCTTCAAACGATGTTTCCTTACATTGCACTTTAGAACAGTAGTTTATCTGGAAACAGACAGACACACGCACACAACTTGTTTCCACTACAAATCAAAGAAATTGAGACCAGAAAGAAAACTGAGAACACCGCATAGTCGGGGGGGGGGACCAGTACCTTGTAACGCAAGACGAAATCTCATTCTGTTTTCTCTCAGTTAATGGAGAAGAACTATTTTGAAAAGTGGTGCACTAAAGATTTTCTTAAGGCAGTGGTTCTTAACCTGGGTTCAATCGAACCCCAGGGGTTCGGAGGAGGTCAAGACACACACTGTGTGTCCGTTCCGTTCACCCCTCCTCGTATAATTTGTGACGTCATGCTCCACTTGGCCTTAATATCTATGCTGCAGGGAACTTTGTGCGCTTAGCAGTCGACTTGCGGCTGTAGTAATCGTGCGTCATTTGTGTTTTTTCTCCTAATCTTTCAATCCATTCATATTAACTATATCGAGCCATATTAACTATATCGAGCAAAAACAGAAAGTGGTCGGACGAATACATACAATATGGATTCACGTGTATAACGGAACATGATGGGAGTCAGCGTCCTCAATGCATGATTTGCAATGCCAAGTTGAGCAATTCTAGTCCAGCACCGGTAAAAAAAAAAAAAAAAAAACACTCCCTAAAGCTGCATGGAGATGGGAAATGCAAGAACATAACGCTTGCTGAATTCAAGATAAAGAGAGCCAGGTTCGATGAAAAGGCTACTTTGCCTGTTCTCGGCTTTGTATCCACCGACAAACCGATCCTCACAGCATCGTACAAAGTTGCGTACTTGATCGCAAAGCAGGGTAAACTACACACCATTGGTGAAGCACTCGTAAAACCAGCTCCGTTGAAGATGAATATCATGCTAGGAAAAACTGCTGAAAATAAGTTATCCCAAATTCCTTTGTCAAATGACACCATCAGCAGCAGAATGGATGACATGAGAGATGACATCTTGGCTCAAGTAGTTGCAGATCTGATTTCAAGCCCAGCAAAATTCAGTCTTCAACTCGACGAGAACACCGACGCTTCCAATCTAAGCCAGCTTGTTGTATTCGTGCGCTATGTGAAGAACGATGAGATAAAAGATTGTTTATTTTGTAAGCCTCTTACAACAACTAAGGCAGCCGATGTGAAGAAACTTGTGGATGACTTCTTCAGAAACAATGATCTTTCGTGCGTTATGGTTTCTGTGGTTTGTTCGGACGGAGCTCCAGTCATGCTGGGACGAAACTCTGGTTTTGGTGCGCTGGTGAAAGCTGATGCACCACACATCATTGTAACGCACTGTGTTCTACACAGACATGCATTGGCAACAAAAACCTTGCCTTCAAAACTGGCAGAAGTATTAAAAATAGTAGAATGTGTGAACTTTGTGCGAAATAGTTTCCTGAAGCACTGCATCTTCAAAGAGCTGTGCAATGAAATGGGCTCTGAATTCGAGGTACTTCTGTACCATTCTAACGTTCGGTGGTTATCCCGGGGAAAGGTGCTGAATCGTGTTTTTGCCCTGCGTGTGGAATTAGTCCGGTTTTTGCGAGAGCATCAACACTGTCATGCAGATTGCTTCGAAAAATATGAGTTCATTCTCATTTTGGCGTACATGGCCGATATCTTCAATGTTCTCAATCATCTCAATCAACAGATGAAGGGAGGTGAAGTCAACATCATCGAAGCAGAAGAAAACCTGAAGGCTTTTCAAAAAAAGCTACCGTTATGGAAACGACGAACAGAAAATGATAACTTTGTAAACTTTCCCATGCTGGAGGACTGTGTAAGTAAGATCGAAGATGAGTGAAGTATGAGACATTTTTGTACCCGGGGAACTGAAGTAAGCAATTGCCATGCACTTAGATGAGCTCGCAAAGTCTCTCGACGTCAATGTCAATGATGAATACCTCGACGAAATCATTGAACTTCAGCAGAGCCAGGCTCAACAGCAACTTTTCAGAACAACAACGCTCTCAACGTTTTGGTGTCACCAAATCGTAGCGTATCCTCTTATTGCTAAGAAAACCCTTGAGATACTCGTACCGTTTGGTACAACGCATCTTTACGAGGAATTCTTTTCGAGGATGGTAGACATAAAAACGAAGAAAAGGAACAGACTTTGTTTCGAAAATGATATGAGAGTGGCACTTGCCAAGGTGAAACCACGCATTTCTGAACTTGTCTCTGAAAGGCAACAGCAAAAGTCACATTGATTTGCAGTAAATATTCATCGAGTTATGTTTGTGTGAAATTCATGTTTTGTTGGTTTTGTTCTTTGAACAGTGATATTGTGTGCAACTGATGCATGGTTCATTTTGTGCACTAATAAAATATCTACTTATGGTTTGAATATGAAAAAAAATCATTTAAATTTCCAATTATGAAGGGTTCAGTGAATGCAAGTACGAAACTTCCGGGGTTCAGTACCTCCAACAAGGTTAAGAACCACTGTTTTAAGGGATTCATGGTCATCGCTGGATACTACACGTGGGACAAATAAGAGATCGTAATAGTGGATGCAAAAGGCAAATTAAGCCCTGCTTACTATCAGATCACTGATCAAGAGTTGGTAATCATTCTTGAAAACATTTGAAGAATTTTATACAATTACATGACAGATTTTCACTTTGAAGAACAAGTTTGAAAACTGGGTATATTTAAGGTCTCCATTTTGTCTCACTAAAACGTTCGAAGTTCTAACGATCCATGACTGCATTCGAAATATGTGAGTATGGTTTGGGGCCCACTCGATGATACCAGCATGGCTCAGCGGAGAAGTTCCCGGCACTTCTCAGGCCTTTAACATTTGGGGTGAGTGGGAGAATTCTTTCTGTAATTTTTTTTTTTTTTTTTTTTTTTAACGTACAACAAGCTTTAAATACTGATAAAGAATACAAACAATAATGAGTAGCCTTACATACCCACAGCTTTTAGTATATTTTTGAACATTTCAGGAACAAAAACAAGTTAATCATTGTGAAAATAATGGGACAAGTTTTATTGCAAGTTAGAAATATATTAAAATATGCGTTACATTTTCATAAAATTAAGTAATAACAAAAGTAATTTTACCTTCTGAAACTTAAAACTAAGCGCGCTTCCCCACAGAAATACAGCAGTAACAATGCTGGTAAACATAGCAATGTTTGAAGGAACACTTCCTTCCATACCTAATGAGCAGCAGGGACGCGTTCACCTGGATGGTGGAGGTTCCACCATTGGTGAGTTATGCCCTCCTTGAGGTAGTCTTGAAAATTTTAAATTATCTGCGTTGTTACTTCATTAATGTGCAAGCGTTAATTTTTTTCTCTCCAGTTAAAAAAAATCTTAGAAACGCTACCAAACAATACTTGAAAATCAGTTGCATCGTTTGAAGAAATACCTCCTTGTGCATTTTGACCACTGTTTTTCTTTTATCTAGTTATGTGGTTTGAACTCATTCACCTACCACACCAGTGACATGTAAATCATCATTTTCGTCCAAGTCACTCTCACCAGTTGTCTTATCAAATATTTATTCATTTTGTACCTCTTCAGACAAGTACTGCAGTGCTGTCTGCCAGAAACTCGAGGAGCTAACTTTATAATTACCGATAATGACGCGAAGAACTTGATGCTACATCATTTGAATAATTACAGAATATCCAATTGTTAAATAGATCAGTTTCATGTAGACAGTGGTGTTTAAGGACAATGGTCTAGTGCAACTTCATGTAATTCAAGTTTACATGAAGGTACGGCCTATTCAGCGAGGCCTAACATTCTAGCCAATTCATACTGCATATTAAACTGTCCCATAAAACCAAAGGGTTGTTGAAAACTACAATATCAATAACAGCTTCTTTAAAAGACCATTTAGTTTCGATCACTTTTTAAAACCCAGTAATACCTTATACACTGTGGTACTTTAACACTATTACTATTGATTGAAAGCATGTCTAAAAACATTAGAGCATTTTTATATCAGTTTTTCTCGATCTGCAATGGAATTAGACAAGTATTAGCTTTAATTGAAATACATTATGACAGAAAACAAAAAAATACCACATTACATACAAATTATTTTTAAGGTTAAGTATCAGCAAGACAAACCTAAGAATGACTTGCAATAATAATAATAAAAGTAAAATAAAACAAGATCAAAAGAAAGACTGCCTTATAAAAACAGCAAATTTAAACTTCTGACTAAATATTTATCTCATAAATTACGATATTTTTTGATAAAATTAAGAAGTTGGTAATAAAAATCACTTTTGGATAATAAAAAGTTAATTAACCCATTTCAGAATATTTAAGAAATTGTAAGCAAATAAATAATATTCAAACATTTAATTTCACAACACTGTGCCTCACAATTCCATTAAAAGATTTAATTTTTTGTTTTAAATTCATTAATAGAACAGTTCTATTATCTTTTTACAGAACTGGGAGAAAGAAAATTTACGTAGCTCCAAAAAACAGGAAGTAATGTTTCTGCATTTACAGCGATTATATTAATAACTAGGTATTTAAACAGGAATTACAATGGGAGTTAACTATTCTACTTGTATTGTAAAACTTATATATTTTTAGGAGAACAGGTTTATCGAAAGCTACATAAACCCAGGTATTCTTGCTTTAATTTGATGTATAGATAACAAAATAAACAAATAATCCTGAAATAATGTTATTAAAACTATTTATCGGGTAGAATTAGAAATTGAAAATACTACAATATCTAATATAGAAGCACATTATTCAGATTTAGAAATTAAAATAATTGATAATTATATCAATATAAAATATTTTCGATAAAAGAAAATTTTTTTCCAATACATGGTTTACCCTTTTAATAATAATGTACCATACTCTTCTGTTATAAACTTCATAATTATCCAGATTTTGTAACATTTGTAATAAATTACAATATTTTATTATTAATATTAAAATATTGATACAGACATTAACAAATTTAATAAAACAACTAAATAAAGTTAAAATATTCTGTAATAAATATAATGTATTTAAAAGTTATTAGAAACGTTTAGTTAAATATCTAATTGTAAATAAGGTAATTAAACAACTTGGCACTATGTGTGGTTGAATACCTTACTGCACATAATGGCTTGCAAGGAGTATGAAAACTTAATTACAGTAGACTTTATGGGTCTTGGTTGGGAGTTATACTAGTTGGGACTATACTACAATAATTCGTCTACTGAGCTACTAATTAATTCCTTGCCACAATGATGGGATCTGAAATGCTAACTTCATGAAATATGTTTATTTAATCTACTCCACCCCCAAGTGGTAGTACCTTATTTTTATATTTGATGCATGTTTTATTTATTTGTTTTATTATTTTTCTTTACTTTGGAGAGCAGTCACCTTTCCACAACTGTCTCCAAACTGTGAAAGGTTACAGATATGGAATTTCGTGGGCTTTAGCACCCACATCTTGCTTTCCTAATTTCTATTTATTATTTTAATTTCTATTCCTTTAACTATTTATAAGAGACTAAAGAACGGTGGTAAAGACTGATAGACTGTGTATCCCCACCGCAATGAGAGTCCTATTTTCTCAATTACCTCCAAAACCTAGGGTACTTTTTACATTCCTACATTATAACCTATACCTGGGGATCCGTTCAACTGGTGCAGCGTGTTCATTTTTATTTCAGCTTGTTATGTACAAGTGTAGTCCAGAAGTCGCCGAATAAACTTGTTTCGGTTCTTTCAAGAATTCCCAACAAATGAAACCACTATCTTTATCAAGGAACAATTCTGGATTATATATCCATCTATGCTGACTGTACCAGTTTTTCTAGTTGATCATATATTCGTACAGTAAACATTGCGAATTGTCAAGTTTCACTATAGTGTATGAAACGATGTTAATAAGTGGGAAAATGTGAAATTCTTTATAAAATGCGATGTTCTCGAACTTACTATGGCGCTTGGTATGGTTTGGTACGAATTTCGCGCAAAGATACTCGATAGCTCTATGTTTGCTGTCTAATTTATTAGCAGATATAGTATAGAGGGATGGCAACTGATGAACATCGGTTGGGCTACTCTCTTACCAACGAACACTGAAGTTGAACGTCACATTGTAACGCGCACACTGCCAAAAGTGCGAAGATGCTCAATGACGTGATTAACTTAGCGCTTGGAAGAAAATTCATAATTGGCTGTTTCAGTTCGGTCTTGTTCTCTAGACCAGTGTTTCCGAGCCCCAAAACAACTGCACCTTGGTAACAGTTACTATATATTCGTAAAATATTTCGCACCCTGGTGGTTGAGAAACGCAGAAGAGGAGAGGAAATGAAGATAAACTAAGTCCCGAATTATAGTTTAACTACAAGTTCCAGAGAACTGGAAACTTCGCTTTCTTCTAATGACGTTACTCCATTCTCTCACTAGGTGATACTATCATCCAACCATTTGATATTTTCAAAATGTCAAAAGAAAGACTGAAAGAAAAAGAACAAAAGAAATTCTCTCTGTAGGTTATCCCCTATTTCTTCACAACCAAAACAGTGTACACATAATACACTGGTTAGGCAGCATAGTTTCCACTGCAAAAAGACCTCGTTGCAAGTCTGCCACGTCCAAACACCACTCTCTCCTGATGCTTTCCATATATTCCCCTCGGTGTGGATTCCTGTACGTGGTGAGGGGACCTCCCAGGGAAGGTTCTGTTCTATCTGGTTACCTTCTCTGGGATCTAAACATCCACCCACGTGTTTGCCGTGCGTGGCGACCCGTGAAGGGGAGGAGAGGATCCTGGTGGTTGAGGGGTCCAACCCTAACACACCACTTTGGCCTCAAATTCCTGTAGACGGGCGGCCTTTGGGTGGCCCCTTGGGTCAATCGGCTGGTCCACTTGGGCTAGAGTCAACCAAGTACCAGTGTTGGAAGTTCTCAACGGGTGTTGTGGACATTGTGCCTGATGCTGGTGTTTGGGTATAGTGCTCACGAAACCCTGGCGTTGCTGCATTGTCCTTGCGTGACTTTGTAGTGCGTTCCATTGTAGGGCTCCATGGTGGGTGGGGTCAGTGGGTACCGAAATTTTCTTTTTCCTATGGATCCTCTAGAAAATTTAAATAAAATTGTAAAAAAACAGTCAATGGGTAAGCGACCACGTCTTGAATACTCAGAACAGCAATCTTCAACATCAGTAACACACGTACCTCATTTTCTTATATTACATTCTCTTTCGGAAAAACCTTCAGGGCAAATGTTCCTTTTTTTTTTTATTCAAAAGGGACTAGAGGGACTTGCTGGCTCTCCAAAATCAGTAAAGAAACTTCGATCTGGTGACATATTGGTTGAAACATCCACATCCCAACACAGTGAACTCCTCTTGAATTCAAAGGCAATTGGGGGATATACCTATTGAGGTTACACCCCATGCTACCTTGCATTATTCACGAGGAGTTATTGTTGAAAGGGATTTGAAGAACGTTCCCGAGTCAGAGATTCTCGCTGGTCTCTCCACTCAAGGAGTTTCTGCAGTGAGGCGCATCTCCACTCGCAAAGATGGAGTTACACTGCCAACAAATACCCTCGTTTTAACATTTACTTCATCACGTGCACCTGCCACCATCAAGGCAGGTTCTCATTTGCAGGGTTCGGCCATACATACCAAACCCTCTTTGATGTTTCCAATGTCAGAGATTCGGCCACTCAAAGACCTCTTGTCGTGGTTCCCTGACATGTGCTCGTTGTGGTGGCAAGGACCACGATGCCTACGACTGTGACATGAACCCACATTGCGTAAACTGCAATGGTTCTCACCCCTCTTACTTTCATTCTTGCCCAAAATGGTTGGAGGAAAAAGAGGTGCAGCGTTTGAAAACGACACCTAACATTAGTTATCCTGAGGCTCGGAAATTGCTGTCCACAACTCCATCTCGGACATATGCTGCTGCACTTCATTCCACAACTACAGTGGGAGTGCAGACAGATCTCTGTGCCTCCAAGAGAATCGTTTTCAAAACAAATGAAAAGCCTTTTGACCTCCGTGGTTAAAAAGGTTGATGAATCGACTTCCACACCCATCTCTGTTCCTCCCATACATTCCAACAAACCTCAAAATCCACGTCCTTCTGTTTCAAATACAGGAATTTCTTCTGATACATCTTTTTCTCCCACCACAAGAGACAAAATTATTCGTTCGCGTCCTCAGTCACTGGATTCCCCTTCCAATAACAAAAACCTGCCCACCCGACCCAGAGCAGGATCCATGGAGGTTGATAGACCTCCTCCGACTAAAGACAGTAAAGAAAAAAGACGTGGTCGTAAACCGAAGGGTTCTCCAGCCACTTCACCTACCCGTTCTTAAAAATGGCCACCTTGATACAATGGAACTGTCGAGGTTTACGCTCTAATCTGGATGATATCAAAATGCTGATTGCTTCCTACCATCCTGTTTGTCTTTCTTTACAAGAAACATTTCTCAAAACTGCTGATACTGTCTCCATTCGGCAGTTTTCTCTGTACAGAAATGACAGATTGTGTGATGGTCGAGTACATGGAGGGGTGGCACTGTTGGTTGATCAACACGTGCCCACCCTGTCTTTGTCACTCAACACACCCTTGGAGGTTGTAGCCATCCGTGTTTCTTGATGCTCTCGTTGAACAATTGCCATCTCCATTTCTAATCCTAGGGGATTTTATGGACATCATCCCCTCTGGGGAAGTGCTATTATTGATGGGAGGGGCCGATCTGTAGAGCGGATGCTCTCTGATCACAATCTCTCTCTTTTCAATACTGGTTCTTCCACTTACTTTCATGCACCTAGTCAGTCCTTTACCGCTATTGATCTCTCAGTTTGCTCCCCTTCATTATTCTCCCATTTTTCATGGAGGGTTGACAGTAATCCACTAGGCAGTGATCATTTTCCGATCCTTTTGAGAGAGACTGGCCGTGGTCGATGCCACCCTACCCGCGTGCCCCGGTGGAAGCTGGATCAGGCAGACTGGTCCACTTTCACTGCTCTCGCAGAACTTGATCCTGCCATCGTAAATCAGCCATCAATAGACGACTGTGTAGCAGCAGTAACTGACTGTTTACACATGCAGCTGCTCAGTGTATTCCTAAAACCTCGACACGTTTTCCACGATATCCTCGTCCGTGGTGGAATCCTGCTTGCCACTTAGCACAGAAGGCTCAATAGATATCCCACACTTTCAAACCGGGTTGCTTTCCAACGGGCCCGTGCACATGCTAGGTGGGTAAGACGTCAAAGCCAGAAGGAATCTTGGATTAAGTTCACAACCAGCATATCTTCTACCACCAGTTCCAAGATCATATGGGACAGGATTCGAAAGGTTAATGGGCACTACAATTCTGTCCCCCTCTCGATCTTACTCTCTGATGGTCAGGAGGCGACTGATGTTCGGAACATCGCTAACACTCAAGGTGAAAGCTTTTGCCGGGTATCTAGCACTTCTGCTTGTTCCTCCACCTTCCTGGCCATCAAGACTCGGGCAGAGCGATCACCTCTTTCCTTTCGAACTGACTGTTTCTTTGACTATAATTGTCCCTTTACCCTGGTGGAACTAAAAATGGCCCTTCATTGGTCTGCCAGTACGTCTGTTGGACCTGATGATATTCATTACGACATGCTGCACCATCTATCTCCTGCTTCTCTTGATGTCCTGATTGTTTTCAACCGGATCTGGCAGGAGAATGTTTTTCCTGATGCCTGGCGCCAGGCTATTATTTTACCTTTCTCTAAGCCAGGGAAAGATCCAAGATTCCTTCAAACTACCGTCCAATTGCTTTGACGAGCTGTCTCTGTAAGACATTAGAAAGGATGGTTAATGCTCGTCTTGTTTGGTTCCTTGAATCAAACAACCTCCTCTCGCCCACCCAGTCTGGGTTCCGTCGACAGCACTCCACCACAGACCACCTAATTCGTCTTGAAACATCAATCAGAGAAGCCTTTCTCAACTGCCAACATCTTGTATCAATATTCTTTGACATAGAGAAGGCTTACGACACAACATGGAGGTATGGCGTTTTGCGAGACCTCTATACATATGGGTTACGTGGCCATCTACCCATGTTTATTAAAAAAATTTTAATGGACAGGAGATTCCAAGTTCGTGTGGGTTCGACACTTTCCCGTTCTTTTGTACAGGAACTTGGAGTCCCTCAAGGCTGTGTATTGAGTGTTACACTCTTCAGTATAAAGATAAATGCCATCACTGAACAACTCCCTCTCACTGTTGCGAATGGGCTGTATGTCGATGACTTTCACATCTCATGTCAGTCGTCAAACATGAGATATATTGAGCGGCAACTACAAACCGCCCTCAATTGTGTACGGAAGTGGACTCTGGCGAACGGCTTTAATTTCTCTCTCTCCAAAACTGTATGCATGCACTTTTGCCGTCGACGGGGTATTCACCCTGATCCTGAACTTCATATCGGTGAAGTTTTGCTGCCAGTGGTTCCGGAGACAAAGTTCTTGGGGCTTATCTTTGATCTTAAACTGATCTTTATACCACACTTAAAGCAGCTTCGGGTCAAATGCACAAGAGCATTGAACATCCTCCGTGTTCTCTCTTCTACCAGTTGGGGGGCAGATCACTGTTCAATGTTAAAGGTATATCGTGCTCTTATTAGATCGAAACTGGATTATGGATCAATGGTCTATGGCTCTGCCAGACCCTCGGCCTTAAAGATGCTGGACCCCATTCATCACCAAGGACTTCGATTCTGCACTGGGGCTTTCCGTACCTCTCCAGTTCAAAGTATATACATTGAATCTCATGAACCTTCTCTACACCTTCGCCGTTTGCAACTATCTTTACAATATACTTCGAAACTTCATTCCTTACCAAAGCATCCCACCTGGAAATGTGTTTTCCTTCCTCGGTGGGCAGTACTTTTTCAGAACAGACGATCTGTCATTGCTCCGTTTGGCTTTCGCATCCGGGCGCAATTGGATGAATTGGGTCTGTCCTTGGATAACATTGCAGATTCCACAGGTTGGCCCATCCCACCATGGCTTATTACAGCCCCCAAATGTGACCTTTCTTTCAGTCACCTAAAAAAGGCAGATACTCCAGATTGGAAGTCTTTTATTCAATGAATATCTTTCAAACAATCATTCAGTTCCCATTTATACAGATGGTTCCAAATCAGGTAATTCAGTGGGCTCTGCTATGGTTCAGTAGTTGTGCACAGAATCCCTTCTACAGCTTCTGTGTTCACTGCTGAACTGTATGCCATATCTCTTGCCCTGGATCATATTGCAGCTGAGCAGTACTCCAACTACACTATTTATACTGATTCGCTTAGTTCTATACTTGCCTTGGAATCGCTACTCGTTAGCTCACATCCTATTCTCGCTGATATTCGAAACCGACTGGCCCATTTTTCATTAGCAGCTACTTCAATCCAGTTTTTCTGGATACCAGGCCATGTTGGTATTCGCGGGAACGAGCTTGCAGACATGGCAGCTAAATATGTCTGCTTCAGCACCATCACTCCTATGCCTATTCCGTACATGGACTATGGTGTTGTCTTCAAGGCTCGGCTCCGTGCCAGCTGGCAGTCCACTTGGAATGAGCAACGTGACAACAAACTTTTTCAAATCAAACCCAAAATTGGACTTTGGCCATCTAGCTTCCGTAAAGTTCGGAAGGAGGAAGTTGTTCTCACTAGGCTACGCATTGGTCACAGTTTTTTAACTCATCATTTTCTTTTATCTGGAACTGATGCACCAATGTGTAGTTTGTGTAACACTCAAATCACTATCAGCCACGTTTTACTTTCTTGCCATCGTTACAATTCTCAACGACGGCAATATTTTAAACATTTTTTTCCCAGGGTCAGTCTGTAACATTGGACAGAGTTATTGGTGATGGTGACTGTCCATCTTGATAATGTTTTTAATTTTTTTAATGGCCATTAATCTTTTTAATCTCATTTAAGTGTTGCATATTTATTCATTACACCTTTTTGATTACGGTTCCTTTTTTACAGTTTTAATCTCTCTCCTTCAATTTGACATTGGACAATGGCCAGAACATTAAATAACTCGACATCAGGACTGAACTACTCGTTAGTCGTCCTGGCGAGTTGTTATTATAGGCCAACTTCAGGTGATTGACGATGGTTCTTGAACTTACCTGTTAGTCTTCCTGGAGGGTTACGATCATTACCTTTTTGCTAGAGTAAATACCTTACAACTTCTTATACTCTGCCTTCTATCTTAACATTGTAGACTAGGTGTCAACATTGGTTTTATACTTTTTTGTTTTACCTTCATTTCCATTTATGTCTATTACTAGATTTATTTATTTTATTTTTTTTACATTTTTACCGAATGTCTGGCGCAGATAGCCTCGCTACTTTGTGCCATAAAACACTAAATCAATCAATCAATCAATGCTTTCCATATTCAATCTTGTGTGCAAAGATGATAATTTCGCAGAATCCTTTTCAATAATCCAATCGCACAGAAATCTAAAAAAACGTTCTGTGCAATGATTTAGCAGGTGTGCCTTACTGTGAAATGTCAAACATTTCATAGTTAAATGGATTTGCTGTAGAAGTAATTATGTACGTATACGAGATCTGCGTTTTTCTTGACGGAGATACTTCTCACTTGTGTTGTATACGAACAGCTTTTAAGACTGACACTTTGTTCATATTTTCAAGTATATTACAGTCTTGTAAATCTCAAATCAAAATACAACTTTATCATCCGAGTGCGCAAGTAATTTATGTGAGGATATGATAGGTCAGGTCATAACATTTTCAAAAGTAACAAGTTTTAAAGTGGCACCATGCTACCTACACACATCAAGTATTGCCAAGATATAGTTCGATACATTACACCTTGCCTAAACATTAAGTCCGGTTGTATTTGCTACGATATCTTATGATTTGCATATTCAAATTCATTTAATGTAAATTGCTAAACTTTCAACATTTGTTATTAGAACACCACACACACAATTAACAAGATTTAAATTATTATTTCGTGTATCAATTGTTTTAATCGATAGTTCTAACGAACTATATGTTTATTATAATAGTTTTAGTACTATACATTATATTAATTATAAATAGCCCATCAAATTAGCACTAAATAACAATAACGAACTTAATATCAAAGGCTCAACGTTCGCAATGAGACTTAACATTGCAAGTATTTCTTTTGATATATATCAGTCATTGTTATTACTATTAAATCATAATTGTTATAGCTCTCATAATGAGATATGCTCGTGGTTATAGCTCTCAGAAACGATGGAGATATTCCATCTATCACTATCATACACTATTCAAACGCGGATGTCAAACTAATTAGCAGTCGTGAATAATCAAATAGAGGGAAGAAGTTGTGTGCTGACACCTACAACCTTAACTCCTACTAGTTTTCGCTACTACCACCCTATATTTCTACAATATTAAGACTCCCAACATCTACCAACTTCAACAAATATTGCGTATTACAAGGTGTTAAATAATGCAGTTATCCCAATATTTAAACACAAAAATAACCTTGGATTAAGGTAGAAATAAATCACCCTATTTCTATTGATCTTCCAACTTTCACCTTTTTAACAATTATTACCACTTGTGTCGAAAAGAACTAAAGCTTCTTACCTTAACAGTTCAATAACAATCATTTACTCTCGCACCGTCTTCCCTTTCTTTCGAAAATATTTGTTCAAATATAAACCGGGTAAGCCGAGAGAAACTCAGCCACCTGAAGTTGGTCTTTCCGACCTGGTATACCCAACAAATACTTTTCAAAACATTAGTTAATGATTTATAAGCTTCGAATGACCTTCAGTAGTGACCGCTATGTATTCGAAAGAGTAATTTCAGTAATCAACAATTGTTATGATATTTATTATAAAATATTGTAAATTTTTTTATGGTTCATAATTTTTATAACCGTTATTTTTTAATTTATTTGTTAATAATTAAACATTATCCATAAAAAAATTAATATTATTACAAATTTTTGGTATCGTTTTAAATAAGAAATAATTACTTTCAATGGTGTAACCGGAGTTACATTTTTAGGGTAGGTAAACTACGGATGGGACAACTAAAATTCCTTCTTTTGTCAGAGTAGGGCAGGCAGGCATGACCAGGTGGGTTAAGGCGTTTGACTCGTAATCTGAGGGTCGCGGGTTCGAGTCTCGGTCGCATTAAACATGCTCGACCTTTCAGCCGTGGGGACGTTATAATGCGACGGTCAATCCAATTATTCATTGGTAAAAGAGTATCCCAAGAGTTGGCGGTGGGTGGTGATGACTAGCTGCCTTCCATCTAGTCTTACACTGCTAAATTGGGGGTCGACTATCGCAAATAGCCCTCGTGTTGCTTTGCGCTAAATTAATTAAGCAAACAAAACAATTCTTTTGTCAGAAACTTTACTCTGCCTTCCATGAAAATTATATCTGAATTTAAATAGTGTGCATTATTATAACTGTTGTTACTTCTACATATTGTAAGTTCCTTCAGACGTAACTGATTTAAATTAAAATTTAGATTATTGATAGAGATAAAATCATCAATTTTCCGAAAGGTGCAAACTTATAATTACGGCTTATTACCCGTTTCAGAAATACAGTTTCATAGAAATATAAATTTAGGTTAACCATGTTTATATGCGTGTTTTTTTTTGTTGTTGTTGTTTTTTGTCTTATAGCAAAGCCATATCGGACTATCTTCTGAAGCCATGATCATGGAAAAATGATCTCCCATTGGATTTGGTTTGGTTTGTTTTGAATTTTGCGCAAAGCTACAATAGGGTTATATGCGCTAACCGTCCCTAATTTAGCAGTGTAAGACTAGAGGGAAGGCAGCTAGTCATCACCACCCACCACTAATTCTTGAGCTACTCGTTTACCAACGAATAGTGGGATTGGTTGTAACATTATAACGCCCCGACAGATGAAAGGGCGAGCATGTTTGGTGTGATTGGGATTCGAAGCCGCTACCCTCGGATTGCGAGTCTAGTGCCTTAACCACCTGGCCATGCTTGGCTTTACAACAGGGACCTGGCATTCAAAGTTTTATAAATATAGGATGTAACATCTAGCACCTTGTTGGACACGCTCGAACCCTATGAAATATTATTGACCTTATGACTTAACACTAACAACAGAAAATGTAGCAAACTGTTAATTTAACATATCCTAATTATTGTAAGTTTTAATATTTTGTGTGTTTATTTATGACATTAAGTACTTCTAATCGATTTGTTATTCAAGATTCGCTACTTTAATACACATTACTTTAAGTACTAAGCTATATAACTAGCTTACTTTTAATAAGTTGTTCTACAAGATTTATATTTGAGCTTAAAAATAACTTCAATCAGAAAAAAAAAGGCATTTTTACTTTTCGTTTAGCGATCATTCGATTGGAAAAGGTTTATAAAAAATTGTACATTGTTTCTTTGAGTTCATTACAAAGAAAAGAAAAACTATTTTTTTCTGCGCAGAGAACCGTGACATGAGATTAAACGCAATATTCGTGGGCTACCAGCTAGCTCAGTTAACTTGAGTTCGGCTGGTTAGTTAAGATTAGAACCCACAGGCCAACTGATAAACATCTTATAGGATGATTGTACTAACTCTTATCATTAATAAAGAATGTCATTTATTTCACTTTTAACTCAGTTTTATAACCAGAGTATTCTTTTGTGTTTGATTCGGAAAAAACAAACAAACAAGAGTCGAAAAATCTACTGACGTACTGATAAAAATTACATTTAGATTGTTCTAATGATCAGTGATTGGGCTTCGTCCTTTATGTTTTAAAGTTACGTGTTCCATTCTAACCAATCTTATCCAGTTTTTGATTCAACTGAACGTTCTATTTGTGCACCAGATCATATCTTCTCTTCATATAAAAAAGGATTACATTAAAATGTGTATCGTATAACTCAACTCATTTCTCACAATAAAACGCCCACACACTTGAGTGTATTATCACTTCTGTTTTAATAGCTCACCAAATAGTTGGACTCAGCATGGCCAAGTGGGTTAAGGCGTACAACTCCTAATCTGAGGGTCGAGGGTTCGAATCCCCGTCACACTAAAAATGCTCACCCTTTCAGCTGTAGGGGCGTTATAATTGACGGTCAGTCCCACTATTCATTCATAAAAAGAGTAGTCTAAGAGTTGGCGGTGGGTGGTGATGACTAGCTGCCTTCCCTCCAGTCTTATACTACTAAATTAGGGACTGCTAGCGCAAATAGCCCTTATGTAGCTTTGCGCGAAATTAAAAACATATATTTACCGGTACTAGGTTTGTTTAAGTTTCTTTTTGTGCGGCATTTATTCATTCATTTATATAAAAGACTGATCAAAGTTGAAATAAGCGATTAGTTTTTAATCATTTCTGTATCTGCATTACTATATGTATATTCACATTATAACGTTTATATAGGGTGATCTAAAATAATCTTCCTCGTTTTAAATTATAGTAAGGAAATAATTGAAGAAATACAAGCAGGCAGTTTTCAACATCTTATGTTGTGTGCAGAATAGAAGTGACAAGTCACTGAAATCAAGGTGCGAATATGAAGGCTAATATTGGAACTCTCCATAATTTCCTGGTCCTAGTTTCACACCAGTTTGCAACCATGATTTTTTGTCTGAAATTTTACACCTTTTTCCAATGAAATTTTCAGCCCTGAGAAAACCAAGTGATTTTATAAGGAGACTACCACAGATTTTGCCCTAGAAACTTTATCACCACAAATACGAGAAATAAAGACACGACTGCTTGCTTCACTGAATCCAGGAAATCGCTGGAAAGAAGAAATATTGTTCATCTTGTTAAAATGTGCCAGGTCTTGTCAAAAAAGTGAAATCATCCTGTGAGGTGAATGGGTTTAGGTGATATCACAGTAACGTTGTGCTTGGTACCACCAAGAGTACCCTAATCAGAATAATACGTCCATTTTCTTGACAGGTGGGCGTCTTATTGGGCATGTCATGTGGAAAGTTCCATTAGGTGATACTTTTAGAAGAAGACGATATGACGAAAAATTGTGTTAAATCTGCAAGATATCTGAGTGAGAACAACTGTCAAGTTGGGGCACTGCTAGGAAACAGTGTCTGCCAATGTGCCTTACGATAAAAATACACACAGTAAAGAAATGTGAACAAACCCAAGAGGCTGTAACACAGGCATGCACGATCCTCATTAAGTTTGTTTCGAGATTTGGGGCACACATGCAGCGGCGTAACTACAAAAGATGCCCCATCCTTCCAGTGTAAAAAGTAATTGTTACCCCTCAGACATTTATTTCCCTATAGCTGTAGTTACGTTAGTCACGGAAAAAATACTTAGACCGCTTCATACAATTTACGTTTAATAAACAGACAACAGAAGTCTGGCATGCCATGGTCGTCGATGTCTGCCGCAGATTTGACACATGAAGAAGAAGAAGAATAAATAGACAACTTCTATGAATTAGTATTCACAGACATAACAATGAACACATCTTGAAGATACAAAAACAACTATAACAGCTCACTATTGTTCTACAGGTGGAACAATAGAAAGAAAACGCCTCTATAGGGTTGGAACAGATTGTCCATCTGCATGAGTGAGAGAAGAGAAAGACGTTGTAAAAATTCCCTGTTGGTGCTGATGAGATACCCGAAGCTACAGAATCTGTCATGCTTTACAGAAAAATGAAAATGTTATTGAACCTCATTATACGAAAGATGTAAGGTTGTTGGTGAATTTGTTAAATCCGTGCTATTTTCAACTATTTATTTAAAAAAAAAATTAACAAAACTTATTAATTTGATTGAGAGAAGTTGAAATGGTGTAACTTTAGATCTGACACACCTGTATTTCAGAACGGCTGGTATGGGTAGTAACACTTATTGATAAGCAGCGAACAACGTTTGAGCCTTCTGAGGTCATTTTGCCTGTGTTGTAGCATCGGCTAAATATTGTATCGTGTTTCAAAGGATACATGTGATAAGCTTAGGTGTGTTTTTTTTGTGATTAAATATGAACGTTTCGTGAAAAAAAGACATTGTAGCGACTATCTAAAGAAGACATTAAATCACAACAAATTGTTAAACCTGTCGCCGTGGGCAACGATAGAAAAGACTCGTTGTGTATACCCGTATCCTATACATGTTACTTATTAACAAGTTATGGTACTACCATACAACTAAAAAACTAACTAAATAATATAACCAGTAATTAAGATAGGGAACTTAATGGATTACTCTTAACTTGGAACATACGATAGCATAAAAAAAAAAAACTTATAATAGTTAGATAACATTGATTCGCCAGTCAGACGATAATCATGGACCTTGAATAAAAGGTTTCACTATTGGACAAATGTATGCAATCCTATGACGCTCTGTACCCCCTGAATCGTTAATCGTAGGCGCTGAATTGTCAATCTGAGAAAAAAACAACAAATAAAACGTATTAAAACAAAAATGTTTCGTTTTTGTGAAGGAATTTCAAGAAACAAACAGGAATCCCTCTTTCGGTGGCCCGACATGGCCAGGTCAGTTAAGGCGTTTGACTCGTAATCTGAGAGTCGCGGGTTCGAATCCCCATCACACCAAACATGCTCGCCCTTTCAGCCGTGGGGGCGTTATATAGTGACGGCCAATCTCACTATTCGTTGATAAGAGAGTAGCCCGAGAGTTGATGGTAGGTGGTGATGACTAGCTGCCTTCCCTGTAGTCTTACACTGCTAAATTTGGGACGGTTAGCGCAGACAATAAACCTGTGTTTGTGTATGTTACATTTATGTTACAATTTAAGATTTTTAGGGATACTGTTTATACGACTTATTTATGGTTATTCAATCAAAATACATTTCATTGAGCTGAAACGAAATGTGTTACAGCACGTCTGTGGTTCAGAAACAAATGTTTTCAAGCTGTTACCTTAAACCATGTTTTGAATTACGCGCAAAGCTACAAGAGGGTTGTCCGTGATAGCTATCCCTAATTTAGCAGTGTAAGACTATAGGGAAGGCAGCTAGTCGTCACCACTCACCGCCAACTCTTGGGCTACTTTTTTACCAACAAATAGTGGGATTAAAAGTAACATTACAACAACCCCACGGCTGAAATAGATCATAACTGTTTTAACGTTTTCTATTTCCTTATGAAATAAATAACAGTCACTGGTCATATGATAACTTCTTGTTGTTTTGAATTAAACACAAAGCTACACAATGGGCTATCTGTGCTCTGCCCACCACGGGTATCGAAACCCGGTTTTTAGCGTTGTAAGTCCGCAGACAAACTGTTGAGACACTGGAGCCACTTTACACAGGTGTAAGTTTGTCAACATGGCCATACAATAATGTATTCGTTGGATTAATATATGTTCCTATTTCTGAGCTTGAGTGGAGATGTTATGATGCGATAGTCAATCACACTATTCGTTGGTAAGTGAATAACTCAAACGTTGGCGGTGGTGGTGTCCACTAACTACCTTCTCTTTAACCTGATACTACTAAATTAGAGACGGCCGTCGCAGAGTCCTCGAATAGCTATGGCGTGATATTCAGACCAAACTAAATCTATTTCTAAATGATTACTCACGTTGGTAATATCAAATGTAACCAGACGTCTCAATTTCGGCGGGACAATCCCTTTTCGATCTGTCTGTCCCGCTTTCCATCGTGTTGTTTAGCGCAAAATTCATGAACCCAACAAACAATTTTGGAAAAAAAAAAACACTAAAAACTTTGTGTATCCTTCAGCATTAGAATAAACTATGTAACTACTATTGTTAGAATTTTTAAAACCAGTATGCCTTTCTTTTTTAATATTGAAACCTTTATGTATTTCTGTTCCACTTTTAATGCTTATTACATTAAGTAAAACAAAAAATAACTAACAATAGAAGCACAGTTTCCTGTCTTTTGTGAAATACGAACTTTCATGTCACCCATCCAATGGACAGGTACTCCAGCAGGTGACCGTATATTTCGTTTATCCCAATAAATATCTCTACATCTGACTCTTTTTTTTTTTTTTTAAGGGGAGGGGGGTCAAAATCAGTTTTCTAAAGTTAATTTCACCTAATATTACAGTAATTACTTACATGATCTTTCAAAATAACTATTAGAAACATTTATTTATATCAATATAACCGCTTTGCCATCTGTTACTGTAAAACTACCCTTGACCACTGCAGCTATGATACTGAAAATTCAGATTTCAGAAATTAGTTGGCTGGTCAATATCAGCCACTAAAGAAAGGATCATGGTGGGAAGGTGCTATTGAAGTCACACGAAGCTCCGATTGAAGTAATTTCTAGAATGAACGACTGACCATTTATCTTACTACCTATTTAAAAAGACTAGCTTTGACAGTATTGAGAGCCATAACAACTAACAAGCATTCTGTCTTATCCAACATATTCAGAACTTCATGCCAGAAAAAAGTATCTAGGACATAGTTTAAAAGAAGAATATGGAAGAAAGAAGAGATTTTAGACGAATTTGCAAAAGATTCAGAAAGGCTTCGCAGTTGTCCTAACCAAATACTCCTTGTGAAATGTTGTATTCGTTGGCTAGTGACCAATTTATAGATGTCATGACAATTGAGGATATAATAGTTAGGCTTAATCAAAATAGGTGTACGTCCTTAAAGGAAGCTCTACTAAGGAACTATAATCCAGTAAGGTCGAAGATAAATAACTGAAGGCATTACCTTGAAGTTATAGGATCGTTAGATTGCATAATATTGAAATACCAATTCATATTGATGAGAGTTAAAAATACTTAAAATAATTAGTTCAACAATTTATTACACAGAATGATAGCAATAAAAAAATGTAATAAGTGTTTCAGAAGTAATATGAAAGGACATACTGCCAAAATTTGCAAACAAAAGCTTGCAGGGAATAAGAACTGCTCACAAAAGTATCAAGAACAAAGAACTGATATAAGTGTGGGAAATTTGGTAATAAGAACTGAAACTGTGAAAGATCAACACCTCTTAACACACCAAAGAGACAACACTCCAACTATTTGTTTTCAAGCCAAATCAGATCGAAAGAACTCCAAAGAGTTAACCAGCTAACGGAAAAGAGGATTTACCTGAACTTATGAAGTAAATTCAACCGAGAATACCCCATCTTTCTCAAATTAAATAAAAAGTTCGTTGTTTAAAGAAACAAGTTCATGGTAATGGAAGGTGAGAAGTTGCTTCCAGATATGAAAAAAGAAAAGGACGTTGTGTAAACAGCAATTACACAGAAAGTTCCAACAAGAGGAAAACTTAATGAAGGACATTTCTCCACACCTGATAAGTTCATATTGTGTAGGTACATGACATCAAGTTGAGAGTGTGTACTGGAAATTGACTTCAGGCACAAACACAAAAGTGAAGATAGGCTAGTTGCATATAGCTTCACAGTTTATGACCAAGAAATCCCAGTGCACCATGTGGCAATACTACAATGACTGAACTTCCAGTAGCAAGAAGAAGAACAGTCATTGCACAACCGAAAAGTGAAGTACTCATATAGGGACTTGTTAAAAATAAATATGCATCTAATAACTAGGCCATAACAGAATAAAATATTCTAGCATGTTGTGATGGATAAACGATTGGTAGAAGTCTTGTGGACCTGGAAAATAAGGATGTCATTATTAGGACCATGAATGTAACAAGCATTAAGATCTAAGTTAGATCTAGATGGGACATTTAGTAGTCATATCTGTGGAAATATCCAGGAACATGGATGACACACCCTTACACGAGGATAGCTTTTCACCTCACTTACAAGAGTTATATGACCGAAACTTGTTTGAGAGGTATAACATCATTTGTTGATGTAATGTTAAACAATTTACGATAGTTTAAGAGTGATTTAATATGAAGAAACATTTAATGGAGCAAATAAATTCATTAAAAAGAGCTGAATATTGGATTTTTCATCTGATGATTCATCAGAACCCGTAAAGAAAGAACAACGTTACAACACTATCCTTCTGTTTTATATAAACAGGTTCATTATTTACTTCTCTCAAAGTATAAAAAAGTCATTATGATGATAAGATTTGTCTGGTGATATTGAAATCTTCTAGATGACTGGTTCTCAATCAGTGACCGGCGAACCAATGCCGATCCTTTCAACCATTTTGCTGGACCAAGTACTCTCACCAAAATATAATAGTTTTTTGTTGTACCCAAAAGCTAATGGAAGCACTAAGCCAATCTCTTGTATTGAAAAAGTTGAAAACAACTGCTCTAAGTAATACTTTCTTTTCTGTTTCCGTGAGTTTACATTGTGGAAGCTATGACTTTCATGAAGTTAAAAACATTAGTAATTGGGCTGGTATTGGAAGATATGATTATAATAAGCAGATTATATCAAGTACAGTGGCGGCGCCAAGGGGGGCTTGAGCCCCCTAAGAATGAGCCAAGCCCTCCTCACCCCCCAATATTGTTACCTACATATATTCATGAAATATGAAAAACAAAATCGTCGTTATTGCTTAACAATTAACATCAAAGAGACATAGATCTGTAGAACTCAACGTCTTCATTAAGACGGAAGTATGTGTTATGTGTCCCATAGCAACGTACTAAATGTACTGAAACTCGTGCACTGTATTGCTGTTCCCTGTGTAATGCCATTCTATCTTGAGCTTTGACGAAGATTAGACAACCATGCTGATTTCAAGTTACAACAGAACAGGTGCATTGTTTTGAATTAATATTGACTATAAACACAACATGATGAAAGATAGTTAGCCTTATAGTGACCTTACTTTTCCTCACAGTGTATTAACTTCACATGGGATAATTCGTTTCTGCTATGTAAACTATGTCTTTATGTTACATTTCTTTTTTATTTGTAGCTTTACTCTTAATGGTATATTAAATGTTCAATCTAAGCTAATCTTGATTTTCTTTATTATTATGTATTACTTTGGGTGGAATTTAGGTGAGCTTCCTCTTTTACATGTACACATATTTTCATAAACAGATTATTTCTAATTTGTAATAAAGAATTATTAATCAGAGTATGAGTTTCCAATGAAAACTGCATTGAAAACGCAGTTCAAAACAGCACACCTTTCTGAAATGTACCTTGGTATTTACATTATTATAATTTACCATCTATACTTCATATTGATAGCATTTTGGGAAGCCCCTCCACAGTTTACCTCAGCCCCCCCCCCCCAATGAAAATGTCCTGGCGCCGCCACTGATCAAGTAACAGGTTTCAGTTTGGAAGGATGAAAAGTTAGGGGGATAAGGGTGTAACGGGGGATCCCCCCGGGTCTGGGTTTATCAAGGGAACCATACAAAAGCTCGCTAAACTGACTTTTCAGAGTGCATGGAAACTTTCCCTTAAAGAAGGCTCGAAAAGTTTCATTTTATAGCTACATAACATTATGGGTGCCCATGTATATATGATTACCTTATGGTCAAGAATAACACTAGGAGGCCCTAATGAAAAACACAAGGTTGTTGTTGTAGGTTATTCTCTATTACAGCACGTGGACAGTATAGCCTGTAGTGAGAAAGGGGTTAGATTATACTATCTCGAAGAAGATGTAAAAGATATAACTGACTAAGCATATAGTAAAGTATACTAGCAGTAGTGTAGCCTTCGCAGTTTACATAGAAGCTAATGAAGGATATGTCTGTATTTTCTGAAAAACTTTATTCGTTCCTCCAAACAGTTAAACTTCACATGGACGACAACTCTTAAACACAGAATAAAACATCTAAAGAGAAAACCTTTAACAAAGGCTTTGGTCTGAATTTCGCGCAAAGCTACACGAGGGCTATCTGCGCTAGTCATCCCTAATTTAGCAGTGTAAGACTAGAGGGAAGGCAGCTAGTCATCATCACCCACCGCCAACTCTTGGGTTACTCTTTTACCAAAGAATAATGAGATTAACCGTCACATTATAAGCTCCCATGGCTGAAAGGGCGAGGATGCTTAGTGCGATGGGGATTCGAACCCGCGACACTCAGATTACGAGTCGAGTGCCTTAACCAACTGGCCATGCCGGGCCTGCCGCTTGTTACGTATTATTCATTTCGGACGAATCTCTGATTTATTATATTACATATACTAATGTATTACTATTTCATATAATCGAACATTTGAATTTCAATTTAGAACTTAATTAATTAAATGTTAATAGGTATTAAATTTATCATATATTTCAACAAGACTGATATACAGAATTTTCTTTTCTAATGCAAATATATTTTAATATACAAATATAAAAATAATAGCATTTATAATAACGGTTATTACTGATAGCTATTACAAATGATGGTTTATACAAAAGTTTTACATATTAAATTAATATTAAACAATATTAAATCTTATATCCGGTCTATAACTGAATATATTTTATCGATAAAGCAGGTATCTTGTGAGAGATGTCCAGCTAATGTGCAGTCATTTGTAGTTTTTGTTGTGGGTTTCTTCCTGTCTTGAGACATATTAAAAATTGTCACTTAGAACCAAGTTTCTTTTTGATGGCTCAACATTAACTTGAGAGCTCATAACAGATTACTTACTGTTCAGCTTTGTACTTGAATCCATTTTAGTCAAAAGTATACTGTTTGTATGAACATACTTTTCATGAACACTATTAGACCATAGTGGGTTATATACCGTCATATGCAGGAGATGCAAATTAACCAAATAATTTAAGGGACCCTTACATCATACCTTGCACTTGTTGGCTTATTGGACGGTTCAGTTCTCCACAGGATTAAGTGTTAGAACGCTTCACCTACAGCTATATTCTAGTCACTGAGCTGCTCTACATTCAAGTGCGAAGCCATCAACACTCAACAATAAATGTGTTGCAGAATTAACTTTCACTGCCAATTTATTCTGTAAAGTTAAAGCCGAATGTAATCCGTCGATAGTAAGTATTTTAATACCCAATTTTGGGGTTTAAATTATATTTTTATAACCCTGTTTTAAGTTTATTAACGTATGGTCGTTAACTTCCGCTACTACTTTCTTAGGTAAAAGTAGAGATATAGTAACCGGTGCTTACTTTGTCTAGCAATTTAAAAAGTAGACGTTAGCTTGTCTTAGAATTTAAAAAAAAAAAAATCAAATATACTTTTTTGGAGCGCATTTCAACCTTCACGTGCAGGAAATCCGCCTTACACAATGATGACCTCATTTCGTGTTCTTGTTAAACACAATCAAAAGAGTGTCCTACTTGGATATTTTAGGGCTTTCAACACGGTTGATGGTGTTGGAGACCGCCTAGTTTTGAACTTGTATCTGCTGTCTTTAACGCTAGCGCCATGTCTAAGTTTAGAAGTGTTTAGAGGCTACATCCTTCTTATTTTCGCCAACAGGATTGTCACTGACCGCCTCCTCTTTGAGAAATATAGTAAAACCTGTCTAAGGCGGAATTGCACAGGACCGGGTAAAATTTCCGGCTTAGACAGTGAACATGCATTTCCTTAATTATATATATATATATATATTTAGCTGAACGTTATACTTGCTTGACTCAAGGCAAGTAAGATGTTTGTGAATAAAGTTGTTATAATGTTTATGCTATATTTATTAGAATAAGAACAAAAATAGACATTCAAAATATACATAAGTACACAAAATCTTAATCAAATTTATTTGAAGAAAGTGTCCAGTTTTAGCTGTTTCGTTTTTTTAATGGGCTTTCTCGTGCGATTAAAAGAGAACGCCAGTTCTACGGCCTTTTTATGAAGTTCATTTTCCCCCTTCATATTTGCATGCAATTTGATAGCGTTAATATAACTTAACATTTGCGATGAAGTAGGAATTTCTATTTCCTCACTATCTTTTCCATTTTGTTCATCATCTGAATCTCTCATACTGTTACCATCTTGAAATTCTATTATAGATTTTAAATTTATTTCATCAGTTTCTGTTAAAACATTCTTGTCAACGTTAACAAAACTTTCCACGTTCACAGAATCATCTGCATCAGTCTTCTCAATCAGAGTTTGGATTTCACTAGAATCGTCATAATAAACAACTTTTTGTTTTTAAAAAATGAGGGTATTTAGTGGCTTTTTTTTTAAAATGAGGGTATTAAGTAAATTTTTCCCTAAATTTTAAAATTAGGGAAGATAGGAATTTATTTTTTCGTGACAAGTATTTAAAGAGTAGAATTTTGCACTTAAAAGACAAATATATTTCTACAAATCATGAATCTAATTTAACTGCAAAAATAATGATGGCAGAAAAAAGAACAGAATTTAACCAATACTTACTGTAACAAAATATCCGAGAATTTATTAACAAATTATTAATTAAACAAGAATTTATTAATATTTAAACAAATTATTAATTAAACAAGAATTTATTAATATTTAAACAAATTATTAATTAAACAATAATTTATTAATATTTAAACAAATTATTATGTAAATAAGAAATTGATATTTAATCAAAAACATTTTTCCGCCTTACTCAGGTTCTAATCCTACTTGTTGAAAAATGAGGCAGGTAAAAGATAGTTTTCCGTCCTCGTTATGCAGGTTCCGCCATATAGAGGGCCTTTTATAAGAAAAATCTTAAAATAATGCTGCAAAATTTTGACATTTCCGACTTGTACAGGTTTCCTCCCTTTGCAGTTTTCGGCTTAGACAGGGTTTACTGTATGACGTTGTTGTTTTTGTGTATGTGATGTGACACTCTCCCATTACAGAACATATGTAAGTATTTCTAGAAAATATTGATAATTCAAACTTCTGTGTGTGTGTGTAATCTAAGAGCTCCATCCAGTGTCTGGCGCGCTCGTCTTTTCACTCATTGTTTTGTTCTGAATAGAGATAAATTACACTTTAAATTCAATTTCTTTTATTTGAATCAGTCAAATCAAAACCTCATTTTTAATAAACTAAGATTTGAGCACTTAAATATTTATTTATGCTGGAGAAAAATGTATTTAATAATTGAAAGTAAATGCTCTCGTTTTTAAAAGTACATTTTTCCTGTACGTCTAAAGGAAAAAAAAACAAAACATTTATTATTTGTAAAAGTTATTGAACCTGAGATGCGAATGTTTTTAGGTTCCATAAAACTGTCTCTGTATTACTTTATAATGAATTACAAGTGTATAAATATATATTGAAATTCGTCGTGCAAAGCCTTATTTTGCTTATTTGTTGTTAAGCGCAAAGCTACCCAAATGATCTATCTGGGTTAGATTCAAAACAGGTATGGAAAGCCTTAAGGCTTACGGCTGAGACACTGGAAAGCTTACAGATTGGAAATAGGATGAAGTCATTGTTTGGTTGAGGTTTAATAAGTGACTTAGGTGTTTACACCATTACATAATTCAGTATGCTAGTGTATACACGGTTAAAAGTTCTATTTCTACACCAAAGTACGTGGTGTGATTTGCTATTAAGGAGAGTAAGCTTCTAGTAATATGTACTAAAATCAGAGAAAAACTATTATAGATGTTTGGTGTTTTTTTACATAGAAATAATACGTACTGAGATAGAAATATCATTAACAAGTTTATTTTTGAGGTAATAAAAACTCTACTTTTTCATTCATTTATCATAAAATTAATTATAACTTCAAGAAAAAGGATATATATGGTTACCATTTGGTCTTGCTCTATGTACTTGGCGGCATCTAGTGGTGCACAATGTCACCAAACTTGATGGAAGCAGTTTCGTATAACAATTGTTCAGTTTTCTTTGTTTTTATGCAAACTACACAATGGAGATATCTCCGCTTTCTTCACCATGGGAAATCGAACCACAAATTTCAGTGCTATAGGTTCGGAAACATATTATTGCCCCATCGGAGCTTTATTCATTATTTTTGGGAAGGGTAGGATGTATCTATGCCACACTCCGTCTAAATTACGAAATCATTATATAAGATAGAGTAGAAAGTTTACTTCTCAATAAACTAACATAGATAGGCTAACGTTATATACATTGCAATTGTTTGTATATGATTTTATAGTAAAGCCATATTTGGCTGCTTACTGAGTTCACAGAGAGGAATTAAACCCCCGATTTTATCGTTGTAAGTCAGTAGACTAATAGCTGTTATAACTATTATATTATTTTAATAAAATTTTGAGTTGGCCCGGCATGGCCAGGTGGTTAGAGCACTCAACTTGTTGTAATCTGAGGGTCACGGGTTCGAATCCATATCGCACCAACCATGCTTCACCTATCAACCCGGCGGGGGTATTATTATGTGACTGTTAATCTCACTATTTGTTGGTCCAAGAGTTCACGGTAGGTGATAATGACTTTAGTTTCACTGCTTAATTAGGGACAGCTAATGCAGATGGCCCTCGTGTAGCTTTGAGCGAAATTAAAAAACAACAACAAACTTTCGGGAATAAATAAAGCTAAGTTGGCTTAATAATATTGAGCTTGTTAAAAGTTTAAAGTTTCTTTGTTTGATGTAAAGCATAACTACACAATTGGATGTCTGTGCTCTGGTCACAGAAGAGTTTTGAAACTAGGAGAAATGTTTGTTATTATTTCCTGCTTAATTAGGTCAGTGGTGTATTTCTTTTGCTTTGCGAGGTCGAAAAAATTGTTTTATATATCTTCGTTGCCGTAGAATACTAAGAATCGTATTTTATGAATTACGCTGTCATATTAAGGTCCTCCACCGATTCCCACAGAGTACGGTCTATGTTTATTCTCTTTTGGCCAGGCCATAAGTCTCTGGGCGTTGTAAAAGGGACACTCCTGAAGTATGTGTGATGGGGTCTGCATTATCATAGCTTGCCATGTCTGTTCGAATAAAACTTGCTACGAATTAAAGCTTCCCTGATTACAATGCCAGTCATTTTCCAATTTCTGCTTCAATAACGTTTTGGCTTCTCTGAAGGAAATAATGAGTTCAAGTTGGCATTTCAGGCTCTCATCTGTAGCCAGTCATTCTGATGTCTTATTACCCCAGATCCTGTAAGACAGTTCTGAAGTTCTGCGAGACCTGGTCGTTTAATTGACAGTTAGTATCCACTATGACCAGCACTATTACTGATATTTATGAGTCTGTTTGTTGTTAAGAGCCAAACTACATAATGGGCTATCTGTTCTATGTCTACCAAAGGGATAGAACCCAGAATTTTCGCATTATAAACCATCAAGGTCACGGAGGAAGAGCTGTGTAGAGTCAAGTAAGTTTATAATGCATCGCATTTCTAAATATATCATGCGATTTAATGTATCAAAAATATGGGGTTTAAAACATATTCAAACTTAATGTGATTTTGATCACATATTTTAGGCCTATTAATTCATTGTATCACAAACAACTACATTTATGGACAATCCGCTTAATTACACGTAATAATGGATAAAATGTTACAAAGATCTTCAATATTCATTTTCATTATGGAAAATAACATTAAATAATTATTTTCTATTTTAAGAGAAAGGACCGGCATGGCCAGGTGGTTAAGGTGCTCGACTCATCATCTGAAGGCCGTGGGTTCCAATCCCTGTCACACCAAACATGCTCGCCCTTTCAGCCGTTGGGGTGTTAAAATGTGATGGTTAATCCCACTTTTTGTTGGTAAAAGAGTAGCCCAAGAATTGGCGATGGGTGGTGATGACCAGCTGCCTTCTCTCTGGTTTTACACTGCTAAATTATGAACGGTTAGCGCAGATAGCTCTCGTGTAGCTTCGCGCGAAATTCAAAAAAGCAAACAAACAATTTAAGAGAACCTGGTAAGCATGCCAAGCAAATGCGCGTTGTGTGGGCTGTGGGGAGAATCACCACATTACACAGTGTACAAAACAGAACCCCAAACCCAAATGCTGCAATTGTGGGGAAGAACACACGGCAAATTATAAAGTTTGTCAGAAATATAAATCAATTAAAACACACTTATACGAAATTAAAAATCCCAACATGAACAAGCCGCCACCACCACCAACAATTAAGGAACCCACACCTACCACTCCAGCACCACAAAGTACAACTACACAGACAAACACTTACGCTGCAGTGGTTAAAAATTCATCATCCCGACAGGAAAAACCATTACCAAGTGAAGAGGAAATACCAAAACCACCACAAAATACACAACCAACAACAATTGAAACAACACTGACATCTGCCATAACTTCCACTTTCTCGGAAATAATGGCAGAATATACAAATCCCACAAACACCAACAGTCTCACAGACATAATTGTTAAAATCATATTGAAAAACATACACAAGTTCTTGCCGCAAGTTTTAACCTCCATCATAAACTCTACGAAACATGGATAACTTCACAGTTCTACACATCAATATCCAGGGTGCTCTTGCTTCCAAGAAACATGAGATTGAAGATACAACAAACTCCATAAAACCTGATGTAATTATGATTAGTGAAACTCTTCTATATAACTACCATAGATTTAAATTAAACGGCTACTCTACCATTAGACATGACAGGAAGGATAATAGAGATCCAAACAGAGAACTTTTATTATTGTATAAGACTGAACTTATAGTTCAGGAACTTACTATCCCTTCCAGTAATGAATCTATAGTTATTAATGTAAAAACGCAAAATCAGACAGACGTTACTGTGGCGGGCATCTACTGCTCGCCTAGTACAGTGTTAGATGTAAATCTATTGAATATATTGTATAATAGCAACCGTAATCTTATTATTATCGGCGACCTAAACAGTAAACATAGAGCATTCAACTGTCGTTGTTCAAACGCAAATGGCAACTTACTTTATCAATTTCTGGACGAATCAAACATGACTTTATTAAACGATGCAACACCGACACATATCTCGTACGCACACGGCACCAGTGAAATACTGGACCTATGCCTGTGTTCGTCAAATATGAGTCGCAAATTCGTAAATTTTCATGTTGGTCACGATATAGATAGTGACCACCTCCCAGTTTGGTGTATCTTCAATCTCACCCCCCACTTAAATAAAATCATAGTGAGAGACCAACTGAACTACAAAAAAGCTAATTGGCCAGTTTTCCAAACTATATTAAATGAAACCTTACCTCCAGAAGTACTACATATTGCCGCGGACGCATCAGATATAGATGCATACTGTCATATCATCTCTGAGTGTCTAAAACATGCAGCCAACAGTTCGATACCGAAACAAAACACTTCACAACAACTCATTCATGGCAACCACATAAAGATATAATACACTTAATTAAAACAGACGTATACTCCGCAGACAGTACATTCAAAATCGAAACCCCACACTTAAAACTCAGATAAACACAATAAGGAATAAAATACGAAACTTAATCAGACAACAGAAACAAGAAAACTGGGACACCTTCTGTTCCGATCTAAATCACAAAACTGATCCTAAACAATTCTGGACACATTTGAAAAGATTTACAAACACAGGAACAACAAACACAGTATATCCACCACTGGAACTGGATGGAGAAACAGCATACACTGACACAGAAAAAGCCGAGATATTTAAAAAACACCTAGAAAACACGTTCAAAACACATCATGAACCAGACATGAACAGATACTTTTATAATACAGTCACAAACTATATTGATCAAAACAGAAGCATTTCTACACCTAAATTTTCAGTCAACACTATTACACACCAAGAAAAAACAAAAGACTGGGGCACTCATCAACTGGTAAAACATATCACTGTAACAGAAGTCGTAACTGCTATTAACAACACAAAAAACAAAGCTCCTGGAGAAGATGGTATTCAAGCTATCCTCCTAAAACAAGGCACTCAGAGATTATATGAACACCTAACAGCGTTATTTAATCTCTCACTATCAGCTGGATATATCCCCGTTTCTTGGAAGGAAGCAATAATATTAATGTTCCAGAAAGAAGGAAAGCCAGCGAATAAACCAAACAACTACCGCCCGATTAGCTTAACCAGTTGTATTGGCAAAGTATTAGAGAGGATAATTAGTAATCGTCTGTCAGTTTACTTAGAAGAAAATTCAAAATTACCAGAAATTCAAAACGGATTTCGAAAAAACCGCCAAACTACAGACCACCTTATTCGACTTACAGAATCAATTACCGACAGCTTCAACAAAAAAGAATGCACTGTAGCTTGCTTTCTCGACATTGAGAAAGCATTTGACACAGTGTGGCATAACGGTTACGACATAGATTGCTTGAAATGGCATTACCCCAGGAAACTATTCGCTGGCTGTCCAACTTCCTGGATAACAGAATGTGTAAAGTAAATGTAAATGGGGCTCACTCAGGGTTCTTTTCACCCGAAGCAGGAGTCCCGCAGGGAGGGGTTGTTAGCCCTGTATTATTTATCATGTACGTGAGTAATATGCCTCTGTCGGACCTAAATTTAGGTTATGCATCACAGTTCGCTGACGATGTAGCAGTCTGGAAAAGTGCCCCCACTCCGTCAATAGCAGCAACGAACCTACAACCAGTCCTAAATAACATCGAAGAATACTGCCAGAAATACATAATCAAAATTAATATTCCAAAAACCCAAGTCATAGTATTCAGCAGACTGAATAAGCTGAAAAAAGATCCACCAAAACTCTATATGAATGGATCGCTTTTACTGACTGCTACCTCTGCTAAATTTCTAGGTCTAACCTATGACTCAAAATTAACGTGGCTACCACATATTAAAAATGTACTGATACGAATCTGGAAAAGAGCAAACTATGCAAGAAGTCTTTCAGGTAAAATCCAAGGAACATCACCAGACAACATACTTAAAATCTACAAAACGTACATTAGACCAACAATAGAATATGCATCACCTGCCTTGATTAACATAGCACCCACACATGTACAGAAACTTCAACGTATACAAAATTCTGTTCTAACTTCAGCATACAAAGTACCACGTAGCACCTCAACCACATTCATGCACAAGTATGCAAACATAGATACAATAGCTGAAAGACTCTTGCATAATTCTCTAAAATATTTCAATAAGAATTGGCATAAAAATGACTTAATGTGTGATCTCGACAGATATCACGTACATGATTTTTATAATTATTATTTTCTTTTTTAATCATTATTATTTTTTTTATTTTTTTCTCTTTTTGAATTATTATTCAAGTATTGAATAATAATAATTATTATTACTTTCTTTTCTGTGTGAGTGTTTGTGTTACTACAAGTAGTAGTAGCATTCTCTCAATCGAGAAAAAGGAGAAAAATACAAAAAAAAATTTAAATGAAAAACAAAACAAAAAAACTTCTTGTTCGTCCATGCATGGACTGAGCCCTGAAATGGACCTGAGTATGATGTTATACTTTTACTCTGGCCCAAAGCTTTAAAAAAACAACAAAAAAACCCTAAAGACAGACGCTATAATCGTTCGGGAGGGAGGAAGAGGTCAAATGTACCTGACCCTCCTGGGTATTTAACAACATCAATACCCAAATACCCACACAGTCAAACTTGGAGAACCTGGTAGTATTAGGAGTCTACAGACATACCGTTGTGCCACTGGGGGAACAAGAAATAAAAACACAAATTAACAACATTAGAAATAAAATTAGAGCAGAAATTAAACAACTAAAACAAGAAAAATAGGACAACTGCTCACAACTAAACAAACAAACCGACCATATTAAGTTCTGGCTACACTTAAAAAGATTCACAAATGAACCCACGACAAGAAAATACCAAACACTGGAATATAACCACACCTTAACACAAACCAACAAAGAAACAGCAGAAGCCTTCAAACATCAATTACAAAACACATTTAAAACACACAATGACTCGGACATGAACAACTATTACTACAATAAAATAATCAACCACGTAACAATTAACATAGAATTATATAAACCACACTTTCAAGTCAACATTATAAACAGCAACGCTAATACATATGACTACAATACCCAACTACTCACCAAAAAAATCGAACTAAATGAACTTGAACAAGCAATCAAAAATTCAAAATGGAATACAAACAAATCTTCTCAAAAAAGGCACTCCAAAATTATTTGACCACCTATTAGCCATATTTAATTTATCTCTATACTCTAGATACATCCCGGTTTCTTGGAAGCAAGCTAATATTTTAATGTTCCACAAGAAAGGAAAAACCAGCCAATAAACCAAACAATTATCGACCGATCAGCCTGACCAGCTGTGTAGGCAAAATTCTCGAAAGAATAATAAGCAATAGACTCTCCACATTTTTGGAGAATAATTCAAAACTGCCAGAAGAACAAAACGGATTTAGAAAATATAGACAAACAACAGATCATTTAATAAGATTAACCAAAACAATAATAAACAGCTTTAATAAAAAAGAATGCACTGTCGCCTGCTTCCTCGATGTCGAGAAAGCATTCGACACTGTATGGAACAATGGTCTTCGGTTCCGTATGTATGAAATTGGACTACCATATGGATTTATTCGCTGGTTATCAAACTTTTTGGAAACTAGAAAATGTAGAGTAAACATAGAGGGAACTTTCTCGGAGTTCTTCATTCCAGAAGCTGGCATCCCTCAAGGAGGGGTGGTTAGTCCTATTCTCTTCATCATGTATGTAAATAATATGCCACTTAAGGACCCAAATTATGAATACGCGTCACAGTTCGCTGATGATGTAGCAATTTGGAAAAGTGTCCCTACACCAGAAATAGCAGCCACTAACTTACAACCACAACTAAACAGATTATGTGAATATTGTGAAAAATTTATAATTAAAATAAATACAGCGAAGACACAATTAGTAATATTTTCAAAATCAACGAAACATAAAAAAGTTCAACCCCAGATCTACATGAACAGAGAGCTTCTAACGTTCAAGTTTAATTTACACTAAACTGAACCCTAAATACTTGAAGTAATGCATAAAATATGCAAACATTTTCTTATTACATAAACATGATCAGGAACCTTTCTTGACATTAATTATATGTACGGCTCATAAAGACGCCACATTCGATTTACATTTATGTTTATTTTGAATACTCGGACAAAAACCACAAATTTGAACCGCTTCTAATTTTGAGACTACAGACTAAAAATAAAATAGCACTCACTAGTATCACTTTGGAAACATTTAATCAACTAGTAAGATTTGGCTGTTACTCTTATAACGCACTCACGGCCTCAAACTCTGGAACACGATTTTGTGGGAAGGAGATATGAGCCAGGGACACTCAGATGTATATTCTGCATGCTAGCCACTATTCTACACTTTATCAATCTGAAACAAAAATTTTATACGTTAAACGATAAACTAAATATAAATAAAACGTTAATGCCCTTTCATATTTATTGGTTATTACATGTTACCCAAAGGAAAAATATCCAGAAGATATATAAGCATTTAGATATGTTAGTTTTGTTTTTTTAATTTCGCGCAAAGCTACACGAGGGCTATCTGCGCTAGCCGTCCCTAATTTAGCACCACCGCCAACTCTTGGGCTACTATTTTACCAACGAATAGTAGGATTGACCGTCACATTATAACGCCCCCAAGGCTGAAAGGGCGAGCATGTTTGGTGCGACGGGGATTCGAACCCTTGACCCTCAGATTACGAGTCGAACGCCACCTGGCTATGCGGGGCCGTTTTAAATTGACTCAATTTAATTTTTGTAGCTCCCATAAAAATATCTCGGCAGATTTAAATAAGGTTTGGAATTTTTCATGGCTGGTAAGGTATCAATATACATACAAACTTATCTATTTTACAGTAAAAGTAACCAAACATTTATAATGTAATGCCTCCCTTCTATTTGAACCTAGTTTACTAAGTGTGGGTTTATCGGTAGTCGTTTGGTATCTATACCATGAACTGTATTGATAAGTTGTATAATTTTACATTTATTAGTTGTAAGGGGCAACTATGATGTTTAAAACTGGCTACGAACGGTGGATGCTTTAACTGTACTAAACGTCAAAGGCTGGAACACCATGGTCAACGACCGTCATCAGTAGCTCCACATCCCTGTAATGAAGATAATCCTGAGGATCGAGAGTGTCCTTATTCATCTGAATCTAATGGGCACTTCTGCCATGTCAAAAGGTTTGACAAAAGCAAACTCAGGACTTGGAAATTGAAAAAAAAATCACTTATGCTCAGGAGACGAGACAAATAGACATCTAGCTCTCTAGTGTTTTAGCATCGAAGCAACAAGAAGCAAAATGTTTTCTGTTGAAGATTATAAGCACAGTACAATTTATGGCACAGCAAGAGTTGGCTTTCAAAGGTTATGTGGAAAATGTGGGAAGTTTAAGCTAGCTGCTGAAGTTTATGTTAGAGGATTTTCCAAACTCTATCGTTAACATGTAATCAGGATTATACCTGCCTTAAAATTCATAATGAGATACTGACTTCCATGAGCAATTCTTCTGTGAAAGATATTTCAAAGCAAACAAATTCTCTGCCACGCTGCAATATTCAGTGATCATTGATGGAGTACAAGATATATCTGGCACTGAACAAGAGTCAAACTGCCTGATATCTTGTGCCTCAATCTGCCAGTTTATCGTCTTTTTGTTGCAAATATGTCGAGCCAGTACTCTGGTGCAGAGGATTTTCTTAGTAAAAGAGAGTCACTAGCTTTTTATGCCCATTGTATTCCTCACCGTATTTAAATATCATTACTCAGGCAGTTTGTTTATCCTGTCCTATCGGAAATATATAAACGTCTGAGAGTTGATCTTACACCAGTTTGAAACCACTATGCCTCACAGGATGAACTGTTTGTACTCCAGCCTGTTGATCAGCGTTCAACCAATATGAGCCAAGGTCAAATTGTTTGAAAGCAACTTTTTCATCTAATGCATCAGATTCAGCAACTAAAGCAAATAGACTTCTGGAAAGATTTCTTAAGAGGAAAACGGTCCTAGGACTAACCCTAACCAATCAAGTGAGGGAGTAATTAGTGTCTGAACATCTTGCAAAAGAGAACACAAATCATTGTTGTGGGAAAGACAGGTTATTTTCAAATCAAATTTAATTAAACATTAATACTAACAATATCTTGATTAACTAAATTTTCTGTAGTTAGCGCAGTACATATTTTCAATAGTTTATAAGCATTAATATCTCAGAACACGGTTTTATTTTATTAACATAATTCAACCTGCACACAAACACCTATTATAATTGAGCTCGGACGAGTCTCCGATTTATTATGTTACTTACCTCACGTATTACGATTTCGAATAAACGAAAATGTGAACATGAATTTAGAAGTTAAATAAATGTGTATCAATGTATGTGTGTGTGCATTTCTTATAGCAAAGCCACATCGGGCTATCTGCTGAGTCCACCGAGGGGAATCGAACACCTAATTTTAGCGTTTTAAATTCATAGACTTGTCGCTGTACCAGCGGGGGACGTATCAATATGTATCAACTTTATGATATTTGCCAACAAGACTGATACCCAGAATTTTCTTTCTTAATCAAATCATGGCCAGGTGGTTAAGGCACTCGACTCGGTTCGCGGGTTCGAATCCCCGTCATACCAAACATGCTTGCCCTTTCAGCCGTGGGGGCGTTATAATGTGACGATCAATACTACTATTCGTTGGTAGAAGAGTAGCCGAAGAGTTGGGGTGGGTGGTGATGACTAGTCTGCCTTCCTTCTAGTCTTACACTGCAAAATTAGGGACGGCTAGCGCAGATAACCCTCGTGTAGCTATGCGCAAAATTCAAAACAAAACAATATTCTCTTGAATTAGTCTTACACTGCAAAATTAGGGGCAGCTAGCATAGATAGTCGACGTGCAGCTTTGCGTGAAATTCAAAACAAACCAAATCCAATGAGAGATAATTCGCAAAACTGGTATAAGTACTTTTCCTCAAATTGCTAACTTGCGTTTATTCAATGCACATATAAAAAGACAAAACTAAAATTGGTACTTAAATTATGCCTTTCTTTAAAGATTTATTGTAAATAGTGATTTTATTGAGTGTTTGTCGTTTAAACAACTCATTTGAATCTTCATCAATGTTACTGATCAGTTACGTTTTTGTTTGTTATTAAACACAAAGCTACACAATAGGTTATCTGTGTTGTGCCAACCACGAGTATCAAAATTCAGTTTTTAGGCCTATGAACCCTCAGGCTTACCGCTGAATCACTGAAGGATGATTTGTTATGTGAAGAGAACAAGAAATGTTTTAATCGTACATCAACTAATCTTTCTCTTTTTATTGATGATTATCAATAGCTAATATGTATTGATTACGTTTGTTTTTTTCTTTTTTGGAATTTCGCACAAAGCTACTCGAGGGCTATCTGTGCTAGCCGTCCCTAATTTAGCAGTGTAAGACTAGAGGGAAGACAGTTAGTCGTTACCACCCACCGCCAACGCTTGGGCTACTCTTTTACCAACGAATAGTGGGATTGACCGTCACATTATAACGCCCCCACGGCTGGGAGGGCGAGCATGTTTAGCGCGACGCGGACGCGAACCCAGGACCCTCGGATTACGAGTCGCACGCCTTACGCGCTCGGCCATGCCAGGCCCTTTATTGATTAGACTCGAATAGCTATAGTTTCCATAATTATTTTAAAGGTGTTCGCTTAGAAAATAAACGTTCTCTTTCCCATGGTACTGTTGTTCACTTTGCAACTAAAACGTGAAGAGCTACATATAATACAAGATGAAGCTTTAACGAATAAAGAAAAACAGGGGGAATCAAACTGGAAGTTACAAACAGTAATTGTGTGTGTGTGTATGTATGTGTGGTTTTGAGGTTAAGCGCAAAGACGTACAATGAGCTATCTGTGCTTTGTTTATCGCGGGTGTCAAAAGCCAAGTTTTAATATTATGATTTTGAAACTTAGGGCTGAGCCAGCGGGAGAAAAACTTGCATGAAACCGGAAATTCGTTATGTCTAAATATTTATTTATTGTGCAACAAATTTTAGAAGTACTAGCTCAGTGCAAGCTGACAACTCCCTGAGAAGGAATTGTCATAAATTTTGTGATCTGATTACACTGTGGGTTTTCCTGTAAAATCTTAACAAATAGGAGAATTAACTTTTTGTCAAGTTTGAAGGAAGTGTATAGGTTCAGGAGCTACACCTTAACATGAAATTAGTAATATTCCATCCGTTCCTGTAATTGTGTACATGTACTCTACATGTAACAGTGCAAAATTGCTTCTCTTCAGGTTTACACGCATTTTGCTGACTGTAGGGTTATCTATTTTGCGTTTCTGGTGCTTGAGTTAAAGTATTTTTCAAGTAAGTAATTTGGTAAGTTTCAAGTTTGAATATTCCTGTCTTTGAATTTGTTGATGTCTAATATGTCCAGTTACTTCATATGGTTTCTGCCAGAAACACGATATTTTATTTCGAAAAAAGTGTCCTTTTTCTGCCATGGAAATAAGAGTTTAATTAAATGGTTGTTAAAAACTGTAATTCCGTCAAAGTCAGTCCTCTAACTAATGAAAGTAAAATTAGCTGTCATCCTTCTTAAAACTGTTTCCACGTAATAATATGTGACAGAGAAATAATTCTGTTGAAGAACATGTCTGCATTTAGACATATTGAACTTACTACCACTATCCAGGCTCTGATTTTTCAACAATAACATTCCATAAATCAAAGTAGCCATTCTAAAATAATTTATTCAGGTTATCGATCGTTTTAATTACTTCAAAAAAAAATTCTTGTTTTACTTACGTTTGGAAAAATCTGGTTCAAACCTTTATGTCTACATTTGTAGCTTGCATTTCTTAAATTCTATATCATACTAGTTGCCAATAAGGCATTACTTTTGTTGCTGAGAGCAGCACAAAACTGCCTACAGTACATAAAAATAAGGCTACAACAGAATATTGTACAAGGTTATACACACGTTCCTGCTCTAAAATCCATTATTTTATTAACTAGTAGATATCTGAATTCTCTTAGGTCTTCATCAAAGTTAACTATTAAAACGAAAGCTTTAGGTTTTTTTTATCAACAACTACAATTAAATCATTTTGTTTTTACAAATCAGTATTGATAACAAACAAGATAATTATTTACACTTCTCAAAAACAAACGTAATGTTTTCAAGATACGATCTTTTCAATAAAATAGTCAAAGTAAGTTTGAAAACAAGAAAAATTTCTCAAATATATTAGTGTACAGTTTTACTAAAATAGGTAGAATTAAAGACACGATTGTTTAAAATACTATCAAAAATATTAACACAAATAATGATCAACATAGGCGTCACGATAATTTCCAAAAAGTAACAATAATAAAAGTACTAGTGTAACAGCACCCTCTGTTTTCTACTTCCGAGCCAATATTACGTTTTCCTTTTTTTTTTTTACTAATTACGTAAGTGAAAGCAAAATACCGAATAAACTTTGTCTTTTATGCGCATCTCCACTTATACAATCCCCTTTTATACCAGTGGACAAATATTGAAATTCTCGACACCTGCAATTCTGTTTGCTATTTCCGTTAACTTATCACAAACACGTGTATATTTGACATTTTACAATCAGTATCCTTCATAAATTTCCTTTATACTAAAAAACAGAAAATTTTGTTTTTGATCCAGCACGCATCTTTTTTAAAATCAATAGTGTATACAATATTTTGTTTTGTAGTTTCTCCACTTTAATGCTTATAATATCCTGAAAGAATGTTATTTCAATTATCTGCATTTTTTTCACTTCATGAACTTAATCTTATGTTTTGTTTTAGTTTGAAAAAAACAAAAAAACTTTCATTTTGATATCCATCAGTGTATAAAATAAGAATATTTGGATAGTTGTCGTGGTGAGGTTTGGGGTAAAATATCGTAATTAGGCAAGATTTTACCTAACTGCATACTTGTTGACAATTAATTCGCTTTCAAATATCTTGGAATAAGATGGCAGCAGCATTTTTAGAAAAAAAATTAAACATCATTCGCTTTCACTTATCCATTTTTGTTTTTTTATAGTTCTGTATAATTTAATCCCTTGCTGGTAATGTGGAAACCTTCACTCCCTTGGTTTAACACTCCTACGAAAAGTGGGGCCTAATAGGCCCCAGAGCAACTTGAAAGGTTATTAATATTAGGTTAATAATTTTGAATTTAAATGAAATTGCCATTTAAATCCATTAATGAATGGATTAACGAGATTCCCACTGTCCCTATCTACTATCTAGCGAAACCACAGCCAGGGGAACGGTCTTGGAGAAATCAGGACTAGAAACGTCTTTTCGTAGGAGTGTTAAAAAAGGTACAAGAAATTATGCTGTGAGGAAGCAACTCGCGTTCCTTTAGCCTTTCATGTACTTTCAATAGTCCATCTCAAGTATGGCAAGGCTTGGTGGTTAAAGCGTTGGACTCGTATTTTGAGGGTTGCGAATTCACTGAACCTTCTTGCTCTCTCAAGCATGGAGGTATTATAATGTAACGGGCATTTCCACTATTCGTTGGTAGAAGAATAGCCCAAGAGTTGGCTGGGGGTGATGTTTACCAGCTAACTCCTCTTTATTCTAGTTTGGCACTGCTAAACTAGAGAAAACTAGCGTAGATAACCCTCATGTAGTTTTGCGCGAAATTCAAAACAAGCTGTTACAGGATGTCTTCGAAATAGATCACTTCACTTTCCATGATAATTCAACAATAGAGGTTGTTTCCTTTATCTTTAGAAAACTTGATGAGGTATTACTGTAATTTGAACAGTAGAATAAAACAAGTGAACTTCCAGTTGCTGATGTACAAACTGGTTTCGCTTTAACTCCTGTTCACTTCTACCTTCCAAATATCACCCTTGAGGCCCAAAGTTGTAAACCGAGTTCAGAATCAATTCTCGGTAATGACCAGGTCCAGGTTACATTCTTTGTATTGCCACTTATATTCCTGTAATTTCGACACATAAGCAGCTAAATCACTTTTCATCATTTACAGTTGCTACAGATGATATCCAAGTATAACTAGTAATCTTTGCATCATAGCTTCTGTTTCAATGAAGACTTCTCTTTAGCGCTAGGGTGAAAACTCAACTGCCAAACTCCATGTCAATTTTGTGACGACCTTTACTTGTTCATTCTATAGTCTTTTGATTCACTGGCGAAGGTGACAATATTCTACCACACTTTACAGATATTGTATGCGTTTTGTACACATTGCTGGTAGATACCTAGCTGTGGTAAATGAAGCTACCAATTTACTATATATTATTTAAAGTGACCAACACAGCCCACGCTTGCCAGTGTTCCACTGTTAGTCCTCCAGTAAGTCTACGGATTTACAACGCTAATATCAGGGGTTCGGTTACATTCGGTAGACACAATAGATAGACACAAATGGATTTGCTGTAAAACATACACAGGCTCAAGTATCAAAAAATCTTTTGTTACTTTCTTTACAGCCATTCCAATCCATACCACATTTTAATGTTTTTTTTTTGTTCTTTTTAATTTTGGTCACAATTTTTAAAAATTTTCTAACTGTATTAATACCGTTGCAATATTTTCTCAATGTGTGAGTTTCCCATACAGAATCTCTGTTGTGAATATTTAATAGGGTTTATTGTTTAAGGTAAAAAGAATACCCATTAACACCTTTTCTTGGTCAAATGTGTGTAATACCCTTTAGAAACCTACAGTGCTTTAATCTGTGGTCAAGACAACTAAAACATACGCCCCCAAGTGACACAGCGGCATATCTGTGGTATTTCAATGCTATAAGCCAAATTTCGATAGCCGTGATGGCAAAGAACAGATAACCTGTTTTGTTGCTTTGTGCCTAACTTCAAACAAACTAAAATACACTGATGCAAATTTATTCATAATATTTTTCTAATATTATAAGAACACGTGGCCATTACTGAAAATGTTACATTATGCGAAGTACGTTTTAAATATTGTATATTTTATTGGGAGTATTTCTTTGGATTAAGCACAAAGCTACATAATGGGCTATCTGTGCTCTGCCCACCACGAGTATCGAAACCCGGTTTTTAGCGTTGTAAGTCCGCAGACATACCGCTGAGCCACTGAGGAGCTTTATTGCAAGTAAACTGAGAAATATTTTTTGTTTTCGGAATTGTTGAACTGATTTGCAAAATATTTGACTGAAATAAACATTCAGGTGAATCTGATATTTTCATGTTACTTAAACTTAACCTGTATTACTTGTTTGCTGTGGTATACAACTATTTAAAAATGTTTGGATTGTTACAGACAGTCTGCCATTCGCAAGTCTATGTTTCTGATCAGCGTCAAATTTTTTTTGGGAATATCCCTACAAATGTTTAATTTTGGTCATTTTTATAAAGTATTGTTAAAATATCCTTTTTTTTTTCTAGTTATAAAGCTGAAGATCATGTGGAACATAAAACTTTACTTATTTCTGTCAAGCATTTTCGTCTATGGTGTCACTGTTAGAATTGTTAGTGGAACAGATGTCCAATGTGGCCAAAAAATAGATCTGTGTAAAATTAACTGCTTTACTGGTAATATTGACGATGACGTTAAACTTGAATGTGCTAATATGCCACGAAATAACTCTCTCATCCATATTCTACAATTGGACTTTAAAAGACTTGTTGGTTTGCAAGTCGAACACTCTGACTTGTCAGATCTAAGACATTTTGCACACTCAAAACTTGAACACCTTCTATCACTGACTTTTATAAATTCAAAGTTGAACCCAAGTGTGCTGTGTAATATCACAGAATCTACTCCGTATTTAAAAAATCTTACCCTAATACAAGAAAATATTCAGGACCTGAAAGCAGAATATTTTGAAAATTGTAAAATTAACTTGAAAACTTTGTTAATGAATGACAATAAGATGAATAGAATTGAAAATGATGCACTCGAGGTATTTGCAGGACATTTAACAAATCTAGAATTTCGTGATAATAAATTCAACCAAGTTCCACTGGCATTACAACATCTTCGTGAACTTCAAACACTTGATCTTTCCAACAATAACATCAAATCAGTCTCAAATCAAGATTTTCTTGCACTGAATGGTCTGAAAAACCTGCAAAAGCTGGGAATGAATGGTAAGTTTAAAACTAGGATGCTATTTTTTTTAAGACTTTATAAAATTAATTGATGACATATTATGAAACTTTTTCATTACAATGAGTTCTGTTTTCATAATGAGTAGTTAGAAACAAAATCAAGATACATTTCTAACTTATGCAGTACCATACTACTTACTTAGTGTATACTTATATTTATTTATTTGAATATAAGTGAAAAGGTTTATTTGTATAATCACCTAATGCACTATGAGCATGCTACGAGATAAATGGTTGTGCATCACATAGGGATGGATTTGATTCAAAAGTATTATTAATTTTACAAAACCTTTTCCTCCATCGATTATCAACAATCATGTACCATAGTACTGTACAAGTATAATCAACATATTATTGTTCAATATATCAAATTTACACAAACCTTCTATACAAAAACTCTTTAGTTAGAAAAGAATTATGAAACACAGCACTTTGCAAACAAGGAACTGTACATTATCTCAGGGAATATTAGAATTGAAAATATAAACTATATTTTAAAGTTAAATTAAGTATAGGAGTTATGAGACTGTTTACAAAGGATAGAGTATGTTACAAACTATCCCTCACGTTTTCTTTACGGTTTGGCTCATAATTATTATATCTTCTATAGAACTCGACTGCAAGTGTGAGCTTGAAAAGGATGCTTTCTTCAAATGGGTCACAAGTAAAAAGTTTTCAGAAGTTACGTGTGCAAGTCCAAAGAGACTGCAGTTCAAGAAACTTGCTTATCTCACAAAAAAGGATTTGTGTGATAATGCTGCCAAAACCAATGCCATGGTGTCTTCAGTTGTGGGTTTTTTTATAACAGTTATGATTCTTAATTAAAAATGCAATGGATATGATTATGTAAGGTTTCAAATGAGACTATTCTCAGACAAACTATGTTACGAAGTAGATATTTTTTTCCAAAATGTGCAGTATATTGAATTAAACTCATTTCATGGCTGTTTTCCATTTGATTTACGTTTTTATCACTGTCATTATATGCAGTTTATTTAATACAAAACTCACAGAATTTTAATTATTTCTTTTCATCTTTCAGACCTACTTAGAGGTCTATTACAACTGTAGATCAAAAACAATAAAACAAACCATATGAATGGTTTTAAGCTTACCACCAATACCATATTTATTGTTTTCTGTACCATAACTTGTGCAAAACTATTAAATCAAAAATTTGTTTTCTTTTACAATTGTAGCATTTGAAGCTGAGATGAAAGTGAAACTATGAAAGAAATCTGTTAAAATAAGTAGCAAAACCACAATCATCAAAATGGTTTTCTCTCCAAAAAACAGAAGAATTTTAAAATACTGTTTTATATAAATAACTTGAAAACTTAGAGAAAAACTTGTCTAAAATATAGTGACAATAAGCAACAGAATAGAAATTCAGACCTTAAGAATAAATAAATAAATAATAATAATAAAACAAAGACTAAAACTTACCTTGTGGTTAATTATCAAAATATACAGATAAGGGTTACTTCTCACTGTGCAAAGAAAGATTACTGGGCAGTTCTAAAAATTACTATATGGATCTAAGTATTGTAAATTTATAAATAATGTGCAAAAGCTCTGATATATAGAACAATAATCAATATTTATGTTTTCTTTCTGTTTATTCAGCTGTTTTTTCAATCATTAAAATTCAGGAATTGTTGAAAAGCCTTGATAAAGATACAATTTTTCATCTAAACTGGCATACATTGACAGCTTCTCCAAACTATGTAGTGAACAGTAGTGCAGCCAGCCTATTGGGTGGATAAATAAATAAATAACATTTTCCTCTTTTAGCATTAGCTTGAGCTACCCTTCTGGCTACAGAATAAAGTGTTACACCTTCAGTGCTGTATTCCAAAATAAAAACTTCTGACATTCTTTATTCAAATACACGAGTATAAATTTGAAAAATATAATGTAATAATTTTCTTAGTGTTTCATGAATATATATATTTTTTAACTTTATGAGTTTTAAACAAACAATTGTGTTAGACCTTACTGGATTTATAGAAGACATAATACGAAGTTATCACTTACAGGTCCATACGTTTCATATTTTAATGTTACAACACGAACATCTGTTGAAAATGAAAACTTCAGTATGGCATTCCTCTCATTAATTAGTCTACAGATATTTAAGTGTTATTTAAATATATTGACGTGTATACACACACCCATAAAAAAGTAATTATTTGTCCTCGACTACACAACGTTACATATCACAGCCAGACTTATCTTGTTTCCAGCAAATATTTAAACATTTCAGGTAATCAAAATACTTTAACAGCTTATTCATTTAAAAATTGTATTATTAATTATTAGTCTGTGTAACTGTATCCAAAATACAATTGCAGTATTTTGAAATATAAAAATCTTGCTTAATGACACCAAGTAATAGAAACGTACAAATGTCAGCTGACTTGAGATAAGTTCAGACAAGTTTCTGTCTGTCAACATGTTGTAATGTACGTGCTTTTATTTCAATGCATAAGTAACAATGTTACCTGTGCTTTAACTTTACCATTTACAGACAGAAGAGGACTAAATCTTTGTGGTGCATGAGGGCTAGTTAAAGAGATTTTTCACTGACATGTCTTTTTTATTATACAATACACAAGTCATTGTTTTACTTTAACATAAAGCTACACAGTGAGCTACTCTTGCTGTGTTAGCTGTAGGAATCAACCCCAAATTCTAGTGTTAAAAGCCCTCAAACTTACTTGAAGAGAGATGAGTTATATTTTAAATTCAAAGGGTTGTATACTAATCTACAACTTGGTTAAAATGCTTCAGCAGTGTTTAAAATCTCCATCACAAACCTTGTATCTTGAGACTTTATTAGGATGAGTAATGCTATCCACTGAAACAAATAATAACCTTTAGCCATTTGAAATTAGCAATCAATTTACCATTGTTGTTCCATTAATAAATAATAAATTTATTTATACCAAGTCACCTGTATGTTTACGGTTTAAACTAACTATTAGTTATCAGTACTTGTTACCATTATTTTTCCCATTGAGTTTCATCTATTTCACTAAAGTTTTGAATGTTCTAATTTTTTGTTCCTACAATGCAGTAAAAGCCAGATTTAAAACTTTCAATATTACATCTTGGCTCTGAGAGACATTCTGAAGATTTTATGATAATATATAAAAAAAAACAACAAAAAAACATCAAGAAACTACAATTGTGATAAAAATTTGCCTAAAACTGCCAACATAGTATATGCTATTAACTACTAGCATGGATCACATATTGAGCAATCATATTTTACTTGATACAGCACTCAATGTAAATACCCACCAAACCAACTTTTAAACTCACTTACTTTGTATAAAACTACAAAGAAGACCCTAACAATGACTAGCAAGATTAATTGCAATATTCAACATATATTTTCTGACTCCTATGTTATTAGGATACTCAGTAACTAATAACGTAATGGACTTGCAAGCACTTTGTGTATAAACAGTTCAGAAAAAGATGATTAATAATTTGCTGGAGATTTACTCAGATTATTAATAATTTCAGGGCTAATGATAAAAAACAGGTTTAATCTATAGATTTTTAAATAAAAATGGGCTTTCAAAAATAATTTACAGTTATCAGTTTATACTTTAAAAATATTTGTATAGAAGTATAAAAAAAAAAAAATACTATTAATCACAATAATCCAGAAACAATGTTAAGCTAGATACCAGCTCATCACAGAGTAAATTTACATAGTAAAACACCTCAGAAAAATTACATTTACAAATCAAATAATTAGGATGTCAAACCTGAAATGATCGGGGTAGTATTTATTGAATTTACTAGAAATATTAATGTCTGTTTGGAAACATAAGAAGTTAACGCATAATTAAAAGTAGTTACACTTTTATAACTCTGTGATACTGCTCTCGCTGTTAAAATTCTGTATCATGAAATCATTAACAGACCTAAATACAATAAGTTATGTTACGTAAGGCACTATGATACCTCTAATTAGATATACAGGTTTACAGAAATCTTGACTTATCATTTGTGTCTAAAATGAAAATTCTAAAACAGACCTCTGGTCAGCTCAAAAAACTTTTTAATTATGTTTTACATCTTATGAGTTATAAAACAAATGTACATTATTAATTTCAGTAACTGAAACTTAACTGAGCTAAATACACATCATAATAAAAAGTTATATGTTTAACAACGGCTGGTATGGGTAGAGAAAGCACTGATGGAGGAGCGAACGTTTCGACCTTCTTCAGTCATCATCAGATTCACAAAAAAAAGAAAGGGTCCTGTGGTCAGCTACCAGTCAGTAACCTTTTTTTTCTTTGTGAACCTGATGATGACCGAAGAAGGTCGAAACGTTGTTCGCTCCTCCATCAGTGCTTTCTCTACCCATACCAGCTGTTGTTAAATATATAAATTTTCTCTACAAGTGAATTTTCTCATCATCAAGAATTATCATAATAAAGTATATATACTAACACAAGGTTGAGTAATTTTCATTTCATACAAATCAACTTCAGATTCATTTTTCACAGCAGTATTTTGAAGATTGTAATAAAACCACGTTTCTCTTAGACAACATTAAAAACTGAAATAACAAATTCAAAAACATTTTATTCATCAACTAAACATTTATTTAATAGTTCTATGATATTGTACTTCTAAAGTAAGTTTGTCAAAGGTACTTGCATCATTATTCATAGTACCACAAAAAGTGGGACTAGAAAAAAAACATTTCCTCGCATAAAAATATCCAATTGAAGTTATTAAAAAATGTAATTTTCAAATCTGTCAAGAGTTTATCATAGAAAAGTCAGTTATACACTTACTAGCAAAACTCCCTTACAAAGTTTATAAAGTTTCTTCCTTAGCTACTTTACAAACTTATTACAGTACCACACACACACACACACACACACACACACACACCAGTCATTAGTGTTTATTAACAATCATGCTCAGTATCAGATTCCAGAACTATCTTAAATGGCAATGACATTAGATAATTTACATTTTTATGGTAGGTTTCTTAATGAACTATAGGAGTGGATTACTTTCCATTTGTGCTCAGGCCATCATTACACCCAAAGTGTTGTCCATTCTAACCTTAAGAGCAATGTAATCCACAAAATTTAAAATGTAGTGCAATCTTCCATGTCTGAAACTCCTATAAAACAAAATTTTATATGCTAAGTAAATAATACGAGTATTATTTAATTCACGTACAACATGGGAAAAAGGTTTACAACTTTTGTCTTATTGGCACTCGAAACACAAGTACACATACACGAGTTATGTCACCTTTTGACAAAATTTAACACCACGTTATCTATTTTTACAAACAAATAAGAAACTACACAGTACTTACAAATAATAAATGTGTACTTGTCAAAATTACAAAATCTGTTAAATGCAGTTTCTTTATATTAATAAACAGTCGATGAAACTCATTAAGTTCTAGATCCACAGTTATTTTTAGACTTTTCTTTTCTTAGCTTTTGGGCTCTGTTTAATAGTTTAGTACTAGCACTAACTGGAGATTGCTGAATTTTTGATTTTTGCAGTTTTTCTGCATGACCTGGTTGATGCTTTTTATTTATTAAAGGTAATTTCTGGTGTGATATGTCTCCACTCACTACTTTCCTTTGATAGTTCTGACTTTGCTTAGACTCGCTTCGAACTGTTACTTGATCATGTGGTTCAATTTTTTTTTTCATACCAGGTCCTCGCACTGTACTTAATATAGTGTTGTGGAGAAATATTTTGTTCAGTTTCATTCCTGTTGGCTTTTTCCAACCTAAAGCACCTACCAACTCAGCTCTAGCTGCACCTCGTTTAGCTTCTTGTTGTAGTTCAGCTACAGCTTGTTCATCTAAACTGACCTGTCCACTATCCATACTGTTTGGAAAAACAAAATTTATTTAAGGATGTTGTATCTTCAGCCAGTGACATAATACCTAAAAAAAAAAAAACCTTAAAGCTACATTTATGTCTTTTAATTTTATTGTACAACATGTTCTTTGGGTTATATCCAAAAATTTCCCATTGCTCATTAAGACAATACATATATTATTGTATGTGTCAAGAAATTGTTTTTAAGATTATGTTTTAATGCAACCATAACTAATTTAGCCAACGCAAGGAAACTATCTCATTCTGTTGTTAAATATTGTGCAATGCTACACGAGGAAAAGCAATTAGTCAGCACAACCCACTAACAACTTTTATAAGGTCAAACACTTGGATTTGATTTTCACTTTTGTAATCATCTGCAGCTTCAAAGTGTCTGAAGTCGGGCACACAAGAGCTGAATACTCAGTTTATGTTATTATAAATACTTCTGGATTTTATGTTTTAAGAATCTGGCACTCCATAAAAAACAATAGTGGCCATCAATTTACATTTGTCTATCTTTCTTTATATATTTATTGTTATTACTTTCTGTAGTACTAAACCATCTGCAAATGTGAAAAACATATAATGGATATATATAATGTGTATAATGAGGGAAATTTGGAGGTTTATTTAAATAAGAAAAAATAATTATAATGTAAAAGCCTTACAATTTTGATCAAATAAGCTGACGGGTTATGTATTTCTATCAAAACCTTGCATTCTAAGTGAAATTCACCTTCTTACTCAAAAGAAAAATATTAAGATATTAAATCTATGGAGAATGTTGAAACTCACAAACATTTTGACATTTTTCAAAACAAAACAATATGGATAGTAAAGTGATAAAATTATAAACGTCTTGTGTATTATGTTTAAACACTGATTTTACGCTAAGACAACTGCACAATATGAAGTTAGTATATCTAGCTCTATAGTTTGTATTAAGCTAAAAATCTTACAGATTTTTACACTAAGACAACTGCACAATATGAAGTTAGTATATCTAACTCTATAGTTTGTATTAAGCTAAAAATCTTACAGATACACTTAATAATCGGTTTGTGTTTTGTAAAATGCAACTTAATAATAATGCAAAATACAGACATAATAATAGAAAGCATTTATTAAAAAGAAACAAAATATAAGACATAGTTAGAAATGTATCCTTGTAGTGAGCCAAGATAGGAATGTAATAATAGTAAGCATGTATTAAATGTTTCATAATCTTCAGAATTCTGTCTTCCAGTGTTGTACATAAAGATTAATGAAGACAGAATTTTGAAGATTCTGAAACATTTAGTACATGCTTACTATTATTACATTCCTATCTTGGCTCACTACAAGGATACATTTCGAAATATGTCTTATATTTTGTTTCTTTTTATATCAAACTACAGTTCTGTGTCAGCCAATAATATTTTCTCCAATGTATTAGAATTATGTTAAAATATTAAATATACCAGTATAGGTCTTCAACAAGTTAAATTCATTGGCACGTACAAAGATTAGCAAGTTAAGTTACAGTTGCATAATGCCATCAGTTACCACAAAAAATACTCAAATTCACTGGAAGAACAAAAATAACATCTACATTTATATTGAAACATGCTTGATGTAATTGCAAGATACATGAAATGTGGTTTTTATGCTATTCTAAAATTTTGGATAATGGCACAATTGTTGGCAGTTAAAAGCCTTTGCACTGCACATCTATAAAATTTTAATTGTCTAAAAAAACAAAATCTAATTACCTTAATGAATAGCAAGTCTGATAATGGTTAACAGTGAATTGAAGTAACAAATTCCTTTGACCACAAACTATAAGAGGTCATATTGCTGCACAGCTTTGCCAATATATACATGTGTGTGTATTACCTCTCACTTTTATGCTCTGCCCTTATGTTTCACTGTGATATACGAAAAAATTTAATTTCTTAAAATGTTGTTTACCTTTGCCTTTTCTGGTTATTATCAGTAGTTTGTTCTTATTTTATAGCTGCTTTTAAATTTGACACAGATTAAATTTGACATTATATTAAGATATAAATAAATTTGTTAAAACAAAATCGTATTACTCTATATTTACTGACATTATCAGAATAAAAACTTTCTTTTTCACCTACCAAGTCCATATCTTAAAAGTTCTAAGTCCATCATGTCACACAAGATGTTTTTGACTTATAATTCTTTAATACTGGAAAAACATAATACCACTTACAAGAAGCCATTATTATAACATAAACATTTATTACGTTCCCAGTTAGTTTCTCATGGTGTTATAAATATAATAACAGTACTGAATGAGATATTTCTACTGAAAATATATATTTTCACTATTTAACACTGGTACCATATTCATAATTAACATGACTTAGTAATTTAATTCTACATAAACTTAAGTGTTTCATACAGGTTTCAAGTTTCTACCACTACTAACCAACTAAGGCAATAAACAGTACTTGTACTAGCCTTCCCGTTCAGCAGATTTTGATATAGCACGGAGCTGATCCCTTCATAATTGAAAAAAATACATAGACATTTTGTGCAACTTTTAATACTTACCTCACCAAAGTCTAGGTTGTTTTCTTGATTCCGACAGTAAGTGTTAACTTTATTTTCAAACTCAAAGCCTCTGCACCATTTAATACGAGGGTCATACAGCACGTATACAGAACATGCGCAGATAACGTCATAAACCTTTCAGTGTGACCTGTGGATAGACAGCTTAAGCTATATATTGGTAATAGCTCATTTTTACTAATTTTATCTTATCAGAGGCTCTTTCATCGTCAGCAGACTTGTAAATTCGTAAAAGTTAACAGGTCTGTATGCAGGCCCATGCACAGAATGTTTAAAAAGAGATTTCTAAATTATGAAATTTTTAGATTGTTGAGTTTTGTTTTGTTTCATGTGCTGAGTCCCAAGGAATGTATAGTCCAGTATGGGTTATTTTTCGGTGGATTTCTGTTTTAAATTGTGTGTCGGTTCTTGTAATTTTGAGGTTAAGAAATGATATTTGATTGCTTTCTTCCTGTTCACATGTGAAGTTAATGTTGGGATGTATAGAGTTAATGTGATTGAAAAAATTAAGTGTGTGTTCTGTAGATCTGAATCCCGCAACAGTGTCATCTACATATCTGTACCAGTATAGTGGTGAATGTAATGCTGTGTTAATTGCTTGTGTTTCAACTTGTGTCATAAAAATATTGGCTAGAACTGGTGATACTGGGTTGCCCATGCTTAGGCCATTTGTTTGTATATAGTTGTGGTTGTTGAACATGAAGTTTGTCTTTATCGTGGTGAATTCTATGAGGGTTGCTAATTGGTTGCTGGGAATGTCTATAGTTGGGTTAGGGTCTCGGATATAGAGTTCTAAAGCTATCTTGCAGGCTTCAGTGGTTGGAACTTCTGTAAAGAGGGATATATCATCGAAACTGGCCATTAAGGCTTTATGATTAAGTTGATTTAGATTAGATTTGAAATTATAGAGTCTTTGATGAATGAGCTGGCTGATGTTACATATTTGGAGAATGCCCATGCTATGTATTTACCAAAATTGTAATTAAACGATTATGAATTATGTGGACATTATTGGTCGTAATGAACAATCTGGTTTATGAGGTTTGGGAATGCCCTATATTTGTGGTTGTGATGAAATAATAATCAGTGATGTCGAGAAAACCCACTTGCAGAGAAATATATATGCATACTGGACTATACATTCCTTGGGACTCAGCACATGAAACAAAACAAAAACTCAACATACTAAGAAACCAAATAAACACAGCCATAAAACTATGCTCACCAGATAAAATTAACGATGAATTAGACAAAATAAAACAATACTTCATCAACATCAATACGTTTCCTCCACAAACCGTAGAAAACATTATACGCACACACCTAGACAGAAAGCAAAATCAACCAACAAAAGTAAATATATCTCACGAATCAAAAAATCATATACGAAACGAAATCACGAAACCATATACTGCTGCATACCATATATTCCCGACATCAGCACACAAATAACCAACATTTGGCAAAAACTAGTAACAAAATATGGCATTCCAGTTAATACCAAATTTATTCAAAAACCAGGCACAAAACTGAGGTCTATACTATGTAAAAACTACATTGACAAACACCATACCAACATTATTTATAAAATACAATGTGATAACTGCCACGACTTCTATATTGGAGAAACAAGTAGAAAAACGGAAACCAGATTCAAAGAACATAAAAAGTCACCTTCACACGTTTTCGAACACTGCGAGTCAAATAAACACAACATAACCATAGAAAACACTCAAATACTAAATAAAGAAACAAACATAAACAAACGCAAAATTAAAGAAGCCTTACTTATACAACAACTTAAACCCAAAATAAACCAATATAAAGGAACACCTTCAGTGATGTCGAGAAACCCATTTGTTGAGAAATTTATATGCAAAAACGGCTCGTTTGGGTTGAGAAAATATTTTACATAGAAGAGCGAACGGTGAACCTGACGATGACCGAAGAAGGTCGAAACGTTGTTCGCTCTTCTATGTAAAATATTTTTTCAACCCAAACGAGCCGTTTTTCCATATAAAAAAGGAACACCTTTATACCTATATTAAATATAGTAAAATAAATAATATAAAATTATATATTCAAACATCTAACATCGCCCTCTACATTCGGACACTCAGTTACACAACCCCTTTCAAACATGTGGTCATCTTCCGGTCAGTTACCTCTTTCTTTCCTTGTGAACCTGACGATGACCGAAGAAGGTCAAACCGTTGTTCGCTCCACTACATAAAAATTTTCTCAACCCAAACGAGCCGTTTTTACACATATATTTCTATACAAGTGGGTTTTCTCGACATCAAAGGCAACTATCATCACCACCTACCGCCAACTCTTGGGCTACTCTTTTATACCAACAAATAATGAAACTGACCATCAAATTATAACGCCCCCACGGCTGAAAGGGCAAGCATGTTTGACATGATGGGGATTTGAACCCGCGATCCTCGGATAACATAGAATACAACACTGTAACTAACTGCAAAGTTGCTTTTACCCCAGAGAAAGTTTCGCATTAGATTTGCTAAGCCAAAATAAAATTTAAAACTTCTTTCTTATCTACATATGATTTTTTTGAATATCTGAATTAGTTTTGAAAACTTATTCTGTATGAACAGTGTCGCAGGTGAGACAACAACAAATTAAAATAGACTTAAAATAAAACTATAAATAAGAAGGGTTTGAAAAGTTTATTTTTACTGAATTATTTCACATTTGGTAAAATCATGTGCCACACTATTCGATAAAAGTTAAAGCTTGCTTTTCGGTGCCAAATAATTGGCAAATCCTGACTGTAAATGATAAAAAAATCCCTTCCATAAAATCTGAGTTGTGGGATGGTTCAATGAAAAATAATGTTTTATTTGTTTGTAGTTAAGCACAAAGTTACACAATAAGCTGTCTGTTCTCTCCCACCACAAGTATCGTAGCCCGGTTTCTTGTGTTTGTAAATCCGGAAGGGGACACAAAACGATACACAATGATAAATAACAGTGTGATACGAAAGTTATTAATACCTACTGATTTGCATATAGTAGCATAAATTTTGCGCAATTCGGTAAAATTTTAAAGTTTGAAAATATCCAAAGGACAACAAATATTTATTGTCGGTGAAGGACAATTTTGCATTCAGTAAATCACATTCTATACTCTTATGCAAAATGTAAAATTCGTTTCATGATATGCCCTGTATGGCCAAGTGGGTTAAAGCGTTCAACTCGTAATCGGAGGGTCGCGGGTTCGAATACCAGTCGCGTCAAATATGCTCTCCCTTTCAGGCGTAAGGGCATTATAATGTGACGATCAATCCCAATATTCAGTGATAAAAGAGTAGCCCCAGAGTTGACGGTGGGTGGTGATGACTAGCTGCCTTCCCTCTAATCTTCCCTCTAAACAAAAAAAAAAAAAATGTTTGTTTGTTTTGAATTTCGCACAAAGCTACACGAAGGCTATCTACGCTACCCGTCCATAATTTAACAGTATAGGACTAGAGGGGAGGCAGTTAGTCATCACCACCCATCACCAACTCCTGGGCTACTTTTTTACCAACGAATAGTGCAATTGACCATCACATTATAACGCTCCCACGGATGAAACGGCGAACATGGTTTACTCATTATGAATAAATCAGACGTTTTGTGTTATGTAAAGATTATTGGATTCACACACTTCTATTTATTTTTCAACATGAACTAGTCGTTGGATAAATATCTTGAACGATAACGAATGTTCATTGATCCCACTGGAAGTGACAATCTATGATCAATGCAAGTATACAAGTTGTGCTCTTTGTTTTGATTAACTAATAAAGATGTTTTTTTGCATTTTACATAATATGCTCCATATTTTCATTTTCTCAACTTAAAATTCACTCATTTAATTAAATTCATATTTGTTTTGTACTTTTTCTGATCAGTTTTCTCATTAAACAGTGGATCTGTCAAATACTCGTGCAGAAATCAGTTTTAGCTGAGAATGCTGTAAATATAATCTAACAATACAAATATATACAGTATATTGCAAAGTTTCCACCTATTATTATCGTCTGAGCTTGTAATCACGAAATTTTTAAATGGAACCTCATTTTAAAAACTACACAATTTCTTCTAAACTGACCCAGCATGGGCAGGTGGTTAAGGTTTGAATCCTCGTCACACCAAACGTGCTCGCCCTTTCCTCCGAAGAGGCGTTATAATGTGACAGTCAATTCCATTATTCGTTGGTGAAAGAATAGCCTAAGAGTTGGCGGTAGGTGGTGATGACCAGCTGCCTTCCCTCGAGTTTTAAGCTCCTAAATTAGGGACAGCTAGTATAGATAGCCTTTGTGTAGCTTTGCGCGAAATTCCAAACAGACAGACAACTCCTGACTGAGAAAGCTGAAAACACTGATATTGTGAGATGTTCAAAGAAAAGTTAGTAAACCCCTTTCCCACGGCAACCCTAAAACAGTCCAGATTATTTGAAATATTACAAAATTAGTCTCTGTGTGATCAACGTGGTTTAAGTTGACTTTAGAGTAAATGCATCTGTTCAAACCACAAGTCACTGCAATGTGGTCATGGACTGACTTGCAAGCAGGCCGAGTGCAGTTGTTTCGGCTTAGCCGTTGGAGTTTTGACTAACACTACCCGCTCTTACATGAAATATTTATTTGAAGTTCGGATGCAGTGGGCGAATGGAGCACACAGATACCAATGCGGGGCTTCACGGTTAAAACAAAGATACTTGAGACTAAGACTTCCAATAACAGTTTCATTTAAGTCATCAAACAATTGATATTTACACAGACATATATATATATATATAATTCATCTTTATTCATGTTTGGGCCTGGCATGGCCTAGCGCGTTAAGACGTGCGCTTCGTAATCTGAGGGTGGCGGGTTCGCGCCCGAGTCGCGTCAAACATGTTCGCCCTCCCAACCGTGGGGGCGTTATAATGTGACGGTCAATCCCACTTTTCGTTGGTAAAAGAGTAGCCCAAGAGTTGGCGGTGGGTGGTGATGACTAGCCTGCCTTCTCTCTAGTCTTACACTGCTAAATTAGGGACGGCTAGCACAGATAGCCCTCGAGTAGCTTTGTGCGAAATTCCAAAACAAACAAACAAACAAATTTATTCATGTTTATCAAAAGTAATCATTTTAACTCTACTAACATAATTACTAGTGTTTAAAAAATAATGGCATTATAATACTTACAAAGAGCTTGGACTAGAAATGGTGTTTCTACTAACGGTAAGAAAACTCTTTTCTCCTTCATCTTGAATGTTCAGATCAGTCGGAGTGTTTGCTAAAGTTTGAAGATATTGTATATTGTCTATTGTAGCGTCTGTTCTAGAACCTTTTATACTATCTGATTGGGGAATTGTTGGGCTAAGCATAGTACCATGGTGTCAGCTGACTTTCTGTTGGTGATTTCTAACGTTCGTTAATTACGAATAGTTCCCACTGACGCGTCATCAAATGATCAAGACTTTTCTCTTGTTTACGGACTTCTAAGTTTGTTAGTGAATCATCCAAGGTTTTCTTGGTTTCAACGTCCAAATTTGCTTAATCCCTTTTAACGTGGATATCGTCAATTCACTTCAACTCAAACACACAATGGACATTTTCTCATCATCAGTTAATAGTTTGCATAACTCCTTTCAACGTTGATAGTGTCTATCTGTTCCAATTTAAACAATTAGAGGATGCCGTTTAGCGGCTTTCTCTGAATCTCCGTTTTAAATGGCTCCTCTCTTACCTTCTATAGCACCAGTTCATCTTAAACTTAATATTATTTGATCATACGGCGACAAGTTTCTCGGCATGTTACCTTGAACTGTCGTTATTCTATAAACATCAGTGCTTCATAAACATATTTTCTTATACTTTATTACTTCCTGTTTACTAAAATAATTATTCGAGGCATCTAGATATCTAGCAATGTCTTACTCTTCCCTCCTAAAGAAAAATTATCTTTGATAAAAATTTCATCACCAAAGCTCTTTGTTTCCATCCTTCCATCTATACATCGGTCATCATTTACTATTCTTTCATTAATACTATGTCAGTTACACATCATCTATTAAAAGCTTTATTCATGTTAATATTGATTAAAGTAAGATATATGAAATTACACAACTCTGAACTATACCATTTAACTATATATTATTTCATAATACAAACAAAGCAAAATCCATAAAATATAATAAAAAATAGAAAAGAAAATCAGTATTAGTACACTTATTGTTATTACACTAACTTCAATGATGTATTCACGTGTTTTTTTTTTCCTTTTATATCAATATGTTCTTCTTCTGCTTTCCTTGAAATTCTTGTCGGAAATATTGAAATACTGCCTCGTTGCTATTGACAATCAACCCATATAATGGCGTCGCTTTCCATTTTTCACAATGTTCATGTGGACACGCATGGTAAATACATGTTACCAGGTCATTGATCTTCATTCTCTTATATACTGGGCACCCAAAGTTCTCCAAAGGTATACATGTTACTTCTATTTCTGTAGTGGTACAGTTCTTTTCTAAACCTTTTGTGTACAATTTGTTTTAAGTTTGACACACGTCCTTACACACTGCCACTTCGTGAGGAAATTCATATTCGCCTTCCTCCCAGATTAGTCCATGAAGGTAGGTGGTACACCACTCTATATGAAGGTATGTGGTACACCATTCTGTATGAAGGTAGGTGGTACACCACTCTATGTGTAGGTATGAAGGTAGGTGGTACACCACTCTGTATTTCTTAGATATTCTTTCTTTTATTATTTACCTCGAAACTAGAGCTTTGTAACAATAATTCTCAGTCCAACTGGTGGTACAGTCGAAAATAGTTAATTCCTTGAGGAAATATTTGCCTTCTATTCGAAAATCTTTTATCTCTACTATCGCTGCCTTGGTTTTCCTGTAACAGAATAATTTTACTTGACTTTAGGGGTCTCTAATGCAGCTTTAACTATGTCTTGTTACAGCATATCGAATCACGATCAGTTTTTGAATCACTTGGATTTCGTCTCGGACTGAAGACATCAATTAGTCACGCACTTCACTAGTTTATACATACTTCACACTTCGGTTTATCATTCAACAACATTCTGTTCACGTTGTCTTTTTCTTGAATAACACTGTCATAATGTAGTAATGTCAGTGTCCTTGTTATCTGTCATTAATTTACTGTTCTGTGATAATATTTCATAACTTTTTTGCAGTTAATTAATCTTGTTTTTCAGACACTGGTTCTCAAACTCTTCGTTTCTGAATTCTCGAACATTCTTTCATATAAATCCTATTATTTTTTCTAATAATTTTGATTTATTCATTTTATGATCAGCTAACCTCGTCAATTGGTTAAATTAATTTAATTTTGATATCAAGTTACATTCTAATCAAATGGGTTATCATCACATAATTCAACCACTTTAGTGGCCTTTGAATAAGACAACTCTCTATTGTTGCCTGGCCCTGTTCTGGTTTAATTTTATTTTTGAATTTACACAGCCCATCTAATTTCCAAAATGTCATTGAAGCTAATTTTCCATGTTATGTGTATAACACTATACTTACTAATATTACTACCAAGCATAATGTTATCATTACTTAATTAGTCAACTTCCATTTATCTAACCTACTTCCTTCTGCTGTAGCTCTAAAGGGGTCTACATGTAGCTGAAATTCCTTGATTCTTAACCCTATTTTCTAGCGGGAAAATTTCGGATTTTATCTAATATATTTAAGTTCTTTAAGATCTGAATCTACGTTTATGTTCTGAATTAATTGTGACTCTTGTATAGTCAATAGCTCTTGCCAATCAGGTACCTTTATATTTAACGGAATTCCTGTGTATTTAGATTTACTTCTAAAACTAGAGGGTAATGTTACTCCTTGGCTATGAGCAGAACAATTTCTAGCCAATCTAAGATATCCACTATGTAATTTAATTACTTCAGTTCGATAATCAAACTGATTTATATTTGATTTAGGGCATACTACTGATAAGGTAAGTTCATCTTTTACATTAAACAACCAAGTTTCCGGGGTCTTTGTTCTATAAAAGCAAAATGGTTTCGGGATAATTATTCTCTTTTTACATAATTCAGTTATCTTTAATTCCTCCAAATATTGCATAACTACAAGTCATAGTGGGCACTGAATATATTCCTGAACTACGGTTACATACTTTAATGTGTCCTATACATTTTAGCATATCTCCCGTTATTTCCACGTAATTACGTTGATCACTCAACACTGCAAGGTATGGGTTATTATTTTCTACAGTTAGAGTTAATGAATGGTTTAATACTAATGTTAAGGATATAATTTTATATAATTTAAATATTCTATCAGTTGCTTTAAAAGGTATCTCTATAAACATTCTAAGTGTATCCCTCACTGCAGCTGTCTTTACATGTAAATCTCTTCACTATGTGTAGGAATTACAAATTGTAAGTGTGAAGATACTTTTCTTTTACTTTTATCTAGCACTTTCCCTAATTTACACCAGGGTAGAAAGTATGAACTCAATTTTCTGTCTGCAGCTACAGACAATGCTTGTACTAACTTAGCTAACTCAGTCCTACTATTCCCAACTGTAAATGCTAATTGTTGTAAGTTATTCTGAATTCTAGAATTGAAAACTAACAGTTCAATTCCTGGCTTATGAAGCTCAGTCTGTCTTATTCTAGTATTATCAAAGCGTTAGTAATATTTACTAGTGCTCTAGACACTTTTCTAATCTCCAGATCATGTAACTCCAATGCATGATTTAAAGAATTCATTATTGTCGCTTGTTCTCCTATTAAATTAATTATTTCTTTAGATACTTGTCTCTGATGTTCTACTTTCTTATGTAATTAATCTAAATCATTCGTGGTTGCGGTTCCGAACAGAAATTTTAAGACAATTTCACCTGCATTTATTAAACCACGTTTTTGTCGGGTCCGATCTGAAATTGAAACGCTATCCTTAATGTCTTTTAACTCTAATCATAAATCATCTATCTGAACAAGGTATCGTCTGACTAATGTCTTATAATTCTTAATTAATCCTTCTTGTAAATTTTTTACTAAACGTAAAATAGCTGTTCCTTGATTTGCCATGTGGAAAAAGTTAATATCCTGAAATGGCCCAATCAGAATCATGGCTTGGATCCGATATAAAATATATGGAGAAACTTCAAGATTGCAGTCCATCAAAGATCTTCAGTGAACTTGATCAAAATGAAGAAATTATGTCAAGAGGAATGAGCCAAAATTACATAATTTCATTGTGTAAAATAGGTAAAAAATAAATTACAAAACTCATAGCAGGTTTTGCTAAAGTTAGGTTTTCTGTAGACATAACAGGTTAACTTTCAATGTTAGCTTTGATTAAAAAGTTTTAATTTAAAAAATTGTTTACTTCATTTGTATTTCATCAAATTGTAACATGTTTTTATAAGAGTGAACTCTTTTGCAAGGCACACTACACATTTATTGTCGCAGTATGTATAAATTCATGATGTCTGTATACCACAACTTTTGAAACTTAATAAACAACATATTTCTTGAATCCGGCACAGATAGCCTTCGAGTAGCTTTGCGCGAAATTCAAAAACAAACAATCTTGAATCCATCATTAGTTTTAATAATCTCAAACACACAGAAGGCATATCATTATTTAAGTTGTCCCCCGCTAGTACAGTGGTAAGTCTACGGATTTACGACGCTAAAATCAGGGATTCGATTCCCCTCGGTGGGCTCAGCAGATAGCCCGATATGGCTGCGCTATAAGAAAAGACAAAAATTATTTAAAAAGACAAAAAATTATGATTTTTTTTTCTCGTAGTATTGTGTGTGTTTTTTGTAGCAAAGCCACATCGGACTATCTGCTGAGCCCACCGAGAGGATCTCGTAGTATTAAATATAGATATATATCACTTTAAAACATTGTGTTCCACCAAAAAGTATAGTGAATAAAAATAATGTTTGATTTAAATTTTTAAGTTGCAATTTTAGATTTGTTAAAATAAAAATAGTGTACCAACTTTTGAATTTGTTATTCTGTTCTCTATATTAAAATAAGCGAAAATGTTTCCCGTTGGTACAGCAGTAAGATTTACAACGCTAAAATTAGGTGCTCGATGGACTCGGTAGATAGCTCGATGTGGCTTTGCTATAAGAAAACACATTTTCATTAAATACACTTTTCGCTTATGTGTGTGTGTGTTTTATTGTAGCACAGCCACACCAGTTTTTCTGCTAATCCATCGAGGGCAATCGAACCTCTGATTTCAGTGTTGTAAATCCGTAGACCTACAGGTGTACCAGCAGGAGACATATAATGAAAGAGAAAATGCTTTAAACATAAATCACTGATTTTCAGGAGAAAAATATCTGGTTTCAGTTGTCACGATGTTAAATGTTTGACTTTTAAAGTAGAATCGAACTTATCCAAGTTCTCTTATCCAAGGTGCGAGGTAAAATTGTGTCACAGTTGCAAATTATAAACTGAAATTATCCGGATTATAAGATAACGTTGATAATCTGGTGTATTTTTAAATTAAAAAATTATTTAAAACGTTTATCAAATCAATTCTATGTCAATATGATATGTATGATTATCATTTCATAGTATTTATACGTTTGGAATGAAAGCATAATTTTGTCTTAAGTGCATGTGATCTGGGGTTGTAGGCGTCTAACCTAGAATAATGTATTGTACTGAGACTCACACCTAATTAAGTATTATAACTTTTAAATTAAGTTTGGTAGTACATAATAATAGAAATTGTAACGAAGTAAAACAGCTACCATAAAAATTACTTGTTTAAAACCACTTTCAAAATGTTTGAATATTAACAATTCCAAGTTCACAGTATTTGCTGAGCAAAACTAAAACGTATTGTACTTATTAAACCACATAAAGCACTGTATATGTGTCTATGAAGTGAATAAAAATTTCATAGTTTCAACGAATTTATATCTAAGTAAAGAAGCAAATGATTTTCCCAGACAAGTGTACAGAAAAATGACGAACGTTAATTATTGCCTTAATACTCTTACAAAACTCATCGCTTTTGGGTTCTGACGATTCCTTTCTTGAATCGAAAAAGACACTAATATATATGTTTATAATACGGAAGATGCACTGCTTTAAGTACATAATTGTAGAGATCCTGATGAATGATAAAATCACATTAGTGTATCTCAAAACGTTTGTTATGAGTATTAAAACGTATTAAAATAAGGTAGAGAACAACGTTTCAACCTTCTTAGGTCATCTTCAGGTTAACCTTAGATGAAGATTACCTAAGAAGGTTGAAACGTTGTTCTCTACTTTATGTGATAAAAGTTTTAATACCTGTACCAATCGTCTTGAGATACATTTTTACTTCAGGTGGGTTTCTCGTTATCACGAAGATAAATGTGTTCCACATTTGGTATTGCTGGCGCACAAAATTATAGTTCATAAAAATTAAACAAACAAGTATAATTAAAAATTTCATATAGACAATGAGTGTTCGATACATACATAAGCTAGCTAGTTATAGTAATATAAAAGGTTATAATGCTACAAAAATATTGAAATAAGAAAACTAAAATTGTCAAAAGTGAGTTACTCAACATTAAAAAAGTATTTGTTTTCTTTCAGGCTAATGTAATTACAGTGTTTTGCTGATGCAGGCATACATTTTATTAAATCTTAAGTAACCCTGTTTTTATAGTTTTAACTTTCTTGTTTTAATACTTTTTGTAGCATGAAAAATTTCTATATTACTATTGATAGCTAGGTTACGTATATATTGATTCCTACTTGTATTTATATTATTAATTTTTTCATTACACTTGTTCTTTTTAACCACGAGGGGTCAGCGCAACTTTTTTATATACTTTTATTATTTTGCAGATACTTGTCATCGTTATTTAGTTTATCTATGGATACTTTTGAAAATAAATGAAACATTTTAAATTAATATGATTTTGAAATGACTAAGACAGGAATAACACGAAAAATTGATATTTATTTAGCCAATCACAAGTAAGTAGCTTAAGCCATACGAAGATTTGAGATGACTGAGGAGAATGTTGAAGATCCTTGTGAATGGGAAGAGCCTTCTAGTTCGGTATCTATTTTTAGTTATTGAAAGCTTTATGTAAAAATAATGGGTATTTTGTTGAGCAGAAAAACCATTGGTACCCTCAGGTATTTCTATTTGTACCAAATCATTCTTCGCGAAGAAACTTTCAAAATGGCGGCTGTGTCGATATACTTGCCACTGGTGGCGCTGCCTGTAACCAATTTAACACGCGGTAAATGCGAGTTCACGTTAATGTGGCTGAAATGTGTATTTTTGTGTGGTATTGTAAATATTGTATGAAATAGGAATGAGTTGAAAGGTAGTATATGGTTGGTTCACCAGTGACATTGTGTGATGGCTTTAAGTGAGTTAGAATTGAAAAATTGCACCATTAAGTTCATATTTTTTTATATTTATAATTTGTAAGACGTGTACTGCATGATATTATTTATTTCTCTTGTTATGGATCATGTTTCTCGTGAAACTGAAATATGAAACTAAAGTTTTGGTTTATAACTTTCCTACGTGGTGACTTCCAGGTTACAGTTATTTGTTGATCTAACGACAAATGTTGAATTTAATTCTCTAAAACGATAAGATTATTTGGAACAAACGTTTAACTTGAACTAGTAAAATATTACTGTCATACATTATAATATTTAGAAGTCACGTTAGATTACTAGTACTGGTTTTAGATAAATCATATTTATCAAGTTAATAGCACTTGATACTAATGAAAACTAATATTTATCATATTGTCACATAATTTCAAATTATTAAAGATAAAGAAAATGCCAAATAGTTCTTGCTAAAGTGCTTATCATTTAAACTATTTTTAAACATGCCACAGCACTAAAATATAGTAAGCATTTAAAATTTGTACTGTTCCATTAATAACATTCAGTAAGTATTGGGGTAGAATAATAATTGCTTTATGCAAATTGCAAGAAAATTTCAAATCATATTTCATGATTTTTTTAGGATATCCATTCCAATATAATAATTAAAACTAAAATTATGTATGTGGTTGTAACCAAGTGACTTTTAAAAGACTTTGAAATTATTTGTGTGTGATATTCTTTGCAAGCCTGTGATTTTGTTGGTTACATATGAATCACAAAAAAAAAATTAATGTTAAAGTTCCATAAATTACCTCCATATTGTATATTTTTCATAGGAAATGAATGATGTCATCTAGAAAATGATTTAAACTTTAATTATGTGAGATTGAATCTTGAGCTATTTTAACTACAAATACTGCATATACATAACATAATATATTGAAATGAAAGAAGTAAGTTTTATTAAATAAGTTGTAGATGTACATGTAATGAAAAAGTGGTTAGGCCTTATCACTTCCTATAACCCTGCAGGCAAAAGCATACAAATGCTTGCTACAAAACAGTATATGAATTCCACTGGTAGTTAATGATATGAGAACAGTGGTAATTAGAAATCCAGTTATCAGTCCAGCATTAACTCATTAAATAGTTGCAAATAATATTTACATGTCAATATTATTTTTTTTTAAGAATCCACAATTGACTACTTTATTAATGTATTTAATTGAAAAATAAACTAACAACTAGTTACAAAAATAGCTAAATGTATTATTTGATTAACTACTGATTTGTCTTTGTCTTACACTGGGAAGCAAAATACAATGAATGTTTATTAGTGGTTTTAATATGCAAAGTGGCGGTGTGTTACGTGTTGTCTTTTTCATTTTCTGTTGTTAAGTAAATGTAAGTACATTTGAATTTTTTAATAAAATTTGTGTACAGTGAATCTTTTTCCATTTTTTTGAAAAGACTCAGCTCACAGAAGGATGTCGTTTACCTGTTCGTATGAAGAATACAGATGATTGGCGTAAGTAATGAATATTAGAATGTTTAGAGAAATGTTTGCATACAAAATACTACCTGTGTAAAAATAGAGGTATTTTTCATACCTTAGGTAATATCAGCTTCAAAGCACTTAAATTGTGTTTTACACATGTTCTAAAGTTAAAATTTAATTTCAAGAAAATGTATATATTGTAGGGAGTATGGTTATTTTTAAAATAACTTTTAGTTTGTTAACTGTACATATGAAGCAGTGTATTGATTAGTTTATTTTCAGTTGTCACAGTTGAATAATATTAACTTGTTTCTCTATATACCAAATTAATTGGGTAATGACTTGTAACTGCCTCTTATTCTAATGTTAGACAAATGTTAAAATGATGATAGTTTAACCTTTTCACTACAGGCTCGATATAATATACACGTTAAGTATTTGCACTGTAACTTTTCATACAACGTGCGTATCTTCGTAAAATTTGGTAGAATTTTAGTAAAGGTTACAAATATTTTGTGTAAAAAAAAATCGATTTTTATTAAAATATTTTTACTAAATGTTTGTGAAAATGGTCTTTTTTGTTACTTGTCTTAGTGCAAAGTGATTTCATATTATGATTAAAATTTTTTGTCACAAAAATGTCTTGTATTATTTGCATAATCTCTAGAACCTCCTAAGTAGATTTCAAACTTTTGTTTTCAGTAAGACTTTATATTTTGTTGTTATCTATACTCTAACTATGTTGGGTTTGTTACTTGGCCAACCTCACAACCATAATAAAAAATCATGTTTTTTATTATGCTAGAATGACTACATATTATAATACAAATGTTTTGTCTAAGTAGCTTAAGTCTCATAATACTATATATTTACATATGTGTGTATTATTTTTTATTGTACTACCCTTCCATTCATGCCTAACTAACATTTGATAATATGAACTGACATGGTGCATGTGTACTCCATGTATTCAGCAATGTAAAAACCAACATTTATCCTTCTTCCCTGTCTTGGGCTGTGTTTTATTGGACTAGTATTTTGTAATATACAATCACATTTCAATTATTGTACATTATATGTATGTATGTATGTATATATATGTATATAAATTATTAAACTTGTATTTCTTAAAATATAGAACAATAAATCTAGAAGTGAAACAAATAGTTCTCTTCTTGCTATGACCTTTGTACTCGGTTGCTGCTGGACATATGTTACTAAGACTTTCAAACTTTTGCATGTGGAGTATATTTATGATTTTTTGGTTATTCAAATATGTATATGAAACCTAAGAAACAGTTGTGGATCAAAAGAATGTGGTAGCCTTTTTAAAGATTAAAATGGCTGAGAAAACTACTCTAGGGACATTCTGAGCTCCTCATTGGTTATTCACATGTTATATACTTTAGTAAGTGTATGTAAGGGACCATTTAAAAAAAAATGGGGTTCTTATTTTATATTCTAGCTGGTTAATATTAGTAATTTGAGTTTTTAATTTATACAAAACATATAAGCTTACTATTTTGACATTAAAAAAGCTAATTTTAAACAGTGCTGCATTCAACATATCACATGACTTACTTACTACAATCTATATTTAGATGTTATTTTATTATTTATTGTTAGGAAATTAACTTGTGTATAATATTAATGTTTGAATTGTAATCTACAATTTGATTCCAAACTTATTGATATAAGTTCATAAAATAGGAGTTCAATAAAATTTTGAATGCAATTCAACAAATGTGATGACATGGCCTTTGACCCTTGATCCATAATGAAAAGTTTAATAATGTTATAATTAGTAATAATATTAAACCTTTGTGGAATCTGTATTGAATTAGGATTGTACATTATCTGTAAGAATTTCTTTTTAATTCTAGTATATTGACGTTTACCTGAGAGAGTAGAAGACAAGAATAATAAGATAAAGAAATATACATAATAAGTTGAATATGTGATAGTACAAACTTTATCAAAGAATGTTATGTGTAATAGGAGTAATACTATTACAAGAGTTGTTTTGGCCAGTCATCAAGTAACTGTTAACAAATATTGTCTTAAAATGTTGTGTTTCAGTTTTTAATGTTAAATAACAGGTCATCCCATAAGTAATGTCTGAAAATTTAATACAGAAAGTGCATCATCATTTCTGTCTTTGTAGAAGGCTTTAATGACTAAAATATGTAGTAGGACGTGTATAAAAATGTTCAGACAAATAAAAGAAACTAACCCAACTCCACTTTTTCAGATCATTAATCACATGAACCCTTATGAGGATGGATGTCTGAGGAGCACAGTAGGCATATAATGCTTTATGAGTTTAAAAAAGGCAACAGTGCAGCAGAAACTACACGAAACATTCAAAGTATTTATGGTGCATGGTCTTTCAATGAAAGAAAATGTTGAAAGTGGTTTCAGAAGTTCAGATCAGGTGACTACAGCTTAACTGATGCTCCACATTCTGCAAGTCATCATTAAACTCAACAGGACGATCTGAACGTCAAATCATGGGGCACCCATTTTCCAGAAGCCAACCTTAGAGCAAGAATGGACATTTGCACTTCTCTGCACTCTCGTGAATGTAACTCACCTTTTTTGGACAGGTTAGTCACTGAAGATGAAAAATTGACATATTATAAAAAATGTCAAGCACTGCAGGCAATGGCTCAGTGCAAGTAAACTGGCTAGAGCACAGCTCCAAATGGACCTCCACCCTGGGAAAGTCTTGTTAAGTGTTTGTTTGGTGGAATATTGTTTGTGTGATCCACTTTGAGTTGCTGCCATTCAATGTAACGATTACATCAGACTTCTATTGTCAATAGGTAGAGTGCTTGAGTGTTGCACTGAAAGAAAATAGGTCTGCTTTGATCAGTCGTGAAGGTGTTGTGTTACACCAGGATAATGCATGGCCCATACAGCAAGGATCACATCTGCAAAGATTGAAAAGCTAGACTGGGAAAAACTTCTATATCCTCCTTATTCTCCAGACCTTGCCCTATCTGATTATCATCTGTTCCAAAGTTTGTAGAACTATCTTGATGGAAATGAGCTTGGAACACGTGAAGATGTCAACATTATCCTCTCAACATTCTTTTTATTCCAAACCCCAAGAATTTTATAGAAGTGGCATTCAGAAGCTTGTGAATCATTGGCAGGAAGTAATTCACAATAATGGAAAATACATTGTTGATTAAATAATATTAAATGAGTTTGAAATCCTTTCTCTTTTTCTGAACCTAAAATCGGACATTACTTAAGGTATAACCTGATATATACATCAATATTTATGATAACAACATACATTAATAAAACTAGAAAATGCAAATTCATTTACATTAAATTGTTCATCTTTTTACAAACAGTGTACACTGCAGGTGTAAAATATTACATAAATTTTAGTTTCCTTGCAACATTCGGTAATGTATTTTCTATATATTTTAGCCCTTGCAGAAATTCTGAGTATTAAGGAAGCCACCAGCAATTCAGATGCTTCATATTACGTACACTACATTGATTGTAAGTTTTAAAATTTTATTTTATTAAAAAAAAATTGAATGATACTATGTTTAATTTTTGTAAATGTGCAATTGTGACTTAGTTAATTTTGGAAGATGAGTGTTCACATCTGGACTTGTATAGTCTTATTGTTGCAGCATTATAATTCTACTGCTCCAAGAACCTCTAATGTTCAGTTTATATTTTTAAGTATTTTGAACATATGAATCCAGTTGCATTTAATTCTTTAACACACCATACAGAGAATTTTTTTTTTTTTCTGATCAACTCCTTTATTTCATACATTTTAACAGTACTTATTTGCATCACTTCCAAAATGTGTCTTATCCTAAAGAACAAAACAGATTTCAAGATTATAATGTAAACCTCATTAATTATATTTACCAGGAAATCATGACCCACAGATTCTTAAATTAGAAATGTTTGCAAGTAGATCCAAGTACTCTTGAGATTAAACTCTGCCACAGAACATGCTTACCATAGGGACAATATAAAATGAAAGGCCAATTCTACTATTTTTTGGTAAAGAGTTATCCAGAAGTTTGGTGATAGGTTGCAATAACTAGCAGCCTTCCCTCTTGTTTCTCACTTTACAATGAGGAACAGAGAACCCTTATATAATTTTGTTTGAAACTCCTCAAGTAAAACAAGCTATTAATTCAGCTGAAATACAATGCACACAATTAACCAGGTGTTGACTTTAAAAAGTCAGATAACTTTCTAAAACAAGTTAGTGTATAAAGAAAATCTTTTCTAAAACTGTTTCAGAAATTCTTGTATTAAATTTGACTTTTCAGTTTGTTTTCATAACAGATTCCAACAGCTCTGTTTAAAGATAGTCTCATGTTTTGAAATGAATTGAAAAACAAAGTAGAAAAAAATGTCAGGCTACAAATAGTGTGTGTATAGGTTTTCTTTTGATACACCAACATGGAAAATGTCCACGATGATTAATTTTGAAAGTGGTTACAAATCAGTACTATAGTATAAACTGTTTTTATTATTTAAATTTTTTTTAAAGATAATAAACGATTGGATGAATGGGTAACTCCTGATCGACTTGATCTGAGAAAAGTACAGCAACCAAAAGCAGAAGTGAAAACTCCAGTTAAAGATGGAAAAAATGGTTCTCGGCCTTCATCTCCTGAACGTGAACTGGTTGTGAGTTTCTGTAGAAAATTTGTTTCATTGGAATTTTTATATTAACTTTTGAGACAGCTTGTATTATATTTGCTGTAGTTTCATATTTTCTTTGGCTGGAGAAATTTCTGAGATTTTAGATCAGTTATAACTTTTCTAGGGATAAATAATCTGTTTTTAGCAATGAACATAAATTAATGTTGACCTCTTATAAAGGTTTATTTTATTTCAGAATGGTATTGCTCCTCCAAAGAAAACCACTGGATCAAGAAAAAGAAAGTTTCCTACTACTGATGAGGTACATAAGTAAACAAAGTTTTTTTATTAAATAAGAAAACTGTTTTTCTTTTTCATATTTCCTCCTTTCACACAAACATACCATGATAAATGAAATTGTTTGTCTTGTTTAACCAATTGCCCTATTAATTTGTTCCTGAAAATTTTGACCCATTTATACTTTTTTTTTGTGAATAATGAACAAGTTGTAATGCACAGTATACTTCTGAAGTTCCTAAACTGGACTTTGTATTCTGGGTAATTCATCTTGAGTGAACTGAATACTATTAAGAGGTTTCAATCATTATTTGCAAAAGTTCTGCCTGTACATTAAATTTGTGCACTTTGTATGGCATGTATGGTTTTTGTTTTGCCTTCTCTTCTCTTGATAAAGATCTCCCTATATAACAAATATATTATTGAATGTTCCTTTTAAGCATGGTTTTTCTGCTTAAAACTCCAACTATGATTAGATCATGGAAATCTTCACAAATAAGGTAAGATGCTGGAGGTTTTGTATGTTTCCATGTCTTAATATGAAATAGTGTAATTAAATAAGGTATCTGAACACTTGTTATTCATATTTCTCTGAATGTTTGTAACAGCTGTGTACACTTGATAATTTAGTATGTATGTAACCTTTATTTGTGCATTCACATTTTGTATATTTTAGAAACCCAGTGTGATCTCTGGTTATGTGACTATTAAGTTAACAGAATGATACAATGTCTTGAGTAGAACAATTTACCAAGTCTTTGATAGATATTATAGACTGAGTATTCACAAGGAAATTTGATTGAATGAACTGCAACTGCCTGTTGGAGGAACACTCGTATAGAGCACAAAATTTTGAGTCTTCCATCTGAAGACAAAAGGCAGAAGACTTTTAAAATATTGTCCTCTATACCAGTGTTTCTATGACAGACAGTTGCAGTCCATTCAAACAAATTTCATCAATTAACAATTTGTTAAAGTAAAGAGATACTGATATCCAGTCTCATATTGTATAGTATGATTGCTACATGAACTGAAAGTAGTGAGTTTATAATAACGTAGCTATGACAAACAAAAATTGTTATAATGTTGACCACTTCATTCAATTTATTTTTTATACATATGAAGCATGTAATAAACATTCACATCATCTGAAATACAGATAATTTGTTTTTTAGTCTGTATTCAAAATAAACATTTAATAAATATATGTTGTTTTTCTTTATGACGTACATTTAAAAATGGAGTATAATCTAAACAAATATCAAAGATCTTTGCACAAATGTTGCATATTTATTATCAGATTCTTTATAAAGTCCTGAAGTTTCTTTGACAAGTTTTCTGGATGAATTGTTTCCATAGTTAAAAGCAGGCCTCAAAAAATATTTTCAGATCTAGAAGCTAGCCTAAAAATTTGGGAACCAGGTGTATCTAACCTAACTTTACTACTGTTAGTGTCAAGAAATGTAGGCAACACCATTGTCTCGATTCACTCTAAATATTCTCAAAATAATTGTGCCGCTGCAGTTCCAGATAATAGTTTGTGCTTTTGAGAAATTGCTAATCAGAAAATAATTCTAGTTGCAAAAGTTCAGGTGTTGCATGATACCCGTGTTTTTTGTGTGCAGCATATGATGTGCATTCAAACTGAAAGTCGACCGATTTAAGTCTTGCTTTGCCACTTTTATTTTTATCTCTTAGGACAGCAATACAAAATGTTTGTAGCTTGGTTAACTTCATTTGATTAGTGATTAAAAACTTATTATACTAATACTGATGAAATAGATGTTAAGAATCCTTAAAGGTTTTACTCCACTTCAGTTGTATGTTGTTCTGTTCAACGCAGTGGGCATGCTTTAACCACATCTATAGATGTTGAGGTGTCGCCCAATTACACATCGTCCTCTTCCCAACAGATTATTGGCATCTGTAGTCTGTTTTAACATAGGCCTTCATTGTAATAATTCCTAAGCATAGATTTGTATTAATTTTCAGCTTACTTTTCATAGGCTTGATAGGGGCTGCAAATGCACTTCTGTGTCTGTAGTAGAAAAGTGCAAAATTTAGAAACTGTTTGCATCTATGTTAACAATTAAATTCAACTAAAACAGAAATAGGCAAAAAGTATTATAGGATAAAAAGTGGAATTGGACTCGTAACTTGTGAAATTCAGAGATTTCAAATGTGACCAACCAACACTTGGCTTTTATGGTTATGATTTTGACAACTTTTGTAACATTTCATGATAACATGATTAAATGACAGTAAAATATTTAATTTAAAACAAGGAACTTAAACATATTGAAAATTTTACTTGCATTAAACAGTTTGATACACTAGAGCCTCGAAATTATCTGTGATTTTTTTGCTTTCCCTAGACCAGTGCAGATAATTGAGACACCAGCATATATTTACTTAATTTCACAGAAATAAGTGCATGCTAATGATCACATGATATCAACAACCACTTGATAGTGTTCTCTGAACTAATTGCCTTTGGTCCCATATGAGTCTAAACATACCCACTAATTGGTTAAATGAAAGAAACAGAAAATTGTGTAAAATTAGTACTGTTGTGGAACTACAGCACTTTATTTCTGAAAAAAACATGAAGTAGCACAGAATCCACCATTAAAATCCTAGAAACAAAGGTTGATTTAAGACTTGAACATGAAAATAGTTCTGGATTTTACTTCTATTTGCCACTGTCCTGCAAACAAAAAAATGGGAGAAAACACTAAGTGCCACAATGAAATTGTCACCAATGACAACCTGGCACCCAGGATTTGCAAAGGTTTGGTTTAGAGTATTAAGTTCTTTGCTAGGATATAATGCATGCTGTCTGAGGTATGTTTGACTACTTTCCATGATTGATTTTGAAGTTATTCGCTTGTTACTTCTAATGCCATCCTGTAATGCATGTAGCCTCCATGTAACAACCTGTTGAGATTGGTTGGTTCCTCTTTTCCTTGTGGGTCTTCCCCATGAATGGAAGGTCCAAATTTCTTTGAGTTTTAGCTGTGATGCATTCAAATGGATGATTGTAAACTCAAATTTTCTTCAAGGTAACAGTTGAGACAAGATATAGACCATTTTGTGTTAGAGTGTAGCATCAACTGAACTTTTATTGACATCTTACATCATAAATGATCATCAAATGCTTAATTTGTGTAACAGCACATTGAGGGTGATGACTGGCATCATTGGATGAAAGATTTTTGCAAATTCTGAGTAAACTGTAATTGTTTGTTCAATATACGGGAGTGATGTTTAACTTAAGTACGGACGTATCCTTCACAGTTATCCCTGAATGTTGTACATTGTTCAGATATCACAATATATTTTTATGATAATGAAATTTGTATTAAGGATTCTCAAGATTCTCCATTTGGAACTCGGTCAAGTTGCACAGTACCAGTACACCACGATGAACATGGGACTGGAATGAAGAGCATACGTGTTAAAGTATCTACAAAAGTGAGTACTTCTTGGTAGAACAGAACAGTGGTTAACAATAATTAGTAGTACTCAGTTTAAAAAGAACTGTAGTTTTTTTGTATATGAAAGAGGTGTTATTAGTAGTTTGATTAATTTATAGCAGAGTAATATTGACAGTTTTGTGATATGTATAAATAAAAATATGTCTGGAACTGTAGTTGTTTCAGTTAGTATTGTTATGAAGTCATAGTAGAGGGCTGAGAATTTTGCATGTGAAACCACTTGTGACAGTCTGATGTCTTCCAGGTAGTAGCAACAAATTGCTCTTCTTTTTCCTTCCATAATGGAAGATATTTCTTCATTTTTATTATATGTGCTAAATAGGTAATTTTTTCCATTTTTATCAAATGATTTTTTTGGTATGATTTTACATTAAGCTTGACCAAAATTGTATGTTCCATTAGCTGACAGGTAAAGTACATGTATCATATTTTTAATGTTTTTTATTTTTCAATAAGAACTACCAGGTGAATGTCCAGTAATAATGAATTAATTTTTTAAAATTAATTAATTTAAATGGACTCTTTATTTATGTTTTATATTATAAGCAATAAATTTGGCTTCAGGACTGATTTGAATGATGTGTGGTCTTTTACTGTTATGTTTGTCATTGACCTCAAGTAAAATCTTAAAGTAACTTAAATATCTGTCACTCATTGATATTTCAGTACATTAACTCTTCATTTCCTCTGAAACCTTTGTGAGTCTGTAGCCACTAAGTGGTTTAACTGAATTAATCTTGTACATGACAGCAAAACCAAGAATCTCAAATGAAGTCAATATTTTAGTAAATTTTAGCTTAATGTGAACAGTTTTTCATCACTAAAGTTTTTACTATAGCTTAATTAAGGTCTGTAAGATGTGCCTGTAAGATAAGTACAAAGTTTTCTCATATGAATAATTAAATAACATTAACAAGTAGCTGGAGATGTATAATTTCTTACCTGTGTTATAAAATTATACTTAACTGTTTAAATGTGAAGAACATCTTTTGACAGTTAAAATAGAATGCTTACATGTGTTTGTAAAAGAGCATTTTGTTAAAAATTAAGTTAGTTCTGAGGAAGTCTTAGAGAATCTGTGGCTAGCTGAAGTATCCTTAAACTTGTTTACTAAAGAGACAGCACCAAAATTAGAAATATCAATTTAACTTCACTTATTAATAAGTAGGTTGAAAAATAAATAAAACCAGATTGTTTAATGAAACAGGTTACATGTTACAAATCCCCAAAGATGTGAAACTATCAAATTATTGTGGTAGACATCAGTTAGACATAAAAGTATGCACAAAAAATTAATTTGTCATTAAGTTATAATTCCCATTGAAACTAAGTTATTTGTAAAACTGAATAAATATATATATAACTTGCTAAATATTTGAAATTTCTTGTCCATGGTTACTTCGTGTTACTGTTTGGCTTGTTGAATTATAATGGGTCTAATTCTGTTTTTTCATTAGAAGTTGATCAGCCATTATACAAATAATACCTAAAATAATGTTATTGTTATAATTAAGAAAAGTATCTTTAATCTTGCCACTACTTGTCCAGCTTTGGTTTAGTGTTTTCCAAACCAAATTTGAAATCATAACATCCTGCTGAACATACATCATGTTTTCATCTGATGAGTGTCATAATTGTAACAGTCGGTTAATAGTAATTACATATTTGGTGTTGTGTGTTGCTGATTGGTTACACTTCTCCTAGTCAGTGTTTCTAAATTAAAGACAACTGTGCTTGCACTCTACGGGCCTTTTACCTGACATTTGGCCCAAGTTGTTATTTACCGAATACTGAGCATCTGTAACTAGTACAACTTCTTTATTCAGCTGTCACAAAATAATGCAACAACCAATGAACCAGAGTAAGTGGTGACTTGAAGGTATTGCAATTGAGTGAGGTTATCACAGATCAATTTTCAAGTTAATAAAGTTTATTTCATTTTTTATGGTGAGACCTCAGGACTCTCTTTCCAACATGGCATTCTTTTTTTGTGAAGAAGAAATTGTCTAGTGACTTTTTGCAGGAATTATCACTCACCGTGGGCATCCTTTACATTCAATATTTAATCAAACTGTTTTTTGTTTGTTCATGTTATACTAATTAGTATAGCATAGTCATAGTTTATAATTCATATTTTAATAGTATACAAGTGTTGAGATCTTGATTTTATAAGGCAATATCACAAAAGAATTCTGAATTTCTCCTAGTATGAGAAATGGGACAGTTTTTCTTCAGGAATATACCCTCTATTTATTTACCACTCCTCCATGGAGTATGAAATTTGAGGTAAACTACTTATTATAATATTTTCATCACTCAGAAAGTGTAATTTTCATAGCCTTCAATTTTATTTGGCTACTATAAAATCAGATCCATCTTGTCACACCTACCTGTCACATCCTCTCTCAGGATTTGTTAGTAGTTCTCTCTTACATTGAAAACTGTATTATTTTTAATGAAAATAAATCTAAGATTTTCATTTATAAAATGATGTATTATATTATGCTGTTTTTTTGTACAGAAAAATCTTAATCTCTTTTAGTACAAGTTTCGTTCCAATGGGAAATGCATCGACTAGCTTGGATGAATTTATAACATCTATTGTCTCATAGTTAGAAAGCCAAAGAATTGTAATAGTTATTGAACAATGTCTGCTTTTTGCATGTTATTATTCTACATTCTTTTGTTCATTATTTAATTAAATAATTTAGTGTACTACTACTATGAGTATAAAAAAAAAAAGTAGGGTTAATTATCATTGAATCAACAGCAAAAAAAAGAGGCCCAGGTGAGTACTTTATTTCTTGTTTTCTTAATTTATTATTATAAAAGGAATTAAAATATAAAAATGGGACTCCTTTTTTAGGTAAGTTAAGGTAAGATAAATAATGTATTAAAAGTTTTCTTGAGCAGCTTTGAGGAGTTCACGAAAGATGTAGTTCGATGTCATAATGTGAGACACATTCCCTTTGATTAACAGTTTGTAATGGTAAAAATAGGGCTAATAGTTAAACATAGTTCAAAGGGCAATAAAACAATATTTAAGTATAAATAGATATATGTTGTTGTGAGTATAAAGCTACTTGGAATAAACAAATGTAATTTCTTGTTGTAATTTGAAGTAATTTAAAAAGAAAAAAAGATTTTTTTTGGTGGTTACAAAGTTGGTCAAATTAACCAGTCTTGTATAGAGTTAGTGTAGAAAATATAAAAAATAAAATATAAAATGGTATTGAAAGAAGTCTTTGAAATGAAATGTATTTAGGTATTTTACATATTTCATGAATTGCATTTGAGGTTTATGAGATGAAAAAATTTAATTTTTTTAATCATATGAAAATCATTTTGCATTCAGACTGGCCAACAAAATACTTTATATTCATGGACAAATCTTTAGTAAAAATATTTCATTAAAATCTGATTTTTTGTGTACAAGCTACTCGTAATGTTTGCTAAAAGCCTGTCAAATTTTGTGAAGATGCAACTACTGTATTATACTTTATTGTATTAAAATTATATACAAGCAAAAATGCTCACATGGTTGGTCCTTGGGACTGAGCTCATAATAAGAGTTTGTAACCAGCTAAATGCAAAATGTACAGTGCATGTGTACTGTATGTACATAGTCTAATCTAGTTGGCTAGGCTGCAGCACTGAGCAGGTACATTTCCAAACATTATGAATAGACTACTATAAAATGTATACATGTATGTACAACAAGTACATAACAAAATTTCAAAAAAACTACCATTTGGTGGAACTTCCAAAAAATAAACATCAGCATTAGCTTTGGTATATCCAATTGAAACATTTGGCACTTTCACAATGTTGCTGGAGATCTTCAGACAATATAAATGTAAGGGAATGGTTTTTTATGTTATGCTAAACAAAGAGAAAAGTGAACCATGACTGGTGGTGTTTTGATTTACAAATTGCAGTGGAAATTCAGATATATTTTGTATATCAGAATTGCTGGTGTAGGTATTAACACTTTTATTGATAAGGAGAGAACAACGTTTCGACCTTCCTAGGTCATCTTCAGGTTAAAAAAGAGAGTTTGCAAGTGACCATTGCCGGACATGTCTTAGGGATGAGAATATAAAAGGGTATGGGATTGTAGAGGGCATTGCAGTTGGATGTTAGGTTATTAATTAGTATAGGTGTAAAGGTGTTCCTTTATCTTGGTTTAATTTTGGTTTTAATTGCTGGGTAAGTAGGGCTTCTTTGATTTAGCATTTGTTTATATTTGTTTCCCTACTTAGTTTCTGAGTGTTTTCTGTGGTCATGTGGTGTTTATTTGATTTGCTGTGTTCAGAAACATGTGAAGGTGTGTTTTTGTGTTCTTTGAATCTAGTTTCTATTTTTCTGCTTGTTTCTCCAATATAGAAGTTGTGGCAGTTGTTGCATTAATATCTTTTATAAATTATGTTGGTGTGTTTGTCAGTGTAGGTTTTACATAGCATATACAGAACACACACTTAGTTTTTCAACCATGTTGACTCGATACACCCAAATATAAAGTTCACCTGTGAACGGGAAAAAAACTAACCAATTAGCATTTCTTAACCTCAAGATCAGAAGAACCGATGCACAGTTCAAAGCAGAAATCCACAGAAAAATCACCTATTCTGGATTATACATTCCCTGGGACTCACCACGTGAAACAAAACAAAAACTTGACATATTAAGAAACCAAATAATCACAGCCATAAAACTGTACTCACTTGATTAAAATTAATGATGAAAACAACACTTCATCAACATCAACAAATTTCCTCAAAAAACCATGGAAAAAATTACAATAACCTAGACGAACAACAAACAAACAACAATAAACCCTAAGATACAACAAACTACAAAACCTCATACTACTGCATACTGTATGTTCCTAACATTAGCAAAAAAATAACCAACATTTAGAAAAAACGTGTAACAAAACACAACATTCCAGTAAACATCAAATATTTTATTCAAAAACCAGGTACAAAACTAAAGTTCACACTATGTAAAAACTACACTGACAAATACAACACCAACATAATTTATAAAATACAATGTAACAACTGTCACGACTTCTATATTGGAGAAACAAGTAGAAAAATGGAAACTAGATTCAAAGAACACAAAAACACACCTTCACATGTTTCTGAACACAGCAAATCAAATAAACACCACATGACCACAGAAAACACTCAGAAACTAAGTAGGGAAACAAATATAAACAAATGCTAAATCAAAGAAGCCCTACTTACCCAGCAATTAAAACCAACATTAAACCAAGATAAAGGAACACCTTTACACCTATACTAATTAATAACCTAACATCCAACTGCAACGCCCTCTACAATCCCATACCCTTTTATATTCTCATCCCTAAGACATGTCCGGCAATGGTCACTTGCAAACTCTCTTTTTTAACCTGAAGATGACCTAGGAAGGTCGAAATGTTGTTCTCTCCATATCAATAAGTGTTAACACCCATACCAACCATTCTGAGATACATTTTTTATTTCAAGTGGGTTTCTCATCATCTGAAAAATTTTGTCCACTGCATTGGAGAATATTTTGAAGTAATTTATTTAAAAAACGATAAAATAAGTTTGTAGTGTAAATAATATGCTGTTTTTATAAACACTGACAGAACTAAGATATTATTACCAAATATTTGCTTCAAGGATTCTCAAGATTCTATGTTGGCACCTCGCACAACTGGTAGCTTAGTAGCACACCATGATGATCTTCTGACTCGAATGAAGAACATTGATATGATTGAATTAGGACGCTACAGGATTAAACCTTGGTACTTCTCACCTTACCCTCAGGTATAAATTTGTACAAAAATCACAGTTCTGTATTATTTATAGATATTGTTTCACCTTGATGTTTTGAAGTAAAGTTAACAAAATTGTTTTATACATCAATTTCTGATGATTTTTGAAACATTTTTGTTACAACTGAGGTATTTCTACTCATATTTGTTTCATAATGTGTTTAGTCTAAAACCGTTTTGACTTGGACTTTTTTTTGAGTATCATCTATTTGTGTGTTTGTGTATACATACACATACATATGTACGTAACAGACACATTTTAATTGTTATCAAGCTATTTAGTTTTTATTTCTGAAACAAGAGTTAGAAATAAAACTACACACAGTTGGCTAAAGGTTTATTTTTGATTTTTTTCAGGAACTAGTCAGCCTTCCATGTATCTATCTTTGTGAATATTGTTTGAAGTACGTAAAATCAATAAAGTGTCTTCAGCGACATTTAGTAAGTATCAGAGTAAGTAAAAAGTATTGTTTTTAAAATATGAACCTTTCTTTTTTACCAAAGGATCAGAATTTTGAATAACCTGTGTATTTCTATGTTGTATTATATTTGTATTCTTTCATTCTCATAAGTCAAGTTAAAAAGTTGAATTTCTACTAGCTTATTTGCATTCACTTCTTTAAGTATGTGGAGTCTATCACCGAACCAACCTTGTAACCATTGTTAAAAAAGGAAGTAAATATAAACTCTTTTTTTTTTTTGTGCTAGAATCACTACATATTATAACAAAAACGTTTGGTCTGAGTAGTTTAAATCTCACTGTGTATGACATGTATATTTTTTTTTATTATATTGACATTCCATTCATGTCTACCTAACATTACAAAACTTGTGTTGATCTGTGTATGTTCTCTCAGATCATGATATCCAGTAATATAAAACCGACCTTTGAGTCGACTACTATTTTGTAATATAATGGCACATTTTAGTTATCATACATTATATACATAAATTATTAGTGTTTAGAAATAAATTAGTAAACTTGTTTGTCTTAAAATATATAACAATAAATCAAGAAGTAAACCAAACAATTACCTCCTTTCACTACAATCTGTGTACTTGGTTCTTCCTCGACATAGGTTGCTAAGCTTTTTAAAATTTCACATATGGAGGATATCAAACAATTATTTAGATTTTATACATATATATACAGTTGAATAACCAAAAAACATAAATATCTACACTGATACCATAGAATTCCACTATAATTTATTAAGCATAGTAACTAAGGGTTTTTTTTATTTTATAAAATATGAAACTTCAAGCTGACAAAAAACACACATTACCTCTTTGAGAACTTGGATTGAAAGAATGTGGAAGGTTTTTCAAAAGATGAAAATAGCTGAGAAAACCACTCTGGGGATGTTATAAGCTTGTTGATTGGTTATTCACATGTTATATACTTTAGTAAGTGTATATAAGGGACCATTTAAAAAAAAAAAGGAAAGAGTTGAACAGGGACACCACATTTGGTTCAGTACATAAACCATATTTCAGCAAAATAAAAGGATATGGGGTTCTTATTTTATATTCTAGCTGGTTAATATTAGTAATTTGAGTTCCTAATTTATATTAAATTATAGACTTAGTATTTTGACATCACAAACATCTAATTTTAAATAGTGCAGCATTCAACACACCATCTGCCTTACTAAAATCTATATTTAAATGTGTTTAAATATTTACTTTTTAATTAAGAAATTCACTCATATATAATATTAAAGTTTGAATTATGATCTACAATTTGAATCCAAATTTATTGACATTTATTTATGAAATAGAAGTTCAATAAAATTTTAATTGCAAGTCAACAAATGTGATGACATGGCCTTTGACCTGTGACCCAATGCAAAAGGGGTCAATAGTTGTATGAGTTTACGTGGTTATTCTGTGCAAGGTTATTGGAATGAAAACGATCAGGTGTAACATCCAATTACTGCATAAACTCATTTTGTAGTATTTAATAAAGACTTCTTTTTATGTTGTGTGACCTAGTGCTAAGCTGGAAAACAGAATCTCCTAGGTTCATGCTTAAAATATGTCACGCACTATAAGTTAAGAGTAGGCATGCAGACAGCTGTTGCTGCTGACTGGATGTTTTTTTCTGAATAGTAGCCATAAATTAAGTATGGTTTTGTCCTGGTCTTGTAGCTTGTTTGTTCATAAGGTGCAAGTAAGGCTCAAAATAAGTAGTTCTATGTTGCACAGTTCTTTTAAACCTACACATGTTGTATTATGTTCTTTATTTAAAGTGTGTTTGTGTGTATTACTGAACAGAAATTTGATTTTGGTAAGTTGATTTATTAATAACACTATCCCAAATTATCTTTAGATAAAACATAGTAAAATATACAATGTTTTAAAATTTACCCAGTGTTAATAGCTTGTAATGGAAAGGTGAATCCTAGGAAGGAAAGGTTATCCATTGTATATTACTTTTCTTTAGACTAAATGCAACTTGAGACATCCACCAGGAAATGAAATATATAGGAAAGACCAGTTTTCTTTTTTTGAAATTGATGGAAGGAAAAACAAGGTATCTTATCAGATTAAATTTATGACAATAAAAAATTACATATATATTATTGTAATGTACATACCTGTTGTGTTTTAGGCTTAACTAATATTCATTTTTAATTTTTCAGTGAAGTGTTTGAGCTCTAATATAATGCCTAGTTTTTCTTGTTTTTTTATTTTTAATTAACATAGAACTTTGAAGTCTAGTTACAGTGATTTGTGATTTCTCTTGAATTGTTAAATAACTCTCAGTGATACTTTCAGTAACTATTAATAATACCTTCTGATCAGAGCAAAACTAATAATCAACCTAATATTAAGCATAGCTCAATAAACACTCTTCTCATGTTCTATCTTGCAGAGATAAAAATACATTGATTTGTTAGTTTGGTACTGTCACTTTTAAAAATATTTTTAGTCATAAAACCAGTAATATCTATATCTTACAAGGCTTAGGAAGTTTAGGTTTTTCCTAAATATGTACTAAGATAAAACAATTTCAATAATAAGAGTATAATAATAAAAAACTAGATATGTTAAAAATTATAACTATTGCTGTTATTAATGAAAGTAATGTTTAAAAAAATAGCATGCTCATTGCACTATGTAACACAACAGTGTTCCTGGATAGTACGTGTTATTTCTTAATTGTTTATGTTGTAAAAGTACAGAAAGTGGCCATTATTCCCTTCAAACTTTGCTTTTGTGACCTGGATAATGAAATTTAGAAATTAACCTATTTTCTATGTAAAAACGGGCAAATTTGCACATTTTATTTATATAAGGTCTGAATAAAACAACATATGAATCAAGATTTACATGTATTTATACTAAAGTTATATAAAAATGTTTAGAAGTGAGTAGTTTTTGAGATTTGCGACTGTAATGTAAATAACTTTCACATATCAGCCCCAAATATAGTCTCCAACCATGTTTTCATTATACGCTTCCAGGTCACAAAAGCATAGTTTGAAGAGAAAAATAGGTCTTTTCCATTTACTTTAGGCATAAGTAATTGGGAAATAACACTTTTTGCCCAGGAACAAGAAAAAGTAAAAATTGTGTTACGTGGTGTTATTTGCTTTAATATATTGGTGATAACTTTTACAGCTCTTATTAATATGAAACTTCTTTGTGTTCTAATAGATTTGCAAGCTAAATATGTTAAACAGTATTTTTTAAAATTTAGTTATAACAAATATAGATGTTTATCAAGTAAAGGAAAAAGGGTATAATACAATAGTATTTCCAATCTAATGATAATTGTTTTGAATATTAAACCATTAATTCGTAAAGAAGTACATTACTTGTAGATCAAACAGGCAGACCTTTGAATAAAGTATACAGATGAGAACAAGTAAAAAATGAAGTTATGCTATTAGTTAGTTTTAAATAGAAGTTCTTAAACCCCATATGTGTAATATATGTTAGTTTAAAGCAATTCTCTTTGGGATATTACGAAGATGAGTCTTAAGTCATAACTACAGAGTTTGCATGAGTCCATGAAAGTCTTGGAGAGCCATGGAATTTTGTAAACAAATTTTCAGGAATGTAAAATGTGCAAAATCAATAATGTTTATCAGAAAGTTCTAGAGAAGTCCTTGAAGTTCTAATTCCATCACTCCAACATCCTCTGTTTTTATTGTCAATATAATGTGTCATTTTGTTAATCTCAATTTTATGAAAAATAATCTGGAAAGTATGTCTCTTAAAATGGTAAATACATCAACTTGGCAATGTTGGTCAATAAACTGCATTGAGCTGTGTACTTTTGTCTGCAAGTAGGTAAATGAAATATGACAGTATGTGTAAAATAAGCTGATGCAGAAATCTTAAAATCAGAATACCGTTCATATAATTAAGAACATGGACACCTGAAAATTAACCATGTTTCTAGAATTCTTTGTCAGTCATTGCTCAAAATTTGGTAATAAAAAGAGGGGGGAGAATGCAAATCTAAATGGCAACAATGTTACAGAGAGAGTGTTGTAACCCTAACTCTCATGCATGGAATACTCAAGTATTTACCACTGAAAGCAGCTCATCTGCTTTCAGCTGATAAGGTTATCCATTTTATATACAGTAATACTCCATTTAGTGCTCAGGGAAGGGTTCCTGAGAAGAGAGATCTAAAGAAATCAGCTCTAAGCAGGGTTATTTTAATATTACATAAAAGGAGATATGAAACTGAAAGCATTGTTTCTTATGTATAAATGATGTTTAAATGTTTTATTTAGGTACTAGTAAGTTTAATGTAAATTATTCACTAATATTGTCATTGCTGAAAAAAAAAATTATTGGCCTTCAATTCTTCCTTGTTACTGAACCATCAAATAGAAAATGAGACTCTCTCCTGCCATGCCCACCTCTCACACCCTCTTTCAAGATTTGTCAATGTGTGTAGTTTTTTTCTTTTTTTTACACTTGTAACTGTATTAATTAAAACTAATAGACAGGCAAAGTTTTCATCTATCAAATGACATACTATATTATATTGTGTTTTTTTTTGTACAGAGATTTGTGGATTGTTTGATTAGAAAATGTTTTTTTCCCATGGAACAATGTTATATAGATGGATGACATTTTAATGGCTTATATTGTGTTGCCATAAGAGTCAGAAAATTGTGATAGTAATGGGACATTGTCTACTTTTTGCATGTTATTATTTTATATTCTTTGTTGCATTACTTTAAATAATTATTTAGTGCACTATTACCATTAGTATGAAGAAAGTAGTGTTTAGAGTTACAGATTTTCATAATTTTTTTCCTTTCTTTCTCTCATAAAAAAACAAAAAATTTCAAGGAGAAAAGAGCTTTATGACAAGTCAGCTTAAAGTGGGGTCATGCTATTTAGTCTTACTGTATACATTTGTGCATGTCATTCTATTTCATAATACAGTCAGACATTTTGAGTCACTGTAAGATATTTTGTGAAAGTTTCCTGCTTTCAAAGGGCAGTCGGGACCGTAAGTAACGTTATCGATGTATCTTATTAATATAATTTTACCTTTTTCATGTTACTAATTTTCTTTAGAAAATTAAAATGGATAAAAAATCTTTTTAAAATATTTTATTTATGATTCTTCTTGTAATTATAGTATCCTGTGATGACTGATATACATGGTAATGCCTTTTGAAAATAAATGATTTAGAACAAGTGATGTTAGAGTTTCTTCTAAACATGGATAGGTATTTCATCTGTTGTACAAGAAAACTTTCAGGCTAAACCCCACTTTGAAATATAAAGGTTTGAGTAATCCATAAGGTTTCCAGTTCTTTATTATTGTAGTAGTGTACCAAGAAAATATTTGGTAGTAATGGAATGCAGTCATAAGGGGAAAAAAACAACACAAGATACGCAGCACTGTTAATAAGCTAAGGAATGTCACAGTTGTTTGTGCAACAATGTGAGTGTTAATCCTTGATTTTGTTTGATTTATGTGGTGTACAAACAGCTACAAGCCATAATAACATTTCCAGAAAATATTTGGTGTTTGCTACATCCTACGAACATTTTGAGAAAAGGCTTTGTCAGTTTTATTAATCAAACACATATGGACTTGATCCCATGGGCAAACCTCGTATAGGAAAAAAGAGTTGAATATAATTCCAAATTTACTACGTACATATAAATAAAATATGACAAGCTTTCAGTAAAATGTACAATTCTTGTCTACACAGAAAAGCAGCTTGAGACAGAAAGGTATTTGTATTCATGATATGTCTGTAAACTGATCTTGTTCTGAATCGGGTGTTCTTGTGAAAAAATAAAATTTTGTGTAGTTTGCATTATTACTTTTGTGTAACTTGTAGAAGTTCTGCATGGCTTGTGCACTTTGACCCCACTTATGCATATAAACTGGTATTGGAAATATTTGGAGTATATTCAAGGAATTATAAATGATAGAATTTTTTAGTGCTTTGTTTACTAATGTATGTTTAAGAATTTCTTCCTAACAACTTGGTTTATAGTATCTTTCTATATGGTTAGGTTTTTTTTGTGACTCATGCATTACTGTTTTACTAGAACATTTTGTACAGCTATTGTTCTGCATTTTTTATAAAAATAATAAAAATTAGTTATTAGATGTAAAAGAGTTCATATTTTGTTGAAATCAATAAGTTAGATCCTTGAAAATAACATTATCCTTTGTAAATGATGTGACAACACTTTCAGTTCTCTGTTTGGTATTAAAATATATATAATATTAATGGCTTGGTAAGAGCTACTTAACTTATAGTGAAGCACATCACATCTGTTGTTATTATGTTCTTAAGAGCAAATGATTTTTACTTATTGATGACAAAATTAAAACATGTACTTGTGTGTGTACACACTATATTAATATGAACTTTTTCAAGCACTTTCAGTCGTATTTATTGTGTGCAAATCTCTAAACCATATAACTGTGGTTTCTTCTGTGAGTTGTGACAAGTCTGTGATAATACAGCTCTTGTATATTTCTAATTTTCAGGTTTATGCCCAGAACTTGTGCTTATTGGCCAAATGCTTCCTGGATCATAAAACTCTCTATTATGATACTGATCCATTCCTGTTTTATGTCATGACTGAAGGAGATAACAGGGGTTTCCACATAGTTGGATACTTTTCTAAGGTGAGTTTCTGTCAGTCAAAGTAGAAAATAAGACCAGAACTTCAACATAGAATCCTTGTTTTATAGAAAAGGCAGTTGTGTTTATATTTAGATTTTTGAGATTTGATGGTGTTTGCATTTTTTTTATTAAATGGGACCATAAATGTTAGCTTCCTCTGAGAATTTAAATCTTGTTGGTAAACCTGAAGCTCATAGATGATTGGTGTAGTTATTTAATTTTTTTTTTTTTATTACCTAGGAAATGTTTTTCAATTGAATAAGTATTTGTAATTTGTATATAAATTAATTTTATTTGCTACAGCATTTCAGGATAGTTATGACAAAGCTGCTTTTGCACTGTCATTGGCAAAAGTGGCCGACTGTAAACTCTGAAATCCTAGGTTTGATTTCCATAGTGACCAGAGCACAGATTGACTCTCATGCATCTTTGTACTTTAAAAAGAAGAAAAAAGTGCTTCCTGAACAGCTTTCTTGTTTGGTTATCAACAAGTTTTAACAAAATACAGTTGAATAACATGGTTGTACTTATTTTAAATTATTTATTAAAATACATAATTGAAATCTTAAAGTTTTTTTATTATTTAGGAGAAGGAATCTTCTGAAGATTACAATGTTGCATGTATTTTAACTCTACCGCCATATCAAAGGAGAGGTTATGGAAAACTTTTAATTCAGTTTAGTAAGTTAACACTTTTCTATATTAAGATATTCTTTGAACTACAATCTTAAAAATGTTAAACTTTTGTGTAATATAATAAGGAATCTTTACAATGTAAAGCAAAATGTTGTACTGTGTCTTTTGTTGCTTAATTTAAAAACGTTTTCACTCAATGTAGCCTTGTTACAACTTGAAAGATTGTAAATAATGGACATTTTACTGGTTTTTCACTGTGATTAATTCACTTAAAGCATGATGTTGGTGATTAGAATGAGTAAAAAATATCACTTTGAAATTGGGTATTGGTGACTGAAGCCAAGTCAATCCACGTTGAATTATGGCAAGTTATTGACGTGTATTGATGTAATGATAATATTTCTAAAGTCATTTGTTTTTATTGTGATTACAAAACACTGTGGATTAACTACAGCTCATCTTGAAAGTGTCAAGTGCATACTTATGTATTAAATTTAAGTAAAAATAATAGTTCTGTTTTTAAAGTTTTGTAGTACAACAGTAATGTAATATTGATAATTTGTAATATTCTTTAATGTAATTCATTTTTATGTTAAAGTATTTGTTTGAAAGATGCAGAAATTTTCTCCAAGTAAATTAGGTTAAGTGAGTATGGTAGACATTAAAAAATAATCCAGTATCTTATATCTTTATTTATTGAACATTATTATTTAGGTTTATGTATTGAAATAACATACATAAATAAAATCAAAACTTGTTTATTAAAAAATATACTATATTTATTAGATACAACTAGATATTGACCAAGATTTATTGTCAAGTCTGCCAAAGGTTATGGTAATTGTCATTTTGAAAAGTCATCCTAGATATAAATACATTTTTGCCAGTTATTTTTGTTATTCTTCTGTAACTGGAAGTAGCAACTACTGAAAATGGCACAAAATATCAAAAAAGATGTGCTAGTAAACATCGGTGAAGTTGAAACTTATTGTGTGTGTTTGTCTATATATTTATTGTGTGTGTTTGTCTATATATTTATATATATGCACATTGAAACTATCAGATCAGGAAAAGATATGCAATTACAACATAAATTATTTTTAATGCTTTTTGTGAAGTGTCAAAAAAATTGTTGAAATTTCACAACTTAAATGATAAAAAAAAACAAATTATGTAAATATGTTACAGTGGAAATTCATTCAAACTTACTAAGAGGTCTCTGGGTGACTCTCTACAAGTTTTTGAAGTTTCACTCAAATGCACAGCTATGGAAATGACATCTTTATGTAAACTTTCAATTCTGTATTCTGATTATTTATGAAGTTATGATTGATTGAACTCAACAAGAGTGGCTGTGGTAGGAGGGCACAAATTTTGAAATTTTCTGTTTTCCCATACTCAAACCCTTGTCACACTTTAATATTGGCCTTGATTCAGGTAAACTTTGTTTCAAAAAAAGTGCCAATTAGTACAAACTTCAAATCAAATAACTTTTTTGTTTTTGATCATTGATAAGGTGGTGGTGATACCATGAAATATGAAAACAATTCTGAAATGAGTAAAAGCCCAACTTTAGGTGTCTCTACTTCTGAAACTATGAAGGATGTGCAAAAAATGAGTTGATATTCAAATTTCCCTGATATGAATTGGTATTATAGCAAATTGTAGCAAAATATCTTCAAACTAAAGACATTTTGTAGCACTATAAAATCTTCCAAAACCTCTTGCCAGAGTAGCAGATGCCAAAAGAAAAAAAGTGCCATGCTCCCTAATGTGGCACTCAAATTTTGCATAGAGCCATAAAACTAACAGGGTTATCCTGGATAATTTCTTAATTTTGGATAATTTGGCATTGAATGACCATAATTTGTAAGTTTCGTGCAACTTGATTAAGCATTTTCACTATAAGAAAGAGTATTTGAGATGTCAGTGTCAATCCTTTGGTTTATAAAGGGTTAGTACACGGAGACAACGAGAGAATGTTTCACCATTCCTTTTGGATTTTGACGAAAAATCATCTTATTTTTCTTAGATAATCAGTATTGCATGAAAAAACAAAAGTATTTTTGTAAATATGATTCACATGAATTTTCATTTCTTATAGGTTTTTCTTTTTTCCGTGTCCTAAGATAAAATGTGTAATTTTTTTTACAATAGCACTGATTTCTTGTAAAAGGTTTTCTCAGCTGCTGCTGTATCAGTATGTCTCTCAAAGTGTTTCATATTAAATAATCTGATATGCATTAGTTCTTTTATTAAAAGTTGTGACTGATTATCATTGTGGTAGGTTATGAATTGTCTAAATTTGAAGGAAAAGCTGGATCTCCTGAAAAGCCTCTATCAGATCTCGGGTTGCTGTCCTACAGAAGTTATTGGTCAGAAACTATTTTAGAAATTCTTCTGAACTTGAAGCCAAATGAGGCAGGAGAAAAACCACAAATAACTATCAAGTAAGGTGTCTAAAAACATAGATTAGGAACATTTTTAAGGGTTTAGAAATCAGTTTTTTTGTGAAGAGACAAGAGATCCTTAGTTATGAAATGGTTTGAAAAATAATGTGAATATTTATATAATTTTTTCCGAGCTGACTGCATGCCCATATTACTGTTATTCCTTCAGTCTTATGATTTAACAACTAATTTTTATCATATAATGAACTACTTTCTGAAACTAGATCATACCTAGTGATTATTCAACATTATGATCAACTGTGTCATTTATTTAAATTACTGTATTGTTCTTTTGATTTAAAACAAAAGGTCATTGTTTTAATATACAGTCTCTTAATTATTATTAATATTATTTTACATATCTTGGTTTTATAATTTATAGTCCTGTTTACCTGGTTCTTGAAATTTCTGCCAAGATCCTAGAAAATCGTGGAAGTTTATGTAACGGAAAGTCTCCAACCCCTTTAACTAGACTACAGAAAGTGTCCAACCCCTCTAACTAGACTACAGAAAGTGTCCAACCCCTCTAACTAGACTTATGAGATGCATCTTGAATTCCGATAATGCCTCCATTTTATCTTATTTGTTTGAAGTTCAGGTGTATTTACCGTGTATTTTTATACATGATTGTAATAAGTGGATTGTTTTTCAGTGAAATTTCAGAACTGACCAGTATCAAGAAGGAGGATGTGATATCAACATTACAGTACTTGAACCTTATTAACTACTACAAGGGTCAGTACATCATTACTCTCACAAGGGATGTTATTGAAGCTTTTGAAAGAGCTGCATTGAAACGACCATTACGTATTGATCCAAAGTGTCTACACTGGACACCTAAGGACTGGTCAAAAAGAGGAAAATGGTGATATTAACTATGTAAAAATAGGTCTCTTAAGTTTTGTATTTGTGGTGTCTTCATTTGTTTGGTTGAACTGTATATTAGTCCTGTTAATAACTAAATTTTAACATTATCTTCTACTGATATAGAATAAAAAAAATTTCGGGTAGATAATTTTTTGTTACTTAAACAACTTTGGTCAGTTCTGAAAGGAAATATTTTGGTCATATATTCAACAGATTACACTATATGGTGTTCTCTTTTTCTTAGTGAAACATCTATTTAGCTCTGGCTGTGAAAGATTATATCAGAAATAAGTCTTTCATTAGTCAACCATTTTACTTATGTTGTAATACAAAAATACATTTGATTAAAACAATGTTTTATTTTTTTCCTTTAATTGTGAAAGTTCAGCACTTACGTACATTAGGTGAACCATCTTCAGTACAAACTGTGATTTGTTATACTTACACTTGATTTGTTCAATCCTACAAATGTAAATAAACTTATTTGCATGAGCACATTGGTGTTATGTTTAAATTCCTTTTCTTTTAAATCCAACATGACTGGAAACAATGCATTCATTTACACATTTGTCTCAACAATATATCCTAGGATTGAAGTAAAATAACTTTTAAAATCTTTTGAAACAATGAAGTTATATATATGAAAGCCATTACATGCTATGTTAATGTACATACCCTGTAAATAGTTTTCACTTACAGTCTTGTAAAACTTGTCTTGCATTTTGTTACTTTTTTTTTTTGTATATATATCTTGGATATTTTTCACTCCAGTGTTTTGGGTAGGACACAAAACATTTTTCTACTAACTTTGGTGGATCTGTACACAACCATGTTTAATCTAATTCATTTTCAACTGTAATAATATCATTTACATGTCAAATACTTTGGTCTAATTACGCTGTAGTTTTCAGCCTTTCTTGTCTTTGGAGAAATTGTTGTACCTTTTACATCTCCTGAACTTACAAAACATTTAAAGTTTTGTGGTTTAGTTAGTTTGTTAATGCTGTATCAAAGATTAATTAACTTATCACAGATCCAGCAACACTACTTTTAATCAGAATTAGCTTACTATGGCTTTAACTAACTCATAGAGTGGTTTTAATCTTGATTTTAGCAGCTGTTGCAAAGTTCCATTCACTCCATGGTTTGTACAGTTACTGTTGTGTTAAAGTGATCATAAAGTTAAAATGTGCAACATGTTGAGTTAAAACCATAACATTATGTAAAACATCTCATGGATTTTTCTTATCAACTTTAAACATTTCTTGTATTTGTATCATTTTATTATAATTGGTTATATGTGAGATGCCCTTGTTGTGAAAAAACTAATCAATTTAGCAGGATGCAATAAAATTATTTATTTTCATTGATGTATTTTTTCTTTCACCCATAAGAAAAATTATGTGCATGCGTTTTCTAATGTTTGACCCCCATCTGAGCAACACACACCTGTTAAATTTATTGGGTTGGTGTTGCAAGGCAATATTTTTATGGCCACACCCTGATACTTTTTTGAATACAACTTTATTTATCTAATGTTTTATAATGATGTGGAATATGTTGGTTTATCTTGGCTGTTACATCTTCTAAACTAAAACTATTAAGTAAATTAAGAAAAATCCTTAACTCGGTCCTTTTCATTCATATACTCATGAAGCTTTCTCTTAAACTCATTAAAATTTACTGTCTTCACACCATCTGAAGGCAATCCATTTCAAAGTCCAACCACCCTGTAAGAAAAATTAAATTAGCTAAAGATGACTCCTACATTGTCCAAATGTATATTTATGCCCCGATTCTTACTGTTCTGTTAAATTTGTAATGTAAATCAATCATCTGTAAGAAGATAAATAATCAAAGCTATAATTTCACAATATTGTACTAGCAAAACTTGATGCTTCATTCAATGATAGCTTTAAGCAATTCATGTTTCAGTTTAGTTACTATTACATCTTTGTTTTTATTGATAAAATTTAGCTGACACTAACATTTCCCCTTACAATCTTAAACACCTCAATCAGATTTTCCTAACTCTACTTTTTTCAAGAGAAAATTTCAGAGACTAATCTCTCCTCGTGTCACCACCCCTCCATTCTAGTAACCCTTTTCTAAACCCTTCAATGTCTTTCCTAATGTAAGGGCCCCAAGACTGAGCACAATATTCTAAAAGTGCTTTGTATTCTATTTGGAAATCTTTTGGACATAGTTTGATTAATATGCAAAATATTTTTCCAGAAAGATACTGTTGCAATAGAATATTTACCATGTTTATTTTACTCAATCTGCAAATATTTTTATACTCTTTATGGTTCAAGATGTATATCAGTGTTCACAAATTTATTTTAACATGACAAAGTTTAATAATTAAAGCTACAACAGAATGGGACTTGTTACAAACAAGAACAAACTACTTTGGCACAACAGCATCATTTTATTCTACGTGTGTAATACAATGTGTATACCTTGTATGATTTCTAAGTATCCTCTTAGTGTATTGAAAGATATGTTTTATTACATAATCTGAAGAAGAATATTACTGAATTTTGAAAGTGATATATTTAAAAGTTCCTATGGAAATAATTTATTCTTAGTTTATATTTTGGAGAAAGATGAGATGAATATTTTTTCTTTTCAGTTTTGAACAACAAAACCTGTTTTGTTTTTCAGAGTGATAATTTTAACCATAAACTAGTAATGTGGTAATCTCAGATTAACCTATTACCTGAAATAATATTTGGTAAGTTGAATTTATGAGATTCATGTACGATAAATTATAAAGTAAATCTGAAGTTGATTAAAGGAGTGAGTTCTAAGCTAAGAGAATAAACACGTGGTTTAAAGCATTAAACAATATTTATTTACAACATTAAGCAAAAACGGCGCCTACGTGCACAGAGCTGTTGCTTTCAGATGATTGAATCGGATGGCAGTTGTAGTGTTGCAAGTTTTGAAACCTAAATAAAACTGTTAATCCAAAGGAAATACAGTGGAGCGCCATTAAGCCGCGGACCAGTAAACCGCGAAATCGCTTAAGCCGCTGTAGCAAGTCTTGTGAGCGAGGATTATCGCGGCTCACCGCTAATTTAAGAAAGTGTAAAAACGAGGCTTACGAATTTAATCCTGGCTTTATAACTTCAAGGGGATATTTAAAAAGGATTTGCTTTAATTTGGGAAATAAATAAAATATATTACAATAGAAATCGACCGTTAATCTACCTTATCGCTCTCTATGTCAGCTTTATGGAGGCTGCCATTGTTACCGAATCACACCTCTCCATACATTAAAGTTAATCCGCGGTAAATCCGTGAAAAAAGTGATCAATAATTAAAGTATTTTTAATTCGATAATCTGATATAATGATCACGCAATGGCCCGGATGAGGCTCCTCGGCGGAGCTGTTGGCGACTTCGGCTTTTCAGTCACAAAGGTTTAAGCCGCGGTTAAGCAGGTTGACCCCCCAAATACCGCGGCTTAACGACGCTCCACTGTATCAGCTTTATCCATAATAACTAGCGCCACCAATGTGAGAGGTCGTTCTCCTGTAACATAACTATCAGACATCTGTATGGCCCGTAAAAGACTGCTGTTTCTGGTGTGCTTGCAAAGTTGCAGCATATACATCGACAGTTGGAGTAGGTATTATTTCTAAAATAAAACAAAGATAGCCAGAATGAAGTCAACTTAATATTTTTCTTCACCATATTTTTATGCAAAAATTGCAAAGAATCAGAATAAACAAGATGAGTCACCACGCCATTTCGTTCTTGTGATCCGTGATTCCCTTGGTGAAAGTTTCTCTCAGAGACGAATAGGCTGCAAAGGCGCAACCGAGGTGCCTTTACATTCACCAGATTTGTGTCCCTATGTATCTTTTTTTTTAAGGTAGTTTTCAGACGTGTGGCAGTCAAACTCGAGGATTGTGTGAACAGCAACTGATTTCAGTCTGAACACCTGCGTGATTAACTTTACACAGGAAATGGAATTATGGGGAAGAGCTGTTAGATGAATGATATGCTTTAATCTCTTTATCAGTGACCAACTGTATACCTACTTTTGAAATACCCTGTATATCAGTATTTGCCTCAGAAATAACAAATCAGTAATTTGTTAGAATTGTACGTTTATTTTCCTATCAAGAACGCCCCCAGTAGCACGTTTATGAACTTACAACGCTAGAAATCCGGCTTTGATACCGTGGTGAGAAATGCACAGGTAGTCTTTTCTGTAGCTTTGTGCTTTACTTCAAATGGACAAATCTATTAATAAAATATATTTAAGAGCAACGTAATGCCACCATATGAGAGAGAAGACAACAATCACATCTGCCCAAACATTTGTCTTTTTTTAAGTTTTACACTCATATTGGTGAGGATAAGACATGTGGCCACTAGTAATTAGTTTAAAATATGATTAACAAAGCGTTTGTTTTAAAAATGTTACTTAGAACAGTTTACATGGTGATGGAGAACATTTAAGTTTTGTACGACAGAAACAAAAGGGAGTGAATGATATATATATTATAACAATTTTCTGAAAATCGTTCAACACACCGTAATTTGCATACAACTATTTAATTCGGCTAAAAACTAATTGCCGAGAATTAATATACACAATGAACCATTATAGTTAAGAATATGTTACACGGTACTAGAAGCCAATTGCAGATTATAATACATCCTTTTTGCTTTTCAAGTGCTTAAAAATTTTGTTTTATATATCTTATATAGTAACGTTTAATTACTAATTAAAGGTAAAACAAGCGACTTCACAATGTTATGGAAACAAAACAGGACTTTTCTATCCACCACATCAAGAAGTTTTAACAAATACATTGCGTGTTTTTGTGCTTAATTACAAACTAACAAACCTTCCGTAGCAGTTAGTTCAAACAGCTTTGTAATATGTATAGGTCCCTCGTAAACAGAACGTGATTATTAAAACACTAGTACTAACTCTTCGACATAACGAAAACATATTTATAATAAAACGATTCCTCATACACTTTCGTTTATCAAAAACTCTACAACTGAAGGAGAGTAGAAGACATACACTCACAACTAACTTGTGGAACAAACAAAAATGGAGTATTTATTTACACATACTTAGATTGTACAATTTTCCGGAATGTTGCTAAATATGACATTCCCGATAATTTTCTGTAAGATTTAGTTTTCCAAACGAATTTGGATTTTGTGTACAATCTGCAAACTTAAATATAACTTCACAATACGGTCTTAAAAAGTTGACCTTGACCTTTGTGTGTTTTCTACTTTAAAAATGTTTACTTACTATTTCTGCCTCGCCCACTGTGTTTTATCTTCAAGAGAAACGGAAACAAACAAGGCGAACATTTATTTTTAGCATTTTCGTTTCTCTGCCAAGGTTATTTAGAACAGATTATACCGTGACGTCTTCCTCCCTATGTTTAAGATTCACATATTAGCAAGCGAAAATATCGTACATTTTGAAGCGTAAAACAAGGAAATCTTGCGAAGTAGTGGAAACCATTACATTTAACATTTTTAACTGAATAATTTGAAAGAAAAAAAACCTGTTAGTAATGAAATGTAATTTGTATAATAAGAATTTGGCTTAATAAATGGTACACACTTGTAAATTTTTAAAAGCCCCACTAATAGATAACACATTACTGGTAACCCTAGATTTTGACTTAGCCTTTATCTTTTGATCTGAAAACTGTTAGGCTCAAGTGAAACTACTGATAAAGTATGGTAATGTGAATCAGACTTTGTGCTTTTATTTTTGTTTTGCTGAAAATATACTCAACTTTTATTTCGTATATAATTCTAAGTTTATGTTTTTTAATTCTACAAAAACGAATAAAAATGGCTAAAACTGTTAAATGTACAAGTTTTGTGAAATTTGAATTATACTTTTGGAAAATAAACAGTAATACTAAATAATATAATACAACTAATATATCGGATGTTGACGCTGAACAACAAAAGTAAGATAAACGATAGCAAAATTTTACATTCAGTTCCACGTTAACGGCATTTTTTGTTTTTTTTTCCTTTTCGAGCGGATTAAATTTGTTGAACTTCGAGGAATATGAGCTACAGAGTTTTGTTAGTTATAATGCCAACTTGCTTTCACAGATTTTGCAAGAGTGTAGACAGTCACGTAACAAGTTCCTGCTCCAACATTTCGATTACTCGCCATCAATGCCTATAAATATATATAGTCAACTATGCCTAACGATAAAAAAAAGTTAGGGTCCACGATTCGCGTATTGCTATCACAAAATCGTGCTACGCTGTTTTTTTTTGTCGCGTGTTTACTACAAGTGATGATTAATTTTCTTTTTTCTCAGTTTATAAAAAATCCTTATGTGATAGAATATAATATTATTTCCAGGATAGTATCATGGCTTGAAGTGTTTGTTTTTGAATTTCGCGTAAAGCTACACAAAGGTTATCTGCACTAGCAGTCCCTATTTTGGCAGTGTCAGACTAGAGGGAAGGTAGCTAATCTGCACCACCCACCGCCAACTCTTAGGCTACTCTTTTACCATCGAATAGTGGGATTGACCGTGACATTATAACGTCCAAACGGCTGAAAGGGCGAGCACGTTTGGTTAGACGGGGGTTCGAACTCGCGATCCTTGGATTACTACTCGAACGCCTTAACCCACCTGGCTATGCCGGGCCGGCTTTAAGTCTTTGCCGCGTGGATATTAATAGAACAGACGGTTTTTTTGTGTGTTTTCTTACAGCAAAGCCACATCGGGTTATCTGCTGAACCCACCGAGAGGAATCGAACGCCTGATTTTAGCGTTGTAAATCCATAGGCGTACCGCTGTACCAGCGTGGGGCAAAACAGACTGATGTCATGATACAATATATCCTGGAGTAGATGTAAGACTATTGGTGTTTTGTGTCCATACCAAATGTTGACCAAAGGAAGAAAACTATCCCTTGGAGGCATAACATACTAATGCTTGTAATCAGATAAAGCTAATCACCAGATTGGACCATACTGTTTTTCAGTAAATGTTTAAAAGGTGAACAGAGATATAACACAAGCATGAGACCAGCAGATAGGGATTGTTGTTGTTTTGAATTAAGCACAAAGCTACACAATGGGCTACCTTTGCTCTACCCACTGAGGGTATCAAAACCCACTTTTTAGCATTGTAAATCTGCAGACATACCTCCGTGGCCTCTGGTGGGGCAGATGGGTTTCTACTGATATCCCAAACAGAAAATACACTGCTTAATTTTGTTTCAGAGATTTGTGTGTGAAGTACGGATATTAGTTAAAAAAAATTCAGAATTCTGGTACTTCCTAATACGTTCTATCATAATTTGTGTAAAAATTTACCCGAAAATTGAAATGTACAAGATCAGCTTTGTCATTTTATGGTGAAATTTTTCCTGTTGATGTACATTATGGGAGAATAAAACAAGTGTTCACTAATGTTGTTTAACCTGTTGACTGCCAAGTATTTCAGCTGCTACAATACAACTCCAATGCTTCTTCATTTTGTAATTTTTTCGTGACGCCATTTTGGATCGAAAGTGAAACAATTTGTTAGTAGGTCAAACGCATGTATGGTGCTGACATCTAGCGTTGCAGTTAGGTATTATTTCGAACGAATTAACTCGTCCGTGGCACTGTGTTACCGATCGGCTTGGACGAGTTATCTCGTCTACGGCACTGAACAGGTTAAACAATTCTAAGTTCAAAAACAAAAGAGACATACATTATTAGAAATAATGTATACACATATAATTTATTTCAGTTTCATTACAAAAATAGTACAAATCTAAAGGCTATAAAACAACTACATTAATATTTATTTCAGTGCTATAATCTGTTCACAAATTTTACACAAAATGCTGAACACAAGTAAACATATTGTAATTTGGTTTCATGAAATTTCATACATGTCATAAAAAAGGTTATTTCTAATGGCTTAGCAAAATGGTAAACAAATATAATTACTTGGTGAAATCATTAGCAAGAAGTAGAAGTCACTTTGCAATTATAAAGTCTGACAACAAATAACTAATATGAAATGGTTTTAAACTGAAGCATTAGAGCCATTAGGATATATATGAATTTAAAATGATGCACAAAACAACAAGAACTTGAACTAGAATAACGTTTTTCTGTGTGCTTACCACAATTTGTATTTGTCAGTTCTTGCTTAAACTATGAACTAAAAGTTCACTAAGTAGCAGTCAATCACATAGGTTCAGAAGATAAATATATCCAAAAACACAGAGGACATGTAGAACACTAATCTATTTAATAAATAATTATAATTAGCATTCTATATTTACACAATTTTAAACTTTATCAAAGTTATCAATGACTTCCACTTTAAAAGCACACCAAAAATATGTACATTAATTTTTGCCATAAGTCCCATTGCTAGATTCATAAATATGAATGATTAGCACTGTTGCAACATGAAAAATTTAATAAATAACTAAAATGATATTTTATATTTTAAAAACTTTATTGAAGTCACGAGTAAACTGTGCTTCTAAAGTGGAAGCCACCGAGAACTTTGATAATGTTTTTAAAATTGTGTAAAAATAAAATGTTGATTTTAGTTATTTATCAAATTTTTAATAAAACACACACATGGTGAGCATTCAAACTTAAACTATTGAACACTTATTAATGGGTAAAAATGTTCTTGATTAACTGCTTTTGAATGTTCTTTGGTTTTTTTTTGTGCTACTCTCCACTACGTGTTCTGGATGAAGATGTTTTTAAGATTTGATACAATAAGAATACAGTGGAAAGAAACATGTTTTAATGTGCTAATAAGCTACCTCTAACCTGATAACAGTAACAGATACTGGGAGTAACCTCAGCTTTGCCTAGTTAACTAAACATTGCATCATCTCTTTAAGATGATAGTCAACTCCACAATATTACTAAAAATATATACACACATACAAGACTTGACTTATCTGACAGCTGATGCCTTTCTTATAACTTTAAAATAATTCATAAAATGAGTGGTAGCAGGAAAAATTAACAAGACTAGAAATATTAATGTTAACCTAATGGTTCATGGACCAACTGGGCTATTTTAAAAGATAAATGCTAATTAAATTGGTCAAAAAGACCATAAGCTGATTAAGACTTACAGAATTAGTTGACATGGTAAGACATTGGTGAATGTCAAATCCTTTTTCTTGATTTCTCTTGGTCATTGTCTCTGCTTTTACAACCTTCTATCCCCAGCAACCAGAAATAAATTTATGTCCAGCCAGATTAGGTAACGTACCATTGTCAAAAACCTAACATGTTATAAAACAAATATTTTTTACACAATTTTAAAAACGTTTTTTAACACTGAACATTACACAACCATCAGAGAATTTTAACATAATATTGTGTTTCCTTAGTACATAATTTTGTGTTTCAAACTATGCTTGTGTTGCTTGTTTTTCTCTACTGTCTGTGTTAACTTCGTTCTCTGCTTGTCACTCCTTAACCCTGCATTGTGTTGGAACTTATGACTTTTTCCACAAAATGCAGGTTTGGGATTGTTAGATGAAGAACAAATTAAAAATGGGTAGTAAATAAAAATACATTTTTTTTTTCTATTTAACATCACACACAGTGTTCTGTTACCCAAACTGGCTGGGCTTCTTCTATCTCATCTGGTTGTTGGAGTCTAGAACAATCGAGAGAAAAAAAAACGTGTAGAATACTAACAAAACAATGTTTAGAAAGTTAGCTTAACTGAGTAGAAATTAATATATTCTTGCTCAACTAACTTAACTAGTTTGAAACTGATGACTGACAAACTGCAGGAGAGATTAAAACTGATAAATACCTACTGAAACAAATAAACTGGTTTTCACTTGGATAATCAAATGAATTGAGCAAAACCTGATAAATGCTAAATGAACCAACAAGACGACTAGCTAGGAATTGATGATTAGTGAACCAGACGAACAGGAAAAATATACTTTTTACAAAACATAGTGGAAACTGATAAATGCTTAATGTACCATCCAGATTAACTTCAACTAGATATACACCTAGTGAGTCAACTGAATTAGGTAGAAAGTGAGAAATTATTAATCACCTAGACTAAAGTTTAAGTAAGTTTAAGTTTACGTAAAGATAAATGCTTATAAAATAAAAAAAATGCAGTGAAAACTGATAAATGATTCTTAGGAAGCAGTTAAACAACAAAAAATAAACTGACCACTAAAGTAAGAATGGACTAATATATATGATTATTAAACAATCTTACTTACAATAAAGTTTATAAAAGAACTAACTAGTAATATAGAGAACTAATGAATGATTTCATACATGTAACATTAATAGATCAATTAACTAAAAAAGTAACAGTTTACTTAAGTAACTTTATGTTCATATATTTTAGCAACTGGACTAAATCAACAAGGAACAAGTGAGTAAACCAGCTGGACCAGGCTAAAATGAATAATTTTAGAGAATGGTCTGGACTAGAAAAATTACACACAGTTCAGATACATGAATGAAAATAACTAAGTACATTTTAAAATGATGAAACACTACAGAGATAAATGATTTGCTTATCCATTTACAAGCATTTAAACCATGCAAAATAAAAAATAAATGGTAGCTGAGTTGTTAAAAAAGTGCCTTACTGGCAACTTGTTAAAGGGCTAACCCTTTATCTGGCATGTGAAAAGTCTGGTGTTTGACACCTGTTTGAGTAAATAAAATGTGAGCTTCTCTACGTGAACATCTTCAGCCTGAGTCATTCACTTATATCATTTGTATTTCTTGCGTAATGTTACAACTGGACTTCAGTTCGCCTTTTCGTAACTGCTTAGAGGTATGATTTAACAACTAAAATTACAGTAGATGACCTTTGCAGTCAAACTCATAGTTTAAACAATCATTGAACAAATCATCTAAGAGCAAGACTCAAGCCTGCTTGAGCTCACAATTAGGACCTATCTATCTAAAAACATTAGTACCAACACTTTACAAGAAAGTGATATGAAAGCATTCAAACTGCATCCCAAGTTCAGATATTTGTCCTGTGATTTTACTACCAGAATCCTAGAAATACACAATGCCATCAAGTTATTCCTCTCCAAGATGTGGAAACACAATATCTATAACTGCTAAACATATAAACATACAAAATAATATGACTCATTTAAAAAAGTATTTAACTATTTCTTAGCAAAAAATACCAAGATAACTAGGAATAATGTTTGTATGAGATCTACAGGTGTACACACCTCTTAAACAGATTCTACAAATCAACAGATGCTTAACAGTAATACATGTATACACTCTTCTGTAAGACAAGAGAAACTTAAGCCACTGGCATTAACACCAACATGACTACATTTCATAGGACTATCATGAATTTACATAAATACCATCAGCAATTACATATTTTTACATATAAAGATAACAAATTTTGTTTTGGACTTTTAATCATTACTGATAATTCTTAAGCTAAGAGTTGACAAACATCAAGTTTAACATAATGCACTTTAAGCACGTGCTTCTATGTGAAATGCTAACAAGAAGCATGATTATCAAAATAAGTTCTGTTTCATATGTTTACTTAATCAGTGAAACAAATTCTGCAATTTTTTTATCATATGGGATTCACTAGGATGGTTTAGAAAGACAGCCACAGAATACCACATGATACTTACCATTATAAAAAATAAAATATTTGAGCAACCAAGATATATAAATATTCAATTATAAGGCACATAAAAATGTGAAGTTCAATAGCTACCAATTTACCTTTCATGATAAGTAAGACGAAAATGATATCAGTAGCTTTATCTTAAACACAATACTGAAAAGAGAAATATACTGTGTAAATCAAAGCAATATAATAAACAGATTTACAGTAACATGAGAAACAACAATAATTCAGCCAATAGGAGTGAGCCATTGTTAAGTTTCTACATAACCATACCCTATAGAAAGAAATGTTGTTTGTCATGGTAACAAATCTTACTTATTTGATCAATGATTTTCAGGATTTACAGTGAATATCATTTAAAAGATATTACAGTTTAATTCTGAACCTAAACAACTTAGAATTAAGAAAAATGTGGCACCAGAATTTTTTTGACTCATCTGCAAAATTATTATTGCAACTGATCAGAAATTTATCATAAACCAAACACATAACAGTAACACCACACATACAGCTAATATTGAGGGCAGGGTTGAATATTATGCAAGAAAATATTAAAAAAGATAATAAAAAAAATTAAATGTCTTGAGTGAAAAAAAAAATCAACATGAAATATTACTAAGCCTAATTGACATGCAAACAAAAAATAGTTTTGAGAATTTTCCAACATGGTGAAGTATCAGAACATTATATCATAAAAACACTAGTTTCAAACAATGTTGTGTAAAAATTAAAGAAAAAAAGAACAAAACTTTTAGCATGTAAGATGCATATAGAATAATATTAAAGAAAATACTATAAAACAAGGACTAGTAACAGCACCAATAAACATGAGAATGATTCAGGAAATACAGTTTAATTATTACTGGCTTTTCATTTTGTTTTGAATGAAAAGCATTTGCCTGAAATGTTTACAAAAAACAATAAATAACACAGAAATATGAGAATTGAAGTTATTTTTCTAATTTTTTTGTTTGGTGGTAATATTTAGAGCAGCATACTGGACTACCCGACAATGACTTAAATATCATATTTTGAACAAGTTTCTATAATCTTTACCATCAAAGTTATGATAGTATAAAATCTATAAAATACATTGTTTTTTGTCTTATCCAAAGTACTTGGTTGTCACTCATTCAAATATTGCACGTCTTCAGATAATTCTCATTCTATTGTGCGTGAGTATAGAATACACATAACAACGTAATTTTATAGGTCTGAATAACAAATCTATGCTATCAAATGAATTACACTGATGAGAAAGTATATTTAATGTACCAATATCCTTTTTCAACATCTTTATTTTATCTCTCAACTTTGTTGTACCTTGAAATCAGAGCTGATAGTGTTGAAATATTTCATTTAAATTTCTTACATTAAACTTGTAATACTATTTATTCAGGGCTAACTTATGGACTTGCTTCTGCTGGCCTTTAAAGTGAAGGTTAACACATGTTTAAAATATAACAGTTTTCCACTTTTCTATTTAAACATTAATAACAATCTTTCTCACCTAATAACTGAGCACACTTAATTTTGAATTCACTTTTTGACCTCTCATACATGACGTTACTGTAGTAGCCATTCACGGATTCTTCTGTCAGCCTCTTAGGTGATTTTACCTGTGACAAACATAAGAGTGAACTGTACAGTTGTATGTAATTACTTGCGGCATAATCTTGCTCCCAGGCTCCATCTGTCACTGGCCACAACAAAAGTAAATTTTAGGGACATGTACAACTGCAATGAAGAACTGAATTTTCAACAAAGGTTGTTGTGAGCTATTATGGGCTCTTTCAGCAATTATGCAGGTTTTAAAGACTATGTTTCTGAATAATATGTAGGTTTCAAAGGTTTACTAGTAGACCTGGTTATTATTCAGAGCAAACTATTAACCCTACAAAACTATTATTAGAATTAATAATTTATAAAATTTCTAAGAAATAAATGGCAGGTGAATCTGTACCAAATTTGAAATAATTTTGTGATAAATATGTCCTCTACTAATAAGTTTGGAACAGTTCATGTTAACAGTTACTATAAAGGTAACTCGTATTATTACTACTACTATAGTTTTTTAAGGTTTTGGTAATGTAATTCTGCTATTTAAACATTCTTGGTTCCATCAAAGGTGGATCCTATTTCTATTTGGGTGTATCCGTTGTCGATACCTCCAAAAGCTTAGGTTAACTGCTGCTAGTATTACAATACCAACTAGAAGTCCAATCACCAGAGCTAATACCACATATCTTTCAGAACTGGTACTTCTGCTGGTACTAGGAGCTGACACCAAGCTGAAGGAAAAAACAAAATACATAAGATGTTTGATGCCTAGAAGATTCATGTAGTGGCATTCTGGATACAATTATCAGAATTTACCTTTTCAGTACTTACATGAAACTTTATACGTCTTAAAATACAAAGTGAATTTCAGTTATCAGCTTGAGAAGTTAGTTAGCACCACTAAGTAATACAGCAGGTCACAATATGTATACCTATATACATGAAGAGAATCTTGTCTGTGCATCCACTTTTCATGTCTATAATTTTTGAATAATTTCAACCAAACTTGGTTTCAAAACGAATAATTGTTCTATATAGTTCCAGTGTTTAACAACTTATTAAATATTAATAAACTGATAGAAAAATTAAACACAAATTAAAAAATCACAAATTTTCATCTCTTCATAATTAACAGAAATATTAATTAAAATCTGATTGCCACTTAGAATCTTTTTAACTAGATACTATCCTCCATCATAAAGTTATTATGTATTTAAATGCATTCCAAAGTGGAAAAGTGATTCAAAAATTTGTAATCACCATAAATTTTAAATATTTATTCAAATCTACAAAAAATGATATTAAGAAAAACAAAACTGAATTACAAAAATAATCTGCAATGATAAAACATAATGAAAAAGGTTTTATACTAAAACGTGACACATTTTACTTTCACACAATAACAAGAAGAATTGGACTAACATAACATTATTGCTTGTCATAATTATCTAGTTATATCACACATTTTAATTTTACATGATGACTTGCAATGAATTTTAATTTTTTACATTATTTAACAAGAACTTCAATAAGCTTTAATTTGATGTTATTTAACAAAAAATGTTAAGATTACTTAGTTCCCAAAATATATGCAAGAAGCAACCTAGATATATTTATGGATTGTTTTAGGTCTTAGTTTATTTTTGGTACACGATTAAAAACATTAAGGTTATTTTGTCAAGCAGATTATCTTTATCCTAAAAATATTTGAACATCTTACGTTACATGGGAAGCTGTAGCTTTTAGGTTGTCTCCATACATAAAGCAGAACTTTCCATGTTGAGATAATGCTTTAATTCTTTGATAGACCTGTTGATAAAGTCTTTCTGAGGCAAGAGACTTTATTTTAGCTTTCCACTGAACAGTTAGGAGATAATGACTGGTCCATGACAAAGAGCTCTTGTACAACCATGATTCAGGAACTTGGGTTAAATTCAAGATCTTTTTTCACTGCAGCTACTTTAAAGTTCTTTAAAGGGACACCATTTTGGATAATATCATGCTGTGTAGGCTTGCTGAAAATCACTTCTAACATAACTTCTTTGTCTGGAAAGTCTAAAGAATTAGTTTTTAATTAGACTACAGATTTCTGAAACAAATTTATATGCAACAGATGAATTAAAAAAAACTATACTTTTACACACTATCATTTTATTTGTGGGCTTCTAACAATATGTGTGGCCTGAATCATAATTCTAAAAGAAATTAAAGACCATCAGACATTAATACAGGCTTTATTATTTTCAAGTTATATTCTCTAACCTTTTATAATATAAATATTATTAAAACGTACCTACCGTGTAAAAGATTTAAATACATATTATGATTTTGGTGAATTAAAAATAATGTCACATTGAGCTTTTGTAGTAATGTTTTTTTTTTTTTATTAAGCCAACACAAATGATGTTATTCTGTAAGAAACTTTCAATATTTTGCTTTTTATGAGAACTTACAAACAAAAAATAAGAGTAAAAGAGATAATTAATTATCAACTTAAAGGGATTACATTCCATAGGCACAAACATTCAGCTATGTTACAACACTAAATTAACTTACAAAGTTCAGTTTCTATTACAGATGAAGCTGGGTCACTTGATTTAGTTATCGAGAAATGATGGTGTTTCAAAGTTTGACACAATATGTTCAGTGGTGGACATTTCAGGATTTTTTCTTTTATTTCCTACAACAAACACATAGTTTTAAACTTTGAAAAATACAGGCTGCTTTTCCTGGTATCTTAATTTCTACTGCCATTATGAAAATTATCAACATTCTCTACTTATTTTTTTGTTTTAAACACAAGAAACCTAGAAATAGGAGATACTAACAACTACAATACTTCAAACTAAGTATATTTTCCTCAGCTGTTGTGAAAAAATACATTAAAAATATTCATTTTCTTTTATAATAAACATGTTTTTAATATGTAATAAACATATTTTGTCAGATAAAATTTTGGTTATGAAAAATTCTTGACATATTTTTTACTAATATCAATGTTTGAGTATTTCACATTAATTATAATGTATTTTCACTCTTGGCCTAATACATAAAAGAAAGTTCAATGTTGTAGCATATTAAAAATTAGAAGAATTCTGTTCAAGCTGAAATACTGATACATTCATATCAATAAATGTATCATTTCTGAAATGCACTATGTCAAAAGGTTTTTTCAAAATATTTTATTTACATTTTTGTTGCAAACAGAATAATAAACATTAAAACAATTTTTTTTGGTCAACAACCAGAGGGTATTGAATAGTTTCTTCTAAAGTAATATATGTGTGTGTGTGCAGAAAACAAATTACTCTCATATCCAACTTACTACTGCCGAATTATTCCAACAGGTGACAGTAGTGTCCCCAACATAGACTTCCATAACAGAGGAATTGATGCAGTTATACTGAAGACATGAAGGTAATCTCTTTCAGAAAAAGAAAAAAATAAAAGAAATCATGTTACTTTTGTTAGTCTCACAACTATAAAAATATTATTTTAACATTAAAGTATAATCACATTACACTTAGTGTGTTACTTTTATTATTGTTGTTCTGAAACTCAAATCATAATCTGAAGGTCGTGGGTTTTAATCCCTGTCGCACTAAACATGCTCACCCTTTCAGCCATGTGACATTATAATGTGACGAGCAATCCCACTATTCGTTGGTAAAAGAGTAGCCAAAGAGTTGACAGTGGGTGGTGATGACTAGCTACTTTCTCTCTAGTCTCACACTGCTAAATTAAAGATGGATAGTGCAGATAGCCTTCGTGTAGCTTTGTGCAAAATTCAAACCAATCTTATTTTAAACACTATTTTACAATAGTGTTTATTCCAATCATTGCAACACAATAGTTCAACAACACTATTATTTCCATATAATAAAGAAGAAACTGACACACCTGTTCATTCAATCAGTTAATGTTTTTCTTATTCTTATCAGGAAATTCAGTATATCTATAAAAAACACTACACTAATAAATGATGCAGTTGTGACTGATTAGACTGTACTAAACATTTTTGACATTATTATGTTTTTTAACAGTACATGAATATCTTTAAAGAGAAGGGAATTAGGTTTCAGTTAATTTAAGAAGTGTTTGATGTGATGTTCATTCGGCCCTGATCTTACAAATTATGCACTATCTTTCATTTGGAGGTTTCAATCTGAACACAAACCAAATTGATTTACAAATATATTTAATGGCACAGAACACACTTGGTTTTTTTATCTAACTGAAAACTATCACTGTGACAACAAGAAAGATGTCCATTTTCAAAAATAAACTAAAACAGCAACAACTGTAGAAAAACTTACCTTGCCTCCAGTAGTCAACAAAAAACATGCTTTCCTTTGGCTACTTGTTTCATATGCTGAACATGTTTGCTGTTTAAAACAATGTTATGTGTATTATTAATAATATAATGTCAACTTCAAGGCATAAAAGATTAGAAAATTTTCAGAATTTGAGTTTCTCTCTTTAACTAGACAGAATCAATGAAAATGTTTAACTGAAAATATCAAGAAAACAAAAGTAAAAATAAAAAAAATACATTAAAAAATTCCATAAATAGAAATCTAAATAAAACTGCTTTAAGTGTAAAATGAAAAAAAAAAAAGGGAAGGGGAACAGAAATCCTCAGAATGTCTTTCACTAAACTACACAAAAAATTTAATTACAAGTAATAAGGTATGGATGGCATCATCACATATGTAATGGAGGGGTCAGTTTAGATAGTATTGTGGATTGCAAAGGAAAGGTATTTGAGGAATGATTTGTGATCCCTTGGAGCCACATTTCAGAGATTTGTCAACCTGTTCAGTTTTAATTCATCCTCCTTAATACCTAGGTTTTCAAAATGTCACTAGATCTGGATCTCTTGCTAGATAAGTTTATAGGTTTGTCATTTTTTATATAAAGTGTCCTTTGTATCAAAGATGTTTGGTGTTGTGGAATAGACTTAATTCACCTAGATTTAACCTCACATTCACTGGGACACCATTCATGGCCATCAGATATTTTCAGAACTCTATGTACCTAACTTCATATAGGAGTAGGCTAGGCATTGCTTTAATTACAACACAGCCTTTAAAATTTATAAACTTTGAACATTCAACTACGAAATACCATAAACAAGTTTGAGATTGTGAAGTCAATTTGGTACAGAAATAAAAGACCAAACATTTTGCTAACTTTATAATGTATATACAAATGCACTTATAAAGAGAGAAAGAAAAAAAACTTACAGTAATATTAGGTTTAAAAATGCCACACTCATGACTGGGACTAATTTTTTGACAAGTGGTAACAGTATGATGGAGAAAGTCGCACCCCTCATGAACTGAGCTGAAAAACACCAACAACATCTGTGATGTTATTAATTTGTTCACTTTATGTGTTAAATCAATACAAATACATTATAGAACAAAAGTTACATTTCATACAAGAATGTCTTATGCAGTTGTGGAATTGACGATAATATTTGCTTTTACTGCTGTCCTTTACTACTCCGATGTAATTTATTAAAATGGTTCTCTATATACGACATAAAATACACTAACTGAATTCTGTATGTTTAAAGTTCTGCCTGATTTGTTTGCTTTTGTAGCACCGCCTTAGAAGGAAAAAAACAAAATAATACTAAAAGTACCAACATAAGCTTAACCTACCTGGGATCACACAACAGTGATGTATGACTTTGAACAGATGTGCTGGAACAGGAAGATGGCAGTCCAAATTGACAGCCCTGATCTATTTAAAAAAACAACAACAACAAAAACAACACAAATCTGAAAGAGCCTGTATTTAGAGTTGAAAAACTGTATTAAGAAAGAAAGGTAAATAAAAAACAAAACACTCTTTTCCCCAACACTTAAGATCATGCTGATCAGTCATAAAATTGTCTGCCTAATTCTTATAGAACACTGTAGAGTAAAAAAAAATTATTACACTGCAACTAAAATCAAACTCCATGTGTAAACACAAGATAGTGAAAAAAGGTCATTTTACAAAAATACTTGAACCGTGACTTTTTATAATTCTTAAAATGGTTTTCTTGCTGCAACACCAATGCAAGCTTCAAATACTTCAAATAACATTATATAATAATTTCTTCATATATACATCCAAAACACTTACACTACACTTAACATAAAGAAATAACATTATATAATAATTTCTTTATATATACATCCAAAACACTTGCACTACACACTTAACATAAAGAAATAACATTATATAATAATTTCTTCATATATACATCTAAAACACTTACACTACACTTAACATAAAGAAATAACATTATATAATAATTTCTTCATATATACATCCAAAACACTTACACTACACACTTAACATAAAGTAACATTATATAATAATTTCTTTATATATACATCCAACACTTGCACTACACACTTAGCATAAAGAAATAACATTATATAATAATTTCTTCATATATACATCCAAAACACTTGCACTACACACTTAACATAAAAAGTAACATTATATAATAATTTCTTCATACATACATCTAAAACACTCACACTACACTTAACATAAAGAAGTAACATTATATAATAATTTCTTCATATATACATCTAAAACACTTGCACTACACACTTAACATAAAGAAATAACATTATATACTAATTTCTTCATATATACATCCAAAACACTTGCGCTACATGGCGTAAAGAGAATAACATTATATAATAATTTCTTCATATATACATCTAAAACACTTGCACTACACACTTAACATAAAGAAGTAACATTATATAATAATTTCTTCATATATACATCCAAAACACTTGCACTACACACTTAACGTAAAGAAATAACATTATATAATAATTTCTTCATATATACATCTAAAACACTTGCACTACACACTTAACATAAAGAAGTAACATTATATAATAATTTCTTCATATATACATCCAAAACACTTCCACTACACTTAACATAAAGAAATAACATTATATAATAATTTCTTCATATATACATCTAAAACACTTGCACTACACTTAACATAAAGAAGTAACATTATATAATAATTTCTTCATATATACATCCAAAACACTTGCACTACACTTAACATAAAGAAATAACATTATATAATAATTTCTTCATATATACATCTAAAACACTTGCACTACACACTTAACATAAAGAAGTAACATTATATAATAATTTCTTCATATATACATCAAAACACTTGCACTACACACTTAACATAAAGAAATAACATTATATAATAATTTCTTCATATACTTATCCAAAACACTTGCACTACACACTTAACATACTTAACAAGAAATAACGTTATATACTAATTTCTTCATATATACATCAAAACACTTGCACTACACACTTAACATAAAGAAATAACATTATATAATAATTTCTTCATATATACATCCAAAACACTTACACTACACTTAACATAAAGAAATAACATTATATAATAATTTCTTCATATATACATCCAAAACACTTGAAATAACATTATATAATAATTTCTTCATATATACATCCAAAACACTCACACTTAACATAAAGAAGTAACATTATATAATAATTTCTTCATATATACATCCAAAACACTTGCACTACACTTAACATAAAGAAGTAACGTTATATGATAATTTCTTCATATATACATCAAAACACTTGCACTACACACTTAACATAAAGAAGTAACATTATATAATAATTTCTTCATATATACATCCAAACACTTGCACTACACACTTAACATAAAGAAGTAACATTATATAATAATTTCTTCATATATACATCCAAAACACTTGCACTACACACTTAACATAAAGAAATAACATTATATAATAATTTCTTCATATATACATCCAAAACACTTACACTACACTTAACATAAAGAAGTAACATTATATAATAATTTCTTCATATATACATCCAAAACACTTGCACTACACACTTAACATAAAGAAATAACATTATATAATAATTTCTTCATATATACATCCAAAACACTTACACTACACACTTAACATAAAGAAATAACATTATATAATAATTTCTTCATACATACATCTAAAACACTTGCACTACACTTAACATAAGTGTCCAACTTTTCATGTCAAAGGTGTGAAATATTCTCTATCTCTTTCTTGGAACTAAAGAAAAGGTACCCAGTGTAAAGGAAGGTAGTAATATACGTAGGGTTGCTGATAACACAAGCAAACTGACACTATCATTGTAGGGATTTAGCTTTTTGTAAAGTTTTTTAAATTACCAAAAACAAAGAAAACAATCTTTCATATTTTGTATATATATGATGAACTACAATACTATTAAGATCTCAAAAGAAACTGTGAGAAATAAAGCAGATAAACTGAAAGTTCTGAGAGATAAAAATAAAAATAAATGTTACAATAAAAAAATAATTAATGAGTAATCTTCATTAACAATCTTTACCTGAAAGTACATTTTTCAGATTTTAAACTATGGAAGTTTTTAACACCCAGCTACAAAAAAACATTCAGTCATCAAAATAACAATAATACATTAAGTGAACAAATATGGAGTTGGTTCATTTCATGTTGGAGTAGGAATGTTTACTATAATTCTGAAGTTACTATGTATACCTTCAACAAAATGTGGCAAGCCTTTAGTAAAGTGTCCAAGTCACTTCTTCATAAAATCTCAGATACATTACAAAAATATTTGCACTCAAAATGTGTCTGTGAATTATCTATGCAATAACAAAATGGCACCTGCATGCTCATCTCTAGTTGACATTAGCCAATACATTCACAAAAGTGTGACCTTTATAAAATGTGTACTTTTTTTTTTCAATGAAAATTACTGAATGGAATATATTGTATGAAACAATGGGTAATCCAAAAATTAATTAGAAATAATAATAATAATAAAAATCAAACTAGGATAAAACAGGAAGATTAACCCCATGTTAGAATCATAAAGTGGTGCACAAAGTTATGAAGCTATTACACCTCCTCTTTGCTAGTATGGAGCAGATAGGAGTTGAAACTAACTGATTAACTTATTGTAATCTTTGATGAGCAAACTCCACTATTTGTCCAACTCTAGTTCAGTAGTGGTACTGACTGAAAAGGTAAGCACATTCAATAATGGATTTTGAACCCATGACACACAGATTACAACTCCCCTAGTCACACTGGGTAAACTAACAGTTGGACAAAATGCAAGAGTTGAACATCATGATGGATAAAGTGCTTGTTTAGAGTTTTCAGTGAGTATTTTAAACATATTATAGAGAGGGATTACAAGTGTTTTTATTCCCTGAAAAAGATACTTATCCTGTCTTAAGTATGATATTCTTTAAATAAACGTGTTTCTTTTTGTAATGATTCCATTCATCTCTGTTAACCTGTACTATCTATTTTTATGGAATGCATTTAAAGTAGAAATAAATAGTTCAACATGATTTTACCTTTAACTGAATAATACTACAACTTTATTTCAGATCAAATGATTTTAACTTAATTCTATTACATAGCAGTTTTTACATTAATTGAAGTATTTATTATCACTTATAAGTTTTTTTCTCAAGCAACTTTGAAAAGAAACAAACCAAAAACAGATTATGCAATATTAAATACCTTAAGTTAATGACAGGTTTGGTTTGTTCTGAATTTCACGTAAAGCTACATGACGCCTATCTATGCTAGCTGTCCCTAATTTTGCAGTGTAAGACTAGCGGGAAGGCAGCTAGTCATCACCACAACCTTTAACTCTTGGGCTACTCTTTTACCAACGAATAGTGGGATTGACTATTACATTATAATGTTCCCATGGGTAAAAAAGTGACCATGTTTGTGAGATGGGGATTCGAACCCGCGACCCTCAGATTACGAGTTGAGTGCCTTAACTACTTGGCAATGGCGAGCCGTTCATGACAGAAATCACCAATAAATAACAAGTGAAATGTAAGTTAAGACATGAAAATGTAAAATTATTCAGAGAAAGGGATGATACAGAATAATGCTGCTTGTGTTCTCAGATTGGCTATAATCCTCTTTAGATTCATACTTAGGGACACAAAACAAGTAACTCTATCTATAAAAAAGTTACCTCACCTTTTCCCCAGATATAGGAGTCAACAGCCGTGAAGTTAACTTTGTACCAGCCACTGTCAGCTAGTAGTGCAGCAGTCATAGCATCAAGGGACACAAAACCTGGCTAAAATTTGAAACAAAGAACAGATATGAGGAGGTACTGCATAGACAATGAAAACATTTTATAAACTTGGTTTAATTTTTTCTTCATATATACTTAATGTAAGTTTGCTGCTATCAGGTATCAACCCTTATGGTTAGTAACCCATACAATGATCTTAGTATAATTATTAACTCTTTCACTGCCATGCTTACATACATAAACAGTCTCCCAGTGTTAAGTTTATTTTTAGAAACACAAAGAAAACTAAAAAAAAAATGCTTTAATATCTCGTTACTTATTCAAGGCTTGAAAATGGTAAACTGTGGGAATACCTTTCTTCTCGTGGTACAAAATTTCAAACTCGTATTGGGTAATATCACACTTTCAAGGTTAAAACAAAGGTCATACAATGTATGTAACCCATATATACTACTCTGCACAAGTTAAAGCCCACTATTCATTTTTCTGTGCAAAATGTGTCCAGGATGCAATATAGTAACAACTCATTTCTAAAACTCTTATTCACTTAACCCAGTCTTGACCAGCAAAGTAACTTGGTGTTATCTCTGCTTGTTTTGTTCTCACATTTAAAAACCTTAGTAAGTTGCACAAAAGTTGATTTACATTTTCTACGTGTTACATGGTTAGGGTTTGAGGAAAATTATAAAAATTAGTTTAATATTGGTAACAAATTTTAGATTGTATGTTTTCAGAACTATTATTTTGAAATGTTGTTTTTAAAAAGTATTTTTGTCATAGTTTATTTTTCAATAAAACTACAACTGTCTGTTGTTCTAAGAGTAGTGTACTCATTTTTTTATTTGTTCTTACAAGTTCTTACATACAAAAACAATTATTTAAAAACATTATTGCAATAAACAAAACTGAATTTCCTTGATAAGAAAGTACATTTTATATACCAACCTAGGACTAACTTAACTTGTTTTATTTTCATTAACCACTATTTATATTTAACTAATGAAACAATTACATAGCAGCAAAAAATAACATCAAATATCAATGAACAGGGAAGATTTTCACCAGTACAACTGCAATTTGCACTTGTATCTGAGGCCGACATCAGTAAAACCAATATTTTTCCAACTGCAGTTTTAGTCAAGATCAATTTCTGTTTAATAATAATTTCAATAGTTTTCAATAACTAAGGAGTTCTTGTGTGTATGCTGTTCTAATAATAATAATAAATTTACTAATAAACATATAAAAGCTTTTTCTTCATCTGAATGGTTTGCCATTGCAGAACTCCGAACTTAACATACTCACTAACCATAAGCATCCTTATGTTTTCCATGCCTTTAAAACATAAATAAAACACAAATTTATCGCAAACAAAAACTTTGTTAAAAGTAACTATGAAACAATTCCCGGGTTTGAGGCTTGTTCCCAAATTTTGTAAACTTTGCACGAGAATCCTTCGATGTCCACAATGAGGACTTTCACTAGCTGCTTTTTCAGAATTGTACATTACTATTTATCCAAGTGTTATTTATCTTACAATAATTTAGATAAACAAGAGTATTTTCTATTCAACCACACTTATTCTTACATCCTTCTTTTTGGAAGCTATGATTTACTAATTACTCTCCAACCCATCTAGTGTGACATAATAAAATCTTCTCAACATGAGTTCTTGAAAATAGTCATTGAGAGGAAAGTAAAGTAATGTGAGAAATAAAACCTTGAATACATGTATTTGTAAAGAGTCCTAGGATCTGGATACATAAAGTTATACTTTGTTACAGCAAGAAAAACTGAAGGAAAAAAAAAAGGCAAGGGCTTTGTTTACATTCAATACTAATTAGAACTGCAATGAGATAAAAACAGAAATATATTTTTTACTTTTTCTTCTAATTACTAACTAGTTTATAGCTGATGCTTCAGCTGCTGTCACAGATTTTCTAATGACCATGTTAGAGAGCTCACTGATAGGAAATGCTGGTGTGTTGTATAACTCTCTCATTATGACTTAATCAACTAACTATATGAATACTTTCAACAGATGTATTTAGGTTTTACTGACCTCTACTGTTAAGTTGATGAATGTGTCATCACTTATGTGGATGTAGAAGGCTTCTTTTATCTTTCTTTTCCTCATGTGTGGTTGATATCCCATTATTTTTATGTTATTCAATTTTACTGGGCATTATCTGCTATTGCAGATAGACTGGCATAATAATCTATGTCTATGTTCTAAATTTTGTTGGTCAAATACCTGAAATTTGCTTAGGTTTTCCCACTAGTTCACTAAGAAAAATGTAAATCTAGCACCTCAAGAAACTAGTGGAGCTAAAGTTAACCTTTCCACAGAACAAAGCTGGTTGTGTTGAAAAGGGATATAAGAAAGTAAGATAAACCTCTGTTCTAGAAAAGGACCCAAGCAGAAGGTACTAAGTTTGCAAAAAGCCCACAAAAATTATTAATGTTAATACACAAACAATTTTTTCAAGTGCCAGGTTTATTTTGATCACAATACAACCAAGAAAAATAGACATGCTTTAATATGTCATTACACATCTAAAAACCATACTTTTATGATAACAGTAGTTTCTACTCATTTTTAAAGTTGTTTACGAGCAGCTATTGGTTTTCCATAAACTCCTGTGTATATGAATTGTGTGTCTTGGGAACCATCAAATCTTGGAATGGGAACTTATATTCTATTAAAGATATAATATCAGCCTTTCTACCAAGTAAATTCAAGATTGAGTTTCAGCCATTACCACTATAAATACAGTCCTTCTCATGAAATAACTGAAGTAAATTAGTAGTTGAAACACAGGAATATAAACTAACTGGTAGTTAGAAACTGGTGATTAACCAAAAGGTAACTAACTGTGATAACATTTGTTATCTATACAACCAACTGTGATAATGTTTGTTATCTATACAACTAACTCTAATTCTTCACTAACAGTCACAAAATATTCTTTGAATGAAAGTTCCAAATGTTTATTTGTCTGCTGTAATTTTGCAATGGAAAACAATTTTCAATTACAGAGACACACATGAAATTGATATTTTTATTTGTAATTATTTAATTATTTCAAGTGATGAAGACCAAGTGTGAGAGAGCTTATATTACCTCCATTTTTTATCATATTTCAAGTATTTTTTTTAAAGAGAGTTCTTGATAGAGTGGTAAGTTGAATATAATACCAATGTTGTTAAATAAACAACAAAAAGTAATATTTACAGAAAACTAATATTAAAGTGAAAATACTGTTTTAGTTCAAAATAAAGCTTATAATACAAAATTCTGTTATTTTGTTTGTTTACAAATTACAGATAAGTGTTTAATTTTTTTTAATTCTACATAAAGTGGTTTTGTTAAGTAGGTATAAACCACAGCTACCAGTGTTAAGTATACTAATCTTTCAAATACATTAAATGCTTATAAAATGAAACTTACTTGAAATTGTCCCTTTCAGTTTTGCTTGCCAAATTAAATTCCAGAAATACCATAATTAATAACATTTAAGCCAGTAGAATAATTTACATAATTGTTTACATTGCACGTGCAATTTAACTCAAAAATGTATAAACCTGAAGAGTCAATTAATTTAGAAAGGAATTAAGTCAAAGTTTTATTTTAACCATTAAAGTATTTTATAAAACTCTATGTAACATTATTAAATGCTTAAACAAGCCTACAGAATTATGTGAAAAAAAACTAACTTGGCCCTACATTACATTCATAATAATTTTGAGTGAGAGGACAGTACATGCTATGAAAGTTTATAAAGACTAGGTTTCTTTAACACTCCAACGAAAAGTGGGGCCTAATAGGCCCCAGAGCAACTTGAAAGGTTATTAATATTTGATTTCATTTCATTAAATGAAATGGCAATTTCATTTAAATACAAATTTATTTATATTTGATTTCATTTCATTAAATGAAATGGCAATTTCATTTAAATACAAATTTATTTATATTTGATTTCATTTCATTAAATGAAATGGCAATTTCATTTAAATACAAGTTTATTAGCCTAATATTAATAACCTTTCAAGTTGCTCTGGGGCCTATTAGGCCCCACTTTTCGTAGGAGTGTTAAAATGGTGACTGCTTTGGCAGAACATATAGTTTATAAGTATGCTTCAAAACAAATAATTTAATATGCTTGACAAAACAATTCTGATTCCTAAAGTGAAAGAATAATTTTATAATAAAAATAGTTCATATATCTTACATTATAATTTATCATTATCATATTAGCTGTAGTAGTTCTAAAGGAAAATAACTAATAGTAACTGTCAAGAAAGTAAAGAATGTATCAGGGACAATGTTAAAGAAAGAATGTATAAGGGATAATGTCAAAGAATGTTTACCTTTCGTCTTTGTTACTAAAATCATAATTACCTCATTAGATGCTAATTATATAGCCTGTTGTGTGAAAAGTAATAACAGACTCATTTAATGGGTTAAGTACTTACGTCTTTAAATTCAAGACCAAAAGTTTATTTTAAAAAAAGGTGTAAACATACCCAATTTTAGGTTTTTATTCCTCTCTGAGCAAAACTCCTAAAAGAAAACAGTTGTTGTACACTGTCAGACAGTTAGAATTATTTTTACTAAAAATTACAGTAATAAAGTCAGCCAAAGCTGCACGATGGATGCTAACTACACACATGATGAATCATCTGTACAGTACAATGCACACTTGTATCACAAACAGCAAGATGCATGCCATTAATAAGTAACTGTTTCCATCTTGAAAGAAGTCTGTAAGGTATATTGTGCTCATGTCTACTGGTAATACATGTTTATGGAATCTGTAAGACAGGGATTACTGTTCTGTATGGTGAAGTAAAAAATAATAATTTTCAATATCATATTTACAGAGGTACTACAGTGCCATTAAATAACTGTCTGGTCATGCAATTATTTAATGATAAATCAAGGCCCTTCCATACATGACTTAGTAATCTACAAAATAAAACTCCTATATAAACCTCTTCCTATGTGCTTTTTTCAAGTAGGTTGCAATGGTTAACATAATTCCAATGAATTACAACCTTTCATTTACTTAAAGAGGGAGAGAAAAAAGTGACACAAAAGTTCCAACTTATAATAAACTAATAAATATAAACAATGGAAGTCCTGAGATATATTTATACTGATATATTATAGGCAGAAGAGAACTGGTTTGTATTTTATGTAAAGCTACAACAGGGCTACCTACACTAGCTGTTCCTAACTTAGCACTGTCATATTAGAATCAAGGCAGCTAGTTATCACCACTCACTGCCAAGCCAACTCTTTTACCAACAAATAGTGGAATTGGCTGTAACATTATAACATTCTCCCTGGCTTAAAGGGAAAGTATGTTTGGTGGTTTGGGAAGCAGGAAGAAAACAAAACAAACGTACTTATATTAAATCTTCAGTAAGAAAGCATCTAAACATTTATCCTAAATCTTATAATAATCAATAGCAAGTATTTTTTCCTACAATTAAAATGAAATGTTCAAATAAAGTTTAAAAAATATCTCACCTCTCCAATTTTTGGTGTCATCATACTTCCATACATCATTACGGGGTCCCAGTGAGATCCTCCAGACCCATCTGGCTGAAATTACACGAAAGTTGAAGAAACATTCATTAAATGTACATACAACAGTAGTTAAATATTTGGGTAATTGTAACATAAGAAGTTTATTAAAGCTGTAAAAAACACTAATTATGATTTTAGTACATAAACATATCTCATTTTATGCACTGAAAGCAAATTTCCTCATAGATTGTCTGCCATTTTATTAACTTTTTCAAATTTGTACTACTTCAGAAGCTGTAGAATACTACACATAGTAAAGCATGATTATTAAATTACTACTTTACATTCATAAACTAATGTGTATCAGTTTTTTAGTCTAATGAACCTAAAGAGAATAAGCAGGTAACTTTTACCAATCTACATCATTTACCTCATACATGTTTTGTATCTGAAACTATCTTATCAAACTGCAAAAATCAGGTAGTTGCATTTAGTTTGCATTTATTTCCTGCTACTTAATAAACAAGAAAAACACTGAGACAGAAACAGAGTTTTTATGTAATAATTCACAACATACATTAATAAGAGCAGCTTTGTCTTATCTCATGGTGGCTTTTTTCCTTAATTCTGAAAAACTCCAACTGTGTTTATCTAAATGTTAGGTACAAAATTATATTACTATTAAGTATACAATATATATGTAAAAACAGCTGGTATGGGTTGAGAAAATTCTATGTAGAGGAGCAAACAACATTTCAACCTTCTTCAGTCATTGTCAGGTTCACAAAGAAAGAAAGAGGTAACTGACCGATAGCTGACCACATGTTTGAAGGGGGTTGTGTAATTGAGTGTGGGAATGTAGAGGGCGTGCTCCTCTACGTAGAATTTTCTCAACCTGTACCAGCCATTTTTGCATATATATTTTTTCTCTACAAGTGGGTTTTCTCATCATCACAGATGAGTATACAGTGCTCTTTATGCATTTAAAATGCTATTCTGGCTACCATAGATCCAACCCAGCAGAGAAGTGCTGGTATTTAATGGAATATCTCAAGAAAAAGAGGTAAGTGTCAGATAAAACACAGACCTAAAATATTATTTTCAAATACTTCTAAATGAAACCCATGATAAACTTATTATACTGCAGAGGAAAAACAACAACAAAGACATATGCAGTCACATTCACTCTTTTTAAGCCTAAAAAAAAGTCTCTCAGAAATTTTTATATTTGTATATTGGGTGCCAACACTTTTTTTTCAACCATTTTTGGCTGCGCTGAAACAAAGAATATTCACCATTTTTTCCAGAGGAGCTCCAAAGTCAGTCATACCACAGTTATAATGCTGTTTTGTGAAGTTAACAACTGACGGCAGTACTACACGAGGCACTCCAAACAAATCCATGACAACTGTTCTTTTCCAAAGGGGGCATTGCCGATCTCGTAATGCTGTAAAGCATAACAAAATGCACAATACATAAAAGATGCACTGAGTATCATATTAGGAAACATATATAAAAGATTTTAAAATATTTCCCAAATAAACAGCTCTAAGACATTATCCAAAAGTTGTATCACTGCAAATGAATACAATAAAATAACAACATACATGATAAATGTGATTGTGGAAAATGTTTACAAAAACTGGTACAAAATAATGTCAAAACATTATTTTAAAATTTAATACACTTTCAGTAAGAAAATATTTCCAAATATATCTTGCTGTCCTATTTACTTTTACAATGAAAAATATGCCATATTAACCCTCTCCCACAAGTTCCCAGCTGGCATCCAAGGTGGTCCCAGAGGAATTTATGAGATGTAAATCAGAACTTCTGCTGGTCAATTTATGAACTCAATAGTTTCTTGTTCAAGATTTGTTTTGAATTTCACTCAAAGCTACACGAGGGCTGTCTTTATTAGCTATCCCTAATTTAGTAGTGATAGAATAGAGGAAAGGCACCTTGTCATCACAAACCACTGCTTACTCTTGGGTTACACTTTTTACCAACAAACAGTGGGACTGACTGTCAAAATATAACGCCCTCATGGCTGAAAGGGGCGAGAATGTTTGGTACAAAGAGGATTCGAACCTGTAACTCTCAGATTGCAAATCAAGCAGCCTAACCACCTGGCTCTGCAAAACCTCTTGTTCAAGGTAGCTTATTGTTTGGAGCACCGTAAAATGTTCATGCTTATTCCTACTGATGCTTCCCAACACCATAAATGAACTAACACCAGGCAGTACACGGAAAATGCAATAGAACGGTCTTGTATTCTCAAAATGGTACATGAAAAACAAGTACAAACATAACAAATAGTATACAGACATTTTAAAATAATATTTAGGTGTACGTTTCTAGATGAAGTTTAACACAAACATTTAATATTACTATTATAAACTCTGCTAGTGTTTATTGGTTTTACATATGGACACCTTTACTAAGATTGTAATACTTACATGCAAGATTATTAGTACAAAAAAACAGTAATTGTAATTATTCATGAGTTAACCAGCTGAAAAAACTTCTCTTAAAGGCATCAAGTAGAGAAAACAAACTCTTACAGATGTGTATAAGTGTACCATAAATAACTGAGAGACTCCTCAGAAACTCAGTAAGAAAAATATGAAACAAGGTAAGTGTAAAACTAATATAAAATCGAGACACTAACAAGCATAATAAAATGGAAAACAAATATCAGTAAGAGGCTGTATGTATGTAAAGGTTTTAAGTTTTCAGGTTTCTGATGCTTGTAGTGTAGACTGGGTTAATGCATAATCTGATTACCATAGCACACTGTGTTGCAAATCATAAGATTACAAGTTTATATATTCACTTTACAATATAATTTCTGTGTAATATACATACATGCAGCTTGTACATATTAAGTTACTTCATAAACAGTGCTAAATGATCTGATAACCAGTTCATTTCTCCTAAACAACTAGAGAAAATGTTTTTAATTTATGTTCATAACAACTACACTTTAAACACTGGCATAAATACTGCTAATTAAATAAATCCCAACAACAAAACAGTATTTATTAAAGAAATGTAGTAACTTAGACTGCAAAAAAAGTCACTTAATTTTTTTAAGGCCAGTTTAGAATATTGATTTTGAAAGATTTTTATAAATTATAGACAGATAATCTGTTATATTTTTGTTATCAATTTCTTTTTAAGGCATTATCTCTTCTTCAATAATGTCAAGAATATGAATTATAACAGACTAATAAAATTTCTTTAGTGAAAAATAATAAAACTACAGTCATTATGAAGACTTTATGTTCATTAACATAAATTAAAAGGTTATGAAATAAAGGTTTTTTTCTCAGTTTAAGTAGTTTTTATCATGTCAGTGTTTGCTTTTGTCAGTAACCCATTTCCATGTCTTTCCGTGATTATTAAGTACTTTTTTAAAGCTTCAAGTTTTTTTAATATTTAACCTGTCCTTTTATGACAAATGTGTAACAGATGAGTATGTGTGTGCTTCTACACATGACAATTATCATATTTTAAGTCTTGTAAGATGCTACATCATGGAAGACACACCCTGATTTTGCAAATTTTCAGTTTTGCATTTTGCAGTTCTTGTGGGTGATTTTTTCATTACTTCATCACCTGCTGATAGATCTTTACAAATTTAGCATGAATATTTTTGAGTCCATGCAGAGATAATTGTAAATTTGTGGTTTGTAGTTGTTATGGACATTTTTTTTCTTTTTTACAATTACAGACAAAGGAATCAACTTTATGTTCTACAAAAACTTTTCATTAAACTCTGAATTTACAAAACTTCCAACCAGGAGATGACTACTATAGCTAGGTACAAATAAAGCTAAAAATAAAGTGCTAATGAGAGGACATGTCACTACCAGAAACAAGACCCTCACATGAAGTAATACTTAAGTACTAAATCATGTAAAACTTTGGGAACTGGCATTAAAATGTTCATTTAGCAAACTCTAGAAAGCAAATGCTTTACTTTCTAGTCAGACTAGGATATAACCATTATGTAAGCAAATAAAACCATAATTCTAACAAAGGTAAATGAATATATCAGCTGTTATACAGAGCATAATCAATCATAAAACTAAACTCAAAATAAGAAACAAGGCTCAAAATCAAGGTTCTACTACATGTAAAGGTAACAACTGAACACAAAATTGTACAGCCTCAGTATGTCAACATAGTGTGAATCAATTTCAAAGATATATTAAAAAAAAAAAGCATGTTAAAGATTTCTTAATTTTCGTTTTAACATGGAAAAAAATGTATTTTAGTCAAATCTTAACTTTGTTATAATCAGGAAAAAATGCTGGTTCAAAAGAGCTACTAACCTGTGTCTGAACAGTCTCTGAAGTTTGATCGAAGGTCTTGTGAAAAACCAAGAGCGTGAATTAGTTCATGTATAGCAGTCTACAGAAATAAAAGGTTAAATTTTATAATTAAAATATCAAAACTCAAACAGACAAAAAAATAACATTAAAAAAAAATTGACATCAGTCTAAATGTTTTAAGCAGAAAAGTGAAATACACCGACAGAACTTGTGTGACTTGTCACTTTTGAGAGTAGAACCATAATTCATAGTTTTCAGATACAATTTTGAAAAAATATAAAATACTGGCATACTTTTTTTTTTTATAACTGACATTATAACCGTAACTATATTTCTATAATGTTTAAAACTGTGCAAAAGTCTGTAATGCAATTTATATGAGACATCAAATTTCAATACTTGAATTAGCTACCACTAAGCTATACAATAATGTCTAAAACACACAACTCTGTGTCAAAAACATAAATGTCCTACAGAAATTAATTTTGGACTTAAATGATATGAAATTTATTGAATTTCAATAGTAATTACAATATCTAATGATCTGCATATTTTTTAATGAAAATATGAAGAATTACAGATCAACCTTATTCAGTGAAACAAATCATATGAAGAACAAATGATATTTTATTTTAGGCACACCAAAATAATTTGCTAATTACTGTTTATCACATATATACATATCCTTCTCAAACTGTAGTCTTTTGCTACTTTGCAATATAAGCAATTTGATTAAATGCAGCAAGTTCATATATAATATCTGTAAGTTTTGAAATATGATGGAGATATTTATCTCCCCATTTACAAAAAGAGAAAGTACTACTTTGAATGCATACAGCTATTTGTATCCTTTACAATAAATGTTTGAACTAAACAAATATCTGATACATTCATACTCTACTAAAAATATTTGAAATATCTTTATTTATTTACACTACAATCAATTAATAGAAACATTATTTCATTATCTGGCATTTCAGTATAACATAAACAGATCAGTTTACGTACTCAGACTAAGCAAAAAAAGTCGCGACACATACTTAGCTCCTTAAAAAATCAAGACTTTAAACCTATACACATTATTCTAATATTTATCTTCCACTTATATCAATTGAGCCACAAACAGTACAGGTTATTCTTTGAATTATGTAAATTTCCATATTTTACAAGCTTTTAAAAATATTTTTGGCTGTTAACTTTGTGAAAATTTGAACATTTAATAAAGTTGAGAATTAAAGGAACTTTTGATTTATTTCTTTATTACATTCATTGTTACATACTTTGAGTGTGAATATTTAGTACAAACTTTTATAAATGGGGGTGTTTTGAATAATACTTTATTAAAGTTTGAGACTTCAGTGAATTGTTCATTTTGTATTATAACACATTTAATTTCAAATAATGTTTTTAAGGCGTACATTCTTAATAACATGTTAACCTGTTCAGTGCCATAGATGAGATAACTCATCCAAGCCGATTGGTAACACAGTGCCACAGACAAGTTAATAATAATAATACCTAACTTCAACCCTATATATCAGCACCATATATGCATTTGATCTACTTACAAATTGTTTCACTTTCGATCCAAAATGGCATCACAAAAAAAGTTACAAAATGAAAAACCCGGCATAGGAGCTGCCGTAACAGCTGAAATACTTGGCAGTCAACAGGTTAAACACGGTAAGACATTATGTTTTGGTTATTTTACACTTTACAAAAAAATAACAATGAATGTTATGCTTCACACTTGATAAGAACAAACTTTAAAGTATAAGAGGTTATTAAATAAGCAAAGGTCATTAGATGGATCTATAAATAACAGTATTATTATATTCAATCAAAGGTGAATGAATACAAGAATATGGCTTTTAATTAGATAAATTGCAAATTTACATAAAAGGTAAGCTTTTCAATGAAATCATTGTGATCAGAGGCCCAACGTAAAACAGGATATCATTTTAGAACAATCAGAGATTATTGGAATGTATGCAAAAACAAAACTGAAAAACACCTGAATCCTGAGGAATTCTGTAAACATTAAATACAAACAAAAATCAAAAATTATATTTCATGTGTTTGAAATAAGTTAACATTACAAGACTTTGATATAATTTTGAAATCCTTAATATATTTTTGTCACTTACAAGAACTAATTTCTCCTCATTATAAGTAGTATCATCAAAATGTGCAGGGCAAAAATTTATATATCCAGCTACAGGCCGATCAAACTGGTCCAGCTGACAATAGGAAGCATAAGCTAGTATTTCCTAGAAAACAAAAATACAACTTCATAGAAATTAAGTAAATTTCAATTCTTTCACAAAAGCAACATTCAGAAATGTAAGACTATAATTAATGTGCAGTTATTAAAATCGAAGCATTTATTAAACACATTTTCATACAATTTTAGAATAATTAATATTTCAAGAAATCTTGAGAAATTAAACTTTTTATTTTGCACAAAAATAGAAATTTTACTGTTCATTAACAAAGAAGTATCATAATATTAAATTTACTCTTGTTGTATTACTCTGAAACCTTCAAGAAAAATATTAATCAAACTTTGAAAAAGTGAGTTAAAACATACAATTTAATGTTAACAAAAATTAACAGCCATAAAATGTAAAACCAAATGCTAGTATTAAATCTACAATGTTAAAAATGTTCAAATTTCTTGTACTGAAACACTCGCACCTAATTTTAATACAGTCCTTTACTGCCATTCAATCTTACTAAATCTGACTTCTTTTTTGTCAGCATAATCTCACACACAGTAAAATACAGTATTGGAGGATAACCTCACACTACAGTTAAAATACTGTATTGTCAGGATAGTTATGCACTACAATCAAGACAGCAAAATACTGTATTAGAGTCAAACAACTAATTAGTGTTACATTGGTATAAACTGGGTGGGATGTTTGTATTTATTGCTTTTGTATTTCATAAGCAAGTATATTGTAATGTATCAAAATTACTAGAAATATAACTAAATTAAAAAATATTTTTGATATATTTTCAATATCTTAAATATACTCTTCAAAACAAGAAACGCAAAAGGGATATTTTTGTTATTTTAAAGAGAAATATATGTAATAACGTTACAAGCTCAGAGTATGTGATGTTACACGTGTTAAGGCACTGATTGTCAGACCAAAATGACAATAAAAGTTGTGCACTTTGAAAATGGAGGAAAATATCGGATTTTTCACCAAAACGCATGCGTGTCCAATAAATTTGTTTGAGAGATCTGGATGTTCTGCAAGTGCAACATGTGCAAAATCCCTATAAAAGTGACTGGTTCTCGGTTTCCATAGCTCAGTGTTAAACCACCGAAACGCAATACAGTTACGCCAAGACTGAATGAAGCACAACGCAACAACGCCATTGGTCGCTTGGAAGCAGGCAAATCTCGATCAGATGTTGGCAGAGCTGTGAATGTCCACCCAAGCACCATTACAAGGCTATGGAATCGTCACCAACAACATGGATCAACTCGTGACTGTCCACGATCTGGCAGACCTCGTGTGACCACGCCCGCACAAGATCGCTACATCTGGTTACGTCACCTTCGGATAGGACCACCACTGCGGCGTCTACTGCCTCAACCATACCAGGGCTGCGTGGGATTTCCGATCAGACCGTACGCAACCGCTCACGAGATTCTTAGGCCCCATGTGCAACCCATCATGGTGAACGCCAACGGCGTTTTCAACATGACAACACCCGTCCTCACACAGCCCGACTCACCACTGTCTTCTTGAGACACCACAACATCAACGTTCTTCCATGGCCCTCCAGATCACCAGATTTAAACCCCATCGAACGTCTTTGGGACGAGTTGGACAGACGTCTACGATGGCGACAACCTCAACCGCAGACTCTACCGCAGCTTTGCAGGCTGAGTGGACAGCCATTCCACAGGATGTGATTCGTCATCTCATCACTTCCATGGGCGGGAGATGCCAAGCAGTTATTGATGCTCACGGGGGGCATACTCATTATTGACGTTGAGTGACGTTAAACTTCAACTAGTGAGCGTGGACTTCGCCTTTGCAGACTTTGGATGTTCAGCAATGAATGTGCAAAGTTTCACACATGTCATACAGAACTACCCGGAATAAACTTGTTAACAATTTGTCTCATATTTTGCCTTTTGCGTTTCTTTTTTTGAAGAGTATAATATAATAATTCTTATTTTATTCACGCTATGCTTTTGTTTCATTAAAAGACAACTACATTTTTCATAACAGTTGCCAAAACAAATACTGTTACCAGAAATTTGTCCTCTCAGTTGATTTTACATGTTGGTTGATGAACAGTCTTAACTGCCTAAAGGGAAAAATTTGATACAGGGTTTTTTTCAAGTTCAAATTAAGCCTTATGCATCTGACTGGGTATTGAGTGGATTTTATTTCCCCATTTTCAAACAACTCTGTGTGTCTAAAGAAGAATCCCTGATGAGAATCAAATTATTTAACTGGACTTTAACATGCTTGTTGTCAAAATTTTCTACACAAATGTTATGCAAACCTTAATGAGCAATCAAGTAAAAGATAAAAATCATGTACATGTATATATTCATATTTAGGTTTAGTTTATAACTCTCCATACACCAAAACCTATCTAAGAGCAGTGAAATATACATTTTTATTAGAGATAACTTATTCACAATTTTTCTAACATTTTAATCTTTGCATAGCAATAATTTATATTTTTACTTAAAATTAATTCCAATGCAGCATTTTTTATTGCTAAACACTGTTTGAATAGAAGTGGAAAAAAATGTGAATAATGTTATTCCACATTTTCTTTACAATTAATAACATACATTTCTTGGATATGATACACCACAGAACTTCACTTCAGACAGTGAAAAAGCTGGACAATTTTTTTTAAAGTAAGTTTTACTTGTCACATTGCTTCAATCTTACATTTTGTGAAAAATATGAAAGAAGTGATAAAAGGGCAATCACTTTACCTCTTTCTGACACCATTCTGAATACATGCTGTTGATGTATAAGAGATAATCAGAATCCTTTACTCCTGGACCAGCTGGAAGAGAGGATGGAAGTGGTGCTGGCCCTGAAAAGTTGTAAACGAGCACCTTCTCCAGATGTTCTTCAGGGATCTAATGGGACACAAACAATTTCAAGTACACTTTAAAGTCAAATGTTTTCATACACTTTCATCACTGATATAATGGAAGAACATCACAAACTTTTTCATCTTCATAAAAATAGTTTTATTTATTTAAAAACTGGTTGGCTGTTTAACTAAGACCCCTCCAAGCACTTAATATCAAATTGGACAATGTTGGAAGGCTTTGCTGTAGAAAACTGCATAAGATACTGGAAGTTTTATCTTTTGATGTATCCCATTTATTAAGGAATGTGAGCTACAACTGGGATGGAGGTGTTACCAGATCATTACAGCAGGAATGCAGTGTTCAGATTCATTACTAAGGTACTTAATGAGTGTATGATTTCAAGCTGGATAAGCTAAAGATAATGACTGAAGACAATGTCATGTTCTTTAAACAAAGTTCAGATAGTGCAAACATGAAGATCTTGGAAGGACATTTGCCTGGGTTTAAATGCAGCATTATGGGATGAAACTTGATGACAAACATTTATGTATTATGTGGATATTTACTGTTCATATTTCCAAAGGAATCAAAAAGCATAAATCATTACATTGCCTCTGGCAGGTTGTACTGCTGTATTTAATACAAGCAGGACAAAGTACCTCACTCTGTTTTTTTTTAATACTTTCTTAAGTCTATTGTCCATTCAGAAAAAGGATGGACAAAATGCTATTCAAAGGATTACAACATATGCTTTCAGTCATTGACTTTGCCCAGTTTGTAGTCAGTATTCCACTGGAACTAAGATGTCCTAGATGGCCTCATTTCTGACTACTGTACAACAAGTTTTGTTACACATTCTTCCCACATACAGTAGGGAAGGATAGAGACAAAACCAGATCACTATTAAAAGAACTGATCACCTACAGCTGGAAGACAGTTTTTCTTAATGGAATTTGTTAATAGATTCTGATGAAATATAATTAAACAAAAAGCCAAATAAACAGTCTTTAATGCACATACATCCATATAAAAGCAATATAAATGTCACCAGGATATTCTTCTCTACAAGTTATTAGAAGCTAGACATGAAAAGCTGCCTAAAAGAGCTGCTCCAACTCTATCTGCTTTCCAGTTAAATAGAATGTCCCAAAGTGGTATACGGGTGAACAGCCAAAACAGAGATTTATTATTTTCATTTATTCTCAACTTTCTTCAAGAGGTCTGCAGCCAACCTAGTTCTAGCAGTAAATATAAGTTTATATTCCTGAGAACAAGTTTCTTTACCTAAAAAATAATTTGGTGTATTTTTCTTACATGTACCAACCACACGATGGCTGTAGAGCAAAGACCTTTTATCAAAAACTAAATATTAATGTGCTATTTTTCATACAAGTAATAAGCCATTCAGACGTTACAATGTTGATATTACTGTTCCTTTAACACACGTCACAAATGACCTACTTTGAGTTATTTAAATTACCTAATGTACCAGGATGTACTTGCTATGGAATACAACTTTTAAAGTATCAAAAAGAAATTGCAATACTATGAACTATGTGTTACAGGAAGTAGCCACGTAGAAATCTTAAAAAAAAACAAGGAAGGATAAAGCAGCAAAAATGACACTTAAAGCAGATAATGAGATCACAGAAGTTATCATTTTCCTAAATGAAAATGTACTTCTGAGAGGAACTTCCTTCTGCTTATAAGATTAGCTTCTCTCATTTGGTGCTGCCCTCTATTTGAAAACTTTTTGAATGCATGCCATAAACCTTTAACCCTCCCTCTGTTGGAAAGTTCCAAACACATCTCTCATCTAAATCACTATGCATCATCTCTACCAAAAGGAGAATACGACTATCGTATGATGCATGACTCTCTCTACACACCACCACTGAACTACCACTTCTTGTTTGACAGTCCTTGTGTACAGACATCTTTCTTCAGAACTGTTATTACCCTAAAAGTAGTTTAACTTTCTTTAACTTAGTTCAATTTCTCTTAGTTTAAGTTTAATTTAATTTCAATTTTCTTTGAGAGTGTTTTATTCACCTGTGGTTGTCATACATTTTTATTTGGTTTTGTACCATGCATGAATTCTGAAGTCACTTTGGGTGCCCAGATGACCCATCAGGGAATTTTGGGTCTTCGTTTGAGGAGAAATGAATCACTATATGGAACACATGCTGTCTCCTGTTCATGTCATTATCATTCCTGTACTTTTCAAACTCTTTGCAGGCATAAGCTGAAGATAATTTTCCCCCACATTTTTTGTTTCCCCATTTCCTTTTGTTTGGGTTTACGCTTTTCTTTGACCATCCCATTTGGTGATGGCATTGATACACCTGTATCCTGTGAGCTTTGGGTTGGTCCATTCTTGTGGCTCTTTGGATAAGCTACCACATTTTATGATGTTTCAAGTCTGACATGATTAGCGTTATTTGTTACAGCAAGTAACCATGTAGAAACATTAAAAAAGAAAGAAAAAAAGAAAGGATGATAAAAAAGCAGTAAAAATGACACTTAATGCAGATAATGAGATCATAGAAGTTATAATTATTCTTAATTAAAATGTAGTTCTGATAGGAACTTCATTCTGCTCATAAGCAATGGAAGCCAATACAACCTTGCAGTCACAACTGCAATAATGACTTTGAGATCCAGAAGCATAGACATCTCTGCAAATATTGGATGTAATCCAGAAATTCTCATTTGAACCTTAAGTAACAGATATATTACTAGATGTAAGACCTCATTTTAAATAGCAAGAATGAAATTATACATTAGATTAAGCTGTTAAAAAAAAAAAACCACAGGTTGGTATACAATGTTTCAGACCAGTATCATTCTTCAGGTAAAGTTACGACCTGGTATGACACAGAGTTATAAACCAATCAAGAATTTTGTGTGTACAAGGGCATTAGTTCTAAATTTTGTACATTAACTTTATGGAAATATATAAGTATTTAATTTTTAACTATTTTTCTGGTGAATTTTTGAACAATTTAACCTAAAACTTTTATCTTCACCACAAGTAATATTTATTTTTTGTATTTCCACATACAATATTTCAGATTAGCCTTTGATTAGCATTGTGGGTGACATGTTTGATAAGTTTTCCCTTTCTGACAATATATTTTTAGAAAACAGCTGATCTTTCTATTTTCTTTATTTGTATCAACCCATTCATGATCTTCAGTGAGGGTTTCTTTGTTCTGCAGAGAAGTGAGCAAATATTTCTGAAGTTAACCTCAACTAAAATGTATTTTAAATAGTACCTCTCTGTACAACACAAAAATGTTAGCTCATGTACGGGTGGGAGATTTATTCAAGGTTTGTTGACTGTAGTATGAGCTAATAGCTCTGTTCTGCAGAAAGGTGAGTGCATATTTTATATATAAATTTGTTTCTGATGTTGTTGTATAGAATAAAATTTAAAACTTCTCAGCATTTAATCTACACAATAAATGTATCTAAATAAATAAATTTACACAAACCTGCATTTTGTCAATTTGATTTTCACAAAATTCTCCCATATATCCATGTTTGATTTCTGCACATCTGTCAAAAGCAAAAATTTTTATTTTGAAAGAAAAACATATCATTACACTTTACACATTTAGAACAGTGCTTAATGATTTACTGTTAGCAAATAATAAATCAACAAGTCCTATATGAACACTACTTTAAAAACAACAAGCTTCTGATCATTTTAGTATGTCCATAGTTTATTTTCATTGTAAAGTGTCATTAAAACAAAGCCCAGACTAAAAGAAGTTCATGCAATAACAAGATAATTTTGTAAAGAACAATACGAATTTTATTATTCCTAATTGGTGAGAATTACAAAATCAATATTTAGAAAATTTATTTAACATGCCTAAATACTTAAATTTAAATGCAGGACTTTTACCTCAGTTATTAAATTTAAATGCCGGACTATTACCCCAATTATCCTAATTGGTGAGAATTACAAAATCAATATTTAGAAAATTTATTTAACATGCCTAAATACTTAAATTTAAATGCAGGACTTTTACCTCAGTTATTAAATTTAAATGCCGGACTATTACCCCAATTATTAAATTTAAATGCAGGACTATTACCTCAGTTATTAAATTTAAATGCTTTTATTTAAATTTCAACTAAATTTAATCATATCAACTAAACTTGATATTAATCAAGTGTTAATGTCAGATTATTATATTAAATTACTAAGCCTAAATACAAGACTACTGCAATGAATTATTAAACCTACATGCAACTTGTATAATTTTAAAAACCCTGAAACAAAGTTTGTACTAAAGTCTGAAAGCGGTACGGGGTTTGAGTACATTCTCTCTCTCAGTCAATGAATCACACACACACACACACACACATATATTACAATCATAAACAGCCAAGATGTATTAAAATAGAACTTATTTAATATGTAAAACTGTACATAGTGGTACAACCTGTAAAAGTAAACAATTCAATATAATACCTCTTTCTGCTAATGATAACTCACCCCTTTTTTGAATGCCACAACTAACTTTTTCACCCAGTCACTTTAACAAAGAAACACACCATTCTTCAGAGTAACAAAACATTCAGTTTCTTGCATCTTAATTGATATACACGAAATATTACAGAGCAATGAATGGTGTGAAAGCACCACAGCTAAAACCACCACAACTTTCTCCAGCCTTTCCAGGGAAGAATACACATGTTCTTCTCTTTGAGAACACAGCACTAAACTTTCCTATAACTAGTATAACCAAGTTAATGACACTAATTTTAGGTTCCCTTTAAGGATATTTTTTTTAGTTTACTGTAATTTAAAATAATATTGCTTATGAAATTTTATTATAATTACTAGAAATGTACATTGTTTTGACTCCTTCCATTCTTATGGTTTTTACCTCAATGTGTTACAACAAAATAAACTTTTCTGTAGGTTAACACAGCTCTACTAACATTAGCTCTAAATAATATCAAGTTGGAAGAAGATTTAGATCTGCAGGGTGAATTTTTACATGACATTTATTTTAATTTCATGTCAATCTTTCCACAAAAGAAAGAACAAGCTTCTGAGTTAAGGTAAATATGTCCATCAAAATTACTTAAAAATTTGTATGATAAAAAAACAAAACACCATAAACCATTATCTGAATAATTCCAGCAGTGGAATAATCTTATAATCAAGTTACACACACACACAAAAAAAGAACAATTCTAGACAAGTATAATCTATATTTTCCTAAAAATAATTTTATTTTGAATTTTGCATAAAACTACTCGAGGGCTATCTGCACCCCTAAAAATAATATTGTCCTGTAAAATTAAACTATTTTAAGTTATAGTTCTAGTGTTCAGCCAGTGACCATCAACAGGCAATGGCTTTTTTTTTTTAGGATGATCACATAGGCACAATTGTGAATATTCAAATCAACTGTAAACAATAATCATCAAAATTATTTTTAAAAGCTAACTGCAAGTACAACATTTATTAAAAAACAACAACATGATAATTGATCAATAAGCCACTTCCAATAGCTTGAAATATAACTTTCTAGTATATTTTCAATAGGATTTCTCCAGTTTATAACAAAAAATTAAAACAGCATATTCAAGCAGTGTTTAATCATCTCATTTTATATTAAAAAATGTAATTACCACAAGAAACATTTATCTAAAGTTTCATAGTGCATTAAAATTATGAAATAAAAAATGTAAAATTTGTGAAATTCACATCTGCTGACTGGATATATTCAGTAAGGACAAGTAACTCGTGTATATTTCTACTTTGGCAGGCATGGCTGGCACTTTTACAAATAACTAGGAAACATCTGCCAACAATCAAAATAAGTTAGTTATGAGCTACTACTTTGACTACTGTTGCAAATATTTACTTATTAAATACTTTTAAGGTATAATTAAAGGAACCATATGACCAATCTGTTTCCAGTAGTTTACTGCACAGTGGCAGAACTGATATCAAATAAGCTTGTTAGGGTAAAACAATGTATGCTATTAATTATATCATGGGATAGAGATGAGTTATTAATAGGATTGTAACTTTCTTTTCTTCAATAACAATAATGCTATACCCTAACCACTATGGCATTCAGATGATCTAAACATGTTGAAGTAACATTAGTTCCAGATAATGTAACTTTTTCTTTTGTCACTAAAATTAAGAAAACTGGTAAGAAAGAAATGTAAAAGTTAAGAAAAATTTAAATTTTGGTGATTAAAAAAAAAGTTGCATTATTTTAAACATGTTTTACTGAATAGCTTAAAAACAAAATTAATTAGTAGTGTGAATTATAATTTTTTTTTAAAATACCTATAAATATACAGACTCAATGCAGTGAGTGAAGGAAACTTTAAACACTGATTGTATATTATAGTTCAAATGTCACACCACCTTGATTAATTCTTTATTAAAACATCATTAACCTCGCATGAACAAGTAAAGGTAATGTTGTGCCATTATGTCATTGTAACAATGATGCAAATTTTAAAGACAAGTTGTTGAAAGAGCTTTATAAAGATCCATGGTGCTTATATACTATTAGTGCTGGAATTTTCTTTAATACAAAATGGTGTTGGTTTGAAAGCAGCTCTACTGATAACTTAATGAAGAACATACTTTGAGGTTGGGATTTAATTTAAGTTGCCTGGTTTTATCAAACCTGTAAGAATTTTTTAGCCATAAGAAAAGAAGCTATATGTATGATACAAAAATAACACAAAGATACCACAGGATGTCAAAACAATAAAATTTATTTATCATCTTACTTGTTTCGGTTTGGTCCACTTGTCCACTTACTTCCACACGCTTTGTTCCGTTGCAGTAACAATGGTTCCTGAACTGGAACCACTACAAAAAAAATAAATAAATATCTTAACAAAGAATTATTTATAAAATACATTTATACTGTAAAATACAAAAAAAATATTTACTGAGCATTTGAAATTTATAAAATATTTTAAGCTGAAAGACAACTTACCTAAAAGAAGATGCTGTATTCTTTGAACTGCTTTTCTCATGACAGATAAAAGATTGGTTTTCCCTGTGGGAGACAAATCACTGGCAAGTTTTCTATGGTGAAGATGAATTCTGATTGGTTGATATTGGTTTGTAGTTTCTCTTTTAGATAACTTAGTCCTCGACGAATACAAGAGTTTTGTTCTTGGGATCAAATTTATATTGTTATGCAATTCATCATGTATGCAGTAACTTGCATGGGACAACTGAACAACTGACAGACAACTGAACACAACAAACCACTTCTTGGAATGGCAGATGATCATGTTGAATAAACAAATGAGACAAACACACAAAATCCTGTAAAAAAATAAATTCTGCCCCTATAACAGCATTTATTAAACTTTTATTTGCAGTATAGTTTAACTGTGAGAACAATATAAAAGCTAAGGTTTAAATGTCATATCTTAGGTTCTGAGATGCGTCTAAACCTTTGGCATAATTTTTTGTTTTTTTAACTACACTATGTTCAAGATAATTATAGTAAATTCACTTATTTGGATCCTATAAGCATATCTCATAACAAAAATAAATTATTAGTCCTAACATTTTTAGTGAAACATGTACACACATAATATACAAAAATAAATACTTCATTTAATTTTTGTACAATCTTTAATTTTTCTTTTGATCTTATTCATTGTTGTACAATTAGATTTTATCTGTGACAGAAATACATTTTCAACCGTGTCTAAATAAGTTGCATTGTTAACTAAACAACACTGATGCTTTATTAAACAAGTGTAACAAAGTAATATTTACTCACTAAGTACACAGCGAGGATTAACACACTCGCGGAGTTTATGTATCACCGATTATTAGAAACAAATGAATGGGGACAAGAAATAATGAAGATAAACATACAAACTGACACTGAAGAACAACTGGTATATATTTATCTTGTGAAAAATTTAAATATCCCATTTTTTTTCCTAGTTCAATTATTATTATTATTATGTTTAACATTAATACAATTAATGCAATTTTTCCCAATTATATGGACTATGGACAAAAATTCTTACTGGAAAGTCCCAAGCCTTATTCACAAAATACGTAGGGCAATAATTTATAGCTCTACTGTCTGGGTTGTTTCATTAACACAGTTAATGCAGTATTTTAAAGGCACTGACAGAAAACATTTTAAGACTTGTTTTATCAACTTCAGTGTGCAGTGAAATCAGCAAGGCTGCAAAATAATTCATATAGTGTGTGTGTGTGTGTGTGTATAATCTATAAATCTCCACTGTTGTCACTGAAGCCAACTGAACAAGAAGGCCTGTCTTGATTTTTTGTGTAGCTATTTGTTGGCAAGGAAACACCTGTGCTGCTTTCTTAGTTACGAGTCATCAAGAAAAGCCTTGAAATTAAAAATAAACATTTAATGGCACAGACTCAGTGAAAACTTGAGGTTGGTAAAATAAAACAAGTGCCACTTCTTTTGTTATACGAATGTCAGAGTCAACCGTACATAATCACACAATGAATGTGGTATATGAAATGTAGGCACTGATTATAATGGATATAGCATGTACAACAGTATATATGTACATATCCAAAACTATTGTATCATCTACTGGATGGCATCACACACATAAACATTCATAAAAAATTTCACTCTTTTGGTATTCAACATACAAACAGTTAGGAAAATAACTGTGGTATGTATTACAACTGTTTCTTTATCATAGAACATAACTTTAAACAAATGTATTCTCCTCACAGAAATAATGACACTCACTAGGACTGTAGATTAGGGCTTGATTATATCTTTATTAATGTAATTTTTAAATGTAATACTAAAGAACTGAAGTTCTTAAAAAACTATTATTTTTTCAATAAATGGTACCATTTTTAATATAAAAAAATTATAATTTATATCAGTAAAATTTATGAAACTTTGAACTCTGTACATTGAATTATTTTGATACAATGAGTAACGTATAACTAAAATGCACTATCTGTATCTCAAGATGGCTGGTATAGGTATTAAAACTTTTATTAAAATAAAGTAGAGAACAGCATTGAAGGAGGTCAAAATATTGTTATCTATTTTAATAAAAGTTTTAATACCCATACCAGCCATCTTGAGACACATTTTTACTTCAAGTGAGTTTCTCGTCATCAAGTAAATGCACAACTTGAACACTTCCTATTTATTACTTACCAGAAAAATATATTTTTTAAAAGAAAATGTTGACTTTTTCTAAATCTTTTTCAATGAGGTAAGAATTCTATGGTTAGACAAACAGTATCCTAGAGGGCAGTGTTACTGCTAGTGCATACAGTGACCAAAAATAACGATATAAATGAATAAAATAAAATGTATGCAAGTAACCATTCATGCTTCTACTATATTGATTCATCTCTATAGGAAGTTCTTTGGATCAAAAACTAAAGTTAATGTTACGTGGTACACAAAATATTAAGTTGCAAATTTTGAATAGAAAATAAAACACAAAAATAACTTTTTTTTTTTCTTCAATTAGGAACAGAGATATAATAAATTATCACACTCTTTGGTAATAACCTCTGAGTATGTTTTGAATTCAGGAGAAAATTCAAAATAAACATATGAAAATTAAGGAAGTAAAAAAGAGGTGCAGTGTCTTGTAACAGGAGGGAGCAAGGGGTGAATGTATACAGACCTGCCAGATTTTGGGCCAGCTTAGGACTGATTCTGGAACTAAAACAATTGTGAGAAAAGCAACACTCTAAATTTTTTTCTTATAGAAGCCCCCTCCTACAAGATATCCCTACGTCCAATTCCCCAAATATGTTCATAAGGGAGACTATCCACAGTGTTGTTGTTGTTACTCATGTATCTGTATATAAGGTGTATAAATGCTTCCCTAGCCATGACTGGGTATCCCAGTGGCTGTGCTTGACATGAGCCTAGATACAAACCAAGTCTCCCTCAAGTGGGGCTGGGCACCCAAATTAATACCTAATTCATGTGTAAAAAATGCTAGAAAATTTTCAAACTGATATTTGACTAAACATATATTCTAAATTAATAGTTATGGAAAGTTGAAATCCATAACTCAAGTTACAACACACATAAAGCTGCTGAAGTATTTGTATTCTACAAATACTAACTATATAGATATTTATAGGTTTTTAAGACATAATTCCTTTTGACATACAGTATATAATATCACCAAAAACAGTTAATGTGACACAGAAAAATCACTAAGTAAATTAATCTTAGTCAAAAGATAAGTTATATAATTTGTAGATATATATCCCAAGTTAATGATCTTGCATGATTTCACCAAAGATATTTGATAAGGAACAGAAATAGGTTCAGTGAGGACCAATAACAAAGTGGATTTTGGTTACAATCTGAAAGAATAGTCCACTTGTATTGATCAAGTTAAATGAACTACTTATAAAAGTAGAGCTGCTAAAGTTTTTGAACAAATGAAAAAACTATAAATTATGTATATAATTCTGTACTTCCTGATTATTAAACTAATAAACAAGATGTAAGTCACATACATATCAGAAATAACCATTCCATTAAATCATTCTTGTATTACATTTACTTTAAATGATTAACAAATATTTAATAAGACAAAGCTAAGGTACACAGGATCCCAAGTAAGGCCTAACTAATTACCTGTATAAAGTTGATTACCTTTGTTTTTATCAACTTGTAATCAATACCTCTATAAATACATCTTAAAATATTATTAGTTTTACAACTTGCAACAAGCCATCGCCTTGGGGATTTGAGTAATTTATCCAACGTTATGCTAAGATTATTCAGTCATGCAACATGTTCCATTTTTCATATGACAAGCCCAACACCTTACTTTGTACTTATTATAACTAAATGTCATTTGCAAAGTATTTTTTGTATTACCATATTTTTGTAGTACCATGACATTTCTAATACAAATAAATAACCAACTTCATAATTAACAGCACATTTTGTTAAGTTGATATTTAATCCTCTCTTAATTTCATGGCTGTAAAATGATCAAATCTCCAAGCATTAACACCCGAGACATAAAACTACTAACAAGAGTTTAATATGATTGGATACCATTAATAATATATATCTGCTTTCTCACATCCAACCATCTTCAAATCCAATTAACTAGGCTTTCCATAATCCCTGTAATGTGACTTCCTTGTCTAAGTACATCAAGTCCACATTGTGTCTATGATCCAGGTAACAAATAACATCCCCTTTCCAAGAAATGTTAGCATATTATTAAGGAAAGCTTTCTCTTAAATAAATCTTTATTGGCTTTTCTTTATGATATTTCACTAAATAATTTTAAGAAACTTCTTTTATCAGACACTAGAGTTTTCCCACTAATGAAGTAAAACTAATTAGCCTGTAATTTCCAGACCAAGCAACTCTTATCAACCCTAGTAAGAATAGGAGTAAGATTCACAACTCTCCAATCTTTCATTTGCTCACTGTCAATTAACGAACTAAAGACAAAAAAGTAAGGGACTGCATACTTGATATTTGAAATCTAAAATGTCTGAGTGGTAAAGTTTTATTACACTAAAAACAACAAACTTCTAAATGAAGTAATTTAAAATTTGAGATAGGCCTTTTACAGATTTTTAAGCTCCTTCAAATATTTGCTTGTTATATTAATATAAACTTATAATGTTGGAAACATGAAAATATTTCACTGTTTTAAGAAATGATCTAAATGCTCTCTCTTCTTGTAGACATAGATTATTAATTTCTATGTCTTCTTACATTCTTGTAACATATTACTATATCCTATAAAGTATAACACTTTACATTGTTTTTTGTTTTTATTTAAAAAAACACAGCAAACAGTTTCAACGTGTTTACAACCACTTAGATAAAGTAAACATATCTTTACCATACCAAAATTATAAAGAAATTAATGTCTTCAGTGTTGATTACAATATTTCATTTAATATATGCAATAACTTTTGAACTTGTTTTATTTATATATATATATATATATATATATATATTTACATTTATTACTGATTTTGTTTATGCATTTAAGCAGTTACTTAAGCTGATAAGGCCTAATATAAATGGGTCATTCCATGCCAGTTCACCTAGGGCTTTCCAGTTCATGTCACGTTTCCTTGAAAACATTTAAACAAATACTTCATTTTGATTTACTCATCTATGCAGTACAGCTTCAGGATTTTGCATGGCCAAATAAATCAAAAAAATGATATTCAAGAAAATCTATTACATTAATTGGGAAAGTTTTTTTTTTTTTTTTTTTTTTTGAGTGAGTTGGCATGGAATGACCCAAACAGCAACTTTGTTAAGGAAATGAAACTTGACAGGACAAGGCACCAAACAAACCTCATTTATTTACACAAAGAACATTTGTTACTATACTGCAACATCAAAATTCAAATGACAAAGCATACTTTAAAAACATCAGTACTGTAATTATGACAGATCACAAACATCATTTCTACAAGCAATATATCATAAAGCTATTATTATTATGTTTTGATTTGTACACAAATCTCTGCTGAACTGAAAGCCATATCAGCTTTAGAAAAACTGAAAAGAACAGAAAGAGAGGTTTCATTACAAATGTAAATCACTACTTTATAACTTTGGCAATTACATTAAACCAAGATAATGAAGTTTGAGAAACTAACTGGCTAAAACTGAGAAACCTACATTTGTAACATGGTTCAAATGAGTGATATTTTGGTAAAAGACTATTATTACTTTCGTCCTAAACACCACAAAATAAATTCAAGAAATTCACACAAATGTTTTTGTTATGAACACGCTAGAAATAACTTGAAACCAAAATCTATGATTTTTGCTTTTTTTATATCCAAAATCAAATAAATAAAAATATTTTATAAAACAAAGTTCAATCCTGAAATTTTAAAAAACCCATTAGAATGAATGATTATAGCTTTTTTTTTTTTTTTTTTTTTTTTTTTTAAATTCACTGGTGAAATTTTATGTCCAAGGCAAGATGCACCCATCTGGTTGCCATACAGCAAAAACTAGAGAAAACCTTGTTTGGTCCTAGTTCTTTATATGTAATCTCTCCTAATTATCACCAGGGGGTTAATATGTATGATTCAGATCAGCTCTTATTTTTTGTATAAAATGCTATAAGTCAGAAAACAGTTAAAAAGTTCAGTCATTATATAGCATTTAACAAATCTTTACCGTCAAAATGATTTCAGAGCCCATTTCACATTGTAGCATTCTGATTATTTTTTAGCATGGTTAAACAAGTACTTGCTGTTAAATCTAGATTTAACACTATGTGCCAGATATTACTAATCAATACATTTTGATTTCTTAGCTTCTTTTTTCAATCAGATCCTAAGTTTTCACACAATCTAATTAATTTTGTAAATCTCCAATCTCTGTTAATTTACATATTAAACTTAAGGCATTTATCCCTGATTTTGTTTTTATTTAGATGTGTTATGCTAATCAGGTTTGATCTCTTCTGTTCTCCTTTTTCTCTCTCTCTCTTTTTATTTTTTTTTAGAATTATGCCTATCTTGAATCAAAAACAATTTATGTTTCTCAAACATTTCACTTATCTGTTGCACATCGATTGCTATACCAATTTGCTGATGATAACCCTTGTGTCATGACATCTTAAAAAATAGCTTCCTAAAAATTAGAAACAAAATTTCATTTTTATTTTTCTTTGCATGTAGAAAAGCATCAAATATAATTATGCAAAAATTAATCTGCCACAAGTGTTCCCCACTTTAACTCTTGCACAAAGTTGTTCACATTAGTGGTTAACACTGAAGCTAATATAACAAATGGTCAGCATTCCCTCTGGTTGGCTCTCTGACCATTTGGTGTAGAATCACTTCATCATTCACTCTTGTTAGTTGACTGCATATAACTAATTAATATGAATAAAATTTAAGCATTATTATAATTATTGTCACAATTTTAGTAAAAACACTATCTTTTACTGGCATTGTATGTTTGGTTATGTACCATAAATTAACTGCCAATTAGAAACTATAGTTCAAACACCTGACCATAACCTATATAATAACCAAACCTCCCAAGTATCATTTTTTGTCCTCAGTTCCTACAGGTTGCAGTTCATTCTTTGGAAGGATTGTGTTATAGAATCTCCTATTTTTACTTTTAGAAAAGAAAGGTATGAGGTAATCCTAATGAAGTTTACAAGACTATCCATTGGGTTGATAGGATATAGGCCTCCCATTTCTCTATGCTGTATTCTGAAAAGAACAGGGTGGGTTAGAGGAAAGGAGATTTGAAAAAACCAGGTTAGGACCTAGTTAAGATAGTTTTATTTTCTATCACTGATAGACTTATGTAACAAACTGTCATTAGCAATAGCAGTAATGGAGGTTAGAACCATACACATTTTAGTACAAAAACTAAGAGAACAATCAAAGGTTTCTTGAAAACTAACAGGTTAGCTTTTTTTTTTTTCAAAAGTTGGAGTGGAATGATAGCTTTCAACAAGTTGAAGGACTAGCTGTTTTATGTTGTCCATATGTTTTTAAACTACAGTATAATTAAATAAAAATAGTATTTGAATTAAAATGTATTGAAAAAATACAAAGATTTAATCTCAGAAGTGGGATTCTAATTTAGGTGGTAACCTTATGCTGTATCCATTTTTAAAAACCTGGTTTAATTTAAAAATAAAACTTTATATCTGTCCAATAGGTCATTCCATGTTAAATCATCCAAGGGGCTGCAGGTGACCCACAGAATGCCTTGAAAAAATTCACATGTGCTCATCTACCCATATAATGAAAAACTGCCAAAGATTAAATCAATATCTCTAATAGTTTCTGATTTACAGCCCTGTAAAATTTAATTCATTTTTGGGAAACTTGGGCTGCTTAAAGCTGCAAGAGTAATGGTGGTAGAAGGCTGAAATTTGCTACACTGACTGAATTAATCTCACAGAATTCAAAAATGGTTTCAAACAAAGTTTAACTCTCTTAGGATTTTCATAGTGAGGCAGTAAAATCACCTGAAAACCCAATATTGTAATAAATATTGGTTTATTTTAATAAGCCATAGCTTTAAGACTTAATATGATACAAAGCTGATTTTTTTTTCAAATTTTCTATAACATATCAGTTGATAAATCAGCAACTGTTGTAATTAAAAGTTTATTAGATCTCCTGTAAAAAAATTTAGTCGCATGCAACTTTTTATGATTTAGCTAAAAAATAGCCCTACTTCAGGCCACAGTTATTCAACCTTTTCAGATTTTTACCATATATTCTTACATCTCTGAATACAATCTACAAAAAAAAAAAAATTAGGATGGTGTTCAACCTACTTTTTGAGTTATAATTTTTTAAAGTATCCTCTGACCATATGTTTTTTATTTTAAAAAAAATTCAATTCAGGTGTGTTATTGTGTGCAAATATATCCATACAATTTTGAAAAATATCTGTCAGAATCTTATGAATCCCACTGAAATATTCTAACCAGCCTTTCACAATGTTAAATAATGAAGTTGTAAGAAACAAGAAAGAATTAATTCATTTCTGAATAAGTTTATTGACATAACTAGTTAGATCACATGGCAATGCAAATATATTGTGTATGCATTACAGTTATGCAGATATGGCTGAATTTAAGATTCATAATAAATACAAAGGTAAATCAGACACAAAAAGCACAATGCTACAACAGTAGATAACTGAGAAAGATTATAAACACCGCAAACTGCAATAATCGTAACAATGAAATGTTTCAAAAACTGCTTTGGTGATAAATTAGCCTTAACAATATCAAATACACAGTGCTTTGTTCAGACAGCTTGAATAAATTTCTGAAATTCAAGTTTGATTATGTTGAGATCACTTTGACTCAGAACATAGTGGTGAGCACTACTGCCTTGCATGGTAGGTGCACTTATCAGACACAGAATATGTTGGAAAGGAATCTAGCTTTCATCTTTACGTGACCTTGCAGGCCATGGAAACAGTTCATTTCTTGATTTTGACATAAATGACACCAACACATCAGAATGTTCATCTGATCTATCTTTTATATTTCCCACATACCATTCATGATCGTATATGCATGCCACACATTTCCCTGGCTGATAATTGTCATTGCTATCATTAGACTCTATTTGAGCTGCTGCAGCATCACTTTCATTGCTACTACCAACAGTTACAACTGTGTACACATCATCATCTGATAGCCTTCTCATATACAATTTGTTGGTAGAGTGGGGAATAAAGATATGATGTGACCTAATACCTGCTACAGGTTTGCATTTTTCATAGTGCTCAAGTAGATCAAACTTTATCAACTGAGATGTTATGGGAAATTTGAAAAAAAAAAATCAGCTTTGTATCATATTAAGTCTTAGAGCTATGGCTTATTAAAATAAACCAATGTTTATTACAATTTTGGTTTTCAGGTGATTTTACAGCCTCACTGTAAAAATCCTAAGAGAGATAAACTTGGTTTGAGACCATTTTTGAATTCTGTGGGATTAATTCAGTCAGTGTAGCAAATTTCAGCCTTCTACCACCATTACTCTTGCAGCTTTAAGCAGCCAAAGTTGCCCAAAATGAATTTGCCAAAAAAAAAAAAAAATTAATTAAATTTTACAGGGCTGTAAATCAGAAACTATTAGAGATATTGTTCTAATCTTTGGCAGTTTTTCATTATATGGGTAGATAAGTACATGTGAATTTTTTTAAGGCATTCTGAGGGGGGTCACCTGGAAAATTTTTCAAAATCTGGATGATTTGACATGGAATAACCCCAATACTAAAGAAAGAGGAATACTTCTTGAACTTTATCAATCTTCACTTCAGTTGAGGAAATGGTTTTTCTCAACTTTCTTCTACAGTGTCTATACCATAATATTAAAAATTACAGTAAATTCCTTTGTAAGTATCTACTCCTTAAAATACCAAGACCTGTTATTATTACTTTTACAACATGCATTGTTACAAGGTGACCTACTTTCGCGTTAAGTTTCACTTAATATTGTTAAATTGTATATTTTAATTATATATATATATATTTAAACTTCATACTTATGACTCCTTGGTTTCGGTTTCCACCTTTTGCACTTATTTGTTTTTCAAACTTAAGTTATTCTCTGCCCGAATATTATTCGTTTATATACATGAAAAAATATGAATCTTAGAATATCGCCCTTATTTTACATTTAAGTTTTACGTTTAACGTCTTAGCTTACTTTCTTTCCTAGCTGATTCGAAACCCTTTATTTTACTTTTAGTTTTTGATAACTCCGTTAGGCGTCGGAGAAGTGCATGGAGAAAAATTAAATTACACACATCGATGATTTTTCTTTTTAAATTACATTTTTAACAACTGTTATCGTATCTTAATTAATTATACATTTTTGTAAATGTTAAAAAGTTCAAAGATAATATTTCAACGTTAAAAGATAATTATGTGCAGCATAATTTAATTTAGGGCAGCTACGAGATATTAAAGCAAAGCAAAATCACGGCAGTTGCCGTCTGAAGCTCATAGTGTGAGCGTAAAATCTTAATAAAAGTAACAAGATAGAACTATTAAATTTATAAAGTAACAAATATATATATATATATTATTGCTCAAATTATTGTTTCAGTCATTTTTAATGAATCAAGCGTCTATACTATAAAGAACAAAATAAAAATCATGTTTTTTTTATTATTACATCAATATATAGCCTAAAAGTGATTATAGGCAGTACGGCATAATTAGATTTCATTAGCTCAGATCCCTAGACAATTGCCCCCTGTTAGTGGGCCTGATTATGCGTAGGCTTAATAAACCTTTTGCTCAATAATGTGGTAACATCTATAGCAATCACCACTGTCAAAAGCCCTGTTGACTGTCATTTCTTCTCATTTTTATAACATAACATTTTGGATAAACATTGGAGCTATTTGTCCATTTCAGATATTCCTTTTTTAACTATAAAACAATTAATAAATAGTTTTAAAAGCTTAAAGCCAGTCGTTATCATTCATATAATTATCAATATTTCTCTTAAACTCACTTAATTTTACTACTTCCGCAACATCTGAAGACAACCTATTCCAAAGGCCAACCACATTGCTAGAAAATGTATATTTGTGTCTTCTACCGTGTTTCTCCGAAACTAAGACAGGACTTATATTAATTTTCACTCCAAAATATGACACTAGGGCGTATTTTCGGGGGATGTCTTATTTTGATATATTAAAAAAATGAAGTTACAAAGTAAAACTATTAAACTAACCATTTAAAATAAACTATTATTAAACTATTAAACTAACTGATTAATACTTAAACAAACTAATTAACTAACTATTAAACTAATTAATAAAATAGTTTTTTTATTTCTTTCCTCTTCCTGCCACTCTTAACTAGGGCTTATTTTAAGTGTAGGGCTTATATTAAAACTATCCCCAAAATCACTAGGTCAGGTCTTATTATAGGAGAAACACGGTAGTTCTACTATCGTCAATGTTAAGTATGAAAAACGACGATGCAACAACATTATCAATTCTCTTTACAACCTGTAATACCTCAATCAGATCCCCTTAATTCTTCTTTTTTACAAGGGAAAGCAATTTCAGATATTTCAAGCCCCCTAAATTGCGATCCATGGCTTGCGCCTTTTACGCTTAGTGATAAAACCACCATTGCCTTAAGCTGAACATTTCAAACAGAGAAACATAATAACAATCGTTGAAAGATTTCAGTTAAGAAATGACGTTGAATAACTTGAATGTGAAGCAAGTAAATTATCCACTAGTGGTGAGAAAATATTTTACGAAGAAAGAAACAGAAAACTGAAAATGTTCTCAAATGAAAATACTAATAACGACATATTGTAGACATAAGTAACCGATTATTTTTTTTCTTGTAATCTGTGATCGACTAAATATCGAAATTGGTCAAAGCTTGTTTGATTGAAGTTAAACAAGAGCAACACAGTGAGATATTTGTGCTCTGACTACCACAGGTATCGAAAAAGAGGTTTTTAACGTTGTAACCTGTAGACACACCGCTGTACCATTGAAACTTACAGTAATATTATCAAATGCATTAAAATATTCTTTGATATTATAATAGATAACATAGAAGCACATGAATGTTTGAAAATTGTATCTAATTTATACATATGTGATATGGACACTGAATCCCTGAAAGAAGCAACAGGATATTAAAAAAAAATTGCAAAGATGAAAATCTTTATTGCCAAAATAATATGTATAACTTGCAGTGAATGAACTGCATTCAATATTTCTAAACGTAGAAAGTGTGATAACAACTTTTACCTTTCAGATAAACAATGCCACTGGTAAAATTCTATTTTTTCTGTTAAAATGAGTGATGAACTTTTTAAAAAACACGATATCCCAGGATCGTTTATCTTCTATTTCACGTTTGAACATAGAAAGGAATTACAACATATTAATTACGAAGAAATTATTGACCAGTATGCAGTTTAAAATGTCAGGAAAGTTTTTTTATATCGCGCAAAGCTATACAAGGGCTATCTGCCCTAGCCGTCTCAAAGGCAACTAGTCATTACCACCCACCGCCAACTCTTTTACCAACATTAAAGCACTTGACTCGTAATCCCCCTCACACCAAATATGCTTGGCCTTTTCAGCCGTGGGAACGTTATAATGTAACAGTCAATCAATCTCACTATTCATTGATAAAAGAGTAGTCTAAGGGTTGCGGTGGGTGGTGATGATTAGCTGCCTTCCCCCTAGTCTTACACTACCAAATTAGGGACGGCTAGCGAAATTCAAAACAAATAAATAAACAATATCAGTTACTAATTTACACCATAATGAATTATATAGATGATTATGTCAAGAATAATGCTAATCAGTGCTGGATCAAGATGATCCTAGGCACCTTCTGTTCGTAGACCATAACAGCCGTATAAGTTAAACTAAAGATTAACTTTTAAGAGAAATTTTCATGGACCCATAGTTTTCGTAGGCCGTAGGCACTGTGCCTAGTAAATAATCCGGCCGTGATGCTAGCGATATGGTCCCAGAATAGCTAAATCAGACACTGGTCACCAAGTTAATTAAGAAAGTTTATTCAGAAGTATTAACTTTACTTTTTATAAACTACAAGAAAACTGCATTATTGTGAGCCAGTAAAAACACGTACCTCCTACAGAGTAGTTGAAACCGGGATACTGTAGCTTTTACGTATTTGACTTATATCGCAACTGTAATTCATATTACTATATTAATTTTCTGGGATTACCGACTGTGTGATAACTTTGGTTCAACTATTTTAAATAAAGAGAAACGTGTGGTTTACTTTTATGACAAACTATCAATGTTATTAAGTTTTGTTTTGGGGAAAAAAAAAAGGAAGAAAAGCGAAATAAGGGTTCAGTTGTTTTTATTTTTATGTCTTTATAGTTTATATATTTTTTTTTGTTTCTATAGTTAATTTTTTCTCCAGTTTTTGAGGTCGAATTTCCAGAAGTTAAAGTTTTGATTTCTTCTACAACTGTTGTGATGTTTAAAAAGCTACACATTAGCTTCAGGTTGAAACCACTCTCGTGGTAACCGCTAGCTTCTTTAGACAAACCTGATGTTCGCAATTCAAATAAGTAGTGTGAAATTTAGTCAGTCTTAAACACCATCTTGAACTAGTCGGTAATTTGTAAATAAGTTTTGTGGGTATTCAACTACCCTGATTAATCCTCTTTTCCAACAAAGGTGATTGTTCATCGTCCAAACTACACACACACTGCAAAAAAATATCTATTTTTAGAACAATACCTAAAAAAAACAATAATAATTTCCTATCAATTAATATAATGAACGCAAGGAAATTATTTTTTTTATGGAAGTAGTATTTAAGCATAGCATATATTTTCTATTTCTTTGTATCAACACAAGAATTTTTCAAAATTTATTTGTACAGTTATGAGCAATTTCTGCATTACACAATAGTCAAGATCATCATGTTGTTCTTATAGGTATTCATTGTTCTGTGTCAACCATCTAAAGTAGCACCGTTTTTTCTTTCGACGGTAGTATATGAAGTTAGACAGATATATATATATATATATATTTAATGGCAGTAAGATGATTTATTTAACCAATGACCTTTCTCATGTTTCAATGGGAATGACCAGTCACGTGGTTGAGCACCAGTCATTGTAACTTTAAGTAAATATCGTGACATTTATTCACTCTGAAATTAGCCCTGTATGACTAGATGGTTAAGACAGTCGCCTCGTAACACGAGAGTCGCTGGTTCGAATTCCCGTCACACCAAACATGTTCGCCCTTTCAGCCGTGGGGGTGTCATAATGGTACGGTCAATCCCATTATTCGTTGGCAAAAGAATAGCCCAAGAGTTGGCAGTGGGTGGTTATGACTAGTTGCCTTCCTTCTAGCCTTATACTGCTAAATTAGGGACGGCTAGCGCTGATAGTCCTCGTGTAGCTTTGCGCAAAATTAAAACAAACAAACAAACATTCTGGAGTCTGGAAAAAAAAACATCTTAAACTATATAAAATCAGCTGAGGTTTCAACTATCTGTGTTGTGGCCATCACGGGTATCAAAACGCGGTTTCTAACGTTATAAATCCATATATTTGTCACTGTACCTTACATGAATATGTTATATATTAGTGTTGCATACGTTATACAGTTTAAGAATTGCGTTAGGAATCACCTATTAACAGTTAATAATTAATCTAGATTATGCATCTGAGATAATGGACTTGGAACACAATTTGATTGTTTTATAGGCAAAGACACACATATATATAACAATCACTGTTCAGATGCAGTGGTCAACGCATAAAAAATTACTTTATTTTAAATCAAGAACAGCTTAATTTCTAGAAATTCAAGACAAACACGTCGAATATTTATTTTGCAGAAAGACTACAACTGTTGTTAAGTTGTGACTTAAAAAGTTTACATTTGTAAAATATTTATTCATTAAGAGTTCCGTTCAATTTTAATTATGGAGGCAAGAGAATGCACATAATATATTACTTAGTTCTCTTTATACTGAAACTATTTTATATGTTTCAGTAAAGCAACAATTTTGTCATTGGCAATAGAATAAAAAGTGATGGAAAAGTTCTGAAAATAATCTTAATTTAACCGGTAGGTAGCGCTGAATCGCCTACACTTATATCATAATAGATAAAAACAAGTCTGTGACATTCAAATGCAGAAAAGGACAACACACAATTATTATTCAAAATTAACCCTTACGTAAAAGTGTTATACAATTTAATATACAGTAAAGTCACTAAAGATGATTACGCACCTGTTATGATTAACTTCTATTATACGAAGCTTCTGTTGCCCAGTTGAAAATCGCTGTTTTCTCGTAATCGCTGAAAAAACAGAAGATTTGAGGCCACATTCTCTGTAACTTTGTAAATGGGCCTGGCATGGCCTAGCGCGTTAGGGCGTGCGCTTCGTAATCTGAGGGTTGCGGGTTCGCGCCCGAGTCGCGCCAAACATGCTCGCACTCCCAGCCGTGGGGGCGTTATAATGTGACGGTCAATCCCACTATTCGTTGGTAAAAGAGTAGCCCAAGAGTTGGCGGTGGGTGGTGATGACTAGCTGCCTTCCCTCTAGTCTTACACTGCTAAATTAGGGACGGCTAGCTCAGATAGCCCTCGAGTAGCTTTGTGCGAAATTCCAAAACAAACAAACAAAAACTTTGTAAATAATAAAAAAATATCATTTTAGAAAACTTTTTTTTCTATTTTTGTGTGTGATTTGTTAAAAGCATCAACTACAGATAGCCCCTTTTTTAGCTATGCCCGAGTTTTTCGAAACCGAGTATTTTGAAAGCGTAGTTGTGTTATAAGGATAACAGTTAATTTCTACTCTTCGTTCAGATAAGAGTTGGCGGTGGGTGCTGTTAACTGCTTTTCGACTGATCTGCGAACTATGATTTACAGTCTAAGAAAGTTAATCACTGAGAGAAGTCCGGCCCAATAGAACAACACGTCTTTATTTAAACTCAAGTATTTGCTAATATTATGATACGTAGGTATGACGGTAAAAATCTGTAAACAAATATTAACGCACCCTGGGATTTTATTTTTTGCTCTGAACAAGGAAAATAAAAAATATATTAAATTGTCTTTACCATGTGTTACATACTGCGCTTAGGATGAAATCATGTTAGTGTTAAGTGTCCTAAATAAATAGCAAATCAAATCAAATATTTAAGGCTTGTTTTTATTTCAGAATGTTTGCGCAAAGCTACACAGGATCTCTACATCTTTTCCTAATTTTGAACCGATAAAAGAGGGAAAACAGCTACCCAACACTTTCCGTTGTCAGCTCTTGGGCTTCTCGTATCCTGACGTAATAGAGAGGTTTGTTTGTCAATTTTATAACGTACTTAACGTCCTGAAAAAGCAGAGAGCAATTTATTCGGGAGATGGTATCGAATCATTAATCCTTGAATTCCTTAGTAGAGCATGTTAACCATTAGGCTCTAACCGATTCGAGTCTTAACAGAATAAGTGGCGTTAATTATTAGATAACAAGTAAGATAATGGAAAACGTTTAGCAACTCTATTTTTGTGTGTACACGTTTACATAATCAGTTCGATGTTTCATTATATTATTAACCGGTAACTTTACATAAAGCATTTATATATATACATATATGTATAGTGCACTGTTGACAAAATTCTCAGCACACTTTTAATAGACCTTTCGACACTATTATTCATCAGAAGTATTCAGCTTGAACTATAAGGGAATATCGGAGAAAATGCTCTTAACCCTATTACACTGAAACACAACCACATTTTAAGGTATACTTTACAAATTACCGTTCTTGTATACTTTTGATTTTATATTTTACTTTGTTACTGTTCATGTTAAAATATTTTTGCACAGATAAATTATGAGGAGAGTAATTAATTATTCAAGAAAAAAAATAGATGATATGACACACAAATACACTGCTTTGTGTATTTATACATGTACAAAATTTCTAAAACTAATTTTCTTTTTACCTGCTAAGGCTGTACAAAATACCTATTAAAGTATATTTAATGTAATGTTTATTACTTTTTATGGCTGTTTAATACCTCTGTTACTTTATAGTTATTTCTTCCTTATAAAGTTGTGTAGTATTATTTCATGTTATTTTGTTTTTAGTTTATCTGTACAGAACCAAATTTTTAAATGTTTTATTTGAATGAATTAAATTAACAGTACTACTGTTAGTAGTTAGTACTGTTAATAAATTAATAGTACTACTGTTAGTAGTACTGTTTGTACTGTTAGTAAGTTAATAGTGTTACTGTTAGTAGTTAGTAAGTTAATAGTACTACTGTTAGTAGTTAAAACTGTTAGTAAGTTAATAGTACTACTGTTAGTAGTTAGTAGTACTGTTTGTACTGTTAGTAAGTTAATAGTATTCCTGTTAGTAGTTAGTAAGTTAATAGTACTACTGTTAGTAGTTAAAACTGTTAGTAAGTTAATAGTGCTACTGTTAGTAGTTAATACTGTTAGTAAGTTAATAGTATTCCTGTTAGTAGTTAGTAAGTTAATAGTACTACTGTTTGTAGTTAGTATTCCTGTTAGTAGTTAGTAAGTTAATAGTACTACTGTTAGTAGATAGTATTCCTGTTAGTAGTTAGTAAGTTAATAGTACTACTGTTTGTAGTTAGTATTCCTGTTAGTAGTTAGTAAGTTAATAGTACTACTGTTAGTAAGTTAATTGTACTACTGTTAGTAGTTAGTAGTACTGTTTGTACTGTTAGTAAGTTAATAGTACTACTGTTAGTAGTTAGTAGTACTGTTTGTACTGTTAGTAAGTTAATAGTTATCCTGTTAGTAGTTAGTAAGTTAATAGTACTACTGTTAGTAGTTAAAACTGTTAGTAAGTTAATAGTGCTACTGTTAGTAGTTAATACTGTTAGTAAGTTAATAGTACTACTGTTAGTAGTTAATACTGTTAGTAAGTTAATAGTATTCCTGTTAGTAGTTAGTAAGTTAATAGTACTACTATTAGTAGTTAATACTGTTAGTAAGTTAATAGTACTACTGTTAGTAGTTAATACTGTTATTAAGTTAATAGTACTACTCTTAGTAGTTAGTATTCCTGTTAGTAGTAAGTAAGTTAATAGTACTACTGTTAGTAGTAAGTAAGTTAATGGGACTACTGTTAGTTGTTAATACTGTTAGTAAGTTAATAGTACTACTGTTAGTAGTTAGTAGTACTGTTTGTACTGTTAGTAAGTTAATAGTGTTACTGTTAGTAGTTAGTAAGTTAATAGTACTAGTGTTAGTAAGTTAATAGTACTAGTGTTAGTAGTTAATACTGTTAGTAAGTTAATAGTACTAGTGTTAGTAGTTAATACTGTTAGTAAGTTAATAGTACTACTATTAGTAGTTAATACTGTTAGTAGTTAATACTGTTATTAATTTAATAGTACTACTGTTAGTAAGTTAATAGTATTACTGTTAGTAGTTAATACTGTTAGTAAGTTAATAGTACTACTGTCAGTAGTTAATACTGTTAGTAAGTTAATAGTATTACTGTTAGTAAGTTAATAGTACTACTGTTAGTAAGTTAATAGTACTACTGTTAGTAGTTAATACTGTTAGTAAGTTAATAGTACTACTGTTAGTAGTTAATACTGTTAGTAAGTTAATAGTATTACTGTTAGTAGTTAATACTGTTAGTAAGTTAATAGTACTACTGTTAGTAAGTTAATAGTATTACTGTTAGTAGTTAATACTGTTAGTAAGATAATAGTACTACCGTTAGTAGTTAATAATGTTAGTAAGTTAATAGTACTACTGTTAGTTGTTAATACTGTTAGTAAGTTAATAGTGTTACTGTTAGTAGTTAGTAAGTTAATAGTACTACTCTTAGTTGTTAATACTGTTAGTAAGTTAATAGTACTACTGTTAGTAGTTAGTAGTACTGTTTGTACTGTTAGTAAGTTAATAGTGTTACTGTTAGTAGTTAGTAAGTTAATAGTACTACTGTTAGTTGTTAATACTGTTAGTAAGTTAATGGTACTACTGTTAGTAGTTAATACTGTTAGTAAGTTAATAGTACTAGTGTTAGTAGTTAATACTGTTAGTAAGTTAATAGTACTACTGTTAATACTGTTAGTAAGTTAATGGGACTACTGTTAGTAGTGTTAGTAAGTTAATAGTACTACTGTTAGTAGTTAATACTGTTATTAGTTAATAGTACTACTGTTAGTAAGTTAATAGTACTACTGTTAGTAGTTAATACTGTTAGTAAGTTAATAGTACTACTGTCAGTAATACTGTTAGTAAGTTAATAGTACTACTGTTAGTAGTTAATACAGTTAGTAAGTTAATAGTACTAGTGTTAGTAGTTAATACTGTTAGTACTGTTATTAAGTTAATGGTACCAGTGTTAGTAGTTAATACTGTTAGTAAGTTAACAGTATACTACTGTTAGTAAGTTAATAGTACTACTGTTAGTAGTTAATACTGTTAGTAAGTTAATAGTACTACTGTTAGTAGTTAATACTGTTAGTAAGTTAATAGTACTGTTAGTAACTACTGTTAGTAGTTATACTGTTAGTAATAGTACTACTGTTAGTAGTTAATAATTACTGTTAGTACTGTTAGTACTACTGTTAGTATGTTACCAGTGTTAGTAGTAATAATACTGTTAGTAAGTTAAGTTAGTATACTACTGTTAGTAAGTTAATAGTACTACTGTTAGTAGTTAATAGTGTTAGTAAGTTAATAGTACTGTTAAGTAGTTAATACTGTTAGTAGTTAATAGTGTTAGTAAGTAGTTAATACTGTTAGTAAGTTAATAGTACTACTGTTAGTAAGTTAATAGTTATTACTGTTAGTAAGTTAATAGTGTTACTGTTACTGTTAGTAGTTAATAATAATAGTTACTGTTAGTAAGTTAATAGTACTACTGTTAGTAGTTAATACTGTTATTAAGTTAATAGTACTACTGTTAGTAAGTTAATAGTATTACTGTTAGTAGTTAATACTGTTATTAAGTTAATAGTACTACTGTTAGTAAGTTAATAGTATTACTGTTAGTTGTTTACTGTTAGTAAGTTAATAGTATTACTGTTAGTGTTAGTAGTTAATACTGTTAGTAAGTTAATAGTACTACTGTTAGTAAAGTTAATACTGTTAGTAAGTTAATAGTACTGTTAGTTGTTAATACTGTTAGTAAGTTAATAGTACTACTGTTAGTAAGTTAAGTAGTACTACTGTTAGTAGTTAATAGTGTACTGTTAGTTAGTAATACTGTTAGTAAGTTAATAGTACTAGTGTTAGTAGTTAATAGTGTTAGTAAGTTAATAGTACTACTGTTAGTAGTTAATACTGTTAGTAAGTTAATAGTACCAGTTAGTTAGTACTGTTAATACTGTTAAGTTAATAGTACTACTGTTAGTAGTTAATACTGTGTTTGTACTGTTAGTAAGTTAATAGTGTTTATTGTTAGTAGTTAGTAAGTTAATAGTAGTTACTGTTACTGTTGTTAATACTGTTAATAGTAAGTTAATAATAGTTACTAGTGTTAGTAGTTAATAGTGTTAGTAAGTTAATAGTACTAGTGTTAGTAGTTAATACTGTTAGTAAGTTAATAGTACTACTATTAGTAGTTAATACTGTTAGTAAGTTAATGGGACTACTGTTAGTAGTTAATACTGTTAGTAAGTTAATGGGACTACTGTTAGTAGTGTTAGTATGTTAATAGTACCACTGTTAGTTGTTAATACCGTTAGTAAGTTAATAGTAGTTATGTTAGTAGTTAATACTGTTAGTACTGTTATTAAGTTAATAGTACTAGTGTTAGTAGTTAATACTGTTAGTAAGTTAATAGGACTACTGTTAGTAGTTAATACTGTTAGTAAGTTAATAGTACTAGTGTTAGTAGTTAATACTGTTAGTAAGTTAATAGTACTAGTGTTAGTAGTTAATACTGTTAGTAAGTTAATAGTACTACTGTTAATACTGTTAGTAAGTTAATAGTACTACTGTTAGTAGGAAACATACTCAGGAACGTTTCAATTTACTCAATTTTGACTTTGAGACTCTTGAAAAATGACACCTTCTCAACTTGTAACACTTCATGTGTTATAATATGGTTTTGACGATTGTTGTATCCATTGGTTACTGTTCTATAAGTGAATGTGAAATGCTACGTTAGAGCCATTTGTTGATTCAAACCCTGTTTGGATATGGTGAATGTTATTAATTTCTTGCATAAAACAACTGGATACCGGTAATGCAACTGAATGAACAACAGTAATTAAATATATATTTTACAGTTTAAAATTTAACATAGAACAATTTCCCTCAGCTCAAGCAGCAGTTCCCTGAAGTTTAGGCCTAAATCACCAGAGTTCTGAGTCAAATACAGAGTTCCCAAATAGGTAATAAAGCTGTAAATTAGCTTGAGACATAATTTTGCAATTGTGAAACTTTATTAGTCCTTTTATGACATAGATTTTTTTCCCTTTATTTTTACATGTTATTTAAAAATTAAACTTAAAGAACATGCTACATCACAGAAGGAATCATGTATTTTTTACATTAATCTTAAAATTAATACTATGACAACATTAGCTGGAACTTTTTCGTGTTGTTTTTATTTTAAAGTTTTATTTGTTAACCTTGCTTGTTGTTTATTCACAACACATCTAACCTTTTTTTTTTTTAGACAGTTTAAATTTATTTGCTTATTTATAATTAAGCACAAGTCTACACAATGGGATATTTGTGCTCTGCCCATCACGGGTTATCAAAACCCAGATTCTATCATTATATGTCTGCTAACATACTGCTGTGCCACTGGAGGGCATTTAAATTACTACTGTTATTTAAAATTCCTTAGTATTACATTTTTTTACAAATGTTACGTTCACCTGCTCATTTGAAATCCACTATGCATAATTATTTGCACTGAATGACAAAGCTTATAGGAAATAAAACTTTAGCTAAAGGTTATTACATACACCAATAACAGTGCAAAATCTTATTATATAGAGAAGGCAGAACAGGAAGCAATCTCTTTCTTAATTTCTGCTTTGTTATTAAAGTTGAATTGGTCCAAATGACCCTTTACTTCTACATAGCTTCTTAGGGTTTGCTAAGTTTTAAATTGAATGTTCATATACAGTTAAGTCATTTTATAACACTAGGAGATGTAAAATATGTCCTCAAACTTGTGATACAGGGCATGATTATAGAATAAAATAATGTCAATAATAAAAATTAAGTGGGATGGTCCAATCACACTCAAGAGACATCTAACAAATTAGATGACAAAAGTCCTGTCCCACCAATGATAACATTCAAGTTTCCTGTTTTTCTTCTCAGAAATGAAGATGACTAGTTCAGTTTATGAATGATAACTGGTCCTCATCATGTGAAAGATTCTTCCGCTCGGGCCAACGCTGATCCTAAATGGAATGATTTGTAATATCTGAGAAGTATTCTAAAGTTATTTGAAAATATCTAGCTTATAATTTTGAAAGGAATTATTCAAAGGAGTCAGTAGATTTTTTGCAAGCTTTCTAAAAATATTAGAAGCTAGTACTATCATTTATTAAAAACTATCAGATACCTTTATAAACAACCCAATGGTAATTTTCTTAAAATACAGTGAGAATAAATACAAAATGTGCAGTTTACCCAATGCCTTGGATCATAGCATTACACAACAAGATCTTCTAGTAGGCTATTTACAACCATCTTTTGGTATTCCATGTATTACTTCAATAACAAACATTGTATTTCATTTGTTTTTAAGCAAAGGACATTGGAACCTGAATGTAATGTATTAATGGCAAATGCATTTTGGTCTTGGTGAAATTGGCACATCCAGCACAATAGTGCTCACCTTCATTAAGTAACTAGGGAGATTTTTTTTCAATAGATGCCACTCAGGGGCATAGATCCTGGGGGGGATGGAGGTATACATCCTCCCCTTCATTTTAGGTGGGGGGTATGGTGCATACAATCATTCCCCTACAGTTTGGTCTGTTGAACTGTTTTATTGCATCACAGGCCTAGAAATTGTGTGTTTGTTCTTGTGATTCTTGTGTTCTTACCAATCGAATTACATAATTAGGACTAGATGTAGGCTTTTTCAATAGCCGAAATGTACATCTTTAATATAGGCATGCTTCTAAGCTTTTCGATCTAAGCGATAGTTCGTAAGTATCAGTCAGTAGGCCTAAGTATACATGCAAGTATCGTGGCAACAAGATTACTCTGTGACTGCATGTTTACAGCTTTTAGGTTCACATAATCAGAGATTACCAATTTGAAAATTGAACAGTCCACATAAGTGGCTGCAAAAATCATCCTCCCATCGGGTGTAAAAACTCTATACCCCTGATGCCACTACTCCTTGTCTTTTTGCTGAGTGCAAGAAAAAAGAAGTGAGTGTTTTTTGACAGTTATCATTTTTATGAAAAAGTGTCAAAGAAAAGATATTCAGTTCAAATCAATTTATTTGACATGGTGCAATAAAATGATGCACATATATAACACCAACATGGGGAATAAATATAAACTGAACAACAGTAAATATATGCTAAAACACATTCCTCTTTTATGCATTCCTCCATTAATGCTTTTATCTTTTAAATATTTCTTTTAATCAGTTGACAGAGGAAGTCCCATTTCTTTGTGAAATTCTCTCAAAAAAGAAACATTTTTGTTCTTAATAAATTTTTCCTCAGATTGACCATTCAGCACAGTCTTTGTACAAGACATGGATTTATGCTGATGTTGATATAAAATTTTAGGAATCACAAGAACTAAATAATTTCCAGTAATGTTCTCTTGAGAAAAAGTATTTTGATATATACATATACATGTATGCACACACACATATTTTTGTCTACAATTAACCATTCAGGAGGTACAATGTGTGACAGACATTTGATTATTATTTATTGGAAATTACTGTTTCAGATCTACAAACTAATTATTTTAATGTTACAAATTACTTTCTTACTTGTAGCAATCTGAAGAACTTTCAATTATTAACTTACACAACTTATTATTACACCATGCACACGTATAAGTTTGAAAAAAAAAGAATCATGAAATTTGAAAAAACTCAAATTACGTGAATTACTTTTGACTTAAATAAAATGTTTGATGTAGTGGTTTTTTTTTGGCAGTTTGCTTGTGATATTCAAATCTTTCTTTTTTATAAAAAGACTTACCATTAACATGCTTATTTTGACATCATGAAACCTTTACTACATCACAGTTTTGTGAAAATCAGTTAAAATCAGATATTTTAAAATCAAGTTTAAGAGTTGCTTTTCTTTTCAGTAAGGTTCTAATGCATAAAATTATTTGACAAAAATGAAAGTTTTAACTTCATTAGTAAAATATAATGAATGATTAGCAAATAAGGAATAGATTTTTTACAAAAAATATATCACATAGAAAGTGAGTAAAGGTAAAACACTAGTGATACAGTTATGTATCTCAATTGTATTTCATCTTCTTCTGTCTTACCTGTGCACATAGTAGTGTGACCACAAATATTAGGTTGAATTCTGGTCCTTCCTGCCTGGAAAGATCACTGAGCGGATACCTTTTATTGAGGACTACAGAATGATGCAAGTAGAAAAAAACTGATTATTGAAGTATGAACGAAAAATAGAACTACCTGCTTCTGAAAGTTATGATAAATAAAAGTTATTGCAGTAACGCTAATTGTTTGTTATTTTTGATTAATAAGGGACCATTTTTAAATGTTTTCTTGACATTTTAACTTATCAGTGGGAGAACTTTGTGGATGCTTTAGGTAAGCTTTATATTAACGTAAGAGTTCATAGCAACTTAAATTATTTTTATATGCCTCATAATAAAGTAACTGTAGAAATTCAAATATCAACAAATATATTTTGTTGAAAGCACTTCCAAACAGTTTTAAAATTTTTCAGGCTAAAAAAAGTGTCACAATGATTTTTGAATGATTTAAGTAATGCAGTACAGTTGGTGATAAAACGATTGTTGAAGTAATGCAATACAGCTGACCATAAAATTACTGTCTATTAGTAATACATAAAAGAAACAGCAATTTACTTTTTTCTTTGTTCCACTGAGGTATTCCTTGTACATCTCTGATCTTAAATACCTCTGATAACTGTCATTCTTCATGAGGTGGTAAAGATGGGCCTGTATCGATTAGTAAAAAAAAAGACTGCTTATGAAAAACAGTGTATATGGTATAACATTTTCTCTTGAATTTTTCTGTTCTTTGAAAATTGTTTTCTAGGAAACATGTAAAAATAGAAATCAATAATTTCTACTTAAAAATTCAACGATTATGATCTTAAAAACCATAATGTCAAGTGATAATCATGTAAGGAACATCAGTCAGGAGTCTCAGTCCAATTTATGAACAAAATATTTCATTAAATGCAAAATTAAAAGTGTTGTTTTAATTTAACTGTCTTAATATTAGTATATTAGAAATAAGTAGTTAATGTTGGAACACAATAAACTGAGTATTCCATGTTTAGTAGGTTCTTATTAATATTAAATAGCTATGGATTTATCAGTTTTTTAAGACTATTAATCGGTATTTCTTTCTATGTATGCAATACAGTATCCAAAAGATACCTTAAGCTAGTTGGCTTATTTTTTGCAACATTAATTTTAAACTGGTGCTCTAAGTTTTCAGTCGAATTAACTGATACTTTAGGTGGGCCATTTCATAATTTTAATTTTCTTTTTTTATGATAAACAAGCTAATTAACAACAACAAAAGGTTTGAAGACTGAGTTGGTTAAAATATGCATCATGGTAAAGAATATAAGAAGAAGACGATGATTTTCACTGTAAAATGATCAGTGTTTTGTTAAATACAAAAACAGTAAAAAATGAAGAAGTAGAAATGAGAGTCATTGAATAAATATACATATGAAGTTATCTCAGATAAAATGTCCAAACACTAACCCTATTTATTTATAGTTACATTTAAAATACATTTATATATAGACTAAAGCAAGATATATAACTGCTTTGAGATATCTAACTCATTTGACTAATATGGACAACAATATTATTAATGCAAGCTGAGCTGACCATAATAAGAAAAACCTGGACAATGTCAGGTCAAAACCTCCAACAATTATCAGCCAATGAAAACACACAAAGCCTAGAGTAGTAATAACTAAAGAAGTCATACAACATTTGCAGATAGTCAATAGTAAGCTTTCCATTTCTTGTCAAATGTAGAAAAAAATTATAAAATAGTTTAGTTTATATAAAAAGCCTTTTCAGTGACATCACAGTAAATTTAAGGTTAAAACACAAGTTTGGTTTATAATATAAAAATCCCATATCGAAATATTTTTCATTTATTAGGACTGTATGTTTTAAATCATTATATTGCTGAGAAATGCAAAGCCAGGGTCATTTAATTTTATTATGCAACAAACCAGAATGTTGTGATAATGTTTATTCCTTGTAATATCATCATTTTTCACACTTCATTCTTACTCATGCTGCAGAATATCATCTCCAGAGCATTGTTAATTCACAATTGCATTTGATTTCTAGTTCCTTTTGCTGAAACTTTTACAATCACATTGCCCCACAGAATTCTTCCAAAACTAAAAAACAACAACAACTAGGGTCTTCTTTTACCATATTTTTTACACAGCACATTGTTTCTTTACATTTTTGTTATTCTTCCTGAAATGCCAAAACTTTATTAGTTTCACGCATGACTTCTCTCCCTTTGTATCTGTAGTTTTGTGAAGATCACTTTCTTACAATTTCCCTTCAATAATTCTATTGTATCTGTAGCTTTGGTGTAGATCATTTTCTTACAATTTCCTTTCAATAATTCTATTGTATCTCTCATATAGATCACTTTCTTACAATTTCCTTTGAATAATTAATTCTATTGTATCTCTCCTTTTGTATCTGTAGGTTTCGTGTAGATCACTTTCTTACAATTTTCTTGAATAATTCTATTGTTGATTTTAACTTCATGTATACCTTGTATTTCTAAACGTATTTCTCTAAGATTTTTCTACTGATTTATTGTTAAAACTATTTTAATGATACTTTTTTGCTATTTAAAAGTTTCAATGACTTTTACACTCATAGTTGCAGATAAACGTGCCAATTTTCTAAAATACATTTTTTGAAATGACACTAGGTATCTTATGTTGAGTAAATCTTTTAATTATACACAGAAATAACTTATGGGAGTTTTATTCCTTAGTTTTAAGTTTGTTTTTCTCAGTTTTCTCAGATTCGGCTATGTTAAAACATAAAAAGCCTCACTTTACTGGCTATTTACTGCAGTTAAAAATAAATGTCTTTACAAAACATACATCAGTGTATCAAACCCACTCAGATGCTATTTTATTGGTGCCCTGCAGTTGATATGTAGTAATGTAGTCAAACTAATTATTGTAATTATAAAGTAATATGAGGATGCAGCGTGGAAAGACACTCTTAACATTCTACAAACAGTAGTTTCCATTCTTATGGGATTTTGTAACAAAACTAGAATTATTCCTTGTTGGACCTAGACTTATGCTAATACTATATACATAAATTATTAATAACTGAGAGTATGTAGTAGTTGAAAACTTACAGCTGCTTCATCAAATGTCCACCTGCTCGGCTTCTCGATATTCTTTTTGGTAAGTTCATAGCTTTTGGAATCGATGTTTATTGGAGAGTTAGCATCAGGGCCCAGGTATTCGCTGATAAATCAAGAAAGTTTTGTAAAGGTACTTTTAACGTATATTTTACTATCAAAAGTAAAACATTTTTTCATGTTTCTGAGTTTCTGACTGGTTTAAATTTACATAAACTGTATAGATTTTCAATAATATTTGTCCAAGATACCAAACTTTCCATTGTTCTCACTAATGACTAGAAATATCAATATTTTAAAAAATTTTTGCTAACCAATACCACTCATAATTTCAATGTCAGTTCAGGATGCATTTTCAAGGTGTTTTCTTTTGAAAAATTATTTAACATTAACTTTGTTTGTTGTGATAAATGTTCTTTGATAATAAGGCTACAGTCAGTAGGAAAACTACCATATAATTTAGTAAACTCATTAAATTGTAAAAATTAATTAAGTCATTAGTTACATTTAATTTGACACTCTTTACTTAATAAATTACAACAACATTATTATTTTAAAAGTAAATCAGAATTAATTGACACGAGGTAGTTTTTTTTTTCTTCTTAATCTTACCTGGTTTGTCTTAATAATGACCAATTAGTTAAAATATACGATATTCACTTATCATCCAGACAAATATAGTTTTAAGTTCTGTTGATAGGTGGCAGTACTTTTGTGACGAATTTGTATAATAATCTCAAACATCATATTAAAGGTTTTTGCTGTTAAACACACAGGTACACAATAGACTATCTTTTCTAAGCCTATTGTCTACTGAAACCCAGTTTTTGGTGTCATAGGTCTTCAAACTTACTGATGAGCCAAAGAGGGCCTGTAGTAAAAGAACAGCTACACACATTCATCTTATTCCACGTTAACATAAAGAAGTGTTTAAAATACCATATCATGAGTACATTTAATTTTATAATTAACTTTTTTTACTTGTGTTTATTTTAGTGCTTTTTAGGATAAATAATCGCAAGTTATTAAAAGCCATCCTCTGATGGAAGCTCCACAATAATTCAGAGGGCTTACCACTAAAAATTAGGTTTTGATACCTGTAGTGGGCAGAGTACAGATAGTCCATTATGTAGTTTTGGGCTTAACAACAAATTAAAGCTCTGAAATTAATCAGTTTGTAAGAATATTTTGCACCATACCTCTCAGGTTAAGGTTTACAATGACAACAAAGACATTATTTGTTAATTTTTGGATATCTGCCTTTCAGTAGTACCCACCACTTATCCTTGGGCTATTTTTGTCTAACCAAACAGTAAGATTTGAATGTCAATCTTATAATGCATGCTGAGCCTAAGTACATTTCTTTCTTTCTTCTTTTGGTAATGTAACACAAAACGTATTTAACAATTATATTTTTTATTATTGTTATTCACTATATTTAGTAAAATTTAAAATTAAGAATAACAACTGTTTATGTTTATAGTATTGCATGGACCTGAGTACTAAATATGTCATTCAACTAATTTATTTAAAAATATTTTACAGTAGGCAATTACAGAGCCATATATCTTCTAGCTAGCAATAACTTCCCCCATATAACCTTTCTTTATCAATTGAATACTTGAGACAATATTGATATGATAATTAATTACTGCTTTACTGTCCCCAGTGGGACAGTGGTAAGTTTATGGATTTACAATGCTAAACTCCAGGGTTTGATTTCCCATAGTGAACACAGCAAATAACCAAATATGTGTTGGCTGAAAAACAAAGAAACAAATCCTATTTGCAATGCATTAAAATCTGGGAGAAATAAAACTGTTTTATATACCATAAGTGGTCTAAACTTACTTCCATATTTCCTGAACTTTAACAGGAACATCTTTGGAATGTACTTGTTTTAATTCTTGCACAGCATCCCAGAACCTAAAGTAAAAGTATGAATTAATTGGAATCTAGTTAATGTATAAATAACTCCGAGTTACTTGCCTTAATTTAAAGATAAAAATATTATTTAATCATAGTGTTTAATTTATGTTTTATCTACAGCATACTGCTACTGATGAGATTTGTTCAGTATTAGAGTTTATGAAGTAGGCTGGTCTACACATTACAAAGTTCCAGTTGAAACGCTGCTTTACCTATCTGTCATTTAGGATACAACAAGCTTACTGAGCTTTGCTAACCGATATTTATATACTACAATAGTTAAGCTGTTTAAGTTATTTGTGAAATATCGAGAAAGCTTTTGCCTCCTCTTTTAGAAGCTTCTTCAAGCTAACTGATACTTAATGGTAACAAGCTTATAAAATATTATATTGAATGATGTGAAAATGTATTTATAAAGACCATAATGCATCTAATTAAAATAATTATTCCTTGCTCAACATTACAGATACTAGCCTTTTTCCATCACACATAACCAAACAAAGAAGTCTAATACCTCCAATGATGAGCAACAAAACAAAAGCAAAAAACAAAATTATTTTCTGAAGATATTAGTCACATTTTTGTTTTATCTCCAATTCAATACCGAAATGAGCACTTTGGACTTTAAAACAAACGGCAAATCAACTTCCAATAGAACAATAGTGAGGTGCTACAACACTTACAATAATCAAGAGACGTTAACCTTTTTCTCCCCTTACAATACTGTATGGTAAAGTATGAAGAATTTATAAATCCAAGGAAGTACAACCCTTTCTTCTGCCAATGATGGTGTTCTTTGTGATGGCTCTGGTTCCGAGCTATTGCTGTGTAGCACAGATTCCCCCATACACAAGTCTTTCACACAACACACTGATGCCAGTACTTTCTCCCTTTCACTTTGGTTTGTTTTGCAAGCCCTCTTTACAAGTGTGTGTGAACCACAACTTTAAAGGTGGTGTTTGAACACCCATAAATTTCTGTTTATATTTGAAATCCAATGGTGGTGGAAGTAAGAGTGGGGCTTATAATGCTAAGAATATGGTTTGATTCCTGCAGCTGGCCCAGTACAGGTTTAGTGCTTTACAACAACAACAATTATACTTGAATTTTGTGGAAGGTTTGGCAAGATGACTTAAACTTGTGGCTATGTGATGCTCTTGATAGTATCATGTACAGCAGAACATTAACATTAGCCTCCTAGTGGCACAATGGTATGTCTGTGGACTTGCAATGCTAGAAACTTGGTTTTGATACCTGTGGTTGGCAGAACATAGCTTTGTGCTTAAATTCAAATAAACAAAATGTTGATATTAAGAGCACCCTTCTTACAGTGACCAAGTGTTCTCTAAAGCAAGTTGCCCTTAATATTAAAAAAGGAGCAACACAAAGCTGGATTCCATGCTGACTGTTCTGAACTTTGAGGCCTTCATTGTATTTGGTGTATGCAGAACACAGGTTGCACATTGCCATGACATGGACTGTTATCAAGGAGATGAATTAGCTGTGTGCCATGACACGGAGTGTTGTCAAGGGGGTGGACTAGCTATGTGGTATAAGATGGAGTGTTCTCAAGGGGTGGATTAGCTGTGTGCCATGACATGTAGTGTTATCAAGGAGGTGGATTAGCTGTGTGCCATGACGTGGAGTGTTGTCAAGGGGGGTGGGGTGGATTAGCTGTGTGCCATGACGTGGAGTGTTGTCAAGGGGGGTGGGGTGGATTAGCTGTGTGCCATGACATGTAGTGTTATCAAGGAAGTGGATTAGCTGTGTGCCATGACGTGGAGTGTTATCAAGGAGGTGGATTAGCTGTGTGCCATGACATGTAGTGTTATCAAGGAGGTGGATTAGCTGTGTGCCATGACGTGGAGTGTTGTCAAGGGGGGTGGGGTGGATTAGCTGTGTGCCATGACGTGGAGTGTTGTCAAGGGGGGTGGGGTGGATTAGCTGTGTGCCATGACGTGGAGTGTTGTCAAGGGGGGTGGGGTGGATTAGCTGTGCCCTTTTTTTCTTTATTACTGATCAAAAAGCTTCACAGTACTTCTCTTCTGAGTTTCAACTGCTAAACATTACGCATTTATTTTGTGTTTAGTTTACTGCAAACAAAAAATAAAGCAACAGATCACTCCTTGTATCATTGGACTGTTTACATGACATGGTATATGATACTCTTGAGAGCAACAAAGTACAAGAGAAGAAATAAGCTGACCTGGTCCCTGTTCTGAGGACATGATATGGAATTTATCAATTTATGTATCCAAGGTGTTTATAAAGAGAATTCTCCAGAGTAATAAGAATGCACTTTGAATCTGTGAAAACGTTTATTACAGTAAATGGTTCACAACTGGTCCAATAAATACCACAAATGTCTGAATACTGATATTGGTCATCCTTGTAGTGGGATGTTTGAAATTTAGTTGTATTCCCTACAAACATACAAAGAAAACTGCTCACTTTATCAAGTGCCTGTACAGAAAATGAGAATAAAGACACTACCATAAATCTGAAATATTGAAGTGTCTGTTATTGCAAGATTTATTTTGGTTACGCATAGTATAAAACAGACTGTAAAAACCTGCCCTTAATAGTGCGGTGCTTGTTAATTGAGGTTCTACTCAATTCAGTTTCCAAAATCAGGGGTCCAATTCCCTTTGGTGGATATAGAAGATAGCCCAATCTGGCTTTGCTATAAGAAAACACACAGTTTGTACAAAAGGTAGTAATTTCTTGTAGTATGGTGATACCAGCATGTTTAACTTGATAATATACAGAGCTTATCTTGAATATTTCTTGACTCTTTGGATAATACACCGTTACAACTGTAGTAGCTTTCAACCATCATAATATTCTTAGAATACTTTTTTAGCATGCTCTCTGCTATTTTTTTAAAAACTTATATCACTTAGAGGAAGATAAATCACCAAGATTTTGGCAGACATTTAAGTAGATATGTGTTTCATTTAATGCAACAGCATACGTGTATCTGTCATTACATGCTTAAATAATTGCTCATACAGGTTCTCACAGATGTGCTTTGTGAGGAGCTTCTGAACAAATTTGTGTATCCAAGTCCATATAGATTATTTTGTCGGCAGTTTCAAGAGAGGTTCATTTTTCAGTTTGTAAGGGATGTTGTGTTCTTGGATTATTTCCAGTGGAAGTTTATTTAATATTCTATACTACTTTCAGTGCAGTGTATAATAGGTAGCCGGTCATGAAACAGTCAGTCTTCTGTGCTGGAATCACACTTCTCTTGCTTTGCTAACTCAATTTAACATTACAAATATCACTTTCTTTGGAAACACTAAAGTTTTGTACCTTCCATGCTTTTATAATCACAAGCAAGAGAACTTTCTGTCCAAACTTCATTCACCTTCTCAGAAAAACAGTGTTAGGTACTATTTGCATTTAAAATCACACTTCATTTGAAATACAACAAAAGTTTTAAAGCTTTTAAACTGTCTACACATAGGTCATGGAGATTGTCAAGAGAAAAATTAATGAATAGCCAACTTGTTATACCATGGATTTTGAAGAAGATTCTTTATATTTATAGACCCAAATTACTTTGAAGAAATGAATTGGAAGCTTGCTCAGTTTACAACAATAACAAAACACAACTGAGTTATCATTTTCATCATTACTTTACATATAATTATGAACCTTAAACAAGACTTGCCACTGTTCACCCCTTCCCAACTGATTAGATTTTTGTTACTTTTTTTTCTTCTTCTGAGAATTCACACACAAGAAATTTCAGGAACTGGCAAGTGTAACTATCACCAGATTCCAATCTTTTTCTTCTGAGAATTCACACACAAGAAATTTCAGGAATTGGCAAGTGTAACTATCACCAGATTCCAATCATTTCAATATTCTTTTATTACTTATTGCTTAAAATAGTTTCTTGTTAAATGATATGGTGACACAGATAAGACTAAAAGATAAAGTCAAGGAAATATTTTACATTTATGGCTCTGAGAGAAAGGTTAGTGGGTACAAGAAACAAAATATTGCCCAGGGAAACTTTATCCCTCATTAGGCTACTAAATATAAATTTTGAACAGTTGCAGGAAATCACTTTTATAAGGTAACTGTTCAACAGAGGTGTAGCTTTGTAAAAGGAGAACTAAATAATAGTGTTTGTTCTCTAAATCTCAAAATTCTTTTCAAAGCTCCTTCCTAAACCAAAACAATCTAGTAATGTATATACCAGTAAAAATAGAAATGTCTTAGTAAAAGAGTGAGTTACAAAACAAGGTGAAATCTTATTTGGTATTAGAAATGTTCCTAAAAGGTAGCTTTATCTACTTTACCACCTCAAACAACTTGCTTGTTAAAGAGAGAAATATAAATAGATGGATTAATGAAAATATAAATAAAGGTAGTATTTCATAATCTTGTTAAAACAATGAAATGATTTAAACTTAAGTGGTATTAAAAACAACTTTTTGATAGTTCCAATCTGGTACAGTAACATTTATATATAAAAGTTAATTACAAAAAGCAACAATGAAAAACACGATAAACTAACATAACATGAGTATTACCTTTAAACACATACAGGAAAATTTCTTCATTCAAAATTACAAATATACTTTAATTTCTGCATTACTGATATATTGTTCTTGATTTAGAATAAGGACATAGTTAGCTGGAAGAATGGGAGGTGTCACTACTGTGGTTAAATATTTTAATTTGAATGTTAAGAAGCTTGACACAGCTATTAACAGTGATTTTTTTTTTCCACGCTTGAGAAAAGTGTGTTGGATTTGTTCTCACATGAGATTCTCTGCACTGAATTCTTTCTCCAGGAACTTGATAAACTGTTCCCGACCGGCAAGGTCTTTGAGTAACTCCTGGAGAGAAAATGCCCACCTTCGAACTCTTCTGGGTGGAACTTCTTTACTAAGAAGAGAAAAACAATGTTATGTTACCAAAGTTTTGACCGTTGTTATTCAAACTTGACAGTTCAAACTAAATCATATAATACGACTCTAGACCAAAGGTTGAGATGAAACATCACAGTGAATAACTGACTCTTTAATCATGCCACTTTTAAATATAACCAGACTACGTTGTTTCTCGAGTTAGAAAACTGTAACACGTAGCTTCTCAAATTATTTCCATCACACCTCCTCAAACAGGTTCATTTAGAATATATTCAGGATAATTTATTTAATAAATACATGTTTCTACAACCAAAACTGTTGATCATGGTACAGCTACTTTCCAAGACCATTTATTAGTTTGATATTACAAATTTACCATTACAGATTTCATTCGTATTGACAAAATGCCTTAATAACTTAAATGTTTCTTTGTTAATACGTTAATCGGGCACAGCTATAATGAAGAGGCCTAATTAATCCTCTTATAAATCTATTTATAGCTATAAAACCAATATCTTTATAGTGTTTTCTTTCTTCAACACGAACTAATCTTGTAACTGCCGAGATCTAATCCTAGCTATGTGACTCCATCAAACGGATGCAGTAGCTTTTTTTTTTCAAAGAGACATGGTTTTAAAATTTTTACCTCAGTACTTCTGTAAGACGAGCACAATTATAAAAGCTCTGCCTAATCAGTGCTTGAAAAGTCAGTGATGTAGAGAAAACCCACTTGTAGAGAAATATATATGCAAAAACGGCTCGTTTGGGTTGAGAAAATATTTTACGTAGAAGAGCGAACAACGTTTCGACCTTCTTCGGTCATCATCAGGTTCACAAACGAGCCGTTTTTGCACATATAATGCTTGAAAAGGCTTCATATAACACATTTAACACAAGTCATAACTGATTAATTTATGGTACATCTTTATTATTTACTAGAATAGGGATATTGTAAGATCCAACTGTCTTTGTATCATCTGTAATGATAGCTTCGTTCTTTTAGTGTGTTTACCTAAACTGTTACACCACTTCGATTTTTACCCTCACTTTTAACTCATATTAACATCCAACGTGATAACAATTACTTTTTTTTTAAGTTAGCTCTTTATATATAAACACACATATATAACGTTACTTTATGTAATAAGAATTGGAATAACCAAGTATTGATATGTACTTACGTCTGCTTTTCTATCTCCCAAAATTCCGGACTGTCAGACACCCAAGGGCTTGACGGCTCAGGAGGTGTTACGAAAGGATCATACTCTTGATATTGTTCGAAATAACTAACGTATCTTGAATGCAACAAAATATTAATGACGTTAAATGTGTTAAGACAAGTTAAACAAAAAAATTATATTTACCGTTAACAACTGTTATGGTGTGTAAGCCTTTTACAAGCTGTCGACAAATGTTTTTAAATTATACGTGGTATAATAGGCCTAATACTAACGTCTGACGACAAGTATAATTGTACATATACTGTTGTTTATTCTATAGCTTTTATCATTAATGTATCTTACGATATGAGAAATTTAATGCATATTGTACATATATTCTGTTATTTTTATTCAACGACGATATGAACACTGCATCTTGATTTACATATAGTAGAAGAGAGTCAATAAAAAAACGAATAACTTTATAATATAACATTATTCTTAGGGTTATTTCCACTGTGTACAAAGTCAAAATAATCCTTTTTACGAGACTGTCGCTACAATTTATCAAAACAATAATCTCTCGGATTATAACGTGTGGTTATAATGTGGTTGACCAAGTAATTCTGATATTCTTCAACCTTTTGCTGTGATGAGTCACTTGAAAATAAAGGTTTCAAGAATATGGTTTCGATTAAAGTAAACAATATATATTTGTTTGAACAAACAATACTTACGATTCACCTACTTTCGATATTTTGACGTTCCTTCGATCTAACCTACTCTTTAGGGAAGTGATCTGTAATGAGGCGGAAGTGAGTATTTTGTCATTTTTAAAAGAAAAAGAAACGTAGAGCAAAAAGCTAAAGTTTTCATAAATAAACTACAAGTTATGAACGAGCCAAAAAAGTGTTTAGACTTAAACGTAAATACCCGGATATTTTGTGTATTTCTATAACAGTTCCATCTAACATTTAACCTAGTTAACATGTAAGCCAATTAGAGGAATAAGGTAAGGATTGTTTGTCTGTAGTAAAGCTACACTAAGGACTATCTGTGCTCTTCTCACCACAGGTATCGAAACCAGATTTTCAGCGTTGTAAGTCCGTAGACATACCGCTGTGCCGCTGAGGTTCGAAGAAATGAGGAATATCCCATGCAGTGGAGCAAAAAAACACAAAAACATTTTCAACTAAAAAAAGCTAGTAACTACGAGTATTAGAGAGCTTTGTAAGCGTTCATTTCTCAAGCTAAGTGATACATATTTAAAACATGGAGTCACTGACGTTTAAATCACACTCGTTAAGCACCATATTCTAGAAACCGTGAATTGATTTGTATGTTTCCTCCACCATCGATCGGGCCCGGCATGGCCAGGTGGTAAAGGCACTCGACTCGTAATCTGAGGGTCGCGTGTTCGAATCCCCGTCACACCAAACATACTCGCCCGTTCAGTCGTGGGGGCATTATAAAGTGACGGTCAATCCCACTATTCGTTGGTAAAAGAATAGCCCAAGAGTTGGTGATGGTTGATGATAACTAGCTGCCTTTCCTCTAGTCTTGGCCTGGCATAGTCAGGTGGTTAAGGCATTCGACTCGTGATCCGAGTGTCGCGGGTTCGAATCCCCGTCACACCAAACATGCTCGCCCTTTCAACCGTGGAGGGGTTATAATGTAACGGTCAGTCCCACTATTCGTTGGTAAAAAGGTTAGACCAAGAGTTTGCGGTGGGTGGTGATGATTATCATCTGCTTTCCCTCTAGTCTTACACTTCTGAATTAGGGAGGGCTAGCTCAGATAGCCCTCGAGTAGCTTTGCGCGAAATTCAAAACAAAAAACAACACAACAAAACCACCATCGATCGTGACCAGTGTAAATACCTTACTTGATTACGAACTATCACGTGACTCTATTGATTGATTAAAGCAACTTATCAAGTATCAACTGGTAAACCTTCTTACATGAAAATGCTGCTTTGAAATATTCTAATACCAGTTTACTCAACGTTATTCTAGAGAGCAAGTAATTAGTAAAAATATGATACAGTTCACCAACCTCTTTGCGCAGGGCTTCTGTAGATCGTTCTATATCCGCTTCGGACATGGGGTTGGCCTTACTTCCAGAAATAACTTCCTGACAATTTGAAAATTAAAATGAAACGAAGTTTTATTTTTTTAACAACGGACTTTATGTCGCGGTGGAACGGCATATATCAGCACTACATTTTGACATTGTTTGGCAATATTAGATAGAATGATGTTAACAAAAAGCGATACTTTTAGGATATTTTTCTCAATATACTTATAAATTCATGTCATGCAGACGTTTTCGGATTGGGAATTTCGAATTAAATGACGACATAACGAATGTACATAACGAATTCGGAAAACAAAGGAATGGCAGTCAGTTTGGGGTACCAGGATCATCCAGAAAGGGACCTGTCACAAATCGCACTGTAGCTGTATTAAGCAAATGTGGCGTCTTGCAACAGGTAAGAATTTACAAACACAAGAATCAGTGACAAAAACCGTTTCTGTGTCTCAGGGAACACTACGCAATATAATCAAGGTGGATATCCACCTGTGAAGGCCATACAAGTTACGTGATCATAAGATACTTCCGCAACGCATATGCTCAACTTTATATATCTCTATAGTTGAAGAATAAAATAAATATTCACGCTATTTCCATTCTTCGAAAACATAATCAAGTCGCCTTACGCTGTGCCTAAGGATTTCTGTATGATTGGACTGTTGAAATGGGTGACAATCGTCCTTCTATACTAGATAGATTATTGAAAGCATCAACAAGGTGGAGTGTGCTTTGGACATGACAACCTCACGTTGATGGTATTTGCAACGGAAACCACGCTGCAGTGTTATTTTCAGATACAGCGTGATCAGACCTGGTGACAAGTACTGTAAGTAGGTGGTGAGTCACCAGAAACGGTTGAATACATGTAAACATCCTCTATAATCGTGAGTTCGCGATGTTCACATTATTTTCCTTTCTTCGCTTGAAAGACTTAATTAAGGTAAACGGCTCAGTTTATAACACGTTTCTAGTAATGAGTGTTTTCTTATAGCAAAGCCACATCGGGCTATCTGCTGAGCCCACCGAAGGGAATCAAACCCCTGATTTTAGCGTTGTAAATCCGTAGATTTACCGCTTCTAGTAATTACTAACATCTGTTATTTATTAATTCACTGGTGATAAAAGAAGAAAGTTTCCTGTTAACAGTCACGTCTCGACAAAATGAATATTAATCTTATACTTCAAATTTCAGTTTAATATTTTGAAATTGATTTTAACTTTTTATGGCCAGAATCAAGTTTTCGTACATCTGTGTTTAGGATATAAAATGCCAAGAAGACAAACTGAATGACAGTTGAAGTATTGTATGTTGGAATGTTAATGAATATTATTATATGATGTAGTAACACTTCACATATACAAAACTGAAAGCACGCTCGACTTAAATCGTTATCGCTTCATGAAAACATAGCATGTGATTATTAATAGCGTGACTGTGTTAAATAGCAGTACATTATGACAAGTTTAGTGCATAAACAAAACACACTGATTTTTGTTATCGACAAAATTGTTGGTCAGGGTTACGTTTCAATTTCGTATGATGTTTGAAACGGAATGGCACGAGCATGAAAGTAACAACGTCGACAGCGGTCACGTGATCATTCGATAGGCTTTTTCAAAAATATTGTGTGTAAAGGTATAAATAACACAGAAGCCTAATAACAATCATAATAAACTACTGATTTTTAAAGTGACCAAAAACGCTAGGGAGTAACATCATTAGAATAACACACAGAATTCTATATAAATACAGTATACAAAATATCTAAAGTAAAATCTATCGTGACAACTTCATCTGAGAAATATCACTTCTATGGACTTACTTTAGCACGTCTTGTTGTCTTGTTCATACGGCAAGCTTTTTTAATATCATGTTCTGTAGTGTTCACGCATCCTGGCTGGAATAAATATTTTAAAAAAAATTATGATGAAATTGAATAAAACAGAATTATGGGTACAAATAACACTGAGCGAAGGAGTAAATGCTCTTTAGTAGGAGCGGTATCTGTAGAAATAGAGATCCCGAAGTGGTGGGGATACGCAGTCTATCATATTTAACATCTAGTCGTAAATTTGACATGCGAAAGTGAAAAAAAAACGTATGTATGTATAGATACTGAAAGGTGAGAATGTGGTAAATGAGCTAATGTTGTGGGTTTCACTACAATCGTACATATTTGTTAAAACAATTTTATATATCAAATAATTTATAAAGTTTTTAAGTGACGTTGTTTTATATTGTCTTTTGAACACAAAATATACAATCGGCTATCTGTTCCATGCTAAACAAGGGTGTTGAAACGCATTTTTTAGAGTTACAAGACTTCAAGGTTACCACTTAATTATAATTGCAAAAAATGCACTAATTTTGCCCTGAAGATGGCGTCACTTTAGTCAGAAATATTAAATCTGTCCTCAACTACTATTTGTTTCATTACTAGTTAATTAGTGCTTTCATTTATAAAGTAAGTAGATGTTCCCACCTGTTTAAAGTTTCTCGCCTCCGTCTTTATGAAACTTTAATATAACAGTAGAAGATCTCAGTAAGTAATAGCTAGAAATTATTCAATATTTATGACTGCACTTATGTATTTTATATGTAACCATATTATAACATACGATGAGTACCAAAGAAGCTTGTTTGTTAATCTGTGGGTGACTTTTTTGTTTACATTTTTGACAAGAAGAACGTATTATGATTTCCTGGTGGACGTTTCGAAATCCTTTTTATTATTTTTTCCACTTGAACGTACTATTTTACTTGCTATAAAAATCATGATAACTGCATATGTTGTTTTCCATATTTCCTCTTAATATGTTCATTACAGTTCAAAATCAGTTTATTTTTTTTTTTTATATTTCTGATCCACCTTTCACCTCCCACAAGTCGCTACCAAAGAAACTTTTCGTTCAATACCAGAATTCAACAGATAGGCAAAAAGAATTTATGAAACAGTGTTTATATACATCAAGTATAATAGTTTAAAATTTCCTCTTCTTATTAGACTGTACTGACCACTGGCCGGTGCACGTCCCAAAAGGCTCTTTCTTGGCTGTCCAGAACTTTTCTTTCCAACTTGTCTCGTTTCTTGTCTACTCTAAAAAAATAAAGTCAAGTGGCTTTATTTACAACCATTTACGTGAAAAAAAGTACAATTATGTTTTAAATAACATTCCTTAGAGGAACAAAATCGACAATTAACCTTCTATAATCAACGATTCACCTTCAACTTGCTGAAAGTTCTTTGTTTAGCCATGCACAACATGTATACGTGTTTACTCTAACATAGAGCCTCACTGGTGATCGTTTTGTTAACGTCCTTATCCGAAAGATTGGTTTATCTCATATTGTTACTTTGCTAAGAGACTATGTGTACGTAAATGTGAAGAAACGTTCTTATGAGCTTGTTTGAAACCAAATCCAAAGCCCGTTCCCTTGGCTGTGGCTTCGCTAGATAGTATCATAGATAGGGACAATGGGAATTTCGTTAATCCATTCATGCGCGTCACTAATCAGATGACGAGGCATTTGGCTACCTTCAGTGAGTCATAGTGTCCACTGCAGGAAATCAAATCCCGTCTTCTGGGATTGTAAATTCGTAAACTTACCACTGTAGAACAGTTCTTTTAAGAATGGAGTATCCATCTAATATGTAAATAAGTTGAGAGGATAACGTCTTTGAAGTACAAGAGCACGTGGTTTATAATTTTTTTATTTCACAAATATTAAATATTTTTGAACATATTTTAAAACTTCAAAACCTATTTATTGTATTGAAAAGGAATCCCGAAAGGAAATTTTGTATTAATAAATAGATAAACACGATGCATATATTAATGATATAATCACGTATGAAAGGTGTCAAAATGCAGTGAGCTAGAAAGGGAAATGAATATATTAAAAGCTACTTAGAGCATGATAAAATGATGTCTTTTATCTTTTCATGGTGTTTTGTTGTGTGCATATTGCTGTTCACTTGAGATTATTAATTAGGATTGAGAATTTTTATGAGCGTTTAGGTTGGCTATTTGGCAAAGAAAACTTCAGTTGTTATGACTGTGCAGATGCATTGGAAATACAAGAGAGATGTTAATGATTCCAATGAGGACAAAAGTGAATGGTAACCATGTGGAGTCTGTAAAGCATGCTCTTCATGAATGTGTTTAGAAGGGTTTTGATACGTCAATAATATGCCATTCTGAAAAATACTGCCATCTTGGTGAATAACTGTGATTACTGTTTTGGTAGTGGGGGAGGAAGGATGTGAAACCTGGTTCATCCAGTTTGAATGTATTAGTTGGATACGGTTCTGAAGACAAGCTAATGAACAATTCCACTGTGATTACGTAGCACCAGCAATACTGACATTAGATTAGGGTTGGGTGTTATGGTATTGAAATGCATTCTGCAAAATAAGCTTAACACCTATAGATGAAGTGTCTGAGCATTTAAAATGCAATAAGTATCAAGAAAAGTCTTTAAAAAAGGTCAGTATGACAACTGTTAATTAGTAGTATTGTCTTTTTGTTTCATTTTTTTCAATAGAGTAGTGCTTTATTCCACATAGCACACACACACACACACACACACAACTCCTACCTTGTTTTGAAGTAACAACATCAATGTTTTGGAACGACTGGTTCAGATACTAATTCTATAACATTCTTTTTGAGGCTATCTGGAAGTGTTAATGCAAAAGGAAGAGTTACTTTGAAAGATTAAATCACATTCTTCTATTTGTTTTGTACTTTACAGACACCTGTTGGAATCAAGCAGAAGGTAGTTATAAACTGTAGCCTTCAGGAATCCACTCAAACTGCATGTCAAAATACTTTTATCAGTACACGATACTCAGTAAATTTACTTACGTTGCTCATATTTCCTTCTGGTTACTCAATAATCCTAGTCTTAATATGTTCTGACCATAAATACTGAGAAGTATTTAAAAGCCATTATGCTTAATAATTTTTATTTTGTTGTTTTGAATTAAGAACAAAGCTACACAATGGGCTATCTGTGCTCTGCCTACCACGGATATTGAAACCGGGTTTTTAGTGTTGTAAGTTCACAGACATACCGCTGAGTCACTGGGGGGCATTTTATTTTGTAAATGACGTAAATTCAGCTCATTAATAATCATGGTTTCTTTTAGTAGTTTTGTAATATTGTATTTGTTGGCCCAAAATTTATATGAAATCAGATGGAATATAAATTTTCTTATGGCCCTATTATTAATTTTATTTGGTGTAGTTATGTATCTACATAGAGAAAATTTACTTTTTGTTATGAAGAAGTTATATACATTGAAAAACAACAAATCTTATAAAACTTAAACAGGAAGTTAAACATGAGTTTTTTCATCAAAAGATTTTAATCAAAATGTGTTATAAAAAATTAAGAACAACAATGAAGAATAAAATATCACCATTTTAGTTTTTTTCAGTACACCTATTTGGCATTGATGACTTAACAAGCAGTGTGAAGAGAAACACCTTGCTATTAAACAAGGCTTAAATAATAGACTTTGTATAAACAGGCAAAGTAATTGATATTTTGGAAAGTGAATAGACAGAATTGGTCAAGAATGTTTCAGAATCCTCGAGCATGTCAAACACAAAGGTCAATCTCTGCATAGCTGTTCCTAATTTTAAACTGGTAGCCTAGAGGTAAGGCTGATAGTCAACATCACCTACTGCTAAATATTGGCTTACTCTCGTCTGACATAAAAGTGGAATTTAAGCATAATTTTAATAACCAAACAGGGTCCCTAAAGTGTGGAGAACATTTCTTGTAACAAAAAAGATGAGGGCTGTAAATCCTGAGATTCAAAGTCTGGGTACGCTAATCTTTCATTCCCCCAGAAAAGCAAGTAAAATAACTGAGCACAAAGAAAGTCTTGTTGTGGATATCATACCACATGCTAAAAATATATAATTTCATATTATCCAGTGGCAACACAATGTACTATTTGTTTAATCCTATAATTTTATATTATCCAGTGGCAACACCATGTACTATTTGTTTAATCATATAATTTTATATTATCCAGTGGCAACACCATGTACTATTTGTTTAATCATATAATTTTATATTATCCAGTGGCAACACCATGTACTATTTGTTTAATCATATAATTTTATATTATCCAGTGGCAACACCATGTACTATTTGTTTAATCATATAATTTTATATTATCCAGTGGCAACACCATGTACTATTTGTTTAATCATATAATTTTATATTATCCAGTGGCAACACCATGTACTATTTGTTTAATCAACTTTTTTTCAATCTCTCACTTTTTCAGCTAAGTCACTACTGTTGGAATCCTTACAACTTATACTTTGTTAATCACTGGACAATTTTATTGCTTTATTTCATAGGGTAATAATTCATTTCAGTCTGCATCAGGTTTTATTTTAGATTATTGTAAAAAAATTGTTCTGTACTTAATATAAAAAAATCTTCAACCCTAAAATCATTGGTTTATATCCTGATAGTTGCAAATCGCATATTAATAATCATGCTTGAAATTAGACTGAATTACAGTCCTCAAAATTCTTGGTTTGTACGTATACATACACACGTTTCTTTCGTGTAAATATTAGCTGTTCTAATAAAAGACATAATAATATAACAGAAACCAGAAAAATGTGATTATAAGAAAACAATTTGAACAAATATATGTGAAAACATACTTTAATTGCATTTAAATACAACTTCTTCTAGTTAAACCTTAATGGTAATACTTTCTCATTACGAAATAAATCTATTTTTGTATTTTAAGTACAATATTCTTTTGTACAGGTTAATCATAAATTTGTGGATAGCGTGTTGGGACCTGCTTTGTAAGGTCAAAGGTTTGAACCTGCGATATACTACTGAATGTAATAAGTACTTTTAACTATGGGTGCATTATAAAAGAAACCGTGTATATGACGGATGGTGCTGACTAGTGACTCCCCCTTTTGATAAGAGTTCTAAATTAGCGGCTGCTCTGTCATGAAGAATTGCCTGTCTGATCTAACCATTTTTCCCGCATTTTGCATTTCATAAAAGAGACTTATTTTCCTTGTACTTTAAGACTGAAAGTGTTACTTGTGTTTTAAGTTCGAGTCATCTTTACTTATAATTCTACAAATTAAGCCTACTTGGCTTGTGCTTCTGCCTGCATAAAAATGAATTCCCATTTCCTGGAAAACATTTTCTGGAGACGTGCTAGATTTTCAGCCTCATAGTCTGCCAGCTCCAGTCTGGTTTTATTCTGCATGGTTCGTTTACACAAGTAGACAGCTATGTAACGATATAATCAGTATGTAATTTAATAGATATGCGTAACTCACATCTTAAGGTTAAGATCAAATTAGTCTATAATGAACTGAGAATAGATGCAAATAAACAACAAAAAAAATATTTCGAGCATAATAATTGTCAAAAATGAAACTTGTAGGTGTAATTTTTGTTTGTTGTTAATTACAAAGCTACACAATGAATTGTCGATACTCTACCTACCACGGGTATTGAAGCCCTATACTTAAGATTATAAGCCAATAGACTCACGACTGAGCCACCAGAAAAATTGAGAGGCTTACAACTAGTTTAATGTTCCACAGTACGTAGAGTACAGATTAACTTTGAATCTATTTCGTATTTGACATTAATAGAAATACTGTTTGTATAAGATCCCCATACTGAGCAGAGATAGTTCAGTGTGTAGCTTTGCGCTTAACTACAAACAAACGACTGTATAAAAGATGTAGAAAACGTCACTGATATATACTTTCGCATCTCGATCTTATATTGTTTTAACATTACAGACTGAAACACTGTATTTTATTTTTGTTATTAAAGTATTCATAATATATAACAATGGAAGTTGCCATGGTTATAATTAATACAAAAATTTCAGCTTCTCTGAGTTAATTTTTATTAATAGATTGCACCGTCGTTTCAACTGAAGAATCGTTACGCTTGACAAAACTTCATTTTATGACTGACACGTCGGTGCAATTTATCAACAAAAAAGGTTTAATTTTTTTATATTAAACAAATATATCCGTTTGTTTACAGTGCCTAAAATAATAATTAAAAAGGTATTAATTGCTCTGTTTCAAGATATATTATTTCAAACCAAAGATTCACGAGTTTGTTTAGCTAACCTCGCTTCAAAACGAATCTCAAACTTCTTCTCTTTAAAAAAACTGTAACTTAAAATCTCTTTTAATATTTTTCGGTTTTTCACTGTTTAGAACTGATATGAACTATGACGTAACCCTCCACATCAACGCACCTTCTGGTGAATAACATTCGAACTATGATATCTAATGAGGAGCCCCAGCAACCCGTTATATGGTGTCACTTCACGTCAATATGACGCCATCGTCTAGCCTCACCTCTATCGCCTGAGGCAGCCAATCAGCGAGCGGTGTCTGAAATATCCTCTAACTACTCACACCTATATTATAAATAAAAACCGTGCTTCGCCATCATCAATTAATCACTTCGATCATAACTCTGCAAAGTGAGAAGACAGAATATCTATCTTCATTATCAGTTGGTGCAGGGGCGGTGTTAAGGGAGGGGCTGAAGGCACCCTAAAATGTGCCTTAGCCTCCCCTATAATTTACATACCTACTTTTTACACATTACAGATCGTGTGCCCACAAGATGCAAGGTACAGTTTTCTCAACCCTAACAGTGGGGAAAGGCTGGCACCGCCCCTCGTTTGTCGTTTCCAACTTAATTTTTACTTCAAAATTCTGGAGATGTTCAACAAGTAATACGTGCACTGATTTTCACACCGCAAAGAACTGCGCCATTATATTTTATTGATACAAGTAATTCCCGATTTTTTTCAAATATATTTTTATTTTACGAAATTATGTAAGTAAATGAATAAGAAAGGCCTGTACCAAATGAATAAACTTACCATAATCTGTATTTTCAGGTTCCCAGCAGTTTGATGGCCAAAAATAAGGTGTCTATTTCGAGAACAGAAATAAAGGGTGATATATATATTAACACTATCACATTGGTAAAACTAGGATAAAATTAGCAAATGTATTCACACCATATAATCAATGGAAATCACACGTATATGTAGGTAGACATACTTTGTTCTTTTAAGCCCAAAGCTACACAATGAGTTTTCTGACCTGTGCCAACTATCGGTATCGAAACCCGAACCTAACCATTACAAGCCCTTAAGCTTTTCACTGAGACACAATGAAGGATGACTTTACATATACATCCACTCTTTTTTTTTCTCTGAATTTTTTTCTGATTGCCATGGGACTTTCTATTTCGTTTGTTTTTTAATTTATCGTAAAGTTACACGAAAGCTATCTGCGCTAGTGTTCCCTAGTATAGCAACGTAAGACTACAGAGAAGGCATTTAATCATCACCACCCACCGCCAACCTTTGGGCTACTCTTTTACCACCGAATAGTAGGATTGACTGTCACATTATAATGCACCCACGGCTGAAAGAGTATGTTTGACGTGACGGGGATTCGAACCCGCGACTCTCAGACTACCTGGCTTTCTGATAAGCATTTTTAACATATACTAGAAGGACGAAAAACTTTCGTCGAGAAAGACTGTATGATTTGTTTTGAATTTCGAGTAAAGCTACACGAGGGCTGTCTGAGCTAACCGTCCCTAATTTAGCAGTGTAAGACTAGAAAGAAGGCAGCTAGTCATTGTCACCCACCGCCAACTCTTGTGCTACTCTTTTACCAACCAATATTGGGATTGACCGTCACATTATAACGCCCCCATGGCTGAAAGGGCGAGCATGTTTGGTGTTTTGGAGATTCGAACCCGCGACCCTCAAATTGCGAAACGAGCGCCCTAACCACCTGGCCATGCCCGTCGAGAATACAACAAGTAAATAAAGATGACAAAACGTGCCCAAAATATACAGAATATATCTTTATAAATTACCTACCTTTTACATGTACATCTTTAATTATCAAATAGAAATCTACAGAACAAAGGTTATTCTAACCTGATACTTACAATGAAATAGAGACAAAGATATTTACAATAGAAATATCGTAGACTTGGAAAGATGGTTATGACTGGGCCAAACATCCACATTACTGTTTCGTTCCTATGTGAACGTCCAATAATCTGCGTTGTTATAACAAAAGGGTTCAAACTGTTATCCAAATATATTGAGTGGTGAAGGTAACTGTATCCTATCTACTTTCATGTAGACGCAAATGTATGGTACAACTTACTGCAGTGTCAAACTAAACGTGATAAGTATTTATATCATTTGTAGACTGATGCCGTGTCATGCTAAACATGATAAATATTTTTAACATTTGTAAACTGATGCAGTGTCATGCTAAACGTGATAAATATTTTTAACATTTGTAAACTGATGTAGTGTCATGCTAAACGTGATAAATATTTTTAACATTTGTAAACTGATGTAGTGTCATGCTAAACGTGATAAATATTTTTATCATTTGATGAATAATAGTAAGCTAGTAAGTAATGCTAAATAGTAAGCATTAATGATGTGGATGAATAAACTTCGTACCTTCCTTAACACTTAAATTATGTTATTCATAAAGTAGTAACTAATAACTGTGAATAAATCTCAGTGAAGGTTTACTAAAACTGAAGGATCACGTAGTTTGAAAGCGACAAGTTTTGTCCTCCATTAAAGTGTAAAAATGACAAGTTTCACTCAGCAACAAAATGTGAAAGTGACAAGTTTCGTCCCGCACATCAGTGTGAAAACGACAAACCAATTTCAGCGTCAAGGCGAGAAATTAAGTTTGATCGAGAGTCAAGGGTTAAAAGGCGATAAGTTAATCCAGTTTCACGGTGTGAAAGTAACAAGTCTTGTTCATTATCAAGGTGCGAAAGGTCAAGTACCATATATCTAAGTGGTATTTTTTGTTATATTCTACAAAAAAGGCATGCTAAAAGTACTTAGATATTACACTTCTCTTATTCTTGCTTTAAAATTATTTGTGAGCAATCTATTACGGAACTTTATAATTAGATATAACTTCTGCAAGTTCTGAGCATAATTAGGCAAACATAAAGAATTAGAAAGTTAATACCGTTTCAGTGGTTGTGGCGTGTTTGACTCTAAAGACGTTAGAAATACAAAATTACATTATCTGTAATTCTCAAAACTTGCAGTGGTAAAAACTAATTTCCCAATTTAATATATAAAATTTGTAGAACAAAAAAAAAATAACGGTTGTGAACTTTGTTCTGATGAAAGTTCTTTTGGGAAAATAACCCGAAAATTGAAAAATGGTATGGATGTTTATAACAATAAGATTGCCTGCATATCAAATTCTCTCCTTGTGTTTCCCGAACACTTGCATGTGAATATCTTGGCTGATTGTGGTTTGTTTGTTTGTTTTTTGAATTTCGCGCAAAGCCACTCGAGGGCTATCTGCGTTAGCTAGGCTGAAAGGGCGAGCATGTATGGTGCGACCGGGATTCGAACCCGCAACCCTCGGATTACGAGTTGAACGCCTTAACACACTTGCCCATGCCGGGCCGTTGATTTTTGTAAAAACCTGTTTATTGATCAAATATTATAAAAGTTATGCCAAGAAGCATCAAGAGGTTTCGAATAGCATAAAAACTTCCACACAGCGTTTAATTACGTTTTCCCATTTCCACAACTGTATTACCATATCTAAAAGTTACATTAATTTTATACTGTAAATGGTAGAAAATAAATTCCAGAAAGATAGAAAAAAATTCCTAAAAAAAATGTCACCTCAAACACAATAAACCTTTTCTAACATTGATACAACCACTTCACACTCCTTATATAATATTTTTCTTTATGATGATGTGATAAATTGAGCGAATAAATATCATTATTTAAGTGAAAATTGTCATAAAATACTGAAAAAAAAATTGTAGAAATCTTGAAATGTCTAATAATTATGTTGATTTCAAAGATAAACTTTACTGGTAACAAGATCTAACAAGTGCCAAACTAGAACCAACTTTTATATACTTCCATATGAATCGAACTTTATATGGTATCTGTAAGATCTATTATACACTGTATGGAGATTTGTTTCTAGAATCTTTGCACAATGCAACACGAAGAGGATAATTCCTTTGTAAGCACCCACTAGAAAATGTTGGAATTCTCTTTTCAGGTTAAATAGTAGGATTTAACCCTTACTCTTCTAGGGCACCCACAGCCCCAAAGTGCATCACGTTTTGTTTTTATGGCAACAGGTCACGAACAACAAATCCTTGAATATATTGTACACTCTCACTAACTAATACGTCAAACTCGTATCAATATCAGGAAGATTCGTAGTTAAATATTTAGTGTTTAGGGTTATTACATAAGTGACAAATAATTCAGTGACATAGGGAAATCTATAGTATACCACGCTATAAAGAAAAATCCTTTGTAATATATATACAAACAGATACAGAAAGAATAAATATTTGTATAATTAAACCAATAAAAGAATATTTAACTGAAGTTGTGATTAGTGGCCGATTATCCATTGTAATAATTTAAAGCCTCAACTGGCTTGTCCGTGGGATCTTTGTTAGTGTGTAGTTCATCCTATTTTGTGTTGTGCTTGAAGGTGATATACATTTGTAAGGTGCACCATTTTGGCTGTGGGTGGAACCTTTCAATTAGCAGATCCAATTAGGGCAAGTGATGTAAATCGAAATAACATGCACGTATGTTAGCAGAAACACCAGCTTTAGTTAGTATCCAGTCGTACTATAGTATAATACAATTTAAACTGATTGAATATGGACCTTTAACAAATCCTTTAATACAAGGTGTGGTCTTCTGACTCGTCTCAATCACAACTAAACACAGACAGACAAAGCGCATGTGTGAAAGTAACAAACACTTTTACCTGAAACCTGTAGTAGGTTCCATCAGCCTTGACTGTCAGCACGTGATCATCGATGCAGAAAATGTAACCGTGAGCAGCCATTAAGTGAGCCAAATGAAGGGCTTCCACTGGAAAATAAAGAGAAACGGAAGCCTTATTTTTGTAGATGCATAGCAATTTAATTCGTTTTTCAAACGATGGTTTTTAAAGCTAAAAAAGCAGTTCTGTTTTTTAGTGTTAGGTATTTTTGTATGAAGGAAAGTAAGCAGGTTGAACTACGTATGAATATAGGGTTGCTTTTAACAGACTGTGTTGTCACTGTTATTATTAGACACGTCTTTTTTAATTATTATTTTTTCCAAGCTGACTGCGTCAGGTGTAATATGTTTGAGACATCACATACGTATGTTACTACTAAAATGTTATGGTCTGTCAGTAAGGCGATTACACCACGACATAAAGTTTAATGAATAATGTTTGTTTTTTCTATACGTTCTCACTGAACGATGTTTTTCGATGATGGTTGTTCGTTTTAAACACACAAAAGCAACACTTTTTAAACAATGGTGTCAAGCGATATCGTTTGTTGATAAATGTCAACACTGTTTGTAACAATAAGTGAAATGCAGATTGTAATAACTGGCTTGTAAATGAAATACACAATATGACAATTGTAGATTATTTCCCCACGTGTTACAGCATATTCACTGCTTTCGGCGTGTAAACCGTAGCTGTTGTGTCTTATACTTAGTAAATAAATAGATTTTTACGTAATCTTTTGTCAGTGGCATAGCTAGGGGGGGGGGTACATCTGTCCCCGGGCGCAGCATCGAGGGTGGGGGCGCCAAATTGATGTTACATAATTAGGAATTATGGCTTACATTTTGTCACGAGGGGGCGCGAAAACTGATTTTGTCCCCGGGCGCTGAAAACCCTAACTACGCCTCTGTCTTTTGTCTCCCTTTCTTTGTTCAGCCCAACTGATGCGTACTGGTATCAAAATAAAATTTTAGTGGACAATGACTTGCGTCAAGCTAGAGACAGATCTTTAGCTATTTCCCACAAATCTCTGCTTTTGAACCATAATGGACAAATTAAGAAGAATCTGAAAACAACAACAAAATATATCAGCTGGTACTTTTGTTTCTATAGTATGTTTTAGGCCTAATGACTTTTATCAATATTCCCCTGACTTTCGGCGTTTAAATTATTCATAACAAATACATAAAACTGACACTGCTACTTAACAATTACTGGTTTTTAAAGTATAGTTGAAATTTCGGTTCAGTGATTGTCAATTGTTCTGAACAGAAATAATTATACTTGTTCTTTCATTAACGACTTTCTATTGTTTTAAGTATACTTAATTAACATACGACTAAACAATGTCTGTGTTCTAATCGTATCTAATTGCATTACTACTCGGTGTTTATTAATTGTTCTAACTGTATTCAGTTCAATCTCTCGTGATATTTAATTGTTTTAGACGTAATTATATTGCTGCTCGGTGATTATTAATTGTCTTAAATATACTTAATTATATTATTACTCGGTGATTACTAACTGTTTTAAATACACTTAATTATATTATTACTCGGTGATTACTAACTGTTTTAAATACACTTAATTATATTATTAGTCGGTGATTATTAATTGTCTTAAATACACTTAATTATATTATTACTCGGTGATTACTAACTGTTTTAAATACACTTTATTAGAATTACTGATTGGTGATTAGTGATTATTCTAAACACAAGTAATTAACATTTCCGAACAAAGACTTTTAGACGCTCTGTTCTAGCTTAATACTTTTGGTCAAAGTTCATGCTACGTTAGCACTGCTAGTCAATCATTATTGTTTGTTGTAAATAAAACAAACCTACAGTGTCATTCAATGATAACTGTTTAGTACTGTAATTCAATACTTTTTGTTAATTCTGTTTATATCACATCAACATCACTGTACGTTGATGGTTGTTATAAGTATATCTTGTTAATAATAGTAATAATTATTTTCTATAAATATGTGGTATTTTCAAGTAAAACCGATTAATTGATAATTATCACATGTGTAAGCCCGCTAATAACGGCAGCAGAATCGACCAAAAGACGAAGGGAATATTCTGAGTTCGATAACTGACTGAGGTTCTATAAATATGACATAAGGAGAGTGGACAAATATGAACAAATTATATTGTAACAAATAAATAGAAAGCACAGCACAGTATGATTACTTGTGCAGACAGACTCACACTCGAGTTTCTAATAAGGTAGGCTCAGTGTGACGGTTTTCGTTCCCTCAGGATTCATCTGTGTAGAACTAAAACAGAATAATTACGAAGTATAATATTATCTCTTAGAGAATTTGAGTCGAGAAAGCAAGCCTGAATTCAGCAGGTTGAGCTCGGTGTTTTTAATCCACAAGCCAGCATCACCTCGTGATCTTTGTTCTCTTACAGAATTAGTCAGCTGCTACATTTCGACAACATCAATTGGACCAGCGACGAATATTACAAAGCTAATTTTTCAACGCTGATGCAACATGTTACTGCAATATCCTCTTAAGTAGACATTACACAGAAAACAAAGCAACTAGGACAATGTAATATTAAAAACTTCCAGGAAGATATTGTTGCTTTTATGGAATGGAAAGTAACTAACAACAACAACAAAATTCAAAAATTCTTAGATAACTAAAAGTTGACAGAAACCTATCATATGCCAACACACACCACACGTCACTTCCTTTCTCTGCTTCAAGCTTTCTTCTAAAGAAAAACACAATCAAAACTCTTCACGTTAACATTTAAATTAATAAGTGAGAATATTATGTTACGTACCAAAATATGTTCAACAGAAATATTTAACCATATAAATATAATCCATTATGACTAATAAAGCAATGTGTACATACATAGAATCATGAAACGCAAAACGAAACAATAATTTTTTTTTTAATTTCGCGCAAAGCTACACGAGGGTTATCTGCGCTAGCCGCCCTTAATTTAGCAGGGTAAGACTAGAGGGAAGGCAGCTAGTCATCTCCACCCACCGCCAACTCTTGAGATACTCTTTTACTAACGAATAGTGGGATTGACCGATACTTATAACGTCCCCACGGCTGAAAGGGCGAGCATGTTTGGTGCGACGGGGATTCGAAGCCGCGACTCTCAGATTACGAGCCAAACGGCTTAACCCACCTGGCCATGCGAGGCCTATAACAATAAAAAGAAATAAACAAACAGAACTGCAGATAGTTGTCCACTTGAAATGTGAACAGATTAACACAGAAAACTAATCATGAATTTAACTTTATACGAAAAACCTTTTATATAGATCACATATTTAACTTTAGAGCAGCAGTCAGGCCCGGCATGGCCAAGCGTGTTAAAGCGTGCGACTCGTAATCTGAGGGTCGCGGGTTCGCATCCCCGTCGCGCCAAACATGCTCGCCCTTTCAGCCGTGGGGGCGTTATAATGTGATGGTCAATCCCACTATTCCTCGGTAAAAGAGTAGCCCAAAAGTTGGCGGTGGGTGGTGATGACTAGCTGCCTTCCCTCTAGTCTTACACTGCTAAATTAGGGACGGCTAGCGCATATAGCTCTCGAGTAGCTTTGCGCGAAATTCAAAAACAAACAAACAGAGCAGTTGTCCAGTGAAAATTTGAAAAAAGGGTCCTTTAATCGTGACAAAAAATTAAAAACATGTGGCCAAATCAAATTTGTACGCTAAAAATACTTGAGTGTAAAAAATCTTTATGTGAAAATTAAACCTTTTATATAAAACCAACTGACAGAAAAATGCAAAGATATTAAACTGAATTCTTGTCTTTTTGTGTATGCATGTATCCGTATGTGCGAGCGAGAAAAATGACGTTTTCGTTAGGTACGTTGTTAAACACATTCTCCTTTCACTTTTTAATGTAGATTGCGTGTACAAAACAAAAGCCTTTTAATTCTCACACGAATTACTTCATGTGTGAACCGCATGCATTCCATTTTCGTTCACGAAAGTGCTTTAAATTAAGACATAAAAAAGAAAAATCTAATATGAGAAACAACAAAATAAAGTGTCATGACATTCTAAGTTAAAAATAAAATACAAAATATAAAAGGTAAATACTAACAAGTTAAGCATACATTCATTCCAGAAAGTGGGTGAGGTTTCACTCTACTCACGTTATTCTACCTAGCAGCGCTTCCAATGTTATCGCTATCTTTTGACTGTCAGCTGTGAATAACTTGATGTCTGCACGAGCCCTCACCAAGATCCAATTGGCTTCAGCTGACCCATTCAGTAGGCGTCAGACCTGTACTTGTAACTCGATGGAGTAGTGGCCCTTAATCTAAGTCAATCTTTTTCCCAATTATAGTGAGCCCAGGACTTTGTCTGTATGACTGCTACGAATGACGCTTGAACATTTGAATCTGCTCTAATGTGAGCTGGTTTGTGATCACTTCAGGTGGTTTGAAAGGGAGTTCCACACTTGGTATACTGAGGTTACTTGTCAGCAGCTCCTCACTAACTGTGGAAGTACACAGTCCTTGAGGTGAAGATTCCTTCATTGATGGCAGGAACTATTGGAAGAGCTGTCTGTTACCTTGATCTTCATCACCAGTTGTAGCCTTGTTAGAACCCGACTATCTCTATCTCTCTGGAGCATGGACACCTTTCTGGTGCCAGAAAGTTTGGGCTTACTAATTTAGTGGCCCCACAGGAGAAGCAAGCACATCCTTCATCTTCTCTTCATGGTAGTGTTGCATCTTATGGTGGGACAAGTCACTAAGTTCTGTATTCCTTGGTCTTCTTATCTTTAGGCAGCATCAACAGTGGTATTGGCTCAGGTTGTTGGATAACTTGGAGTCTAGAGTCCACCAGCTGGTACAACAATGAACCTGATTATCCACTACTGGGGTCTCTCCTAGACTTCCCTTTATGGGCCATCATGGGCAACATGACCCTCAGAAACTTGAGTTCCAACTTATTTACACTCCCAAGCATTTCAATTTATTTCAATTAATATTATATTCATCAGATCTTAACGCTAAGGTCAAGACCAAACCATTTGTCTCCATGCTATTATTGCTTTCTTCTTATTTATTACCATACTCCTCGAGGCCAAAGGAAGTAATATTTGAATAGTTAGGCCACATTTCCATTTCTATGCTAGGGATGCCCTCCAGAAAAGTTTGGGAACTTTAACGCTGTGAGTTTTAACCTTGAATAATTTAAATTCAAATATTACATAAACATGACGCAAAGTTTTCAATTAAAAGAAGTAAGTTTTAATATTTAAGTTGTACTTTTACAAGGCTTGAAAAAGTGGTCAGGGCATGACCTGACTAGCCTTATCACTTCCCATGGTTTTGCTTCTTGTATAATTGATTCTTGTATGTTAATGTGTCTTAAAAACGCTCGTGAATGATCGTGTGTGATGTATTTACAACTTATGGCCAACACATGTGTTTTTATTTACATATATGTATATATCCGTGTACGGACCTATGCTGCCGTTATGTTTCATCCTGTTTTAGTAGTTTACACAACTCACCTCTGGCTACCGCATTACTCACTTTGGCAAAGTTCGAGTCACTTGCTAAACTGTGCATGGTTGACAGTAGTGACATCTTGGGTTGTCAGACTCAACTGATTTATATTTCAGGCTTCATTAAACAAGCAGTCTATATCAAATTTCAGACAAATCACGTGTTTCTACTATACTACAATGCAAAATCAGAAAAACTGCAATCCCTTATGGCTTCTTTGACTATATTACGTGGCACCAATGCACTAGACTTTGTCTAGTTTATATTACGGAACACGATCTGTTTACATGGAGGTTCTATAATTTTCTTTAATACATTCACTCATGTAGTTCCTTGTTCCTGGGCTGATTACTTTCCCAAAGAACATCAGCTTATCCTTTGCACAAGCAAAACTGACAGACCATCTTTACAGTACGTATGTTCATCCTGTAAATGGTACTTTCAGATCCCATATCAGAGATTACTACTTTGACTTTGTGTGTGACACCTCCTAGACTGAACCAGCAATCCACTTTTGTTTCTTTTTTAACTTTAGAACATGGTAATTTATCACCGTACAAAATCATCAACAAAAAAACATTCTAGGAAATAAAAAAATTATTCGAAAAAAAAACAAACAAAACAGCAATTTTGTAGACCTTTCTTCAAAGCTACAGTTGCACTGTGGATTTTCTTATAAAAACATTGTCATTATTAACACTTCAATCTCTTACCTAATCCCAAACTTCTAATACGTCACTGTAGCCGATTTTTATCTAGAATAAAACTGAGTCCGTCAGACATTGTATCAGCAATATTGAAGGAAGATTCCCAGTAGGTTAGTTACATTACTTTTTTGAACTGTACGTAGAAATTACTTAAAATAAACAAGACAGAAATGTGGATCCATTTAATGCCTAGTCTATCGCCAGTTTTCAGAATAAAGTCGTTATTTATTAGGTTGAAAGATCGTAAAGGCCAATAAACTCTTCACTGCTTTTGGGTGTACCAGGAAAATCATCCAATTACCATTGCACTCTGACTGAAATACACTAAGCTCCACCCAGTCCTGATGCAGCTGCACATAACAGCTATCTCTTTAGTGCAGATTTTCTTATGTGCTTCCTCCACCTTTTAATCAGATGGTCAAGCCCAACTTGAGTCTATCATTTTCCTAAGGCATTTGCCACAGCATCCATCATCAATCACTTGTTGATGGTCGTCCTAGTATTGCTGATCTAAAAGTCGGTATCAATACCCTTATCTACTTTACTGCTTGGTAAAGTGCTGACATTGTGGGATGGCTGGAACTGATCATTCTGCCATCTTTGCTGCATGGTATACTACAGGCAGTTTCTTTGCCAGTAACCCACTAGTTTGCAAGAAAAGGGGAAATTGCATTATTCCCTTGGGCGAACCTTACTGTTGCATGTATCCTTGTGATGGCACATACATACCTTATATTTAATGTGGCCAAACCTTGCTGCGGAATGTACCCTATGGTCTTTCTAAAATTCATAAAGAAGGATGTTCAGTGCAACCTATAGTTTTTAATATTGAAATTTTCAACCATGCTTTAACTTTCTGGTGTTGAAGTCGTATCGTTGCATAGAAACATAGTGTTAGACGAAACTAAATAGTTTATTTCTAACAACTTTGACAGTCCGAATATTCCCAAATCAATTTTTTTTTTAAACTGGCAAAATTCATTACAAAGAATATCACTGTCGTCTTGACGACAGCAATCTTTATGCTCAGATTGATGGTGTTGCTATGGGTTCAAGATTGGCGCCTTCTTTGGCCAATAATTGTTTTTTTGTATAGGTGGTCCACAGTCTTTCAAACTGCCATCTTATCATAGATGTGCAGATGAAACTTCTACCATCTTTAGAGACTCAGGCCAAGTTTATTAGTTTCTTGACTATTTGAACAGAAAATATAAAAATATAAACTCTGTTGAACTTCAGAATAAGATCATAAACTCAATTCTGGACACATGAATTTATAACAATAACGACTATTTACAATGTAAATATATCATTAAAAACATTTACTGGCTCGTGTTTTAATTACGTAGGTTTCGTACGAAATGTTTGAAAGAAAACTTGTTTGAGATCTTGTTTCGTTGTGCATACAAATATTCTAGTACTTAAGAAGTTTTACATAAGACTCAATTACTTGAAATGACTACTGTGCGAAAATGATTTTCCTCTTCACGTTACTGATAAAATACTTCATTATTATCTGAAAAAGCGATGTTTAGTAAACCAGCTGTATACCAACTTCATAATATCCTGCTGTTATTATCTTATATGGATGAATATCCTTTGCTGACTAAAAAGTAGTTAATAAATTTGCTTCATGGAGTATATCTCCTCAAATAGAGCCGAGATGTATTCTTAACCCTAGTTGTTGCTTATATTTTAATTAAGATTTCAGGACTGTATTTCCACATTCAAGTAATCAAATGTGGTTTATAAATTTACTTGTCCGGCTGTATCAGGTCCACTTAAAATTAACTCGTGACAGAGCGCACTTGAACATGCCCCTGACGAGTGTGACGTAGTCGCCCATTCAGATATTTTAAGATCTTATCTCGGGCCAATGTTGAACAGTCACTATATAAAATACAGCTTACTCATACACAAAGTGAGGCAACTAGAGCTGTGCATTATGGGTAATATAACTTGTATTTGTTATTTTTAAAATCACACTATTGAGCACTAAGAGAAACAACTACTTTATGAATCGTGAAAACAGACCATTAGTAATTCAGTTTTAAAGTTAACTATCGTATACATCTAGCAAAACTTAGCACTGTTCGTCAATGAAAGTTATCTCGATTAAAGACGGGGTGAGCTTGCTGTACCTTGGTCATCTACGTCTAAGTTTCTCATCATCCAAGCTATCAAATCAGCACCTGAAAAAGAAAACTGCATAGTTAACTCGTTACAACGGATCTTATATTATATACATGTGTAATTATTCAGCAAAACGTCTTTTAATAGGATATTTAGTAACGTAATTGGTATTTTTTTAAAGAATTCCTTGCTTTTTTACCGCGTAATATTTTTTTTTTGTTTTTTAAATTTCGCGCAAAGCTACACGAGGGCTATCTGCTCTCGCCGCCCCTAATTTAGCAGTGTAAGACTAGAGGGAAGGCAGCTAGTCATCACCACTTACCGCCAACTCTTGGGTAACTCTTTTACCAATGAATAGTGGGATTGACCGTCACATAATAACGACTCCACGGCTGAAAGGGCGAGCATGTTTGGTGCGACGGGGATTCGAACCCGCGACCCTTAGATTACGAGTCGAACGCCTTAACCCACCTGGCCAAGCTGGGTAATAATAACAGTAATAAAAGCAATTATTTCATTTCATTGTAATAACCGAGCAATATTTCCTTTTATGTCCATTTATATTGTTGCATTATTACAACAGATATACTTCCCTACTTCCCTTTCTAATTATTTCGCTCTATTACTATACCAAAACTCAATTTTCCCTATTTTCATTTTGTTTTGTTGCACTATTATATTTCCCTCTATGTCCAAGAGTGAATTAGATCCTGTATCTACAAACTATGATTTTCGTTTTTCTTACAATTTCCAAAAGAAAATCAACAAATTTAAACAAATGATAAATAACAGGATTTTAAGAGACAGGTTATTTAGTAACAAATGCTTATTTATTAGTTTATTTATTTATCACTGTTCTCTATATCATGTCGTTTCATTTTAAGGTTAAACAATACTCCATCTCGAGAGGAATTCCTTCGGAACAACATTTCCCCTCTTCAGGCTTGACTGCAAACCTAACGGAGGAACGAAAGTGTACCTGAATGGCATTTATTTGTTTATTTTGAATTTCGCGCAAAGTTACTCGAGGGCTATCTGCGCTAACCGTCCCTAACTGAACAGTGTAAGACTAGAGGGAAGGTAGCTAGTCATCTCCACCCACCGCCAACTCTTGAGCTACTCTTTTACCAACGGATTGACTGTCACTTATAACGCCCCACGGCTGAAAGGGCGAGCATGTTTGGTGCGACCGGGATTCGAACTCACGACCCTCAGATTACGAGTCGAACGCCTTAACGCGCTTGGCCATGCCGAGCGATGAATGGTATTCATAAACTTAGGCATGAAATGAAGCAGACTTTATTTTTGAAAGATCTTCTTACATTTGGAGTTATAGGTTCCGATGTTATAGGTTTGTCATGTAATCAATCTAAGCTAGACAGAACATTAACGGATTTTTAAGTTATTACGAAAAGAAGCTTTGAAATAATTAGAATCGTATTCACTTAGCAACCAAAGTGCTTAAGTTTCGAATTTTCTGAATGAGTTGGTACACTACATAAGTTTCTCAACGTTGTTCACGAGTGCTGTGACGTAAGCAGTGCAATTGTGACGGGTTATGTAACGTCATAACCACGCATTGACGTCGAATTAGCATATGGGGAAGTTGGAAGACCTTTAAGAGTAATATATTTGTTGACATGCGTGGGACGAGTACTATATATTTACGGCTTAAGATCTAACTTCGGCTGAAAAGATTCTGTATGCGAGCACGTGGGTTGAATCCATGCTTTTAGTTCATTCTATGCGATGTTTCCTTCTCAAGGTCAAAAACAGTTATCAACTGTTCACGACTAACTCTGCCTTGTTATCCCCCCCCACTTGTTGCATACACGCAATAGGGCAAAGTTAGGGAAACTGCAACTTGAGGATCACCGTAAGTTTAGATCATAAAAACAACAAAGGAAAATTCACTAACTTTCAAACTAATCTAACATGACTCCTAAAATACCTTTTGTTTAGTTTTGCAGCTGATACCTTACAACTTTAGGAGGCAAAATAACCCCAAACGAGGACAAAAACAGTTTTAACATTGTTTTATGCAAAAACTGAACAAATAAAATGGTGAGCTCACCAGAACATACATTGACCACAGTTAGAATAAAGATGAAACGAGAAGTGTTAGAAAAGCCTGGAAATTCAAAACCAAGTCCAGGTATTTAAAATGATTTCATAAATTTTGATCTTTGTTAGAATGAGTCTAGCTGGTCCCCTCAGTGGCACAGCGGCACGTCTGCAGACTTCAACGCTAGAAACCGGTTTTCGATACATGTGGTGGGCAGAGCACAGGCAGCCCATTGTGTAGCTTTGTGCTTAACTACAAAAGAAGAAACAAATAAAAGGCCTCTCGCTGAAACGCAATTGATATAAGTATGGAAAATTAGATAAACAGGGTGATATATTTATCACTAATTAGGCTTTAGATTATTTGTACTCACAAGTGTATTGGCTGCATCTAGATCAGTAAGAAAAAGATAAAAGGTTTGTTTGTTTCTGAACTTCGCGCAAAAGCTACACGAGAGCTATCTGCGCTAGCTATCCCTAATTTAGCAGTGTAAGGCTAGAGAGAAGGCCAACTCTTGGGCTACACTTTTACCAACGAATAGTGGGATTGACCGTAACTTTATAACGCCCCCACGGCTGAAATGGCGAGCATGTTTGGTGTGTCGAGTGCCTTAACCATCTAGCCATGCCGGATCAAAGATAAAGCAAATAATCTTGTAGAAAGAATCTACTTGGTTCCTGAAAACAAGTACTTCCCTATCCTGGGGAGTAGTCCTTTGTATTAACATACACTGCTGGCCAAAATCTTAAGGCCAAAGAACATAAAGAAAAAATATGCATTTTGCGTTGTTAGACTCAACCACTTATAACCTGAAGCTCCATTGTTCCATGGAAGGAAAAAGCACCCCAGATCATGATAGAACCTCCTCCATTATGTCGTGTAGGAAATGTCTCCAGTGGGATATCCTTATCGTGCCAGTAACGTTGGAAGCCATCTGGACCACCCAGGTTAACTTTTTATCTCATCAGAGAACAAAATCTTCGTCCAACTTTCTACATCCCATGTTTGGTGCTTCTCACCAAAATTTAACCGAGCTGTTTCGTGGTGTGGAAGGAGGCGTAGCCTTTGAAGACGTTCACGGTTTTTAAAGCCTTTCTCTCGTAGATGCCGTCTTATTGTTCTTGAGCTGCATTCTGCGTCCGGAAGGGCCTTAATTTGGTTCGACGATCAGCTGGTGTCTTGTCGGACAACCCATCGAATTCTCCTGCTCTAAGCCGGCAAAATTTTCTTGGGCCGACCACTTGAAATTCTCGTTCCGTGTCCCTCAAGGTCTTTTAAGAAATTTGCAACAGCAGTTTTACTACGCCCAATCTCACCAGCGATGGCACGCTGAGAGAGGCCTTGCTTTTGCAGCTTGACAACTCTGCCACGTTCACACTCTGTCAACTTTTTAGCCTTTGCCATGTTTTTACCCAATGTAACACAGGAGGTGTCAGTGGGAGATATTGACAATGCTAATGCTTGGACACAAATAAATGAATTTCGTTACGTGTTTACCGATTGACGCTTCGTTTCAGTATAGTCTTAAACTTTTGACCAGCTAGTATTTCGGCTAATTTCGTTGTGTTCATAGTTTCCCTATTAAATGCTAAAATAATTTTTATTTTTATTTTACCTTTTCTTATTTTCATCTTTCGAAGCTCTAATGAAATAAGTGGTTGAGTCTAACAACACAAAATACATATTTTTTCCTTTATGTTCATTGGCCTTAAGATTTTGGCCAGCAGTGTATAAAACATTGGAGGGGGTGGGGAGAAATTTCTAAATAAATAAAATTTGACAATCAATAAAATATGTTTTACAATATTAATCAGCAATTTAACTCAATAACAATTACAAATTAAATTATTTCCTGTGTATTATAGAGTTTTACGTCATACAAGTGATAAAATGTTTTGAATAATAACCATTATACACATATATATATGTACTATAAGAAACGCCGCTCTACGTGTAGCTGGCTGTTCCTGCTAGTAATTATTAATCCTATATTTGTATCTAAATAAAAAAAAAAGTGAAAAAGCGAATATTTTATAAAAGGTAATTTGTTATGGGGGAAGTACTGCACAGTAATCGTGTCAGGTGGCCCCGGCATGGCCAGGTGGTTAAGCCACTCGATTCGTAATCCGAGGGTTCGAATCCCCATCACACCAAACATGCTTGCCCTTTCAGCCGTGGAGGCGTTGTAATGTGGTGTTTAATCTCACCATTCGTTGGTAAAAGAGTAGCCCAAGAGTTGGCGGTGGGTGGTGATGACTAGCTGCCTTCCCTCTAGCCTTACACTGCTAAATTAGGGACGGCTAGCACAGATAACCCTTGTGTAGCTTTTCGCGAATTTGAAAAACAAAGTGTTAGGATTGTGTTCTTTAGTCATATGCAACATAGTGCATGAAAACAATTTGCAGTGCAGAGTTCAAAGTTTTCATAAATTTTACTCATATAAACTGTAATGTTTTTATATATTAAAAGTAACATCTTTTATTGAAAAAAATAAGTTTAAAAAATGCCAGGTTTTAGTACTACGTTTAAAGATTAGATTAATAAAGATAATCAAACCCTCACATAGAGTCCTAGTGAAAGTCGTTCTTGTTGAGTGGGTAATTTCATTTAAAATTATGTTCTGTGAAAAATAAATGGTTTTTGCACTGTATTTTTCAAACGTCTGAATCTTGAATACCCAAAATGTTTATGGATTTTTGTTTGTGGTGCCATTTAATAGATGGCACCACATTTCAGGTAGTTTTGGTTATATACATAGATACACATTACATGTAGAAAGAAACAATATTTGTAACTTGATTTTTTCTTAATATTTAGAACCAATAAACGATTTGCAGATAGATAGTTAATAAAAATACTGACATCATTAGTATTGTGATGAATATATTACAGCGACTACTTAAATGTCTCAATCATATAACCTCATTCATAAATTTCATCCGATGTTAATAGCTTAACAAAAATGTCAAAAAAGATAGTACATTATTAGATTAGTAAAAACTTTTGAATGACTTTGCTTGTAAACAACTAAGAGTTAATGCTACTGAAATAACACTTAACAGAGAGAGAATGGCTTTATATGATATAGAATGTTCATGAGTATTTAAGGTTTTAAGTCTTCACCTGAAGCTTAGCAAATTACACCTTTTAAGACAATTGTTTTATCTCAGTTTCCTAATCAAATCTTTATCATTCTTTGGAATCGGTGAATTATAATATTACAAGAAAAATGGGTATGTATATTTATGGAGACAGAAATATACCATTTTAAAATAGCCTCCCAACAATATAAACAGATCTATCCACACTTGTCTACAACTCTGTAGTTCTAATTTAGGCTTCATCTGACAATTAAAGAAACTCAATCATAAATTTTTACCCTTTCTTAAAATTTTCAGTATAAGTTCTTACGAAGGAAAGTATCGAACCAATGGCCTAAGTGTACAGTTTTTGTTTAACAACTTTCATATTATCAGAAGTAGAATTAACTGAAAACTAAACATATAACATTTATTGCAAAAACAAGGGGGAAATTTGTTTACACAGAACTCAACCGCCAATCTTCCCCACTAAATAAACACACAATAAACATTTTCAGTATGACTTTCAGACATCTTCTTTATAATGCTACTCAACATTCTCGTCCTATTTGTTACTACGTTAAAAAATAATTGAACATGAAGAAAAACTTCTCAAAGCTTATTTTATATGTTCGTATTCTGATAGCCAAGTTGCTTTGCGTCATAAAATGCCAAACCAGCCATCCAATCGTATTCTGATCCACAAGAAATTTTGTACTTGGGACTTACCACAGCCTCGTGTACGTTTGCCATGACTTATTATGGGCGTTCAAATTTATTAACAGCATTTCTAAAAGGCGGTAATGTCTAATTTGCTCATTTAAGAGTTATGAATGACAAAAAGACTTGCTCTTGACAGCAGTTAGCAGTATGTAGTTATAAACATTTACAAAGAAATTCATAGATACTGTGATGTATGCTGTAAAGCCATTAATTCTTAGGTTTCTAACTTCGATCAACAATATATGCACAAACAGCCAATGTACTTTTTTATCGAATCCATACAAATGTAATGGATTTAACTTATACTTAGAGAAGCCAATAAAGGCAATAGAATAACACTATTATTTTAATAATGTTTGTCTTTGGGATTCTTTAAAGTTATCACATTGTTTAGTGATTCTGATATATGCTGATTATCCTTTGTTATTTACTACCAAATTCGTAAATAAATCATATCGTGCTTTGATTGCATACAAACGTTGATTAAACATGAATTTTCTGAAACACTAGAATAATACCACATTTACCTAACCAATGGAAGAAATTTAAGACAAAAATAAATAAAACATAAAACAAGGAAGTTTAACTTGATAAATGTGTGTAATTAAAGTACCAGCATTAATAAGAATTTCAAGTACATAGGAATTAGTCAATAAATTAATTGAAACGTTTTGAACATATTCGACTAACGCTCGTTTAACCTAGTGAGACGTTTTAAGAGTTTACGTTTAGGCTTAGTTAAACGACCGAAGTGAAAGTGGAAGTAGATATTGTTGGAACTGTGATTAATTGGTAATAAATCACCAGCCTTTGTGTTTGAATGAAGTACAACTCAAACACGGTATTATATATCGGAGTTCTAAACGCGTGCCTTACAACTTAACTATTACGTATTAATCTAATAAACAGTAAATCTCTCAACACATCACTTTAAGTAATTTGCCAGTCAAAAAAAATCATAAAATCATATTAAATTATCATTTCAATCATGTTATTATCCACACAGTAATTCTTCGTAATATATTCGATGTTAAAAGGTAATATGAAAAATATTACGAAGACATTACTTCTGACATGTATAACTAGGTCATGACCAAATTCAGTGGATTATTTGTTTGTTTTTGAATTTCGCGCAAAGCTACATGAATGCTATCTGCGCTAGCCGTTCATAATTTAGCAGTGTAAGACTAGAGAGAAGGCAACCAGTCATCACTACCCACCACCAACTCTTGGGCAGTTCTTTTATTAATAAATAGTAGGACTGACTGTAACATTATAACGCCTCTGCGGCTGAGAGAAGCGAGCACGTTTGGTGTGATGGGGATTCGATCCCGCGACCCTCAGATTGCGAGTCAAGCGCCCTAATCACCTGGCCGAATTCAATGGACATGAATCAATAAATATGACCATATGTAAAGTATTCAACCACAACTTTTCCATAACGTAACACGCATGATATCTGTTTACTTTCGAATTTCCATTTGAGGCCAAATTCTGAGCTTTCTATAGCGTACTCTGTTTAATAAACTATGGTCAAATTTTCTATACTTTCTCAACAGTAAATTACAACCAAAAGTGCTACAACTTCCAAATCCTGGAGGAGCTGACGCCTGTGCGACCAAATCTTTTCTTTTCCGCCCTCAAGGGGCAGAGCAGTATATCTGCGGACTTTATTGCTAAAAACCGGGTTTCGATACCCATGGTACGCAGAACACAGATAGCCCATTATACAGGTATGTGCTTAACTCAAACAAACAATCCTTTCTTTTTCCAAGTAAACATTAAAATTGTTAAAAATTAGGGTTACGCTAAATATGTCATTCACACATAAGAAAGAAGCACAACTCGGTTTAAGCCACTTTAAAAAAAACCGTCTTAACACCTTTCATGAGTAATGTGTTATGAAAATTGTCTCGTGTGATTTGGATGAACTTCTAAACTCGTTCATAAGACATTCTACGAACTTGGTATTTGTATTTATAGCAAGGCTGTCTGTCTCTGTTTCCAATTTTAAACTAGTGGCAAAGTGAGAAGACAAGACAGTCACAACGCCACACCACCCACGTACGGTAACAAGCAAGGAAATGGACCATAACTTTTATAAAGCCCCCTTGGTGGGCCAGCGATAAGTCTTCGGATTTACAACGCTCAAATCATGGGTTCAATTCCCTTCGGTTTCCAAAACAGATAGCTCGATGCGATTTTGCTATAAAAACCACTCACAAAGACGTTTTGTGATGTAGTTATAACTGAAAGTGTGGAGAGTACTTCGTGGTATCGTTGGATTCGACCTACCATTCTGAAATCCATATCTTTACAACGGGGCCAACCTGAGTTCACAGAATTGAAAGAAAATATATCATATGATATTTTTACTTTCTGAAAAAAAGATGTGTAAATTTTCTACTACAGAAAACTTTTGATTAATATCACTAATTATAATATTGGATAACATTAAGATACTCAAAGTTTTCTTCGTGAACTCTACAAAATACTGTTTACTTGCACATATAACTTGTTTGTTTTGGAATTTCGCGCAAAGCAACAAGAGGGCTATCTACGCTAGCCGTCTCTAATTCAGCAGTGTAAGACTAGAGTGAAGGCAGCTAGTCATCATCACCCACTGCCAACTCTTGGGCTATTTTTTTTCACCAACGAATAATTGGATTGACCGTCACACTATAACACCCTCACAGCTGAAAGGGCGAGCATGTTGACGAACCCGCGAACCTCAGAATACGAGTCGAGGCCTGTAACCATCTCGCCGTGCCTGGCAAGTAAATTAACATATGAAACCTTGGGACTGGTCACTTTCATCAATCGAAAGGGTTTGACCTTCTGAGTCCCAGACTGAAATTATACTTCAAATCAGTTAAGTGATAACGAAGTTATGAGCTAAAAGTATGTACTTGAAAATATGAGAGCCATTCTATGAGCCCGTTACATCACGGTTAAACATAACGTGATAGAATCATATCGAGAGATAAAAATTAATGAAGCTTAACCTGAAGGAAACAAATAACTTCTCAGAAGTACCCATATGGTTCTTCCCTCTTTAAGTATTTGCAGCTTTTACACACTCATTTATAACACAATCACACACGCGCAGAAGATGCAGAATATACTTCCTAGGTGACACCTTAGTTTTGGATATATCCTATTTTGAGATGGGGACAGTTGAAAGAACTTTCATTCACGAGCTTACAACATTAAAATCCAGGGTTCAATTCCTGCGGTTGACAAAGCAGATAGTCCATTGTGGATTTGGTCTAAAATAAACAAACTCTTCTAATGTATTCTGTCAATAGGATTCAACTTTCTCATAAGTTTGATCTTATAAGCTTTATTTTTGTGAGCAACTTTTCGAACGTGCTTAATATTTTAAGTTTTATCGATTCTAATTAAAAGAACTACATTGTCTTCATTACTGGTCTACAAAACTCTGCATACTTACATCCTGTAAAGAGCCCGGCATGGCCAGGTGGTTAGGATGCTCGACTCGTAATCTGAGGGTCGCGTGTTCGAATCCCCGTCACACCAATCATGCTCGCCATATCATCGTGGGGACGATATAATGTGAGGGTCAATCCCACTATTCGTTGGTAAAAGAGTAGCCCAAGAGTTGGCGGTGAGTGGTGATGACTAGCTGCCTTCCCTCTAGTCTTACACTGCTAAATTATGGTGAGCTAGCGCAGATAGCCCTCGTATAGCTTTGTGCGAAATTCAAAAACAAATAAACAAACTATCTGTAAAATGATTTGCGGCTTCCCTTGTATATTGTTTGGTTACTATTAAGTGTAATGTTTAACAATAATCTAACTGTAGTCTGCTAACCACAGATATATCACTACCTGATTTTTAGCGCTGTAAGTTTGCTGAATTACCGCAAAGCCACTGGACGCTCCTTACAAAATCACGGTTTGTTACATGTTAAGCAGGACTTCTGTTTTATGTTTAGAGATTAAATATTTCAACTTACATCATTTAGAATTAATACATTTTATGTCAAGAATTAGAACAAATAATACAGTAACTCGCTGTTTCTCAAATTAATGAAAGTTATGGGGTAAAACTCACGATAATGTTTATGTTAATTATTTTACTTTTTCGAAATATTTGTGGAAGTAAATAAGTTCGACAGATGGCGCTGTATCTATGATCGAAATATATTTAGTCAATCAATTAGCTGACGTGAACAAGCACCACGAGAGCGGAAACAAGTAAAGTGATTTAATAGATTTGATGTGAAAGCAACACAGTTATACAGACAAAAACAATTAACGTGTGTGTCTGTATGTGTGAACTTTACCAACAATATATATACACATACACGCACACAATCAAATTCAATTTAATTCATAAAATTAAACCTTAAATTGTGAGGATAAATTACAAGAAATCACAACATTTTTCGAATAACTAACAATTTCCTGCAGTTGTATGGAAGCAGTTTAAAACAAGTAATTTTTGCAGCTACCAGTTTTCAGCTAGATCTCATTTCTAATTAAAACGTTCTAGACGTTATTTAATTACAAGACGATTCGAAACATTTCTTGGAATGTATCGAATTGCTATTCAGAAAGTACACCAGCTTCCCACAGTACGACTGTCCAAGCAGTTACGTAAACAACACAGACAGGGAAAAGTTAGCATGATTTACACACAGTGTATTGCTTTGAGTAATCTGTAACATCCGGATGACATTAGGTTTACAAACCTATTTCTGGTTGTTCCAAAATTTCAAAGTATCACCTACTTTCTATTGCCAGTTTCCTCGATCACGATGAAATAAATACCACTGACACTGTAACCACACTTCAGTTACTTACGTGGAGAAATGCATATATGTAAGAAGGAGTAAAATGTGTTTGTTTCTCTAAGAGGGATCTCTTCATTAAAATAGTTTTCTTTGAAAATGTACTTCGAACGTATGTTACATAAGAGCAAACTTCATGTAGGTCTCAGTAAACAAACCGAAATGATGTCTCAATAGTAGAACTGCTATCTTTTCATAGTAGAAATACAGAGCGTCCAGAGTTTAAACCTCGAACTATAAGCCCCTTACCCTCCTCAACGTGGCTCAGCAATACGCCTGAATACTTATAAAGCTCAAAATCGGGTTTGGATACACGAAGTGTGTGGATCAAATATAGCCCTTTGTGTTGCTTTATATTTAACACCAAGCAAGCAAAAATTTAATATAGTGGTAGCTCCTAAATAACTCGGTATTATTTAGCACAAGTAAAAAAAGAAAACAAATTCTTTGAAATGAGAATTTTATCTTTTCTTTAATGTCAGAGGGCAGATGACAAACAATATAAGAAACAGAGGAAAGGTGACAACCTTCCTCAAGTACAAACCAAAAAGTAAGAAAGTCTGCGAAAAATGTAACGTATAGTTCATACACAGAGTAAAACTTGAGAGTTCTAATACATCAATTAAGATGATAACTATACTTTGTATTCTTGAATATTTATGTAGTACACTAGACTGTGGTTGACAAAGATATTTTTCAAAGCCGAATGCGGTCTCAAAGGTTAATCAGCATACATTTATACTAATTTTTATGTTGTATATAAATAACATTATTATAATGATTCACGTCGTTTTTAATACATACAAATAACACAGTACTGTCTATAAAATTAGTTATAATGTTTTAATCCCATCTTGATATGTTTGCATTTGACTTGGCCGTTTTATTTAAGTAAATAAATCATCAATGAGTTAAAATTATTTTTATTCACTTTCTTTTAAATATTAAATTTTGTCACAACTGTTTAGTTATTTACGATACACGTACAAACAAGTGTAAGCTACGCAAGGAAAATTCATAGTCAAAAGTTTAATGGGAAGAAAATACTAAATTTCTCGGAACGATAATAGGAGACATATTTTGACACGGATGTTTTTTGTTGAGAACAAATTTTTTTAAAACAATTAACACCTCTACATTACATATATATATATATATATCTTCTTTTATGGTAAAATGTCATTACAGTCAATATAAGTAGTCATTATACCTGTGAAAACACTAGGAATCTTGGTCATAAAACTCTTCACAGTTTTCACAGGAACTCCAATCTGCTCGTCTTGCATTTTCTCGAGTATACGCTCCATCTGGTGAAAAATATAATTAGCATATTTTTTTTGTACATTACAAACTGTGTTAACCAACATAAACATAATGTTCATGAATTATTCTAAAGTTCTGAAAATACATATTTTTCGAGACTGTTTAGACATTTTACATATATAAAAATATTTTAATTAGACTTTGGAATTTCTAATGCTTCCAGTTTCTATTGAAAACAGAGGAAACTGTTTATTTCGACATCTTAGAATTTCCATGATATTAGTACAAATGTATACTGGCGAAATAGGGCGCTATATTAATAGTTTCATATTACATGTTAAATGTGTGCTTAGGTAGTATTAGTTAAACTGATAAATTCTTTCAATAATGAAAGGAACATTGTGAGTGGTAAAAAATGTCTACAACTTAGAAACACCATCTAGTGGGCATTCTAAACGTTACGGTCGTATATCGAGTTAAATAAATGACTAAAATATATCTTGAATCTTTTTGATGTATTAATTTTTACTCATTTGTGGCAATATACCATACTTTTATATTTATTTCTAATTTTTACAACTCACGAAAAAAATCATCAGTCCTAAAGTTTTATGTTTTGAGTTTACAGATTTATAAAGTAAAATTTGTGTACTTGAAAATGATCGCCCCAGTGATCGAAATGTCGAACGTGTTCTAAAAAAATAATCTTCCACTCTGTTACTTGTTATAGAATAAGCTATAAAAGTATTATATTGTAAATTTATTGAAAGACGTTTGTTTTTGAGCGACCTCTACTCATGAGCAGGAGAACTTTATGGTTTTAAAGTTTGTTTTCGTGTAAGCCTGTTTCATACAATATCAACAACAGAAGAATTCAGCCAGAAATCTTTTAAGTGAACATTCTTGAAGGTGTTTCACTGCCTACGAAAAAGACAGATTAAAACGTCTTAGGCCTAATTATTCAACAATTTAAATAACAGCGAACCTGTAGAATTACACATTTGCTACACGCATCTTGTCAACTTATAACCCCATCAACTTATAAAATTTATTTGCATAGACAAACAATAAAATATTTGATGTTGTTAAAAAAAGTGGTTACGCCTACTACATTTTCAATAAAGGTTTGTTTGTAGTTAAGCGCAAAGCTACACACTGTATTCTGCCCATCCAGGGGTATCTAAACCCGGTTTCTAATGTTGTAAGTCAGAAGACCGCTGTGCTACTGGGTAGATTCATTAAACAGAGTGGAATTTCTTGCAATATGTCAAATGACTTTGTCAGTCTTGGAAAGAGCGTTACGTCATCAGGATACGAGTTTTTTGTTGTTGTTTTTTTGCCCTCTTCCAGTTTACTGTCCGAGCAGTCAATATTTCTATAATTATCACGCCATTCCTATTTAGGAACATCAGAAAAGTCGTTTATAAATTTACTTCAGGTTATGTAGGCTTAGAGATATGCTATTCATAATAAGTTACTATGTCAATCATTTCTGTACACACCACATTTTAATTACCCGAAAAAACAAGATGGTTATCAAATATAAAGATCACAATATTTACTCGTTATTGTTTAAATCTGTCTTCTCTGTATGTCCGTCTGTCCATCCACGCGGTGGTGTATTTGTCTTCATTTATACTCATTGTCTGTCTATTTAACTATCTCTATTTTATGTGCCAGACATGCAGTTAAATACACGTGCGTTTTTAAAGGATAAAATGATACTTCAAAAATATTTTGGCAAACAGGGTGAAACACGTCGATTTAAAGAATAGCATACTCTTGCAGGACTGACACTACGCAATCAAAGCCAAATTTATTCAGATGGACAGTGATACAACTTTACCTTTCTTTCTTTAGCTGCTCCGAAAAATGTTTTAAGATATACTTATCAGTTGCATGAAGATGACAGTGTGAATAAATGTTCAGATCTATACTTCCTGTAACTAAGTTTCTGGGCAGTGAGTGAATCATCTTAGAAATTACATTTAAAAAAAAACATTTTTGTACAATTTTTAAAAACTTAAAACTCGTACAGTTGAAGACAATATATTTATAACGTTTCTACATAAAGACAAGATTATCCTTATTATTATTATTTAAGATTATTATTATAAATTATTATTTCAACTAAAGGAATAGGTATCATCAAAAATAGAGAAACAAGATAGCTAGCTTAAAGTGAAAATGTAATTGTAAAAGTTTGTTTGTTTGTTTTGTTTTTTTGAATTTCGCACAAAGCTACACGAGGACTATCTGTGCTAGCCGTCTCTAATTTAGCAAAGACTAGAGGGAAGGCAGCTAGTCATCACCACCCACCGCCAACTCTTGGGCTACTCTTTTACCAACGAATAGTACGATTGACCTTCACATTATAACGCCCCCACGGCTGAAAGGGCGAGCATGTTTGGCGCGACGGGGATGCGAATCCGCGACGCTCAGATTACGAGTCGCACGCCTTAACACGCTTGGCCATGCCGGGCCTAATTGCAAAAGAAAACAAGCTTAACATTCGAAGCACAGTGTTTACATTATTTGCTCACGCTATTAATCCCATGTCTAAAAACTATAATATTCAGCAGTTTGTTTCTGAATTTCGAGCAAAGCTCCACGAGGACTATCTGCGCTAGCCGTCCCTGATTTAGCAATGTGAGACTAGAGAGAAAACAGCTAGTCTTAACCACCCACCGCCAACTCTTGGGCTACTCTTTTACCAACGAATAGTGTAACTGACCGCGACATTATAACGCCCCCACGGCTGAAAGGGCGAGCATATAAGGTGTGATGGGGAATAGAAGCCGCGACCCTCAGATTACGAGTCGAGCGCCTTAAGCACCTGACCATGCCGGGCCAATATTCAGGAGAGTCAAAGTAGGAACTGGTAGCTTAAAGAACTAATGAGAGTCAAAGTAGAAACTGGTAGCTTAAAAAACTAATGAGAATCAAAGTAGGAACTGGTAGCTTAAAGAACTAATGAGAGTCAAAGTAGGAACTGGTAGCTTAAAGAACTAATGAGAGTCAAAGTAGAAACTGGTAGCTTAAAAAACTAATGAGAATCAAAGTAGGAACTGGTAGCTTAAAGAACTAATGAGAGTCAAAGTAGGAACTGGTAGCTTGAAGAACTAATGAGAGTCAAAGTAGGAACTGGTAGCTTAAAGAACTAATGAGAATTAAAGTAGGAACTGATAGCTTAAAGAACTAATGAGAATCAAAGTAGGAACTGGTAGCTTAAAGAACTAATGAGAATCAAAGTAGGAACTGGTAGCTTAAAGAACTAATGAGAATCAAAGTAGGAACTGATAGCTTAAAGAACTAATGAGAGTCAAAGTAGGAACTGGTAGCTTAAAGAACTAATGAGAGTCAAAGTAGAAACTGGTAGCTTAAAAAACTAATGAGAATCAAAGTAGGAACTGGTAGCTTAAAGAACTAATGAGAGTCAAAGTAGGAACTGGTAGCTTGAAGAACTAATGAGAATCAAAGTAGGAACTGGTAGCTTGAAGAACTAATGAGAGTCAAAGTAGGAACTGGTAGCTTAAAGAACTAATGAGAATTAAAGTAGGAACTGATAGCTTAAAGAACTAATGAGAATCAAAGTAGGAACTGATAGCTTAAAGAACTAATGAGAATCAAAGTAGGAACTGGTAGCTTAAAGAACTAATGAGAGTCAAAGTAGAAACTGGTAGCTTAAAAAACTAATGAGAATCAAAGTAGGAACTGGTAGCTTGAAGAACTAATGAGAGTCAAAGTAGGAACTGGTAGCTTAAAGAACTAATGAGAATTAAAGTAGGAACTGATAGCTTAAAGAACTAATGAGAATCAAAGTAGGAACTGGTAGCTTAAAGAACTAATGAGAATCAAAGTAGGAACTGGTAGCTTAAAGAACTAATGAGAATCAAAGTAGGAACTGATAGCTTAAAGAACTAATGAGAGTCAAAGTAGGAACTGGTAGCTTAAAGAACTAATGAGAGTCAAAGTAGAAACTGGTAGCTTAAACGAACTAATGTAAATATACTATGTTTCCAACCTTAAGCTTGTTCCCTTTTCCCTTTTGCCATCACATTTTCATTTTAAACTACCTATCTTGCTTCTATTTTATTTTTTTGACAATACCTATTTCCACTTTTTAAATTAAGAACTTTTCATAATTTTGTTTCGTTATGACCACCATGAACATAAATCTATATAATAGTAGCATTGTCCTATTTGAAATAATTTAACGAAATATGTAACTGTTGTATGATGCTTTCTCCAGAAACAATGACGACCTGTGTACTGGCTTTATGCAGATTGGATAGCTATTGTTCCTGATATCATTGCTACAATATTACCAGTGATAGTAATACTGTACGTATGATTGACATACTAAATGTTACGTATATGCTTGTAAATATATATATATTCATATCCTGTAGCTATATGGGGAGTCTGTAAACGTTAGATTTGAGGGGCGCATGGTCTGGATTTTGTAACTGCACGAGTTTTATACATGACAGTGCAGACTTTATAGTTTTTATATACTAAAGCTATGTGTACAGATATCCACATGAATTTTTCATGTTTTATAGATTTATAAATGTATATTCAATGCAAGTACAAGACAACGTGTCATAATATAACAGCATACATATATATTAAATAAATGTTTAATATATATTATATCTGTTATACTTCCCTCTTCCTCCTCTCCATTGACCAGATATCATTTTAGAGTGACATTCTGTAGACACTACAAGGTCGAACACGTGTTAAATAACAATTATAAATTGATCATATTAATATATTCTCTCTCTACATTATTTATATAGTTTGGGTCACGATACTTATGTGATCCTCTTCCATTATGATGACCCTGAAGTCTGGTGGGCCGTCACGACTCTGTACTTTATCTGAAACTAAACAGTTTCTAAATAAAATAAATGGTTATAAAATTCTGCCTCACTTTCGCCTAAAATCGTCATTTCCTGCTTGTAAGATTCTCGTTGTCACTTCGTGTAGTCAGTTTCAAGGATGGCTACTCTACTTTCAGTACCTGTAAAATTTGCAGTCACGCAGTGTTGGCTATAATTCAACATTTACAATCAGCCATCACCGTGTCTGCCGATCCGATGTTCGAACCTGAGTTTGGTGCTGTACTTTATAGTACTGTTTAAAGATTTCTGTTGTGGGACGTTTGTATAATGATCAAAACCTATCATGAACTTGTTAAAAAACGTCAGTAGCATCGTGTCCGAAAGAACCGGAACCTTATCCACAAACAAAATTATACGAGAAAACAATACAGTTGCAATAATAAGTTTGTGTTGTTTTGGATTTCGTGCAACGCTATACGAGGGATATTTGCGCTAGTCGTCCCTAATTTATCAATGTGAGACTACAGAGAAGGTAGCTAGTTATCACAGCTCACCGTCAACTCTGGGGCCACTCTTTTACCAATGAATAGTGACACTGGCCGTCACTTATATCGTTCCCACGGCTGAAAGGGCGAGTATGTTTAGTATGACGGGGATTCGAACCCGCCACCCTCAGATTACGAGTCGAACGCCTTAACCTACCTGGTCATGTCGGGTCGTCAAATAAACTTAAAACTACCCTACACAATGCGCAATGGTGCGTTTAGTGATATTACTGGCGTTTTATTACAATACTCACTAACACTGCTAAATAATAAATAAATATGGAATCCCTATTATGAACCATCACTGTGGTTCTTGATACCATAAACTCGAATCAATCATCAGTTTAATATTACAAGGAACATATGTATAGATGTTGCTTTAGCAACTTTTATCAAAACAAAGAGTTCATGAGCTGGAGGGAAATAAACAACTCGGCGATAAAATCGAAATCGATGCGATATTTTAGCGCTAGGAAAAGATTGATGGTTATGAGGAGATCACTGTAGACCCGATTACAATGAGGATAAGAAACTGGTCTTATATATATATATTGGACGTCTGTCCGAGCGTTCCTCTGTCTTCCGTTTGAAAAGCTGTGCACGCAGACAAAGCTCAACATTCACTTCTGAAATGACGGTAGAACAGACATGAATAATGTTGATACCAAATTATATTTCACAAGAAGGATATTCTACATTAAATTATGAAAAACTAACAACACTATCATTCACATTTTAAAATATAACGTAACTTAAAGGATAAAAGTGTAGATTTACCGTATGTTATCGTTGAGTGGTTCTTAGCCTGACTGAAATGTTTAACAATTATTTTTTACGGTAGGTGGTATAAGTGACTCAAACCTTTGGCTCTTAATTAAACCAAGAATACAACATGATTAACCTTCTTAAAGTCCATGAAGTAATTTAAATCAATAGATTAACTTAACCTTACCCTGTTACTGGGGACGGGTATTTTTGTTTGTAATTTATAAAGATCACTATTTGTATGTTTATCACTTTGTCGAAAAAATTCATTTCCACTTATCATTATTCAGCATAGTTTTATATCTGCTTGTTTAGTGTTAACCACAAAGCTTCACAGTGGGTTATCTACGCGAACCATTCAAAAGATAATTCCAAAATGTCAGCGTCATGACATTTCAAGCTTACTTACCGCAGAGTCATCAAAAGTGGGGGTGGGGCGGAGCAATGTTTTATGTAATACACATTTTTACGTTGCTGATACTCAAAACCAAGGACTGGTGTCTTTTATATATATATGTAATAAACTGTTAAGACTTCATTTTGGCGCAATTAATGAAAATTACAGATTTCTCTTCTTTACTTTGGAACGCTTAACATGAATAGAAATAGCCTAATTAACATGTTAGGAGAATTCAGTCCTAGCCAAAGCACAGGCTATTCCCCCTACAACTGGAGAAGTCCGTTGCACATCACATTTGTCTGTGTTCACACAGGTAGTATTGTGCCGTCCTGAATTCTAAGTCACCGACCACAAAGAAGCAGCTGACATGGAGGGAACAACCTTTAATTATCTTAATCTCAAATGACAGGTAAATAATTTAAGCTCATTTTTAACACTATTAATTCGACTGCTGTCACAAACTTAGAACAAACTCTCTTCTCTTGAATAATGTTCACAAGATTCTCATAATAATAATATTCTACTCAATTTGATTTAAGAAGCATATGTTCTTTTACACCTATTTTCGAACGGTTTCACTTCCATTCTTTTCCCTCAAGTTTTCCATTCAAGCAGAATACTAATAAAAGCCAATTTCTGAATTAATTCCTGTTTATTAATACAATAAAGACTACCGACAATAGGCAAACGATTTATTTATAAGAACTAGGTCTTAGAATAACATGACAGCCATTAACACCGTGCTCCACCTTGTGTCTTTAATGAAAAACATTAAACACTTTGTCTGATGGCATTGTGATATATTAATAGTTGGAGATGTTAACGTTCGAGACGCGTAATGTTTAGCTTATTAAAAGTTCAGCCATACTGACACCAGATGTTTCTGGTTAGAGGGTACTCTATTCAAAGAATTCCATAAACGAGAATTCAACCTCCTTTAAGACCTCATGATATACGAACCAAACTATATAATTTTATGTGAACAGTGAGCACCGGAAGGAAGTAGATTTTTCGTGTTTCCTCTACACTACTGCTGTACTTGAGTTGTCTGACATAACATTTATACATGAAGTGGAAAAATGATAATTAAAGACCCATTCAGAACGAAAATAAACTAAGAAATATTCACGATTATTCACCACAGCAAAAAAATAATGACAACACTAATGCATGGATAATAATTCCAAATATACTGAAAATTTGTTTTGCATACAGTCAAGAAATTACACGCGCTTCATCCAGAATCCAACGCTATTCATGTGTAAGTACAAGATAGTTCTGTGCGTCAAACTTCGATAACCCTCAACCTTTAGATCGCTGATTTGTTTTTAACACAGTTCACTATCTTTGAGGCCTGCATATTACATCATATTGAGTGATTTTATGTCCCCTACCACGTTACTTAAACAGTGTAGGAACCAATGTAAAAAAAATGGAAAAAATTTATATTCCGTGTAAAATACGTAGATTGTCGTGTAACCAGTTAAGTCAGGGAACTGCAAGTAACCTGATACATACAGAGTTTAGGAAAATGTGTTTCAACATTGATGGGGTTCATCGGTAAGTCTATTTAGACAACGCCCAGTGGGTTGTCTGTTGGCACGTGACCAGTGTAAATAATTTTCAAAGGAGTGGCTTACGAGAACTGCAGGATTTTAACAATACAAGTAGTTAGAAAGTCTCCCCCTACTTGGAAAGATTTTTCTGTCCATTTGTTTCAGACATTCTGTTTAAACTGTGTATCAACTCCCCGCTACTTGTGATACTATTTTATCGTTAAGCACAATTCGGGAGAGTCGAATCAGAGATCTAACGCAAATATGTAGCTTAATAATTCCTTCAAGATTACTCCTGCGGTACCGGAAGGGTGGTGGTAAGCTGTGACATATCTATCCGTTTGGTTCACCCCGAAGATGATCAACCAATTCTTCGAGCTCCATCACGAAAATAAACGCTTTGAAACAGTGGCTGAATAGTTGAACTATCAATTCACTGAAACAAGCCCTTTAACGTGGCGATCGTCCTCAGATCGATAGCAGTCGTTATTGATTATTTAGGTTCGGTAACAGTGAAACTACTACCAACTTCCTTCAATAATCTAGTAAATTATCTTGTCTTACCTAATAGAAGAATATCACCCCCCCCAAAAAAAAAAAAAAAAATTATAACTACAAATACCAATAAAGAAACTTGTTGTGTTAAACCAGTACCATTTAGTTCAAATGATAAATTCGTTAACAGAGAGAAATTCACATGGCGAAGATGACTTCTCTCAGTGTGGGGAAGAAGAAAGATTATTTTTTATATTAGGGAAGTAAACAAGCTAACATTCAATTACAACCAAAATACTAGTTCGCGGGTTAGCTACGTGGTAAAGCTCTAGATTTCGGAACTGGCTAGTCTTCAAACTGTGGGTGCGTTATAGGAGAGACAGTCTTTTTGTTAGCAAGGACGAAAGGTGGTAGAGTACTGCTGACTGGCTGTCTTCCTTCTGGTCAAAAGCTAAAAAAGTGGGAACGGCAGAAGATGACCTTACCAGCTTTGCCATAAATGGCAAATACAAACCATGTTAGATTACAACCAACAAATCCACACCAATGTGGTTGAAGGTATGGAAAAACTAGACACCATAGTTCACGATACACACTCATCGTTCAGGCAGCTTCTTTATATTAGTTTTACAAAATCAGTTATCTGGTTCGTGTAGAGGATTAGAGAAATTCAAATCAGGATGATGTGGGACAGAAACAAAACTGCTACTCTTAACGTTTCAACTGTAATTGTTACATGACGAGCAACATGGAACCCGCTACTACCATGCTAATAGTAGACGGATATTAACTTAACGATAGAATTACCGGTCAGCTGCAGTTCACTGACAGCTAGCATACGAACAAATCTCCCTTTTCTTAAAATTATTCGCACAAAGTATTATAGTACAGGTAACATAGAGACCTTTAAAAGAGACATTCAGTGGAGGCTGTTTATCGTCAAGAAATTCAAGTATATACGTATATCAAGTAGAAAGCAATCATGTAAAGTTCAGACAATCACAAGTACGGTCAGTAGAGAGCACTCATCTATGGTAATTCAAGAGACAACCATACTTACGGTCAGTAGATAGCAATCGTCTATGGTAACTCAAGAGACAACTATACGTACGGTCAGTAGAAAATACTCATCTATAGTAATTCAAGAGATAACCATATGTACAGTCAGTAAAAAGTACTCATCTATGATAAATCACGAGACAACCACAAGTACGTTCAGTAAAGAGCACTTGTCTTCTAACAAAAACATTGCACAGACATTCGTTCTGCTGTTGTAACCTTTGCCCTTAATTACTATCACAAAGAACTGAAAACGAATATATGTTATTGTTTAAAACCACTTCGGTGTTTGTGACTCTTTGGCAATGACACCAGTAGAGAGAAAAACAGATAAAGGTCTTATATAAACGAATGGTATTTTCGGGGATCACCACTCGGCATTTTTATTTTTTATATATTAATTGTTTATTCTTCAAACGCTTTATGTACAGTTAATATTATACCAACCTTCTAACTAAATAATTTGTAAGCATTCACTTATATTTTTATCATCCTGCCAAATATAGACCAATTTTCGTCATAACAAACTTTAAAGTTAAAATGCACAGAAAATTCTGATATTTCAATTAGAAGCATAAAGTGAAAGTTTTTAATTTCACGAAACATTGTTCAATTGTTAGAAAATTAATGGCTAGATGTTGTGAGAGATGTGATTTTAAGCAGAGAGGTGGATGAAGAAAGGTAAAGCGTGGATGACATAAATGCCTACAGTTATTTTTTATCCTGTATATACCATGATATAATCGATTCAGAGCATGTCTTTTGCACGGTTATTAGATATAAATGAACTTGTGTATTACGTTAATTTAATGAAAAAATAATGTGAAAAGTATGTTTAAATGTGAGGCCTGCATGTAGTAACTCATTACATTAACATCTGCGACAGGTGATCACGCCTGCTATTATCTACCTTCAGCTGAGTAGACTGTAGAATGTGAAGCTTAAAGCTTTTGTTTTAGCCAGAAAATACGAAACATACTGAGTTCTCTGCTCAATTTCAAGTGGAAAATATCTTCGAGATAAGTTACTATATTTCTTTGTGTGTGTGTGTATGTTCTAGTTGACTGCCCTGGAAAACATTCTAGAAGAGCGTTGGTTCGTAGCCAAACAAGTACTCTAGGTTATATTGCAACATTTACTGTATATAGTGGAATGAGAAGTGGAAGTTTAAACAGATGACGCAGATTTGCACAGCATTCAAACAGTAAGTTACCTTCCAAAGACGTTGGCCTCCAGTGGTTCAGCGGTAAGTGTAGCTTCGTGCTTAGAAACATATAAACATAACCAAACATATTTGATACATTTAACTATAGCACTTTTTACTTTATTAATGCCTGACATAACATTCGTATAGGAAGTTACTTTCCAAAAATGTTTGACCAGTGTGCTCTGTACGGAATGAAATGGTTTCATATAATCATATACCCATGATTTTACGATCTCTTACTAGAGAATTTATAACAATGCTTCCCTGAGCTTAGAATTCAATGAAACGGTATCAAAACCTCAACCAAATGAACAATAACGTTCTTAGACATAGCTTACATAATATATTTTGTGGATGTAATTTTTTGTGAATTTATGTTTTTACTCTAAAGATAAAGTACTTCCTTTGAAAAGGTTGCCTGTCATCCCCTGATCATCCTCCTCAATAATGTATTACATTCAAAAGTTGTTAAACCTGACTGTTTAATAATGTATGGTGAAATAAAAGCTTTAACTTTGTACCTCTAACTGAAGTATCAGAATTTTCTGTGCGATTTTCTTACCGTTTTAATTAACTTCAAAGTTTCTTATGATGAGGAACGATCTACATTTGGCAGGACAATAAAAATATAAATAAATGCGTAAAATTATTTAGTTTTTTTTTTATACGTTGAACGAATGAAAAACAATAACGAAACTTGCAACCTTTTTTTCTAACTTTATTGCGACTTTTAGGAATCTGTTCTGCGGCTGTACATTTTTACAATACGATAAAATATGATAATTCGATGTGAAGCTGTTTTTTCTGGATAGAATGTTCAAATGCTAAAAAATCAATATCTCAATGAGTCGAAAATAAACCTTGGATGTAACATCTTTAACATTGTACTTAATGTAATCTACCGGTAATCCGAACTCTCCAAAATTTCTGTTAGTACTGAATGTAAAAGTATAACTAAAAACTGGGTTTGGTCTCATGGGCTGCTTAATGGATGGTACATGGTTTGAGTCTTGATATATAATACAGAACACGCACTGCAGTTTCGGTTATAGAGGCAGTACGATCACGACATTCAGTTCTGCTATTCAGTTAAACTTAGCTGAGTCGGCAGTGGTACTGATGAATGTTCCTCTCCCTCTGGCGAGCACTTCTAGTCTGGGGGTGGTGGTGTATTTAACCTAGTCGTTTAGCCCATGTGGTGTTCAAGTTGGTTGATTTTAGGCACAGAGCTACACAATAAGCTAGTTGCCATCAGGCTACCACTGGCATCGAATCCTAATTTCTAGCGCTGTAACTCGGTAAACTTACCACCAAACATTTTAGAACCAATCAGGTTGAAAATACCAAAATGTTAAAAATCACGTATGATAGGGAAAAGATGATTTTAGGTTATATCTACAGAAATATTGAATACAAATCTAAAAAGGATATAATTTCATTGTATAAGTCACTGATTAAGCCACATCTGGAGCACTGTGTTTAGCCTTGGGGTCCTTCTTTTAGGAAAGACATTGAACTGTTGGAAAGGGTTCAGAGGAGGGTTACTAAAATGGTACCTGGAATAGAAGGGTTGTCATATGAAGAAAGATTAATATTCTTAAAACTGTTTTATCTTATAAAACAAGAAGAGTTAGAGTGGATCCGATTGAAGTGTTTAAGATTGTAAAATAAACTGATAATATTGGTGTATAAACATTTTTCATATTAACACCGAGAATTATAGAACTAGGGGACACAAATATAGATTCAGATAAGGTAGAAGCCATCTTTAGCTAACACAATTTTATTTATATTTCTTTATATTTTTATGCACTCTTGGAAAAAAAAAAGATTGTGCGGTTCCAAGAAAAATATCTTTTGTTGTTGACAAGTTGAAAATTTAAACAATTATAGATGCAACATCAAAACAAATTAAATGTTTACACTCATGTTATGTATGAAGAACGTGCGAATTTATAAACATAAAGTAAAAGGAATGTAAAATGGTGTGTGAAATTAATTTTTAAGAATTTTTTTTACATGAGAGTAAATATTACAGTTTAAAAGTTTTTATGTATTTAAAACAATTTTTTTTTCTGATACTGGATGCCAATTTACACTATTATTTCAGAATATAAGGCTTTGTGTGTAAGAAGATGATATCGAATACGGGCAATATAGTTAATGTCTTCTATAGAATTATTACAAGATATTTGTAATTTTTAGTATGAAAGTGACCCCTGTCTGAATATTTTGCGTTGTAAAACGAACGTAACCGTGAAGGATTAGTTGGTTTGACGAAGTTAATACAAAGCTCCAAAACGGGCATCGCAGCCCGGTTTTTAGCGTTAGCGTTGTAAGCCAGTTGTACCACTGGGGCAACTGCGGATGAATACGTTTATTATATTTTCAACTTAAAATATAAAAAAAATTAAAAAACAACATAAATGTGAAATAAAATATATGTATCGAAAGAATTTTTTTTTAATTGGAATATTTCAGTAGCCTATTACTGAAGGATTTCTTTGGTTGGTTGGTTGGATGGTTTCGAATCTCGCGCAAAGCTACACGAGGGCCAGCTGTGCCTAATTTAGTAGTGTGAGACTAGTTAATTGATTGTTGATTCTTTGGAATTAAGCACAGAGCTACATAATGTGCTCTGCCCATCACTTGTATCGAAACCCAGTTTCTAGCGGCGTGAGTCCCGAGACATATAGTTGTGCACCTGGGAGGTAAGTGAGAATAGAGGGAAGGTAGTTAGTCATCTTCGTCCACCACCAACTCTTGGACTACTCTTTTACCAGTGAATAGTGGGATTGACCAACATATTATAACGCACTCATGGATGAAACAGCGAGCATGTTTGGTGGGACGGGCACCTTAACCACCTGGCCATGCTATGTGTCAAAAATAGGTATAAAGGTCAGTTTCCCAATAAAATTCCATATGTGTAGTTGGAATGCAACAGGATTAGTATGAAACGGATATTCATTTCTATGTTTTATAAGTTACACAGTATTTTTTGTATACCTGCCAGAATTAAAAATAAATTAACGAAGATAATTATAATGACATTAATATAAAATAACATAGTTGATTGCATTAAATCTTCAAAGTAGAATGTTTCATTGATACCAACGATATAGAACGCATTAAGTATGGTCTGATAGTTAGCGTGCTGGGCTGCGTTCCAGCGTCTCCTTCCTGTTTCTTTATTGTCGAGGTAATACGCTGAGAACGTATAAATGGTACCAAAATTATATTATTTTTATGAGTACATGGCGTCGAAAATAAAAATAATTACGGTAAAAAATTATATACAATAATTCGTAAAGTTGTTTTTTTCTTTAATTTTGCGCAAAGCTACAAGAGGGCTATCTGCGCTAGCCGTCCCTAATTTACCATTGCAAGACTAGAGGTAAGGCAGTTAGTCATCACCACCCACCGCCAACTCTTGGGCTACTCTTTTACCGATAAATAGTGGCATTGACTGTGACTTTATAACGCTCCCACGGTTGAAAGAGCAAGCATATTTGGTGTAACGAGGATTCGAACCCGCGATCCTCAGATTACCGAGTCGAACGCCCTAACCACCTAGCTATACCGTGCCTTAGATGTAAAGTAAATGTGGAAGCTGCCATCTAATGATCCCTATTATTAGTAGGGACAGCACATTGACAAATGTGTTGCAACAGGGCTCCACATTTCAAGAGGAGAACCTGTGCTATGCTCGGTGCTAAAGCTCTCCAATGTGTGATTAAATAATAAACAAATATCACAGTTCACATTAAGCAATTAACGGGTTAGGCTACTGTTTTATTTTAGGGTTAACACACCGAATATAACTAGGAAAGTATGATATGAATAATATGCTTATTTAACATTTTGATTTTTTAAGACAAATAAGCTGCACTTGACACTAGGAATAAGTTGAAATATCTAAAACGTAGAACATTCAATAGCTACCTGGAAAACCTGTTCACGTCATTAACCCTAACTTGTTTGTTTTAAACTTAGTTTCCCTCCTCACTCTATGCCGTATATATTTTAAACCATTTATTTGATGTACACAACCACTTCATTGGTGTGTAAGACGTATATTGACATTTAAAAAGAGTTCTAAAGGCAGTTGAAAAGAGTGGAAAGCAAACGGTCAGAAATTGTTTACATATGAGTAAATAAACTGTTTATTGATTTATTACGCAATGAAGAATATGACGAAATCAATCAATTCCCCATTTTTATATTACTTTTTTGAAATCCATAGTGTTTGAAGAAACAAAAAATGTAGTTTTTTTTTCAGGTAAATAGTTTTCTTTTCACACTGAATTCATCAATTTCTGTTATGTAAGAAAGTGAGGAAATCGTAACCTTGGCAACCACAATGTGTTGAAAGCAGCTGTCACCATGGCACCTGGAGACTATCTTTGACAAATTGTCTGAAGGGATATCGTTATTCACGTTATATGTATACAGACCAGCCGCCATGTATGTTAGGCTTAGGAAAAGAACTCTCATTGCAGACACAAAAAAACAACCAACAACAACAAATTATCATTTGGTTGTTGTCTGTAAACTCCAGAGGCGAGTGGTATGTAATTTTGTATACGTATGTTGATAACGTTTATCTAATGTGTTTTATAAAGATAAAACAGTAATTCGTGTACTTCGGTAGCCACATCGGCAGAAATACTTCCAGGCTGATAATAATAAAACGTAAAAACAAATTGATAATAGACAGATTAATAGATAGACAGATAATTAAATATGTAGATGAATGAACAAAGGAACTGATAGTATACAACAGTCACTCATTGCAACAGACAGGAATGTAGATTTACAGATGGATAAATAATATATAAATACAACTGAAACCGAAATATAAAGTTGGAATTCTCATCATCATAAACACCTAGCAGCACAACTAGAAATGGCAATGTATAGGTGTACTAGTAAGAAAAAACCACTCTTTTTATTACAGATATTTTAAATAAGTGATATTGTAAAAATTATAAACTTGGTTTTCATTTTTTTAGATTTAATCAGTTGTTAATTATGCATTGTTAAATAAAGTGTGGAGTTAGGCTTAACCTTAATCTTCTTCGCTAGCTAATACTTTTGTGAAGTAGTTGCCTAAAGTATCGTTAACAATGAAGTTTTTTTTTTTTAATGTCGCGTAATGCAACACTAGAGGGAAGGCAGCTAACTAGTTATCACCATCCGACGCCATGGGCTACTCTTTTTACCAACGAATGGTAGGATTGACCATTACATTATATCATCCACATGGCATGTTTGGTGTAAAGGGAATTCGAACCAGCGACCCTTAGATTACGAGTACAGCACTCTAACTGCCTGGCCATAATGGTCCAATAGTAAAGGTACCAGTAAAAATAAACCAATGGAATATAATTATGAATGTCTACTAAGTTCAATACGTAGATGGTGTCATGTTATTATGCTTATCAATTTATTTTTTTTAGGTTTTATTACTAGTCCTTCAAATACTGCAGTATCAAATATATATTAAACTTAATACATCTGAATATTTTCACCACAATAAAATTAAATATGTGTTGGGTTTAATTACAACGTTAATTTACTTACATTAGTAAGTTATTATTAATGAAGTCAACTGCAAGAAAAATATAAATACACACACATATATATATATATATACGCGAAACAAATATTATTTATAATGCTGCGTTCTCTAACGATAACCAAAAAAATCTACACGTAAAGTCATAGAAAATTTTAAAAAATCGCAAATCAACAAGTTGAACTCATTGGTCCATTGAGACTCATGCGATAAAAAGAGATTTTAGGTGTAGAGAAATAAATATAAATACAAGTACTAAATTAAGTGAAAATATTTTGAAATATTTCGTAATGAAAAGTAATAACATATTCTCTGCTTGACAGCGTGTATCGTAGTTCAAAAACGCATTTTAACATTTAAGTTTTCTTAATTATCATTTGCTTTGGTGGCCAATGGTTGATTGAGATAAAATGTAATTTTATACAGCACTGTCACAACTGTTATTACTTCGTCGTAATTTCTCTTATTCGCTAAAACGTAAATTTTATTGAAGGAAAAAAAAAACGTGTTGAGGCCTAATTTACCCTTTTATTCACTACTAACTAGTTCGTCTGCAACAGACTAGTTTCACTGAATCACGGCTCATCACTGTTGCTAGGAGGAGCGAAACAACATGAAAGTCGGCTTCATTTAGTGGTGGAAAGTAAACAACTTATAGATATTTTATGATATTAGTGGTGAGTAAACGACTATATATCAAAATCAATGAATGATTATCATTATGCTATAATTATAGATGAATCATTTAGAAGTAATTTTGTGTGTGTGGGGGTGAATGTGTAGACAGCTTGTTTCTGCAATTGCTGACTCATAAAGTAATATTAATATCACTCATGTGTCACACCGAATGATTTAACTTCATAATGTACCATTAACACAAGCTGTAATAAATACTGACATTAAAAAGAGGTACACTAGAAAGTAAAACGGCAACTTTAATTCAAGTTAGTTTGAAATGGGAAAATGAAGAAAATGTGTGCATATTTAATTATTGTTAAATTATTTACCAATGGTTTAAGCAACTTTAAAGAATGCACCAGATGTTTATCAAACATTCTTGATGACGAGAAACCCACTCGAAATAAAAATGTATCTCAGAACTTATGTTAGCCTTTGTAAACCTGAAGATGACCTAGGAAGGTCGAAACGTTCTCTGCTTACCAATAAGTGTTAATACCCATATTAGCCGTTCTGAGATACAGATTGTTTTGCAGAACAAAAAAAAAAGCTGATTTCAGCCTGTAGAAATGTTTCTACTGCAACTCTCAAAGGTATCACCAAATCGCAGGTTTAAGTGACGTTGTTTACACGTATTTCATATCTTAAACATGGGATTAATAAGTTAAAAAGTTAACATTTTATGTGTATGCTTCAGGAAACGTTTTAACAAATTCATTGAGCACACCGACATATTACTTTGTATTACGGTTTATCATTTCGTCTTAAAAATTATCACAACAATGATACATTAAAATTGTGGCTTTAGGCCTAAAATTTGGGGGAAATAATCACTTTAACTACAAATGTTTTTTTCCTTCACTTTCTTCTTAATTAGTCCTTTGTAATTCCAAAATTAGAGGGGTATAAAAATACCATTTCAAATATCACTTTTATTCCCCACCTTTTAGTAACTTGTCGCGTATAAAACACGTATTTGAAACGCTATTTTTACACGTTTCTGATTTTGAATTCGCAGTGGATAACTTGAATGTGAAAGAAAACAAAACCCTGAAGTTAACGTGATTTTGTGTCACAAATTTTAGGCCTATTAGTCATTAAAATATTTCCACTGAAAGGCTCAACCAATGTTAACAAAGAAAATTACCTTTTAACGTTTCTTTAACACTAGACTAGTTCACCCTATGTTGGGTAAAGTGCGGATGCTACGATCCGTTACAGAGTTGTTCAACATGAAAGTACTTGAGTTATAAACGATAAATTTTCTTACACTGAGAAGTTAGCGGCAGTTCGTGATGATAGAGAGTAAATGCCGATTAAGGTATACAAGGACACTAATAAAACTCTATATGTGCATTGTGGAAGTTCTAAAGGTTAGGTAAGTGCAATTTTAAAACCGTACGATAGACAAAAGTATTTTTATTTCTCATTTAAACATACGTTTACATTCCGTCTTATTAAAGTTTAATTCAGTTTGATGTAGGTAATTTATAAATATATGTTAAGACAAATACGTTTGTAATATTCCTGGTTTGTTTGTTTTTTTCCCACAGAAGACTTGTAAGTATGACAATAACTTTCCACATGTTGTAATAGATACACGAAGTAATTACTGCAATGTAGTTGTTTTTCAATACGAAATCAATAGTGGACCGACCCTGTTTATATTTAGATACTTTTACGATTACTTCCTACTGTTCTGCTCGACTAGTTTAAGTAACATAAGTGGAGGCTATGTTCACGAAACCCCTATGCCCCAAGCTGGACATTGATCTTTGACTCATGACCTTCAAAAGTTAATCAGGGTTAGAACTTTGTATGTTGTACCTGTCGTGCAATTTTTGTATTATCTTATATTGAAATACCTTATCCACAAGATCGGACAATAAAAACACCAGAAAAATTATTATTGAATGTGTCAATTAACAGCGGATTAGTTTAGTAAGATTAGGTTCTGTATTTGTGTGTTTAGTTAACACTGCATTAATTAATGCTATCTTCAGTGTTCTACCAGCACTTGAGTGTTCTAGTACAGCAACATTTTTTATGTCCTGCTAGCACCGAGTTATTCAAATAGTCCTAGGCTATAAAACAATTAATTTTTACAAACCTAAGCAGTTGTTAGTTTTATTTCATATAATGTACGAGTTTGCTGAATCATAGAAAGTGACCCCGGCATGGCTAGCTTGTTAAGGCGTTCGACTCGTAATCTGAGGCTCGCGGGTTCGAATACCCGTCACACCAAACATGTGCGCCCTTTCAGCTGTGAGGGCGCTATAATGTGACGGTCAATCCTACTATTTGTTGGTAAAATAGTAGTCCAAGAGTTGATGGTGGGTGGTGATTATTAGCTGGTTTCCCTCTAGTCTTACACTGCTAAATTAAACCGCCTTTGTGTACCTTTGCGCGAAATTCAAAAACAAACAAAATAGTGTTTTCAAACTAAGTGGTTTCGTTTCGAATAAAAGGTCAGAGTTCAATGAAGTCAGTCAATTTTCATTCATTCAGATTCATCCTTAAGAAAATCGTCACTCTCAATAATTTGTTCAGAAGTTCTTTCGTGAATTTTCCTAGTAAACTTGTAACACATACTTGTTTTATAACAGCAGTTATTGGTGAAAGTCTAATGTAAGCAAATGCTCGGGTAAACAAACAACATCAAAGTGCGTTTTTGGAAATGCTATCCATTTCTACATTCTAAACAGGAGGGAAGTTAACTGTATATTTTAGAATATTTCAAATCAGCATTCGTCAACAGGTCAAATGCTTACATTCCATTCCACACAAACCCGCAAACAACTTGTAATCATACTTGAAAATTCGTTCATATATATAAAAAATAACTCAGCATAACAATTTAACATGTTAATTTGAAACTAAAGTTATGTAATGTTGTACAGGATAATTTAACGTTGTTTGAATCTGAACGTGAAGCTTGTGGTATACGAATCGATTTCAACTATTTCAATGAAATATAAACAACTCGGAAAATATACGAAGATTTCTAACTTTTCTATAAATGATAAGAGAAGCAACAACCTGCAGTAATCACCTCATACAGTAAATATGTCGAAATGCTAAGAGAAGCAACAACCTGCAGTAATCACCTCACACAGTAAATATGCTGAAATGATAAGAGAAGCAACAACATGCAGTAATCACCTCATACAGTAAATATGTCGAAATGATAAGAGAAGCAACAACATGCAGTAATCACCTCACAGTAAATATGTTGAAACTGCATTTAGTGGCACACACTACAAGAACAAAAAGGAGGTCATTGAGAAACTGTAGAGCCATTACTTGCAAGTATGATGACAAAGAAGAAGGAACTATAAGGTCATAACACACAAAAGGAAAGTACTCTGTAGGGATTTATACAGCCAATTCTTGCAAGTACAACATGCGAGAACGAGGATGCTTGTGAGGAAATGTAAGATCCACAACATGCAAGAACAAAGTAGCCTGTGGGGAATTACAGAGCCAAGACATGTAGGAAAGAAGCCGTCTGTGAGGAACTATAGAGTCACAACATGCAGGAAAGAGCAATCTGTGAGGAACTACAGAGTCAAGTCACAACATGCAGGAAAGAAGCCGTCTGTGAGGAACTACAGAGTCACAACATGCGGGAAAGAAGCCGTCTGTGAAGAACTATAGAATCACAACATGCGGGAAAGAAGTAATCTGTGAGGAATTATATAGTCACAACATGTAGGAAAAAAAGCCGACTGTGAGGAACTACAGAGTCACAACATGCGGGAAAGAAGCAATCTGTGAGGAACTATACAGTCACAACATGCAAGAAAAAAGCCGCCTGTGATGAACTATACAGTCACAACATGCAGGAAAGAAGCAATCTGTAAGGAACTATAGAGTCACAACATGAAGGAAAGAAGCAATCTGTAAGGAACTGTAGAGTCACAACATGCGGGAAAGAAGCAATCTGTGAGGAACTGTAGAGTCACAACATGCAGGAAAGAAGCTGTCTGTGAGGAACTGTAGAGTCACAACATGCAGGAAAGAAGCCGTCTGTGAGGAACTGTAGAGTCACAACATGCAGGAAAGAAGCAATCTGTGAAGAACTGTAGAGTCACAACATGCGGGAAAGAAATAATCTGTAAGAAACTGTAGAGTCACATGCGGGAAAGAAGCAATTTGTGGGGAACTGTAGAGTCATAACATGCAGGAAAGAAGCCATCTGTGAAGAACTATAGAGTCACAACATGCAAGAAAGAAGCAATCTGTAAGGAACTGTAGAGTCACAACATGCAAGAAAGAAGCAATCTGTAAGGAACTGTAGAGTCACATGCGGGAAAGAAGCAATCTGTGAGGAACTGTTGCCACATGCGGGAAAGAAGCAATCTGTAAGGAACTGTAGAGTCACATGCGGGAAAGAAGCAATCTGTGAGGAACTGTTGAGTCACATGCGGGAAAGAAGCAATCTGTGAGGAACTGTAGAGTCACAACATGCAAGAAAGAAGCAATCTGTGAAGGAGTACAGAGTCAGAACATGCAGGAAAGCAATACGTAAAATAAAAAACAAATAAACACTTAAAGTGTGTTTATATACTTACGTTCAACCACTATTTTCACAATTACTGGAGTTTAGTTGAATAACAGAATTCGTTTTTGCTATTTCATTTTTTAAAAATCGTTTTCAATCCTGAGAATCAGTACATCAGATTTATTGGTGTCTTTCAAATCCGTTATGTATTATTATGGAGTTATATGCGCTGATAATTTTCTCTAACTTACAAATACACAGAAACTTGGAAATGCCATACTTTTTGAAATAATACAATATAAGTTTCGTTATCAAAATGACCTTTATACACCATGTACTGCTAAGGTTAATCAGCTAGAACAAATACTTAACAGGAAAAATTGTGAAACCTACAACTTATACAAACTGAACGATAATACATTACTTGTACCGAAGCTAATATACAGATAGGAATTCATCCTGGACAAAAACCTATTTTTAAAATTCAGAGTTAAGTTGTTGTTTCATGTGTAGAATTATTTTGCTTTCTCGTTTTATTTCAGGAATTATAGGTTTACTTTTTAAAATAATAGTACACGTTACAAGTGTTCGTCTTTAATTAACAATGTACTACACTTTTTGTTTTATATTAGGTTGAGGAATAATTCGTGAGCGTTTTTAAATAATTTAATTCAAGCATTACATGCAAGACTATACAATACTTCAATGCATGAACACATTACACCCAAAACATTTATTATGATACTTTATTTCATGTAATACCTAGGTATATAGTATGCATTGTTTTAAACGAAATTGCAAGAAATTAAATGCGAAAAGCAGATGGTGTCGAAAATGCTCGATTTTGTCCACTTGACATTCCATTTAATGAGCTGAAAATGAAAGCAAAAATTAAAGACATATGAAAATCAAACACACCATCTATTAGAGCAAAAAATTATCTACCAAATGACATGAAATATTTTGCGAAAGCGTTTCATTTATGAATATATTTTTTTAACTTGAAAAAACGCTCACGAATTATTCCTCAACCCAATATTATGAGTCCAGATGTTTTTGTTTTAAATTTTATTGGTCTGAATGTTTTTGTTTGTTATAAGTCTAGATGTTTTTATTTTAAATGTTACGGGTCTTGATGTTTTTGTTTAAAATGATATGTTACTTAATGGTTTTGGTTTAGAGAGTAAGAAGGGACTAAACATTCTTGTTTTCATGTAAATTTTGTGGTAGGTTTACTCACCAATATTTTTATATAAATCTTAGTACGGTAAACACATTCATGTGTTACATCTGTCACACTGAATAAAAACACGTAAGCGACAATACTATTAATAAGCAAGATAGAAAAAAAAAGATTGTTTTCGAAAACATGTGGTTGTACTTATCTATTATTTTATAAGAATAAAACAGTATGTCAGCCTTTGCTTATTTTACACGGATAATGTTTTTTGTGTTCTTACCTTTTTATATATGATAAGATGTGGTCCATCGTCGGTGTTTGCCGTCTGTCCGTTACGGCAACCAGTCTTCCTTCGGTAAGCCATCATTTAAATCTTCTGTCAACGAGCTTTTCCAACTTTTTTATGAAGAAATCAGACGATTCTGTTGAAACCTTAATGATAATTTTCTCCAGACCGTGTAGGCTAAAATTAGACTTACCCTTTATTACCTTCTTTTCAACATAACCTTACTTTTTGTTAAAAATGCATGCCTTCCACTATTCCCAATAACAGCCAAAACATTATAATTACTCGAGAATGTTTTGGGAATGTTTATAAAAGAAACAGCCGCACTAAATTAATGTTATTGATTATTAATATTGAATTCACGTAATAAACATCAGTAAGACTTACGAAGGCCTAGTCGACCTAACATCGTCGAAATGCAAAGAAAAAGGAAAAAAAACAAAACACATTGCATCTGATGTTTAATTCACTTATTTAAAAAGAAAATTACAACACCTTACTCAATGTCTTTTCATTACTCTATACGCCAATGAAGGTAATATTCAGGTGATATTTTGTCGTGACAACAGTCCGCCATTGCTTTTGTCAAATTTTAGCAGGCACCACATGGAGCTCATTTCTACCTTGACACGATCATCTCACAGACTGTTGAACTAGTTCGTTACCATCGTACAATTCACAGAAAGTAAAACAGACGGATAGAAACGACCAGAGATCTTTAAAGTTGAACGCTGAAAAGAAGAAAGCGTAAAAAGTTTACCGGATATCAAGTTCTCTGCGGTTGAAACGTGAACTATACATTTTGTGTGTGCTCTACACTTATTCTGACAGTCCTCGTTCCTTTCGGTAATGGTATTGTTAACGCATTAATTCGCTTTCAGTTTCATTAATTTAAGCCGAAAACAACAATTTTCGATGGAGGTTTTGGAAAATCTCCGCACACACTTTCTTCTTTGTAAGGTTGCAGTTTACGAAAAGCTAGATAACGTTGACTGTCAACTGTGCAACGATCTCTTCTTTATACATCGGAACTGCAGTTTTAACCTCCTGTCGTCTTTCTAAACAGTTTCCTATACCACGAATTTAGAAGTAGCAGCCAATCGAAGGGAAGGTTTTAGTCACGTGAGGCATGCTTCTTAGTTACATAAACTAGCTCTATCTCTCGGTTAATTTTAAAAGCTACAAAATTTATCATAATTTTCTTCTCTAAACTTTTTTTCTGGTACTTGAAACTTTTGTTTTTTTAAACAACTTATCCATAACAATATTACAATAAATACAATAATATAAAAATATAATTCTGTAATATATTTTAGCATACAATGCTTTTATGTTCATAAGCTTTCAGAATTATTTAATATTTGCAATTCATAGTTTTATAGTGTTTTTAGAAAATGTTATTCATTTCGACAACAATTAATAATACTTATGAAATCGGGTACTCCGTTTGAAACTATTTCACCTCAAAGAAGCTGGTTGACATCATTGTTTTGTTTCTGAGTTATCATGTAATAAAAAGAAAGAGAAGAAAGAAAAACAGATATTCAAACTTTTTTGTCATGACATTTACAGACATTCTGGACTCTGTGATTCAGTCATTATATATACAACGTTGTAAAAGGAAACACAGTGTAGTATTTTAAAGATCTGAAGGCTTATTGAGTCGATGTGTTGAAACAATAAAATTCAACTAAGTTTAGATTAGACAAAAATTGTAATGATATTTTTGTTCATAATTTCTGTTTGAAAACGATTTTATCAAAAACACCTTTATTAGGTTCTAGTTTTCTTGTGGACCAAATGGCTAAATCTTTATTGTAAGAAATAAAAACTAACAACAAAAATATCTCTCTATGTGTGTGTGTTGACAAGGGATGAAGAGGTATATTGATAGTTGAAACTAAGAGTCACGTGGTATAGATTTTCTAGCTTCAGCAAATGTTATATTATGAAATATAATGAGGGCGTTATGTCAAAGGGCATGCTCCTTTTGATGTTTCGGAATTTTGCAGGTGAATTCATTCAGGTGAAACACGCTGATTAATGGGGTCCCCTCCAGAGACACTCTACATAGCTTGACAATAACATTCAAAAACGTTTTATTTGGGTTCTGCTGTCAACTGAACAAGAATCCCAAACTACAAGTCTTCTTAGAAATTTGAAATAAAACATACAGAAAATTTAAAAATTAAGCCAAGTACTATAAAAGCTCCCATCCATAAACACCTATAGTGCATATAAAAGTCACTAGATGACAGCACTGCCTGGTAACAAAGTAAGATAATTTTAATTTTATTGCAAAGCCACACAATTGATTACGCTGAACAATAATTTTTTTGAAAAGTTTTTGCCGATTGTGACAGGCACCTTGTGGGTATGCACAAATATAGTTTTGGTTTTGCTTCATCACATAGGAACTCTGAGAACTGTTTACCAGCAATAACGTATTTAATTGCGTTTATGTTTCTAATACACTATTAAGTTCAACAAAATTAAAAGTGTTTTGCTTCTGATTTTCGTTTGTATTCAATGTCCGGTGCATCATGTTGCAGTGTCCAACAGTAGTCAGCAAGCATTGACAGATTACAGTTGCCCTGATATCGTTTTTCCATTGTAGCAAAACTTACAATTTCGATGAAATGGTACGTGATGGGCAAATTTGGATGCGATTTTCGTGATCAGCATCCAAAAAATAAAAAAAAAAAAATCAACAGTGTTCAAGAAGCAAAAGCTTTGTTGTGCAGTGTTATGTGCACACTATCCAACGTGGGAGCACGAGCAAAGGTAAGGGGTATAGTTAAAATAAAACAGTTCACAACGAATTCAGGAAACTATTACATGTCTGTATGAACAGCTTTTAGCCTTCGACAGCAGATCTTTTCAACTTAGTTTTATTCGTTTTACCACAATATCTCTGCATTATTTTTTAAAATCGAATAAAGGATAGTGTACTGTACAAGATGTATGTAACTGTTTGATGTGCCGAACAAATATTTCTCAGGCGACTATCACTTTCAAACTATTTCTCCTACTCTTGCGTTTTACAGTTTCTGGTAACACGTAATGGTGATTTCTCACGTTTTTATGTGATTGATGAAAATCAGAGAAACGTCAGGTCTTTGTTATCTCTACACGTACGTGTATCAATCTTTGTTTGGTTTCAGCCTAGTGAAATTTTTAGTCCAGTGAAGTTTTCTCAGAGCTTTGTTTCAATTTTATTTTATTTTTCCAGTTTTACTCCAATAAAATATCATTTCAATTTTAATTTTGCGAAGATCTGTCCGTTTTATTCTAGTTTTAGCCAAGTAAAGTTTGTGTCTGATACATGAATTAGTTTAGTAAAATATTGTTTTAATTTTAGCCTAGTTAAGTTCTGTCTCATTCTTATCCCAGTGAACTGCGCTCCGAATCTTGTTGTTGTTGTAGATTTAGGTTAGTTAAGTTCTGTCTCATTCTTATCCCAGTAAAGTGCGCTCCGAATCTTGTTGTTGTTGTAGTTTTAGGTTAGTTAAGTTCTGTCTCATTCTTATTCCAGTAAAGTGCACTCTAAATCTTGTTGTTGTTGTAGTTTTAGGTTAGTTGAGTTCCGTCTTATTCTTATCCCAGTAAAGTGCGCTTTAAATCTTGTTGTTGTTGTAGATTTAGGTTAGTTAAGTTCTGTCTCATTCTTATCCCAGTAAAGTGCGCTCAGAATCTTATTGTTGTTGTAGTTTTAGGTTAGTTAAGTTCTGTCTCATTCTTATTCCAGTAAAGTGCACTCTAAATCTTGTTGTTGTTGTAGTTTTAGCCTAGTTAAGTTCTGTCTCTTTCTTATCCCAGTAAAGTGCGCTCCGAATCTTGTTGTTGTTGTTGTAGTCCAGTACAGTTCTGTCTTAGCATTGTTCCAATTTTAGTCGTGAAGTAAGGTTCTTAGTCTTCTCACAGCTATAATCCAATACAAGTCAATCTTACCCAGATTTAGCTTGGTAAAGTTTTTATTTTCGTCTTGTTTTTCAAGTCTTGTTTCCGGTTTAGTCCAAAGCGAATCTTGTAAAGCCGAGTTCTATCTTAGGCTAGTTTGTGTAGTTCTGGGACAGCAGAGTAAATACTTTCAGTCTGTTTAAGCGTTTAAGTGTATTTAAAGTTAAGAATAAAGATAAAAAATCGACTATTTGGGCTTTGCTCCTCACGGGTATCAAAACCCAGTCTCTAGCGTTATAAGTCCGTAGATATAACATTGTGTCACTGAGGAGCCTATTTGAGTGACTCTAATCAAGAAATATTTTAACTTTATCTTAAACTTGTTTGTTTAAATAACTGATGTAACGTCAATATTTTCATTTATTTATATTATGTGCACATACATATTCGTTATTTCATTTTTTAAGTACACGTATATTTTTCATCTGCTAGCAAGATCAGAATGAGGCTGTTATTGGAATTTGTATATAGGTGATTCTCCGCTCAAGAAAATAATATTCTGAAGGAAATCCTTCAGTTAAATATAAACATTCAACTATATCTTACAAGCTGTTTTCTTCAGTTTCTTTTTAATACAACGATGACAAATTGTTGATTGTTGATTTTTATACCTCGCATGAATACAAAGTTCTTGTACCTCAACATTCCTGTATTGCTTGCCACATAATTATTCCATATGTTGACGTGGCCACATTGAATTAACAATTCTCTGTAATTTCGTTCAATTTGCTTGTGATTAAATGCAAAGCTACACAATGATCCATTTGTACTGTGTCCACCATACTTATCGAAACCAAGTTTTTTTACTGTTATAAGCCGAAATATTTACAGCTGAGCCACTGGGAGGCCTATTTTTAATAGCTTAAAATTAAAACATATTTTAACAATTTATTATTTGTTGCCTTTTTTTAGTATAAATTTAAAAGGTGGTGAACTCTACCTAAGATGTTAGAGAATGTATGAAAAAGAACCTACTAATGTTTTTCTTATCAGAACTTATAGTGTTCATGTTTGTGTTATCATTTAAACATCATTGTATTATTAGGTGAAAAATAATCCTTACTTGTTCACATAACATGAAGAAAACATCATACACTGTTTTATCAGATTCTTTGATCGAACTCTTCAAATAACGTTGTTGTTTTAGAGAACCCCAGCCCTGCGTGGCCAGGTGCTTAAGGGACTCGACTGGTAATCTAAGGGTCGCGGGTTCGAATCCCCGTCACACCAATCATGCTCGCCATATCATCGTGGGGACGATATAATGTGAGGGTCAATCCCACTATTCGTTGGTAAAAGAGTAGCCTAAGAGTTGGCGGTAGGCAGTGATGACTAGCTGCCTTCCCTCTGGTCTTACACTGCTAAATTAGGTACGGCTAGTGCACATAGCCCTCGAGTAGCTTTGCGCGAAATTCAAAACCAAACCAAACTAGAGAACCCCTAGTGACGATTTTAAACAGTTTTGGGTTAGTTTTGTTGAGCACATAGCTTACACAATGGACCATCTGTGCTCTGCCCACCATAGCTATCGAAACCCGATTTTTAGCGTCATTAACTCGCAGACTAGGTGTAGATTTTAAAAAGCAAAATTTAACGCACATATAATTTTCAATCTAAACTCCAATTCAAACTGAATTTGTAACATTTTCGATCCTGGATAGCCAGACTCTGGCTTTGCTGGTACAAATCTGGTATACAGGTCTTTAAAAAAAATACATTTTCGAGTCCACTTACAAAACTTCTCCATATTATTTAAAGAGAAAAAAAAGTCAGCATTTGTATGTTTGTTGAGTTGTGCGCAAAAGTACTCCAGAGGAGCTGCGCTCGCTGTCCCTAATTTTAAAGTGATAGATTACATGGAAGGGAGGTAGTCAACATTACCCACTATTAACTCATGGGTTATCTTTTATCAACAAACAGTGGGATTGATTGTAAGATCATAATTTCTTCACAGTTGTAAAAGTTAGTGTGTTGAACGACAGGTTTCGATCGTGCATATTGCAAACCTAGTACTTTAACCACTAGGCCTACATGTCAGTAAATCTTAGAAAAGCACCACATTTTGGTGATGCGTAAGGAGATATCAGTGTTATATGTAAACTTAAGTTAAATAGTAAATTAAGAATGTCATCATCGGTTGTTATTACGATTTGCAACATTTAAAAATAAATCAGAAATAGATTATTATTTATTGAGCGACGGTGTCGTTTGTCAATAATATTAGTTATGCCTGAATCCAACGCACTTACCATGAAATAAAAAATCATACGTCAAGTAACTTTTGTTAATTACACTTATATTTTACCTTGCATCAACATTCTCGCCCCCCGCTAGTACAGCAGTAAGTCTCCGGATTTACAAAGCTAAAATTAGAGGTTCGATTCCGCATCGGTGGGCTCAGCAGATAGCCCGATGTGGCTTTGTTCTAAGAAAAATATATATTATTGTATATTATTGCATTTATTCTCACTAGATGACGCGGCACACTTTTAACACTACATTCTTATAAGTTGAATAATTTTTACAGAAGTAAAACGCGACATAAATTTCCATTTAATGAACTGTCGCTATATTTGCTACATAATATTTGTTTATGTATTTATGTATGTTCTCTTGTGTGTAATATAATAGAATACAACATTGGGAAAGTAATTTGTTTTCAAAGACAATTTCTTATGAACTAATATAATAATCTATAAAATACACTTTTTTTTTTAAAAAAGCAGTTATGCTCTTCAAAAATAAGCTACACTAAAGCTACTTTAGATGGAAAAAATATGTATTTCTTCGAACATTGAAAAAAAAGTTATTGTATCTCACCATTAACTTATAGTTTGGACAATTTAATCTCTAAAATAGCTGTAACGTTTGACATTTAGTTAAAAATTTTATCAAGTTTATTCTTATCGAGTTATGTATGTAATAAAAGACCAAAAGAAAATTTCAGTAATTTTGTGGGACAAAGAAATATATCTGAATAGTATGTTTTGTAAAAGTTAAATAGGACATAAATTACTTTGGAAATAATGCTAAAAATGGCGAAAATATTTCAAGGCTATATATAGAGAAATACAATAATATATGCGAAACCAAATCTAAAAATCTAAAACTAAATTTGTTGTTTGTTTATATTAATGTTACGAAATTATGTTTATAAAGCATGACGAAGTAAAATGTCCGGAAGAGAAGATTATTGATCAAAGTAATCGAAATGTTAAACCTTAAATTTAGGCCTAGAATATATAAAAAGTCAATAATAATATTGAATGTATTTTAAAATCATATCATTTGTAGTACTACTCATGTGAGTTTAATGACATTTAGAAATATGTTTCATGACTTTATTAATTATTGTTTATCGTAGTTGTTCTCTTACATTTTATAATATTTAATCACAATATTTTAATACATAAACATTTGAATGTTTTTGACCTGCATACTGATATTTCAACATTTAACTTAATTCATAAATTTCTTAATTTATTAAATTTCAACATTAAAGCACTGTTAAAATTTCTTTATGATAACAAATAAGATTGTTAGTTTCAGCTATAAACTGCAATAAATAAGTAAATAAAATGGGTTTTTAAAATCTGACTAACCGAAAAAAAAATTGCTTGGATTATTTCCATTTTAATAGTCCTACCTTTTCCATTCTACCTGTAATTAATTATACGGCTAAAAAGTTGGTGATTCACATGCTTTATCTATACGGTTTTGGTTTGGTTTGTTTTGAATTTCGCGCAAAACTAGCCGTCCCTAATTTAGCAGTGTAAGACTAGAGGGAAGGCAGCTAGTCATCACCACCCACTCTTAGGCTACTCTTTTATCAACGAATAGTAAGATTGACCGCAACATTATAACGTCCTCACGGCTGAAAGAACGAACATGTTTGGTGTGACGAGGATTCGAACTCCTGACCTTCGGAGTACGAGTGAAGTGCCTTAACCACCTGGCCATGCCGGGCCTTATCTATGTGATCTTAAATTATGAATATCTTTGTGCCATTTGAAATGAATATCAATGCTTTAAGATTGAAGTATTAATAATAGTTATTCCAAAGAACTTGGTAAAACAAGATTGATATATTGATATAAAACATAAACAAATAATTCCATATATGTAATTCCCATGTGCACAAACATGTGTTTGGTATATAGTTTATGAGAGAAATATATAACATATTCTTCGTACTTTTATAAGAACAATTTTTCAGGCCTCGAGTTACTCTTCGAACTATTTTCATCATCGCTGATTGTGTTATGATTAGTCATTATTGATCAAAAGCACAGCTTCCGCTGTAACGAGCTTTTGCAAAAGACAGCGAAATCAATATTAGCACATTATTTGATTTATACACAAGGAAAGGCTTTTAAGATAACGTTTAAACAAAGAAACAGCAACAAATAAACAATTCAATGGCATTGCTGTGATTGTATTTTTTTCTCTCTTGAAAACGTCTGTTGGCTGGAAGCTTAAAACCTTTACCAACTTCAAACTCTTACTTATTGTCTTGTTAACGATGCTAGAGGATATATCTAAATTCATTGATATAGCGTTATGGTTCGAAAGGTTCTCTTTCGTAACTATGCATTTTTCTTTGTGGATAAGGCCTCTAGTCTCGTTTGGCCTGAATAACTTAATTAAATAATCGTTTGTTGTCATAATCACTGCTTTTGAGGAGAACATTAGAATCACCTAGCTTCGAAATGTTGAAGTATTTTGGTTGAATAAATTCACGGTATGAATACATACACACATACACATATTCCTGCTGTCATAAGTCTACTCTTGGCAACAATGGTTGGAAATTCATCGTAAACTAAATGTACTGTTGCTTAATACGTCTCCAGCGACACAGTCTGGCATATTCGGCGATATGCCATTGGATCAGTACATGCTCTTGTTTTTGCTGTTTCTTGCAAAGCACAAAGCTTTACATTAGGTTATCTGTGCTCTGAATACCGCGGCTATCGAAACCTGATTTTTAATTTTGTAAGCCTAGAGACTTACCACTTTACCACCTGGTTGCTAGCACTTGCTGGTCGTTCTGATAAACTGCAATTAGCCTTTCTCTTTATACAGAATGCATGGGAAAAAAATCATCTACAAGTATATAATCGCACGCAGAATATTATCTGTTATAATAGCGTTGTTGGCAGCATCGCAAAAGTTATACATTTGTAAGTCAGGATTGTAAAATATTATAATTATTTAAAACTGACACATTACTTACTCTCGTGGTATTAACTAGCTCCTTTCGTTATGGTCTAACACCTTAAAACCAGAGGCTACTGTGTGCTGATAGCCATCGCAAAGATTTGAGTGAAAATTTAAATTTAATGAAAAAATTTTTTTTTCGTACAGGAAATGTATATGAATACATACAACTAACAGATACCTAAGAGAAACACGAGTTAAGTGTGTAATTACTTTAAAGAATTTTTATGTTATGCGTCAGGGACACGAGTGAACTCTGGAGTTTGTTGTTGTATACTACAGGACTTCCGAAATGTCTGGAACCATAGGTGAGTTAATACGTGTCACATAATGCGTTCCACATACTATCCTAGTAATTCGAAACAAGTTTGGATTAACAGCGGGATCAACTCGACCTTTTCATGTTCTGACAGCAAAAAAATCTCTCAAAAAAACACGAAAAATCGCTCTAAAAGACAAAACAAATTTTATAATCATTGTAGCTTTGAATTTTTAATTTAGTATATTTATAATTAATAATTTAAAATTAAGTGATCGTTTAATTTTTATGTTATAAATTCGTACGTAATCACGAAATATTTATGAAACACAAACTAAACTCTAAGCTATATTAATTAAAATAAACCTAAATACTGTTACTGTTAAAATTATAATATATCAACTCAGTCTATGCTATATAATTTATATCATTAATAATGTAATCCATTCTCATTTTTATCTTGTCAGCCTTTGACAGCTATTTATTGAAATGAGTTGCCGCTAGATGGAAATACTGTCGACATTATGTGTTCTAAAGACGGTTAGTAGGTGCATCAAAAACGTTTTTTAAAATGAAGCACAAAACCTGAAGATGACCTTAAGAAGGTTGAAACGTTGTTCTGTAGTTTATTTTAGTTAAATATTTAATATTCTTACCAGTCGTCTTGAATAAAACATTTTTTACTTCAAGTGGATTTTTCATCATCAGGAATTACTATCGTCTTTAATATAATATAAATAACTGCTTTCTAATCTCACACATGACTAAAGTCTATTGTATATCACGAATAACAAATAAAATGCAATGTGGTGTTTAGTTTTAGGATTAACAGTGATTTTACAGTATATAGATGACTCTTTATTATTATTACAGTTAAAATATGAAACTATATTTCATACTGGTGAGGCCTGCCATGGCCAGGTGGTTAGGCACAAGCACTCGACTCACAATCCGAGAATCGCGGGTCCGAATCCTCGTCGCACCAAACATGCTCTCCCATTTCAGAAGTGGGGGTGTTATAATGTTACAGTCAATCTTACTATTCGTTGGTAAAAGAGTAGCTCAAGAGTTGGCGGTGGGTGGTGATGACCAGCTGCCTTCCCTCTAGTCTTACACTACTAAATTAGGGACGGCTAACGCTAATAGCCCTAGTGTAACTTTGCGTGAAATTCAAAATAAAAACATACTGGGGAAATTAGAACTAATGTAATTATCATGTAATGATTTCACTTTTCAAAAAGTACTTTAAATATACTTAAACAGTAAGGCTTTTGACGTGATAATGTGATGTAAGAGAAATGACATGTTTCTTATGTGAAATTAAACATCCATTTTTTTCATTATATGCACATATGATTCTCATCTTGTATGTGTAATTAAAAATATATTTTGTTTATTTCAAGTTACGCACAAAGCTACACAATGGGCTATCTGCGATCTGCTAACAACAAGTATTAAAATTTGTTTGTTTGTTTTTTAGGGTTGTAAGCCTGCAGACATGCTACTGTGCCATAGAGGTGTGAGAAATATATACCGTACTTAAATAAATGTCTGATTTGGTTAGTGTTAAGCACACAATGGACCATTTGTGTTCTGCCCAACACAGGTATTCAAACTCAATTGAGATATTTTGTTTTAGTTTCTACAAAAATAGATATCTGTCTGAAAATTTACATCAGTAAAATAAATGTATTGAACCTATTCAATAAGATAATTAAACTGGGAGATGTCATGTTTGACATAAGAATTGGTTTTAGTAATACGTTAAGTGATTTCTTATTACAAAAACAATGTTTAGTTTAGAACTTCAAACATGCGGTATTTAACATTATTACGGTGAATAAAACTACATATTACAGGGTTGCTCCTCTTCTGTGCTATGAAGTGGAGTTACACTAGAGTTCACTCACGTACTGATATTTGATAATATGATTGGCTGCCATCCATCTACTCAATATGACGCCTATAAAAATATAGGCAATCAGACTGTTCCCAACAGTAGTGTGGTAAATGCACTCATGGCTTGTAGGATAGAAATGTTTTATGACATACGTATAGAAGTCAAAACTTTTGTTGGTTGGTGAATGCGGCAAATAGAAGCGAAATTTTACGTTCCAGTATAGAAACTATAAAGAGGTTGCACGAAAAAAACCCAAAAGCTATTACTGTTGGGAACAAAAACGGTCCATGTAAAATGTAATGTTAAGTAACTCAGAGTAGACTCTTTAGATGGTACATGAAGATCCAGTAGAGATGTTTTCTATGTTTCATCTGTACGTGCAGACGTGTTACTTCCAGTAACATGATACACATTGGAAATAATCGGTCTGATTAGACAAGTAGCTGTTTATAACCCGCTGCTGAGAACAAATAAACCGAATTGTTGAAATAGGCACCAGTCCTCAAACAAAGCTAGATGAAGGTAATCTTTATATATAAATCCAAACTAAAATTGTTTGGCAACAGTCAAGTATAGTTTGTTCGGTGAAAGAAAACAGAATAGAATCCTTATCAACATACAACATATGCAGTGAACAACGTTGGGAACCAATACAGGTGTGGACTACATCTCAGCCAACTTGTTGGAAGTCTACACAAAATTGATGGCACCCTGACTGCTGTCGGGTAGAAGCCGAATCTTATTCATCACGTTTTTCTATTAGGAATAAGATATGTTGACGGAAATTATATTCCAGCAAAGGTAATTATCCAAAACATGCAATGAATGAGATGAAGCCCTACCAAAAAAAGTAAAATAGACTGATGAAACTCTCTCAACCATGGTTTAGCTTGTACAAAGTACTAATATGAATATTATTAAAGCTGAAAGGTAGCAATCTGATTTTTGATTTTCCTGATATATGTATCTGTATCTGGAGCATTCCCCTAATTTTGAATTACAGATCAGCTAAAAAAGACAGCAGTTAGCAGAATCCTATTACCTCCCCACTTTCCCAGTGGCACAGTGAATTTACAATGCTAGAAATCGGATTTCCTTACTCATGGTGGGTATAGCACAGATAGCCCATTATGTATCTTTGTGCTTAACTACAAATAACCAAACATCTCTTTTATTATTAGTTAACACATGTTGTCCTACTTAAGAAGTCAATAAAACCAGAATAATAGAGTTATAACAAAGTTGCATACAGCGATATCTGGTTAAATACATCATAACTGTAGTTTAATGCCACCTGTATTAAGTTTCTATTCAGATTTTTATATAAACATATGTGTATAAATATAGAGGGTTCAATAATTTCCGAAACACAGGAAGTATTAAAAACAAAATCCTGTAACGACAAATTTAGGGTGGGGGTAAACGATCAAAGCCATAATTATACGAGTTGTTACATATAATTACTGTTATTTATACTCTGGAAAAATATATTTAGGAAAAAGAATCGTCAGTTTTATAGGTACACGAATTATTACACATTCTCATATATTGTATATATCGTATCACAACATACAGAACAAACATCATATCATTATACTTTGTACACATAAAAATGTATTGAGTAATTGAGTACAGATTTAGTTTTAAACAACATGGATTAAGTGTGGAAAGGTAATTTGTCGTTAAGCGCAAAGATACTCAATAAACTATCTGCTTCCTGTTCATCACCAGTATCGAAACCACTTTTAGTGTTTTCACACTTGCTGTTGACTCACTAGGAGACGCGTAGAAAGTACATGAAACACTTAAAAAGTTACACAGGTTGGTGTTTGTCATCATTTTTCAGAATAACACAATTCAGAAACTAAATGAATAAATGATGTAATAAATTGCTTCCCAGGTGTACGGCTAATTAAAAGATCGCAGCATGTGCTTCGTGGTCCAGCTGGTGCAAAAGGACGGATGGGTTCCGACCAACACATCTGCCGTTCGATTCATCTTGAAGCTGTATTGGTCGATGGCGCGTGGCTGTAACTAGCAGATGTCGAGACAGAAAAAAAAAAAGAACACAAAAAAACGCGCTGCGCTCGTGTGTGTGTCGCGTTGTACTTGACTAGCATACGACATCTGGCTGACCTTTTTAACTACAGAGGATTCACATTGTCGGACATTACGTCACAGAGTAGTTCCTGAGATTTACGGAAGTCACATGTGGCAACCACGAGATTTGAGCATCAATACACCGGAGATTCGGAAATGTCACGCATAGTTGAGGCTGACTTCAGCACGTGGTATGACGTAGAACTCGTAAACCATGTCATGATATTCAACAACACTTTTCTCATGAGACTTATACTTCATAATTGTTTCTAGAACACTTTTCAATTTTTTTATAGTGAATACCGAAACTAAAACAAACCATTCTATTATGCGCGAAGATGCTTGACACTTAACTAGACATATATGTTAATGACAAAACTTCGAAAAAATTGATGGTCTAAAGTATCTCGCTGGTTTCACACTTATTGTAATATACAGTTGTTGAAACATTCAAGCATAAGTTAATAACATTTATCGATAATTAAACTTTGTAACATCGGCATCATAAGAGAGAAAATGTCCATCATCAGATAAAATGTTTCGAATATAAATTTAGAGTCATAAATGGCATGAAATGTTCCCGAAACTGCTTTCAACTGAAGCATATCTGACTGCTCTAAGGCTGCACGATAGTGAACACTCAGAACATATATAGTTTGTATTTAAATATAACATTAATCTCTTGAACGTCCAAACGAATTACTAATCATTCAAACGGCCAGTGAAGTAGATTACTAAACTCTCACTCAGCGAGTATTTTCACAGAAAACAAAGCGCTCAGAGAGCAATTACTTCTCCAGACAGACTACTAAACTATGGAAGAGCAAGTATTTCCACAGAACTACTAAACTCTCACACAGCAAGTGTTTCCACAAACTACTAAACTCTCACACAGCAAGTGTTTCCATAGACTACTAAACTATGGAAGAGCAAGTATTTCCACAGACTACTAAACTCTCACACAGCAAGTGTTTCCACAGACTACTAAACTATGGAAGAGCAAGTGTTTCCACAGACTACTAAACTCTCACACAGCAAGTGTTTCTCCAGACAGACTACTAAACTCTCACACAGCAAGTGTTTCCATAGACTACTAAACTATGGAAGAGCAAGTATTTCCACAGACTACTAAACTCTCACACAGCAAGTGTTTCCACAGACTACTAAACTATGGAAGAGCAAGTGTTTCCACAGACTACTAAACTCTCACACAGCAAGTGTTTCGACAGACTACTAAACTCTCACACAGCAAGTGTTTCCATAGACTACTAAACTATGGAAGAGCAAGTATTTCCACAGACTACTAAACTCTCACACAGCAAGTGTTTCCACAGACTACTAAACTCTCACACAGCAAGTGTTTCCATAGACTACTAAACTATGGAAGAGCAAGTATTTCCACAGACTACTAAACTATGGAAGAGCAAGTATTTCCACAGACTACTAAACTCTCACACAGCAAGTGTTTCCACAGACTACTAAACTCTCACACAGCAAGTGTTTCCACAGACTACTAAACTCTCACACAGCAAGTGTTTCCACAGACTACTAAACTCTCACACAGCAAGTGTTTCCACAGACTACTAAACTCTCACACAGCAAGTGTTTCCATAGACTACTAAACTATGAAAGAGCAAGTATTTCCACAAACTACTAAACTCTCACACAGCAAGTATTTCCACAGACTACTAAACTCTCACACAGCAAGTGTTTCTCCAGACAGACTACTAAACTCTCACACAGCAAGTGTTTCCACAGACTACTAAACTCTCACACAGCAAGTGTTTCCACAGACTACTAAACTCTCACACAGCAAGTGTTTCCATAGACTACTAAACTATGAAAGAGCAAGTATTTCCACAAACTACTAAACTCTCACACAGCAAGTATTTCCACAGACTACTAAACTCTCACACAGCAAGTGTTTCTCCAGACAGACTACTAAACTCTCACACAGCAAGTGTTTCCACAGACTACTAAACTCTCACACAGCAAGTGTTTCTACAGACTACTAAACTCTCACACAGCAAGTGTTTCCATAGACTACTAAACTCTCACACAGCAAGTGTTTCTCCAGACAGACTACTAAACTCTCACACAGCAAGTGTTTCCACAGACTACTAAACTCTCACACAGCAAGTGTTTCTCCAGACAGACTACTAAACTCTCACACAGCAAGTGTTTCCACAGACTACTAAACTCTCACACAGCAAGTGTTTCCACAGACTACTAAACTTTCACACAGCAAGTGTTTCTCCAGACAGACTACTAAACTCTCACACAGCAAGTGTTTTTAAACAGACTACTAATGCTCGGATCTCAAGTATTTTAGACACATTACTAAACTTAGAACATCAAATGACTGACTAAATAAAGTAGTAAACTATGGAAGTGTAATTCCAGAAACTTTACGAAGTTCACAAATAATATTTTTTTTTTTACAGCCATACTACTGACGTCTCAAGTGTTTGAATTTTTCAGAACTAGAAAGTTTTGTCAAAGAGATTATGTTGCTACACTTGTGTACGTGCCTGTTATACTGCAAAACAAATACGGATATCTGAAACGACAAGAAAAAAAAAAAAAAGAAGAGAAATTAATAGCACTGCTATGTGTGCACACGTGTGTATATTATTTCGAGGCGTGTACGGCGAAGGTATGAAACACGCAATACAGCACGGATTATAGCAGATAGTTTAATGTGTGTAATAAGTCACCAGAAATAGCGATTGAAATGGTATTAAGTCAGTACGCTTTGTGGTTATCTTCGGGAGAAGTTGTAACGTGAAATTGACGGGCGATTGTACTGTTGAATAATATACCTCGTGGTTCTTCCTAAACAACAACGCACGCATTCAGCTGGTGCGTTCCCACAGGCGCTCGCGCTATCAAATTTACTTAAATAGTAACGTGCAGTAGCCACACTAGCGTTTGTTGTCTCTTCACAGAACCGTGCAGCGAGATACGTGTCAGTTTCACATCCACCCATACACAAATACTCAAGAAATGTTCGCTTGTTTATTTCGATTATCAGCGAAACAACAGTTTTCCGATACACATTCGTTCTCTTTTGTCTGCACGAACCATCATTGAAAGCTGGTAATGCGTTATACATTATCCAAACTTACCATTCATTACAAAATAACTCATTTAATTACTCTGATGGCTAGTCATTAACGATTCATTAATTATAATGCTAAATTAAATCATTATTATTTTATATAGAAAAGCCCGTAAACTTATTGGTTGGTTCGTCCGCGTGCATCATATGTACACCTATACACACATAACTAATACTTTTTATAACTTATAATTCGTTTTCCGTTACAACCTTAATCTCAACTAGTCCGGAATCGTCCGGTATTTTTTGTAAGCCACTAATTTTTGCATCCGGCTGACTGACCCAGTCGACAACAGCATAGGATGAACATATTCCGCAAAACATAATTAAATACTCAAGTGACCATTTCTTTCCTTCTCTGGAGTTAATCACAAAGCTATACAAAGGACTATCGGTGCTCTGTCCACCACGGGTATCGAAACCCAGTTTATAGCGTTGTAATTCTCTAGATATACCTCCGTGCCACTGGGAAAGGGCCCAAGTTACGAGCATCTCAGCTCTTGACATTTATATTTGAAATTAAACAGGATTCAACTTCATGAACGGTTCAGAAATTTTAATATAAACAAATAGTTTAGATAGAAAACAGATAACATAAGGGAAAGTTGTTTTGTGTGTGTTTCTTTTCAAACACTTAAATTGGAATTCAAGAGCACAAAGAACAACAACGCAATAAACAAAAAACTGTATTCACAAATATCTTGTACAATATACAACAATTTCAAAAATAGAAAACACTTAGAAACACAAAACCGTAACAGCACCGATAATGAGAATAATATATAGAATACTGTGAATTATGTCAATAATGCATAGATTACTGTGAATTATGTCAATAATGTATACAATACTGTGAATTATGTCAATAATGTATAGAATGCTGTGAATCATTTCAATAATGTATAGAATACTATGAATTATGTCAATAATGTATAGAATACTATGAATTATGTCAATAATGTATAGAATACTGTGAATTATGTCAATAATGTATAGAATACTGTGAATTATGGCAATAATGTATAGAATACTGTGAATTATGTCAATAATGTATAGAATACTGTGAATCATGTCAATAATGTATAGAATACTGTGAATCATGTCAATAATGTATAGAATACTGTGAATTATATCAATAATGTATAGAATACTATGAATTATGTCAATAATGTATAGAATACTGTGAATTATGTCAATAATGTATAGAATGCTGTGAATTATGTCAATAATGTATAGAATACTGTGAATCATGTTAATAATGTATAGAATACTGTGAATTATGTCAATAATGTATAGAATACTGTGAATTATGTCAGTGGAAAATGAACGATATTAATAATGTGCTATTGAAATAGCGGGACTGGCGTGGCCAGGTGGTTAAGGTGCTCGACTCTTAGTCTGAGGGTCGCGGGTTCGAATGCCCGTCACACCAAACATCCTCGCCCTTTCAGTCGTGGGGGCGTTATATTGTAACGGTCACGGCTGGTAAAAGTGTAGCCCAAGAGTTAGCGGTGGGCGGTGATGACTAGCAGCGTTTCCTCTAGTCTTACACTGCTAACTTAGGAACAGCTAGCGCAGGTTGTCCTCGTGTTGCTTTGCGCGAAACTCAAAAACAAACAAACAAATTAAATAGTGAACGTAATGTACCATTGTAAAATGAACAGATACTAGCAAAGACACGATTCATTTGTAGAAGAGTGTGAAATATTGCAATGAAACACATACTAATGACTAATACGTGAATTTGAGAATGTGCGAAGCATGGCTGTGACGTGGAGAACGATGTGAAATGAAAATGTGGTCTACCACGACTCCTGGCACGGTTCGAACCCACTCATCTGCCAAGTAAATGCTACGTTTTCTTACCTAACAACTGCTATTTAAACATAACAAAATAGCACAGATTACAGGGACTGTTCGACCAACAAAGAGAACGCCAGTGACTATTACATAATGCAACACGAGGTGTTTCCATATGGTAATACTCTCATACATTCTCATACGTACCGCTCAGACTTATGGAAAACTAGCTCATTGTTTTTTTAGATACGTTTAACGTATACAGGATATCCTTCAATTTTGTGCCTCCGATGGTGACTTTTTGTTTGTGAAATAAACAACTTAATGTAACTTTCAATATTTTACAGTCTACACGTGTCAGTAAATGAATAGCTTATTGTATTCTTGATTTTCCAAGGGAATATACGTATTGAGATGGCGTCGTCGGCAATGCACGTGACTTAGTGTAGCTGAAACAGTACCATATATTCTGCCCTAAGGAAATGAATGTAGTGTTAAGATTTATTTGTTTGTTTTGTTATTATGCACGAAACTACACAGAGGGCTATCTGTGTTCTGCCCCCTAAGAGTATCGAAACACGGTTTCTAGCAGTATGAGTCTGTAGACATACCATTGTTCCACTGGAGGGCGTAACGTCAAGGTATTTGTCGTTTTCTTTTAGCAAAGCCACATCGGGCTATCTGCTGAGTTCACCGAAGGGAATGAACTACTGATTTTAGCGTTGTAAATCCATAGACCTATCGCTGTATCAGCGGGTGACGTAAGGTTAAGAAAGAAGAGGTTTACTATTTATGTCTTATGACAAGGGTAATCATTTTTCGCCAACGTAAAAACGTTGTTGACGACAAAATAGTGGATACTGTAACAAATAGCTTAAATAAACAGTGACCTGGCCATTACTGTGCAAATTTACATCGGGCTGTCTGTTGTGTCCACCGAATGGAATCAAACCCCTAATTTTAGGCATGGCCTCGTGTGTTAAGGCGTTCGACTCGTATTCTGAGGGTCGCGAGTTCGAATACCTATCGCACCAAACATGTCCGGCCTTTCAGCTGTGGGGCGTTATAATGTAATGGTCAATCCTACTATTCGTTGGTAAAAGAGTAGCCCAAGAGTTGGCGGTGGGTGGTGATGACTAGCTGCCTTCCCTCTAGTCTTACACTGCTAAATTAGGGACGGCTAGCGCAGATAGCCCTGGAGTAGCTTTGTGCGAAATTCAAAAGAACAAACAAACTTTCCATCCATGAACATGCTCGTCCTTCCAGTCGTAAGGCTGCTACAATATAACGATAAATTTCTCTATTCGTCAACTAAATGTAGAGTAATAGTTGACGACATGTGTTATTGACTAGTTGCTTTCCCTTTAATCTGTCACTACCAAATTGTGAAAGACTAGCTCAGTTAGTCATGGAGAAGCTTCGAGCGAAATTCAAGACGCGTATTCTCCTTTTTGAAAGCAAACAAACAAACGGGAGTAAACATATATTGTTAAAACTATGATAAACCAATAGTAGTGTCTTATGACAAGTATACTTAATTTGAGCATACGTGTTCTTTACGATGGTATAAATAATATTTGATAATTAAAAAACTACATATTGTTAAATTATGATGCAATATTTAGTATACCATACAAACAAAGGAGCAAGCAGTTTTAAATTAACAGCACATAAAATTACTTCCAATAAACATTTATAATAATAAAACAAATACGTGTAAGTAAAACATACATGTTTTGAAACAGGACATAAATGTTATGAAACAGAAGTCATGTTTACTTAAAGTGGCTACAAAGCCTGTACACAATGAGGCGATATCTTTCAAGTATCTCTACAATAATTATATACATGTTTTACTCAGTAATACGTATATACAGTGGCGACGCCAACCTCTTTCATGTGAGGGAGGTACACAAATGTATTGATTGAGGAGTCTGCGCTCTACATCTTGTTAGAATAGATTCTGTAGTGTTTAGAAAGTGAACTGGGTTTTAATAATGAACTTGTTTTTTTGAATTTCGCACAAAGCTACTCGAGGGCTATCTGCGCTAGCCGTCCCTAATTTAGCAGTGTAAGACTAGAGGGAAGGCAGCTAGTCATCACCACCCACCGCCAACTCATGGGCTACTCTTTTATTAACGAATAGTAAGATTAACCGTCACATTATAACGCCCCCACGGCTGAAAGGGCGAGCATGTTTGGCGCGACCGGGATGCGAACACGCGACCCTCAGATTATGAGTCGCACGCCTTAACACGCTTGGCCATGCCGGGCCTAATAATGAGCACTGTGGGGCTATAGGAAAGGCTGGTGCATATTTTGGAGTAACTTCAGCCCCAGAAAAACTTCCTTACTGTCGCCCCTGCCCATTTATATCTTTTCAACACAGAATGCATGATTGGAGCAGAACGTTTAACTATAAAAGGGTAATGGTTTTAGTTTAAGAATGCGTGAATTATTTGAACATTCCGCGTTAATTAAATATTTTTACAATAAAGTGGCCACGTTGTTTTTTTTACAATAAAACACTCTACTTGAAGAGACTACGTGTTGTTTGATGGATCGTATAAAACAAATAACTAGTTTTGATTACTTTGGTTTGCTCAAAGCCAGAAAACGAAAATACAGGAATTTGGGGATTTAACCGTTTTGAGTTACTTCCAACTGGTTGGATCATTTTCATCTGGAGTAACCACTGGAATTTTGGGATTGGTGGTAAAATATGCATTATTATGATAGATAATATTTACGTTCAGAATTTTCTTTCTAAAGAAAATAACTGTTTTCTCTACAGTACAGCATACTGTAACGAGGCACGTTCATTTTCAATGATCTCGTGGTTATGGCGTTCGATTTTCAATTAGCGGGTCGCGAATTCAAATCCTTTCACCGAACATGATTGCCCTTTCAACCGCTAGGGCGTTACAAAGTGATAGTCAATTCTATTTTTCATTGGTAAAAGAGTAGATCAACACTTGGCAATGGACAGTGACGTATAGCTGCCCTTCCGCTAATCTACCATTTCTAAATCAAGGACGACTAGTCCAGATAGTCCTCCAATAGCTTTGTGCGAAATTACAAAAAGAAACAAAGTATATACTATGTACTTCAGGAAAACACGTGTTTCACAGCTACATTACGTCACACACATTTCAAACAACCACGTGTTTCATAGCAACATTACGTCACACACATTTCAAACAACCACGTGTTTCATAGCAACATTACGTCACACACATTTCAAACAATATACAGTACTCCAACATACTTTGTGCAAGGTTAATCATTTTCCATATGTAAAACTCTCTAAAGTTTCATTGGATGATAATCTGTATCCACAAATTATTTGATTTAATATTACTCGAAACTACAGTTTTCATTGTTTGGGATTAACTAGGTGACGTGAACTACTATGTTTTCGTATTACTGCTCACTTTACTCAAAGCTGAAGAAAAACTCATACACTAAATTTCGCTGGAAAGCCGAGTAGCCAGAAAGTCTCTTTCGGAAAGGAAAAACAAAAAGTATTTTACACAAACAAATGTAGAACTTTCCAAATTATATCCCACGTTTCACGTCGTATAAAACCGTTTATTTTCACAAAAATTTACTTGAGAGATTTTTGTATGTTAAACGTTACAGTTATCGTAATATTTTTAGAAAAGACCACGTGTACCCTTCGATATCACACGTTCTTTTTTTAACACAGCACGTGCATTTTTTAAAAGTACACGTCTTCCAAAAACAAAATGGTTACCTGGTGATAATAATTTTCTTACAAGCTCTGATGTTTTAAACATAATTAATCGCTTCAGCACTCCAGAGGTACAGCCGTATGTCTGCAGACTTACAACACTACAAACCGGCCTTCGATACCTTTGGTGGGTAGAGCATAGACAACCCTGAGGCTTTGTGCTTAGTTTCAAATCATCCCTTCAATAAATGTATGAGCGTGTATTCTAGTGTGCAAGTAATTTCAAGCAAATATTTGTGCTTTTAACAGATCACGTATATTGTTTCTTTGTTCGTTTTCTTACAGCCAAGCCACATCGAGCTACCTGCTGAGTCCACCAAGGGGAATCGAACCCCTGATTTTAGCGTTGTAAATCCGTAGACTTACCGCTGTACCAACAGGGAGCATCGCCGAATACATGCTGAATACATGAATTTTATAACAATACATATTTTCCAGTAGACAATGCTTTGGTTTCAACTGTACACACACACATTCAACAATGAATGCATTTGAAACAATGAACATTTTCAAAATATACAATGCTTCAGCAGAGGACGCGTATGTTTTCGACAATATCTAATACGGTAACATAACACATGTATTTTTAAACTACAATTTTCACGAAGATATTTCAAAAGTAAACATTATAAAGTATTCACACAACTGTACAGGGTGGCCCATAAGTCCCTACCCATCCATATGTTATTATGTTATATTCAATTACGCATGTATTGTAAATTTGTTGTTTTTTTTCAGAGACATATGACCGATGTAATCCCGTTTACACTTGAAGAGCGTATTGTGACATGGCATAATATTATGCAGCGAAAATGAGGAACAGCACACTGATACACTAGATACATAAGATATATGGATGGGTAGGGACTTACGATCTGTTGTTTTACTAGACAACTTCCATTTTACACTGTTTAACAACTTAGAAGAGAAATGTTGTTTTCTACAGATAACTTAGTTAACGTGAATTTCTAACAGGCCACGCACGTTTTGATATAAGACTAAATGTCTTTTTCAGCACTATATTTCAACAGATCATGAGTGTTTTTATATAAATCTGAAGAACAGGTGCATTTTAACAGTATATTGTGTTATTACAGTATATGCATACTCTAACCAGTTTCAGGACTTTTATAGCACTTATTACTTGAACAGAAATATTTCGTTTTGTTTACTAAATCATTTGAAAGAATATATACCGGGATTTTCAGTCGCATATACGATACAAAGACAACTTCTGCATATTTCTTTCTCGCATGATCTGGTGTGTTTTAACAATAATAAACTATGTTTATTGAATTTTGAACAAGTCGATTTTGAAGAGATTTATACCTTACACAATTACACGTTCAAAACATAAAAACCTATGTGTATATAAATATATTAAGGCTTTAAAATAAGTTTCAGAACCTGTTGAGTCTCCTTTAAAATATTCAATAACCTACTAATTTTCAAAACAAGTATTTCCTTATTTTCACAAATATAGAACTTAAAAGGAGTTGAATTTCAGCTGCAACTTTCATGCTGAGCATTCGTTTAGTAAGCGATCAGGTCAGAGACCTCTAGTGATCAGGCATAGCCAACTGACATTTGCAACGATTGACTAAACATAAGATAGCAAGTCAGTGGTGCCAGCCGCTTTAAAGGTTTTGTTCGGATTTCTGATCCATCTAAATGGGATAAATGTCATTTTTATAACGAATACACAGTTTAAAGTACAAAATGATTTCGAAGATATTATGTCTAGAATCTCGGACCCTTCGATCCTCAGCCCGCTAAGTCACACTGACTCAGGTTGGATTGGTTAAGAAAAATAAAATATACGTTGTCTCATAGAAATCAGAACATTTCCCATCCTATTCTTATGTTCATTACAAAATTATCAAATTAACATTTAATTATTAGCATTTATGACCCGGCATGACCAGGTGGGTTAAGACACTCGACTGGAAATCTGAGGGTCGCGGGTTCGAATCCCCGTCACATCAAACATGCTCACCCTTTCAACCGTGGGGACGTTATTATGCTACATTCAATCTCACTATTCGTTGGTAAAAGAGTAGCCCAAGCGATAGCGATGGGTGGTGATGACTAGCTAGCTGCCTTTCCTCCAGTCTTACACTGCTAAATTAGGGGCGGCTAGCACAGATAACCTTCGTGTAGCTATGTGCAAAATGCAAAATAATTCAAACCAATTATTAGCACCATAGAAAACTGCAAAGTTTTTATTCTAACACGATAAAACTAACAAAGTGACTTTTCAGACAGATGTGAGGTATGAAAATGGCTTCACGTCTTTCGCACGACTGCCATTGAACATCACTGTTTATTACGCTGTTGTATGAGCGTGTGTCTCGTTTCTGTTTTCCTGCGATAAGATAGCTGTCATTAATCAAACTAATGCATATATTTATTATGAAAGATGTTTCTGACGTAACTAGTTGACAAAAACAATTCCTTCCAATTTTGGTACTCTATCCATGTTCTATACAACATTCTATTAAAGTTGAACAATGAAAATTTAACTTGCACAGAGCGGTTTACAAGCAACTCCGTCTATAGGAACAAAATCAATTATAGAAGCTAGTGAACACGATATTAAACTGCTTGCAGACTTTGTACTGTTGTCTGATGTAAATCTTTCGTGACATGCTCAATATATTCTGTGAAACGCAATGATGTTAATTTAACATAGTTTACCGATATTGATTCTATTGTTTAAAAACAAAAAACGAAACAAGTTTATTACTCGGCAGATGCAACAAGCTTAATTTCTCACCATTCATATATCCAATCGCCAAATTAGATAAGAATTACATTGTGAATATTTGGTATCTCACCATAAACAGGCGTTATGTATTGAAGTAATAGAAGTGTAAGTGTTATATACTGAATATTTGGAACATTATACCAAATAACGTATTTGGAGTCATGGAGAGATAAAGAAGTGTACACTAACATTTTGGATCTTAGACAAACATTTTTTTTAGAAATTACAATATTATTATATTTAAAATCAACTTACATACTGGATACTTGAAGGTTGAGGCATAAAGAACTGATATACGCTATACATTGTTTGTTTGTTTGTTCGTTTTTCGATTTTCGCCCAAAGCTACACGAGGGCTATCTGCGCTAACCGTCCCTAATTTAAAGATGTAAGGCTAGAGGGAAGGTAGCTAGTCATAACCACCCACCGCCAACTCTTGGGCTACTCTTTTACCAACGAATAGTGGGATTGACCGCACGTTATAACGCCCCACGGCTGAAAGGGCGAGCATGTTTGGTTGATTAGGACACTATATACTGAGGGTCTTAGGAAGATAAGCATATCTGAGGTCTCACATATTAATTTTATAATGGGCATCTGGGGCCTAAGATAGATAAGGATTGCATATTTATTATTTGGGGTTTTAGAAGGATAAGCCTTATATATAAGTGGTTGAAAATGTACACATTTGTTAGTACGGTTGTGAAGCGTTGAAAACCAACAAGCCCAACATTTGTGACAAAAGTCGTGTAAGCTGTAGACCTTTCTTCATATTTATCTTAATTTGTCTATTTCGAATTACAGTTGTTTAAAAATATCATTTTAGGTACATCATTTGTCTTCCACAGGTCACTGCTCACGAGGTCTTTAGTTCGACACCAGAACTTGTCAACTGGGTGTGACAATAACTCTATTTATATACATGGTACAAGTCTTTAAAAGTTAACAGTTGAAAGGTTGAAAGCTGACAAACAATACATCTAAAGATAGGGATAAAAATTATTAAAATATATTTTTAGGTAAACTCTTGTCTCTAATTAAACGTCCTTATAAAGATAAGTGATGATTATATATAATGAATAATTACTAACTTTTTTTTCAGACAAGCCTTACGTATTAATATTTGTGGTGATAAACAAATGACTGTTATATGAAGCACATTTTTGGTGTAAACCAAACTTTGTAGACTGAACACTCTGAACCTTTGATAAGAGGTGGAAAACATCTGATAGATAAACATTACATACTCAACACACACTCTGAACCTTTGATAAGAGGTGGAAAACATCTGATAGATAAACATTACATACTCAACACACACTCTGAACCTTTGATAAGAGGTGGAAAACATCTGATAGATAAACATTACATACTCAACACACACTCTGAACCTTTGATAAGAGGTGGAAAACATCTGATAGATAAACATTACATACTCAACACACACTCTGAACCTTTGATAAGAGGTGGAAAACATCTGATAGATAAACATTACATACTCAACACACACTCTGAACCTTTGATAAGAGGTGGAAAACATCTGATAGATAAACATTACATACTCAACACACACTCTGAACCTTTGATAAGAGGTGGAAAACATCTGATAGATAAACATTACATACTCAACACACACTCTGAACCTTTGATAAGAGGTGGAAAACATCTGATAGATAAACATTACATACTCAACACACACTCTGAACCTTTGATAAGAGGTGGAAAACATCTGATAGATAAACATTACATACTCAACACACACTCTGAACCTTTGATAAGAGGTGGAAAACATCTGATAGATAAACATTACGCACTCAACACTTTATGTTTCATACATATACACGTGGGGCTCTAAATAAAATTCCTGAACACAATCACGCGTTTCTTAATGTAACACATATAGAAGTGCTAACGAAAAAGTATGGTTTATGCTCCATTATAAATGAACCTAGTTATAGTGGGTTCCTTAATCAGAACTTTCTAAATGAACCTAGTTATAGTGAGTTCCTTAATCAGAACTTTCTAAATGAACATAGTTATAGTGGGTTCCTTAATCAGAACTTTCTAAATGAACATAGTTATAGTGGGTTCCTTAATCAGAACTTTCTAAATGAACCTAGTTATAGTGGGTTCCTTAATCAGAACTTTCTAAATGAACATAGTTATAGTGGGTTCCTTAATCAGAACTTTCTAAATGAACCTAGTTATAGTGGGTTCCTTAATCAGGACTTTCTAAATGAACCTAGTTATAGTGGGTTCCTTTATCAGAACTTTCTAAATGAACCTATTTATAGTTGGTTCCTTAATCAGAACTTTCTAAATGAACATAGTTATAGTGGGTTCCTTAATCAGAACTTTCTAAACGAACCTAGTTATAGTGGGTTCCTTAATCAGAACTTTCTAAATGAACCTAGTTATAGTGGGTTCCTTAATCAGAACTTTCTAAATGAACCTAGTTATAGTGGGTTCCTTAATCAGAACTTTCTAAATGAACCTAGTTATAGTGGGTTCCTTAATCAGAACTTTCTAAATGAACCTAGTTATAGTGGGTTCCTTAATCAGAACTTTCTAAATGAACATAGTTATAGTGGGTTCCTTAATCAGAACTTTCTAAATGAACATAGTTATAGTGGGTTCCTTAATCAGAACTTTCTAAACGCACCTAGTTATAGTGGGTTCCTTAATCAGAACTTTCTAAATGAACCTAGTTATAGTGGGTTCCTTAATCAGAACTTTCTAAATGAACCTAGTTATAGCGGGTTCCTTAATCAGAACTTTCTAAATGAACCTAGTTATGGGTTCCTTAATCAGAACTTTCTAAATGAACATAGTTATAGTGGGTTTCTTAATCAGAACTTTCTAAATGAACCTAGTTATAGTGGGTTCCTTAATCAGAACTTTATAAATGAACATAGTTATAGTGGGTTCCTTAATCAGAACTTTCTAAATGAACCTAGTTATAGTGGGTTCCTTAATCAGATCTTTCTAAATGAACATAGTTATAGTGGGTTCCTTAATCAGAACTTTCTAAATGAACCTAGTTATAGTGGGTTCCTTAATCAGAACTTTCTAAATGAACCTAGTTATAGTGGGTTCCTTAATCAGAACTTTCTAAATGAACCTAGTTATAGTGGGTTCCTTAATCAGAACTTTCTAAATGAACCTAGTTATAGTGGGTTCCTTAATCAGAACTTTCTAAATGAACCTATTTATAGTTGGTTCCTTAATCAGAACTTTCTAAATGAACATAGTTATAGTGGGTTCCTTAATCAGAACTTTCTAAATGAACCTAGTTATAGTGGGTTCCTTAATCAGAACTTTCTAAATGAACCTAGTTATAGTGGGTTCCTTAATCAGAACTTCCTAAATGAACCTAGTTATAGTGGGTTCCTTAATCAGAACTTTCTAAATGAACCTAGTTATAGTGAGTTCCTTAATCAGAACTTTCTAAATGAACATAGTTATAGTGGGTTCCTTAATCAGAACTTTCTAAATGAACCTAGTTATAGTGGGTTCCTTAATCAGAACTTTATAAATGAACCTAGTTATAGTGGGTTCCTTAATCAGAACTTCCTAAATGAACCTAGTTATAGTGGGTTCCTTAATCAGAACTTTCTAAATGAACCTAGTTATAGTGGGTTCCTTAATCAGGACTTTCTAAATGAACCTAGTTATAGTGGGTTCCTTAATCAGAACTTCCTAAATGAACCTAGTTATAGTGGGTTCCTTAATCAGAACTTTCTAAATGAACATAGTTATAGTGGGTTCCTTAATCAGAACTTTCTAAATGAACCTAGTTATAGTGGGTTCCTTAATCAGAACTTTCTATTCCTTTCTTTTAACAAAAAAGTTTAAACTTTTAGTTTGAAATTATGAAGAAAATAACATCAGAACGTGGAAAAAAAATGAGTGTTATACCATGAACTAAAAGTAACATAAAAGTTAATAATATAACATGAAGTTTACATGTATATAAATAGATACAAGTCAAGAAGTGACACATCAACATTAAAATAAATCTAACATAATCTAAGTTCGGGTAATATTAGATGTAAATAAATATGAAACCGATATAAAAGCCCATGTACGTCACGACATGCTTGATTTCTCGAAATAGGAGTCATAAAAGCCAAAACGCATTTATCTAGATAGAATAGTTCGATTACTGTCAAAATATTACAATTTTAGCGGGTGGGTTGTCAGGATGTGTGTTTCTTGAAACCTTATAAATGTAGTGAGTGTTGGTATAGTAAGCCTAAACTAAAGACGTATGTGGAATCACCTAGCCTAGAACCAAGTGTATAAAATTAATCAAAATAAGTAAAAATATTAATTCAATTTTAAACTTAAAACGTTTCTGAATTAAATTATTCTCTTTTACATCACCAAAGTTTTTAATAAAAAACAAAACTCTTTAATCAACAGAGACTAAAATAAAAAAGGTAAAACAAATATTTTTCCAGTTTTGTTATCTATACATTTCATTTTATATTTTCAGTACATAGACCAACAACAATATAAGATAATATTTTTGTTACTAGGCAACAAAACATAATACCATCGTTGGAGCATAGTATTACCAAAATGCACTAGCTTCTCTATGTATTGGAAGTTGTTAATCTAATTGATTTTTATCAACAATTGTTGTATGAATACGCTACGAATTCATTTCGTGAATGATCTTCATTTTTATTGACTCACAAAAGAATTTACCGATATTTGATTGCCTCAACTGCTATTTTATGCCTCATTGTTGGTCGAGCTATACGCTAGTAATAATATTACAGCAAATGTTAAAATTAGACAATAGAAAAGTATGAAGTCCCCAGATGGCATAGCGGTATGTCTGAGGACTTGTAACGCTAGACACCGGTTTTCGATACTCGTACGGGACAGAGCACAGGTGATCTGTTGTGTAGCTTTGCGCTTAATTACAAACAAACTAAAAGTCTGAAGTGGTATAGTTACACAGGTCTGGAAATTTAAACGTCATAAAAGTTATTTGGTTTTTAATAACGAATTTTCCATAATTCAGTTGAGGCGGACTTCGAAAATAATATATTTTTTTTATATTACGTAAGGATTTTTTATAAATCAGCAATAATTTTTTTATTTAGATCAAATTATTATTTCGTTTATCACAGTGAACATTTTATTATTATTATGTTTGGGTTCTAGAACGATCGCGATTAGTGTAGAGAAATCTGACTGACAAAAGTGAATGTCGTTTTCAGATTCATCGTACAGAACTTACTGTAGAGTATGTGAAACTTTAAAGAGAATAAAACCAAAGTAGGCTTGTGTCATTAATATTAGGTCTGGTTAATTTTCTGATATTTAATAAATTCCCTAATAGTGGCTTGATTAAGTTTACCTTCATAGACATATACATATATATATGTTTGTAGAAGCAGCAGTGTAGTCAAGCTATCTGCTTATAGTTTCTATGCATTAATATAGTAGATTTTTCGTAATTAAAAAAACAACAACTAATTTTTATTCATTGTTTTCCTTCTAACTTAGGATTTCATCAAAGGTAATTTCAGTTAATACCATCGATACTTACTTTAAAATGTGTTGTACAGCATCGAAACTTACTTTTTAAGACAGTACTTGTACCGGGAATTATTTGAACTGCTTTGTCATTTTTTATATTTACACGTACAATTGTTTTCTTTTTTAAAAACAGGTCCACTTCTCTCAGTTGAGTACCTCTACTTTTGTGTGTGTGTGTGTGGAGAATTTTACCCTTGTGAATGGGTACATTTTTGTGGAGAATTTCACCCTTGTGTATGGGTACATTTTTGTGGAGAATTTCACCCTTGTGTATGGGTACATTTTTGTGGAGAATTTCACCCTTGTGTATGGGTATATTTTTGTGAAGAATTTCACCCTTGTGTATGGGTACATTTTTATGGAGAATTTCACCCTTGTGTATGGGTACATTTTTGTGGAGAATTTCACCCTTGTGTATGGGTACCTTTTTGTGGAGAATATCACCCTTGTGTATGGGTACATTTTTATGGAGAATTTCACCCTTGTGTATGGGTACATTTTTGTGGAGAATTTCACCCTTGTGTGTGGGTACATTTTTGTGGAGAATTTCACCCTTGTGTATGGGTACATTTTTGTGGAGAATTTCACCCTTGTGTATGGATACATTTTTGTGGAGAATTTCACCCTTGTGTATGGGTACATTTTTATGAAGAATTTCACCCTTGTGTATGGGTACATTTTTGTGGAGAATTTCACCCTTGTGTGTGGGTACATTTTTGTGGAGAATTTCACCCTTGTGTATGGGTACATTTTTGTGGAGAATTTCACCCTTGTGTATGGGTACATTTTTGTAGAGAATTTCACCCTTGTGTATGGGTACATTTTTATGGAGAATTTCACCCTTGAGTGTGGGTACATTTTTGTGGAGAATTTCACCCTTGTGTGTGGGTACATTTTTGTGGAGAATTTCACCCTTGTGTATGGGTACATTTTTGTGGAGAATTTCACCCTTGTGTATGGGTACATTTTTGTGGAGAATTTCACCCTTGTGTATGGGTACATTTTTGTGGAGAATTTCACCCTTGTGTATGGGTACATTTTTGTGGAGAATTTCACCCTTGTGTATGGGTACATTTTTGTGGAGAATTTCACCCTTGTGTATGGGTACATTTTTATGGAGAATTTCACCCTTGTGTATGGGTACATTTTGTGGAGAATTTCACCCTTGTGTGTGGGTACATTTTGTGGAGAATTTCACCCTTGTGTATGGGTACATTTTGTGGAGAATTTCACCCTTGTGTATGGATACATTTTGTGGAGAATTTCACCCTTGTGTATGGGTACATTTTTATGGAGAATTTCACCCTTGTGTATGGGTACATTTTTGTGGAGAATTTCACCCTTGTGTGTGGGTACATTTTTGTGGAGAATTTCACCTTTGTGTATGGGTACATTTTTGTGGAGAATTTCACCCTTGTGTATGGGTACATTTTTGTGGAGAATTTCACCCTTGTGTATGGGTACATTTTTGTGGAGAATTTCACCCTTGTGTGTGGGTACATTTTTGTGGAGAATTTCACCCTTGTGTATGGGTACATTTTTGTGGAGAATTTCACCCTTGTGTATGGGTACATTTTTGTGGAGAATTTCACCCTTGTGTATGGGTACATTTTTATGGAGAATTTCACCCTTGAGTGTGGGTACATTTTTGTGGAGAATTTCACCCTTGTGTATGGGTACATTTTTGTGGAGAATTTCACCTTTGTGTATGGGTACATTTTTATGGAGAATTTCACCATTGAGTATGGGTACATTTTAGCAACAACATTATCTAATACATGTTCGTTGTTCTCTGCTTTATTAGTAAAAGTGTTAATACCCATACCAACTGTCCTGAGATACATATTTACTTCAAGTGGGTTTCTCGTCATCACGAAAGCAAACCATATTAATAAGATTAAATAATCACTTGGAATGTTTCATTTTAATCATATTTAAAGCGAACGGTAAACGAGTGGTAAAACAACATTGTAGTAGATATTAGTTAGAACAAATACAAGTATTATAGAATAACATTTATAATTTTATATTTGATCCTCTTATCATGAAGATAAATTTTATTATATCTGATATCGATTAAGAAAGTTAAGAGTTTTATGACAAGTGTAAGTAAGATACAGGCTTATTAAGTATTAATTCGCAACAATACTTTCAAACAATAATAAGTAAAACATCTGTGTAGAATATTACCGAGGGATTTCTATTAATATATTCTGTGTATCAATAGTTTTTCATTTTCTTAAATACAGGGACAATTATTGTTCAAGATATTTAAACAGTCGATTATTTAAAGACATGCACCAATACTTTGCTAAAACACCTCGTAGCTTAAGGGTTTATTATTAAAAATATAGCCACATAGTAAGGACAAACTGTAGAGAGTTTTATAATTTCTTAAAATTGAAAATAACAAGTTCGAAAACGATTATTCTTTATTGCTTTAAATATTATTTTATTTTGAATGTTTCCTGCTACTAAAATGTATAATGTTCACTACTTAGGCTTCTAATATGTTTTATATTCTGATTGTATTCAACTTTTCATCAGACAATATCAGTTTCAATGAAAGGAGTGATACAGAAAGTTGCAAGCATTATAGATTTAAACATGAAATTAATTTTCAGTACCTAATAATTCATTATCATAAGAATTAAATTATAAATAATCACAGTGAATTTAATTACAAATAAGACTAACAATACTAGTGTATTAAGAACGTAGTATTTTTTTCATTTTTAAGAAATTTTTAAAGTATAATTTGAGACGTTAACCGGTTTTTATGGGAAGAACTAGTTCTTAGCAGGTATAAGACATGCATACCTAATTATTTAACGAACAGTGAAGTTAGTTATTGTTTTATTTGAAAAAGCAACCCATAATATAAATAAATGACTTCCATCTGTGAGCCCCCTAGTGGCACAGCGGCATGTCTGCTGACTTGCAACGCTAGAAACTTGATTTGGATATCCGTGGTTGGCAGAGCACAGAGAGCCCTTTCTGTAGCTTTGTGTTTAATTACAAATAAACAAACAAAAGCCACCTGTGAAGAGAATGGATGGATTTTGATCTTTTTCATTGATAAATTTATAAACGTGTTTTGTTGTCCAACACACAGTTTCATCAAAAACACTTAGTTTAATTTTAGGGTTTATCACTTTATAATTATAACGCTTGCCAGGGAAATTAGCTGAATATACATAAGTAGTTCGTGGAAATCTGTGAGTTTCTGATTAATCTGGACAGTATATCAAGAAACTTGTAATTTATAAAATCTATCGTAGTATTATTTGACGTTTGAACAAACTATCTGTAATCTGAACATTCATGTTCTCAAGGCAACAGTCTGAACATTTAGACGCGTTAGGATAGGGGAGACCCAGCTCTGTTATTATATGACTTCCATTGTATTTGTGGTATTCTTAGTTGTAATAATACGTTTAGAGTTAAGAGGACTGTTGCAATAGCTTGAAGAATGCCAGAAAATGTACAACGAACTTGAATATTCATTCTCTGGTTTTTAGTGAGTTTAAATAAAGAAGCTGTAAAATAATTTAAAAACAAAGTAAACAGTAATATTTATTAATAAAAAACAAAGTAAACAGTAATATTTATTAATAAAAAACAAAGTTTAAATGAATGCATTGGACAATAGGCAACGTTTATGTTGTAGATGTCTTTATACATGAACTGCTAACCTCAAAACTTTATTTGTTCCAGGCTAAGAAATCGTAGTAATGTATATGAACATCTGTAAGTCTATCCTTTTTAGTATACATGCGCTACTGACATTATTGAATGTTATTTGTGTCAGATTTACTATTCTAAATCTAATTTAATAAAAATGTTTGTTTCAGTTAAATGTATATTTATGAATGTATATAACTTGTATTGTTAGAAATCTTCTGCGAAAGAAATAGGTATTCATTAAAACTGAAGAAGATTCTCGAGTGTAAGAATCAACAATGAATGTGTGTATGTAATTATTTTAAAGTATAATTTGAGACGTTAACCGGTTTTTATGGGAAGAACTAGTTCTTAGCAGGTATGAAACATGCATATCTAATTCAACTGTAGTAATACTACGTTCTTAATACACTTGTATTGTTAGTCTTATTTGTAATTAAATTCACTGCGATTATTTATATTTTAATTCGTATAATAATGAATTATTAGGTACTGAAAATGAATTTCATGTTTCAATCTATAATGCTTGCAACTTTCTAATCACTCCTTTTATAGAATCTGATATCGTCTGATGAAAAGTTGAATACAATCAGAATATAAAACATATTAGAGGCCTAACTAGTGAACATTATAGTATTGTTGTGCAGACTGAAATTTCCAGAAATTATCCTCGAGCCTATAAAAAGTAACTAAAGCAATGTTCCAAGAGACAGTACATATCGTTGGTTTGCTATAGTTGGTATACAATAAACCTCGGAAGCTATAACTGTGATTAACGCATCTTAATCGGGAATTTCACTTTTTTTTTTTACCAGGAATGTTCCTAAAAAATTCTGACATTACAAACTGTTTAACTTCAGCAGATTAACATTGGACGTTAGCATTTTCACGAAGACATTACGAAACTTTGGCTGAAAACACTCACGCGTGATCAGCAAAAAGCTAGCTATCTCCCGGTTAAATGAATTATATCTATATCAGTTCGAAATTAATTCACTCATCGTGAACTATCGATACAGATATCCAGGAAGTTCCGAATCAGAGAGAAGACTCAATATTGTTTATAAGTTTTAAAACTTTTGTATATAAATCATTATTTGCCATAGCTATTTGTAATAACCATTATTATAAATTCTGTTATTGCTTATATATTGAAATATATGTGTAATGAAAAAGAAAGAAAGGTATGTAAATCACTCTTGTTGGGAAATATTATACAATTGATACATATCAGCAATAACTAACTTCTAAATTTAAATTATAATTAACTCAGTATCAAGCTATTTCAAATTGTAATACATAACATATTATAATAACAAAATAAGAGAGAATATGTTTTCAAGTTATCACTTCACATGTAAGTGGAAACGATCACTGTCTTTGACATAGCATATTTTGCTATACAACAATATTTCCGACAGGAAAGCGCACATGATATCATAGGTTTGGTTTGTTTTGAATTTCGCGCTAAGCTACACGAGGGCAATCTGCGCTAGCCGTCCCTAATTTTGCAGTTTAAGGCGTGTGTGTTTTCTTAGAGCAAAGCCACATCAGGCTATCTGCTGAGCCCACCGAGGGGAATCGAATTCCTGATTTTAGTTTTGTAAATCCGGAGACATACCGCTGTACTGGCGGAGGGCTGAGGGAAGATAGCTAGTTATCACCATCCACCGCCAACTCTTGGGCTACTCCTTCTCCAACGAACAGTGGGATTGACCGTCACATTATAACGCCCCCACGGTTGAAAGGGTGAGCATGTTTGGTGTGACGGGGATTCGAACCCGCGACCTACAGATTACGAGTTGAGTGCTTTAACCACCTGACCATGACAGGCCTCCATAGGACAGAGACCTAAAATAATGGATAGCTACAGCCAGTAGAAGTGAGCCACGTGTCTTGAAAAACATGCTGTTGTCGAAACTACCAACACGGCAACAGACGTGTGTGTGTGTATGTGATTTTTTTTTTTTTTAGCATTCTAAGTGAACTGAAAATTCCCCTTAATAAAAAAGATGATAACGAAATGAAATATTGAAACATATAGACCGGTTTATTATAGTTATACCATAAATTACAAAGAAAATGTTTTATTGTATTTTATTGAGGACAGTCTTATTATTGAATGTTTATTACATAACATTAAACATTGTTTTTTTTTTAACTACTATGTCATCTAAAATTAAAACAAGTATCATTCCAACTTTAATAACTGTATACATTTTACAACAGAATTAATTATCCCAGAAAGCAGTCATCCACTTCACTTGGTGACCTCATACGTAAAAATAATATGAAAGAAACAACCTCTAGATATTTTAAAACATTTACAGACAACTGTCGCTAGACACATTAGTATCGGTTTTGAAAAATCTATTTGTAAGATGATACGTTTATTTCTGTACAACGTTTCGTTTCTAACAGCGAGACATGATATATATATTTGTACCTTAAATGATGTGCGTAATCACATCTCACTGTTAGAGACAACACTCTAAACAAAAATAAATGTATTAACCATAAATAACTGTTTTAAAATTCCATATTGTTTCTTAAAAATAAACATTAGTGCTTGACTAAGGAGTTTTCTAGACTCACCTCCTGAAGGAACACAAAAGGGGACTTATCCTTGATATTGTATGACTAGTTCAAAAATAATACCGTGACATTTCCCAGTGTGGTATTTTTAGAGGTTAAGATCAGCATGTACGTCAAACGCATGTGTGAACAGTTAACATTTAAGAAAGATTTGGTTGACCAGAAATATTCACCTTTTTAAAACGAAATAAAAAAATAAATACCTCATATGTTTGGCATTTTCTGCACGCATCATACAAATCTTCTATTAAATTATTTAGGTTAATAGATCTGGTTGGACTGGTAATAAACACATCTATCTGTTCAGATACACTTGTGATAAACAGCTTCAGATGTACAAGTAAGTCGAAGGACACATTTTCCTAAAGTAGATGTCAGAGTCTACTCAGTAAGGTCCAGATATAGGATTACAACTTTAACTCAGATTCAGATATAGGATTACAACTTTAACTCAGATTCAGATATAGGATTACAACTTTAACTCAGATTCAGATATAGGATTGCAACTTTAACTCAGATTCAAATATAGGATTACAGCTTTTTTGTTCAATGGTTTACTAAAATAACATTTATATGCAGTTTGTTTGTTTTGAATTTCGTACAAAGCTACACGAGGACTCTCTGTTCCCTAATTCAGCAGTGAAAGACTAGAGGGAAGGCAGCTAGTCATCACCACCCACCGCCAACTTTTGGGCTACTCTTTTACCAACGAATAGTGGGATTGATCGTCACATTATAACGCCCCCACGGCTAAAAGGGGCGAGTATGTTTGGCGCGACGGGGATGCGAACCCGCGAGCCTCAGATTACGAGTCGCACTCCTTAACACGCTTGGCCATACCGGGCCTTCTATGCATGTTACAAATCAAAGCAGTTTTTACGTTCAACGTAAATAACAAATCAGCTACTGATAAACAAATCCATCAATTACTATCAAGAAGGATCATGTTTATAACTTTTGATCTGAGATCATTCGCTAGTCCGTGAGTTTGTTTAACATGAAACGTTTCGCCACGTATTGAAAAGAAAGTATGGACTGAAAGTTTTAAAACTCAGCGCTTCCTCAAATGGAAAAAATTACCTTTTTTTTTTTCTCTCTCTCTCTATGCTCCCGGTCTTGTTAACTTATCCCTAGCATTTGTTACGCACTGTCTGAAACTATATTTGTTGACCTATATAAGTCTAGTATTTTTAAGGACGTTAGACCTTTATTCACCACCCTTGATCTACGTTTGGAGCTAATCTGTATCTAATACATAATATTCTTATTCGTTTTGAGTAGAATCACTCATATATTCAAGAGACCAAAACTTTGAACTTTTATGTATTATCTAGTTTTTATGTAACAAATGGCTGTTTTTGTACTTTTTAAATGTAGTAATATGATGTTTAATTCAGCTTACATGACTACTACTGAATAACACACAATACCATGTAAAATATTAATACTGACTAACACAATACCACGTCAAATATTAACACTGAATAATACAATACCACGTAAAATATTAATACTGTATGTCACACAACCACGTAAAATATTAATACTGAATACCACAATACCATGTAAAATATTAATACTGACTAACACAATACCACGTCAAATATTAACACTGAATACCACAATACCATGTAAAATATTAGTACTGAATTACACAATACCGCGTAAAATATTAATACTGAATGTCACAGTACCATGTAAAATATTTTACACTGAATAAAATAATACTGTGTAAAATATTTATACTGAATAACACAATACCATGTACAGTATTAATACTGAATAACACACAATATCACGCAAAATATTAATACTGAATGTCACACTATCATGAAAACTATTAACAATGAATACCACAATACCATGTAAAATATTAATACTGAATAACACAAAACCACGTAAAATGTTAATACTGAATGTCACAATACCATGTAAAATATTAGTACTGAATAACACAATACCACGTAAAATATTAATACTGAATGTCACAGTACCATGTAAAATATTAATACTGAATGACACAATACCATGTAAAATATTAATACTGAATAAAACAATACCACGTAAAATATTGATACTGAATAAAACAATACCACGTAAAATATTGATACTCAATGTCACAGTACCATGTAAAATATTAATACTGTATAACACAATACCATGTACAGTATTAATACTGAATAACACAATACCACGTGAAATATTAATACTGAATAACACAAAACCACGTAAAATGTTAATACTGAATGTCACAATACCATGTAAAATATTAATCGTGAATAACACAATACAACGTAAAATATTAATACTGAATGTCGCAGTACCATGTAAAATATTAATACTGTATAACACAATACCATGTACAGTATTAATACTGAATAGCACAATACCACGTAAAATATTAATACTGAATAACACAAAACCACGTAAAATGTTAATACTGAATGTCACAATACCATGTACAATATTAATCATGAATGACACAATACAACGTAAAATATTAATACTGAATAACACAATACCATGTACAGTATTAATACTAAATAACATACAACACCATGTAAAATATTAATATTGAATAACACAATATCACGTAAAATATTAATACTGAATAAAACAATACCACGTAAAATATTGATACTGAATGTCACAGTACCATGTAAAATATTAATACTGTATAACACAATACCATGTACAGTATTAATACTGAATAGCGCAATACCACGTAAAATATTAATACTGAATAACACAATACCACGTAAAATATTAATACTGAATGTCACAGTACCATGTAAAATATTAATACTGAATGACACAATACCATGTAAATTATTAATACTGAATAAAACAATACCACGTAAAATATTGATACTGAATAAAACAATACCACGTAAAATATTGATACTGAATGTCACAGTACCATGTAAAATATTAATACTGTATAACACAATACCATGTACAGTATTAATACTGAATAACACAATACCACGTAAAATATTAATACTGAATAACACAAAACCACGTAAAATGTTGATACTGAATGTCACAGTACCATGTAAAATATTAATACTGTATAGCACAATACCATGTACAGTATTAACACTGAATAACACAATACCACGTGAAATATTAATACTGAATAACACAAAACCACGTAAAATGTTAATACTGAATGTCACAATACCATGTAAAATATTAATCGTGAATAACACAATACAACGTAAAATATTAATACTGAATGTCGCAGTACCATGTAAAATATTAATACTGTATAACACAATACCATGTACAGTATTAATACTGAATAGCACAATACCACGTAAAATATTAATACTGAATAACACAAAACCACGTAAAATGTTAATACTGAATGTCACAATACCATGTACAATATTAATCATGAATAACACAATACAACGTAAAATATTAATACTGAATAACACAATACCATGTACAGTATTAATACTAAATAACATACAACACCATGTAAAATATTAATATTGAATAACACAATATCACGTAAAATATTAATACTGAATAAAACAATACCACGTAAAATATTGATACTGAATGTCACAGTACCATGTACAGTATTAATACTGAATAACATACAACACCATGTAAAATATTAATATTGAATAACACAATATCACGTAAAATATTAATACTGAATAACACAATACTACGTAAAATATTAACACTGAATGTCACACTACCATGTAAAATATTAATACTAAATAACACAATATCACGTAAAATATTTTACACTGAATAAAATAATACTGTGTAAAATATTAATACTGAATAACACACAATACCACGTAAAATATTAATACTGAATAACACACAATACCACGTAAAATATTAATACTGAATATCACACTATCATGAAAACTATTACCACTGAATACCACAATACCATGTACAATATTAATCATGAATAACACAATACCATGTAAAATATTAATACTGAATAAAACAATACCACGTAAAATATTGATACTGAATGTCACAGTACCATATAAATATTAATACTGTATAGCACAATACCATGTACAGTATTAACACTGAATAACACAATACCACGTGAAATATTAATACTGAATAACACAAAACCACGTAAAATGTTAATACTGAATGTCACAATACCATGTAAAATATTAATCGTGAATAACACAATACAACGTAAAATATTAATACTGAATGTCGCAGTACCATGTAAAATATTAATACTGAATAACATACAATACCATGTAAAATATTAATATTGAATAACACAATATCACGTAAAATATTAATACTGAATAACACAATACCACGTAAAATATTAACACTGAATGTCACACTACCATGTAAAATATTAATACTGAATAACACAAAACCACGAAAAATGTTAATACTGAATGTCACAATACCATGTAAAATATTAATACAGAATAACACAAAACCACATAAAATGTTAATACTGAATGTGACAATACCATGTAAAATATTAATACTGAATGTCACAATACCATGTAAAATATTAATATTGAATAATACAATATCACGTAAAATATTAATACTGAATAAAACAAAACCACGTGAAATGCTAATACTGAATGTCACAATACCACGTAAAATATTAACACTCAATGTCACAATACCATGTAAGATATACTCTCCAAAAAAAGAAACGCAAAAGGCAAAATTTGAGACATATTGTTAACAAGTTTATTCCGGGTAGTTCTGTATGACATGTGTGAAACTTTGCACATTCACTGCTGAACATCCAAAGTCTGCAAAGGCGAAGTCCACGCTCACTAGTTGAAGTTTAACGTCACTCAACGTCAATAACGAGTATGCCCCCGTGAGCATCAATAACTGCTTGGCATCTCCTGCCCATGGAAGCGATGAGATGACGAATCACATTCTGTGGAATGGCTGTCCACTCAGCCTGCAAAGCTTCTGCAAGCTGAGGTAGAGTCTGCGGTTGAGGTTGTCGCCGTCGCAGACGTCGGTCCAACTCGTCCCAAAGATGTTTGATGGGGTTTAAATCTGGTGATCTGGAGGGCCAGGGAAGAACGTTGATGTTGTGGTGTCTCAAGAAGACAGTGGTGAGTTGGGCTGTGTGAGGACGGGCGTTGTCATGTTGAAAAACGTCGTTGACGTTCACCATGATGGGTTGCACATGGGGCCTAAGAATCTCGTCGACGGTTGCGTACGGTTTCATCAGAAATCATACGCAGCCCTGGTATGGTTGAGGCAGTAAACGTCGCAGTGGTGGTCCTATCCCGAAGGTGACGTAACCGGATGTAGCGATCTTGTGCGGGCGTGGTCACATGAGATCTGCCAGATCGTGGACGGTCACTAGTTGATCCATGTTGTTGGTGACGATTCCATAGCCTTGTGATGGTGCTTGGGTGTACATTCACAGCTCTGGCAACATTTGATCGAGATTCGCCTGCTTCCATGCGACCAATGGCGTTGTTGCGTTGTGCTTCATTCAGTCTTGGCGTAACTGTATTGCGTGTCGGTGGCTTAACACTGAGCTATAGAAACCGAGAACCCGTCACTTTTATAGGGATTTTGCACATGTTGCACTTGCAGAACATGCAGATCTCTCAAACAAATTTATTGTACACAAATGCGTTTTGGCGAAAAATCTAATGTTTTCCTCCGTTTTCAAAGTGCACAACTTTTATTGTCATTTTGGTCTGACAATCAGTGCCTTAACACGTGTAACATGACATACTCTGAGCTTGTAACGTTATTACATATATTTCTATTTAAAATAATGGGCCTGGCATGGCCAACCGCGTAAGGCGTGCGACTCGTAATCCGAGGGTCGCGGGTTCGCGCTAAACATGCTCGCCCTTCCAGCCGTGATGGTCAATCCCACTATTCGTTGGTAAAAGAGTAGCCCAAGAGTTGGCGGTGGGTGGTGATGACTAGTTGCCTTTCCTCTAGTCTTACACTGCTAAATTAGGGACGGCTAGCGCAGATAGCCCTCGAGTAGCTTTGTGCAAAATTCCAAAAACAAACAAACTTTAAAAGAACAAAAATATCCCTTTTGCGTTTCTTTTTTTGAAGAGTATATTACAACGGAATAACACAAGCTTGTAAAGTATTACAACTAAATAACAGAAAGATATGTGAAATAGCTGAACAGTGCAGGGTCCAAAGATTTGTTTTAATCAAATGTAAGTTTATTTGATCGATTTTATGCACAAACTCACATTACCGACAATATACAGTCATGTGAAAAAGTCAGGACGCCCTATGAAAGTCTGAGTATTTGTGTAACATTTATGGATATATAGATATTTAATCTCAATTTTAACAATACTGAGAGGTTATAGGAATATAACTAAACGATTAAAACTGAAGAAAAGACTTTTCAAGATTTTCTGTAAATGTAATTCTACAAAAATGCATATTCTAACTGAGGAAAAAGTTAGAACACCCTACCCCCTACTAGCTAGTGTTACCCCCTTTGGCTGAAATAACTGCAGTGAGACTCTTCTTGTAGCCATCTATCAGTCTCTGACATCGGTCTGAAGATAGTTTGCCCCACTCCTCAATGCAGAATTCTGTAAGCTGTGAGATGTTTGAGGGGTTTCTTGCATGTACAGCCAGTTTCAAGTCACCCCACAGCATCTCAATAGGATTAAGATCTGGGCTTTGACTCGGCCATTCCAGGATTCTCCATTTCTTAGTTTTCAGCCAGTCCTTGGTGGAGTTACTGGTATTTTTTGGGTCATTGTCGTGTTGCAGGGTCCAGTTCCGCTTCAACTTTAATTTTCGTACAGATGGTATCACACGATCCTCAAGCATCCTCTGATACACAGTAGAATTCATGGTAGATTCTATGATTGTGAGCTGTCCAGGTCCTGCTGCAGCAAAAAAGCCCCAAACAATGACACTTTTACCTCCATGCTTCACATTTGGTATGAGGTTCTTTTCCTGGAATGCTGTATTTGGTTTACGCCAAACATGTCCTCTGTTCTGGTGTCCAAATAATTCAATTTTGGACTCATCTGTCCAAAGAACATTATTCCAGAAGTCCTGGTCTTTGTCTACATTCTCTCTAGCAAACTTCTGTCTGGCCTTGATGTTTCTCTTAGAGAGCAAAGGTTTCCTCCTTGCACACCTCCCATGCAAGTTAAACTTGTGCAGTCTCTTTCTGATTGTAGAGGCATGCACTTTCACATCAACAGTAGCCAGAGCCTGCTGTAGGTCTCGTGATGACATATTAGGGTGTTTGGAGACCCCTTTTAGCATCTTGCGGTCTGCTCTCGAGGTGAACTTGCTTGGACGACCAGACCTGGGCATGTTGGCAGTTGTTTTGAAAGCCCTCCACTTGTTGACTATTTTCCGGACAGTGAAATGGCTGATTTCAAAATCTTTTGGGATCTTTTTAAATCCCTTACCAGACTCATAAGCTGTTACAATTTTATTTCTGAAGGCCTCAGACAGCTCTTTTGCTCTCACCATGGTGCTCACTCTCATTTCAACAGTCAGGAGCACACCAAACTAAATGTCTGAAGTTTAAATAGGGCAAGCCTCATTCAAAATGCTGAGTAACGATCTTCTAATCATGTGCACCTGGTGTGATACACCTGTGTGTGAGTTGAGCCATTTTCAGTGGGAATAAATGTGGGGGTGTCCTAACTTTTTCCTCAGTTAGAATATGCATTTTTGTAGAATTACATTTATAGAAGATCTTGAAAAGTCTTTTCTTCAGTTTTAATTGTTTAATTATATTCCTATAATATCTCAGTATTGTTAAAATTGAGATTAAATATCTATATATTCAAAAATGTTACAAAAATACACAGGCTTTCATAGGGTGCCCTAGCTTTTTCACACGACTGTACATACCACACTTATTGTACGATATCTTAAGGTAAGAGCAAAGAGAAAAACTGAAGAAAGAACATAGCATTATTTATTATTCAGTGTCCGGAACATATTCCAAGAAAACTAGAAATCAGCGTTAGACATGTTAATTTTTAGTCGCTCAATGGTAAGTCTGATGGTTTTTCATACTAAATATTGGGTTTCAATACTTGTCGTAGGTAAAGGTAGCTCATTGTGTAACTTGTGTTTGACAAAATTTCAACTTGCCTACTTGAAAAAAAAAAAAAACTTGTAGCGCCATCTAGGTAAATTTAGAGAATATAAACAAAATAATGTATACTAAAATAAATATAAAAATATCCTTCAGAAAAGCTTGCCGATGGGTCAACGGTAAATGTGCGGTCTCCCAATTTATAAATCCGTGGTTTCATTCCACTCGGTGGCTTGAGTACAGATAGTTTGTTCAGTAGTTTTGCACTAAGAAAACAACAACAACAGCCTTCGTAAAACAAACAAAAAGACCAATAGTGTAGATCTTCACTATATATACATATTTCTAACTTCCAATCGTAATAATCACGTGTTCTCAAGATTTCTGTTTTAATTTAAATTTTGTTTCTTCATAATGTTTAAAAGTGAATTAAGTGTGAAAATGATCCACATAATCATTTTAGATTTAACCAGTATAGACCAGTATTGAGAATTAATGTACTCCCCTTTCGAGGATCACAAAGTTTTTCTTAATATTTGTATTTTTAGATCTCCAGATCAATCTAAACATACTAAATGGTATATTCCTTCTATGGTGTGGGGCCCGGCATGGCCAAGTGTGTTAAGACGTTCGACTCGTAATCCCGGTCGCACCAAACATGCTCGCCCTTTCAGTCGTGGAGGCGTTTATAATGTGACAGTCAATCCCACTATTCGTTGGTAAAAGAGTAGCCCAAGAGCTGGCGGTAGGTGGTGATGACTAGCTGCCTTCCCTCTAGTTTTACACTGCTAAATTAGGGACGGCTAGCGCAGATAGGCCTCGAGTAGCTTTGCGCGAAATTCAAAATACAAAAAACAAACCTTCTATGGTGTGTTTCCAATTTGATTCAATAACGCGTGCGAACAAACCACAACCATTAGACTGTTCGTCTTTTGCTTATATAAGATTGTTGATTAAACAGCAAAAACCTTATGTTATACACGTCATATTCTCAGTTTATTTACATACATATATTAGGGTTATCCGAGTCCCAGAAGGACCATCGTTTTATGTACCTTCGTGAAACTGTCGTGGATAATACACAATAGACTAACGTGGACTTTTAGCTACAGTTTGCTGAGTTATTGACATAATTCTAGCTGGAAATTTTATAGTTTAATTAAACGCACGGTTGTACACTTTATGTTAACAGCTTATCAGAATGGTGCATAACGCATCACTAAATGAATGAATACGATCAACAATAGAATACGTAAAGGTTTTTCTATCCAACTTTTTCAAGCCTTAAAATACACATTACCTGGGGAAGAACTTTATGGAAATGTTGTCAGACTTGATATACATTCCTTTAGATGTTTTCACACTGCACATCTCACTCTTGGGTGAGTCAGCAGTCACTTCACGGACTTATATCGGTTAAATGCAGGGTTTGATATCCCACAGTGAACAGAGCACAAGTCGCCTCTTGTGTAGATTTGCGCTAAACACACACACAAACAAACATGCATAAGTCTGTACCATTCGGTGGTAGAATAGCCTATTTTAATACAAACTTAACCCTTAATTCCCTGAAGTCAATTATAATTGGTAATTAAAATTAGAAATTTGTTACCGTATTTACCACTTAAATTGTAGCAGATTTAGTATGATTTTATATATTTTATTTGCTTTTAAGAAACTTGGCGTTAATTGGCTATTTTTTTACGAAATACAGTAAATATCAACACTTGCTTTGCACGTGTAGACAGTAAATGCGAAGAAATTGGATCACGTGCTGTATATAGTATATACATATATGTGTGTGAGTGGGATATATATAATGTATATATATATCTGTATATTTGCCACAAAGCAAGCGAACAGTTTTTCCCTATATCATTATAAAGGGAGAGGGGTGACCTTTTTGGAACGTGATTTAACAGCCTTGTTGTGGTCATATAGTTAGGACCTGTTATCGTGCCCTTTGTAGATTAGTAGGACGACCAGACAAACGAAGTTGCTGGAACTCTCACAGTTGATATTTACTCTGTCATAGGTCGATCTCTTGAGATAGAACCAGATAAACGTATCAACCGAAGATACATACACTGATCGAATGGATACATCCATCTGACCTTCAACCAAAAGAGCTGACACAGCTACTTCTAAGTGTTTACCTCTGTATTCATTAACTATTTTTGTCTTCGTTGTGATTTCTAATACATTTTCTTACGCAGATAAGTTAGATTTGAGTGGCTTTTGTAAGAAGTAGTCCTTGTCTTTGTATTCACCTTTTGTAGACGTCATTGATCTTTTATAAAGTAAAGTAAGATTGAAGTTGAATCGCAACACACCCGTCAAGAAATAACCATAATTTGTCTTCGGGTTCAAGGAATTCAGTGATATAATACTAGATTATCCTTTGAGGACTAACTAGTTCCTCAATAAACTGACTTGTCTTCATTACTTGTTCTCGGCACGTGTTATACAGAACCATGAAATACCGTAGGAAATGAAAATTTACTGAAAACGATTGATAAACATTTTCACGCCAAGAACCAAAAGTTGAAATAAGGTAAACGTACCTGTCGTAACTAACAGGAAATTAGTTATAGATTGAGAAAGTATGTCTAAAACTCGGGGCAGAATAAAGGAGAAATAAACGTAATATATATTTTTTAAAGAATTGTAGTTTGCAAACATGGAACAAAATAAAGTTATTTATAAAAGAAGAAGATGATGATGAAGGTATACAGTGGGCTACCTGTTCCGCGTTCCCCGCGATGATCGAACCCCAATTTCTAGAGTGATAAAATAAGGCCCCACGATCACCGCTGAGCCACTAGGAGACGTAAAATTTATTTTATCAACTGATAAAAAACAAAACAAAATTTAGCCCTGGAGGTATTATAATGTGACGGTCTGTCCCACTATTCGTTGATAAAGAGTAGCCCCAGAGTTGGCGGTGATTGTTGTTGACTAGCTTCCTTCTCTCTAGTCTATCACTTCTAAGTTAGAGATAGCCTGCACGAAATTTAATATATAAAGAAACAATCTCAGATTGAATGATAAAACGAAACTGGCAAATAATGAAACATATCGACTGGAAAGGTTCGTTTCCTGCAAATGATTTTGCAAGTTTAAACCAAAGATTGGCTTGCACTGTTGGAAAGTACGGGTCACACACCAGAAACAAAGTTAGGTTTTTTTTCACAGAAGTCATGGCAAGCATCATGCAATTTGCATTGCTCTGTTTACTATGTAGAGATGTGCGCCAAAGCATGTAATGGTTAACGTTATGCAGATTTTTGGAACAATAAATTTATAGGCCATTCAATCTGCTTGCTCATGTTTGCTACTGACTGCAACTGAACAATATATTTTAAATCCCGTTAACTTAATTACAATAAAAACAAGTATTCACTGCTATACATAATAAGAATTTTAGCCGGGCGTTTTATAGTGATTAGCGTGCAAGGCTATAAAGAACAAAGTCCAAGGTTTGATCTACGATATACCACTGAACAAGTTTCCCACTTTAAAATGTTATAACTTTAACGCTACTCTATCTCATTATGAACTTAACAGCAGCTGTGTAGGTAGCAGTTACTGTCGTTTCGTTGGTCAATTGTTCTTTGTCAAGGATTGCTGCGTTTGAATCTTAAGATGTTTCTGACTTGACCATTTGACCAAAATATCCATAATATACCGTTCACAACAGAAAAAAACAAAACAAAACATATTTTAAATTAAGTTTCAACTCGTTTTTCAGGTACGTTTTCTTACATCTAGTACATTTTCTAATTAGAAAAATAATTAAACATATTTCGTTTCCTTATCATGAATGACGATGAAAATTTATGAAGGACTTAAACGACACAATGAACTATATGCGCTCTGAACACCATGGGGAATCGGTCTTCGGATTTGAGCATTCTAAGTCTGAAAACTTATAGTTGACCCACTGTATAAGAAGCTCTTCTGTTGGTTATATAAACATGTTGCTTAAAGCAATATTTAGGCCTAAGTATCGTGTTGGGATAAAGTGCATCACCAATTTATGTAGACACATGGTTATATTTTGTTGAATGTTTTGAGTTTGTCACTGACACAAAAGTTACAGTCTCTCTGGTTTTTTGTTTTTTTTATCAGAATTTTTTAAGGCTTAGAATACACTAAAACATTTCTCCATAGGTACGATTCACTTAAGTTTATCTCTTATATACTTTACCTGTCTCTTTAGAGGCTTACATCCATGAATATCAGATTACAATAAATAACTTGCCCTTCTCCCTGGTGGCTCACCAGTACGTCTGTGGACTTACAACTCTAAAAAAAAATCTATTTCAGTTCTCGTGTTAGACTTAGCCCCTTGTGTAGCTTTGTGCTTAACTATACAAAAAAACAACAGCAAAAAACTCCTTGATGTTTCGATTTTAAACGTTTATAACCGAAATTAAAGGTTTGCGTCTTTTAGATATGAGCATTCAAGTTGAATGAAATATGAACAACAACACTGATTCCAACAGCAGCTGAAAACCTTAGTAATATAATTTATATTATATTTATACAACGTGACAACGTACTTAACAAACATTAGAAATAATAATTAAAAAGATGCAAGCAATCATTTTACTAGGGTATTTATCTGACTATTCCTAACTGGGTCCGGCAGGTACAGGTGGTTAAGGCACTCGACTTGTAGTCTGAGGGCCCCTGGTTCGAATCCCCGTCACACCAAACATGCTCGACCTTTCAGCCGTGGGGTGTTATAATGTGATGGTCAATCTCACTATTCGTTGGTAAAAGAGTAGCCCAAGAGTTGGCGGTGGGTGATAATGAATGGTTGCCTTTCCTCTAGTTTTACAATGCTAAATTTGCGCGAAATTCAAAATAAACCTAACTATCCGTAGGAAAATGTTTCTAGTATTCAGCTGACTCGAAATTCAAATTGTCCGTTTAAATGCCCTGTAAGTTTATTTTATCTAACACTGTTCTAGAACACATTCACTTGACAGTAACTACTTGAAAAAATTCCAGAGGGCAGTGCACAGTGTACTTCTTAAGTTAAAAAGTTATTCCAAATTCATTAGTAAAACTCTCCCCCAGTGGCACAGCGTTATGTTTGCGGACTCACACAGCTAAAAACGGGCTTTCGATACCCGTGGTGGACAGAGCACAGATAGCCTATTGTGTAGATTTGTTAATTCTAAAAAAAAACAAGAAACAATTATTAATAATGATTTCTTGATAATGTGAACAATAGTCGAATCGACTAACATTTAGAATCAGAAATTATGTTACAGAGATTTAATGATACACGTAACTTTTGTTCATTTATTCTTTAACAAAGTGTTTAGGCAGAATATTCATTATGAAATTTAGTCGAATGAATGATAACTGCCTGTTTTCCGCCTATTGTCTTCAGGTAGTCTTCATTGACCTGAAGACGGAGGACTTTTGAAATGTCATCCTCTGTATTTGTGTTTCTACAAAAGATAGTTGTCGTCCATTCAACTAAGTATCGTGCTATTCGTTTACTTTTTGTTTGAACAAACTATTGTGAAAACAATGCATTCTAAAACAGTGTATTGATAACGAAAATTAAAGCAGTTTTTTTTATATTACAAAAGTTAGATCATTAAACTTCTATTACGTGACAAATTGCACTGATTGTGTCAAGCTATAGTAATTAAATTTACATTCGAAGGTGCAGAAAGAATTGCTTTAACAACCGTGTGTATCAAAGTAACGATAGCGAACAGTGCTTTTCGTTTGTTGCTTATGTTCTAGTATTAACACCGCAATGTTCAGTAAGAGACGGAATTTTCGGGATGTTAACCCCTCGTGCACAAAGCAACCGCCAAAAATACCACAGGCACAAATTAGAGCGTGCGTAGTTTCCACTCGTGATGACCTCCCGTCCACTTACCACCCCCAGAAGGACAATAACCCCACCCGCTACTGAAATAATTACTCCCAGTTCTGCTCTAGTTCTTAACAACAACCAAAAAATGTAATTTTATAATCTTTACAATATAAACCAGAAATAACAGTTCTTTTGTTAAGAGGACAGTTACCTTAATAACTGCGAGAAAATCAGACTTCTCGAAGATTTATTTTTTCTGTAATAAAACATAAATCTTGTAATAAAGATGACCTACACCCTTTTTCTTCTGTTTTTAGACACTAACGATTGTTTGAAACAATAAGAAACACGGTCATGGTCCCCCTGGTGTTGACCTAACATGGTTGGAGATAGAACACTCATTTTTTTAAAGGATACTTCCCCCTCTATCAGATTAATAACTAAAATGCAATACCAGTTGGCTTTTTTTACATAGTGTTATTTGTAACACTAAAATTTAGAACTTCTTGCCTATAAACAAAGACTGTACAAACACCCAATAATCGTTAGGCTACAGTGTGACGTAGTAAATCTTTCCCTAAAGCTGATACATGGAAAGGTTGGAAATAATCAAGTTTCGTATAGTGATGAGTTTTATTCATTATCAGTTTCCAATGCCAACTGTCCTTTGCCATGCATACTATATCCTCGAAAATTAAATCGGTCACTAGGTCGAACAAGTAAACTATGAGGATGTACATGTCAATAAAAACATAGAAAAGAACAACAACAAATAATTACTAGAAGAGGCTTAAGAGGAAAGCAATACAACCATCAGGTTTGAAAACCCTAACGAAAGCTGAGTTATTTAAAATAACCTGCTTTTTAATATTTCATAGGATAAGGACAGCAGGTCATCCAATAATTTATTCGCAGTGTTCAATGTAAGTTAACCTCACATTTGTGGCTCTCAAGATGCAATCTGCTGGTCTCGAATTTGAATCCCTTCAACAAACATGCTCTATCTTTAAGCTGCAGGGTAGTTATAGTGTTACCGTCAATTCCACCTTTCTTTGGTAAAAGAGTAGTCCAAGAATTAGTGATGGCTGCTTTCCCTTTGGCCTATCACTTCTAAATTAGGGACATTTAGCCATCAAATATCAAAAACCTTACTTCTCAGGATGTGTACAGCCTCTCTAACAACCCGATTAAAATATTTTCATTTCATGGGTTCAGGATGAACACAGGGGTTTCGCCCCTCAACATAAAAATTGAGCCCAGTGGCACCAACGAAAGGCCATAAAGTGTCCAGTATTACGTCTGTGTAATATAAAACCTTCGTACTTAGTGATGTAAAGCTCAGTAGCTCCATTGAAGTCGAAACCACCATTGGAAAGTTGCTCTCCAAATCTACCATGTAACTTACAGTTTATGTAGCACTCTCTGGTGTCAGTATTCGTTTATTAGTTGATCTTAATGAATCAGTTGTGACGAGAAAAGCCACTTCTAGAGACAATTATATATTTAACAACGGCTGGTATTGGTAGAGAAAGCACTAACAGAGGAGCGAACAACGTTTCGACCCTCTTCGGTCATCATCATGTTCACGAAGAAAGAAAGGATTACTGACCGGTAGCTGCCCACTTGTTTGAAGGCTCCTCTATTAGTGCTTTATCTACCCATAGCAGCCGTTTTAAAATATATGATAATCGTACTTTAAGGTCTCTACGCGACTCAGGTTTGCTTATGACCTATTAACTTTACACACTAGGCATTCAGCTATAAGTAACGTCCTTCAAAACGTAGCTGTTTCACAGGTAAGTGTTAAGAACTTATTGTAATTACCGATAACAAGAAAATATTTGTATTTCGGAATTATTCTTCAAAAAGCCTAGACACGAAGTCTTTTGAAATTTTAAAGTTAGGCTTAGAAATCTGCGTTTGCAAGCGTCGTAAACAATTTACAGGTTAGCTTGGTGACGTTAAAGTTAGCACATGCTAATTTACAGACACAGAACACACCATGTTACAGTTGTTCTAATTTCGTGTATAACAGCCTGATCTGTAAACCCTAAGAACTAATTTACATTTTGTACACCTTTGTTTACTTTTATATTATCAGGCCTGGCATGGCCAAGCGCGTAAGGCGTGCGACTCGTAATCTGAGGGTCGCGGGTTCGCGCCCGCGTCGCGCTAAACATGCTCGCCCTCCCAACCGTGGGTAATGTATAATGTAACGGTCAATCCCACTTTTCGTTGGTAAAAGAGTAGCCCAAGAGTTGGCGGTGGGTGGTGATGACTAGCTGCCTTCCCTCTAGTCTTACACTACTAAATTAGGGACGGCTAGCACAGCTAGCCCTCGAGTAGCTTTGTGCGAAATTCCAAAACAAACAAACAAACTTTTATATTATCATCTGGCAACAGGTTTATGTTTCTTACGTTGCAACAGAGATGCTATCGTTTGTTTACAAAAGATCAGGCAAAACTGTAACCACTCATTGCCCCATCTTTTCTGTCTCTTATACTTAGTTATGTTAAAACATAGTGAATACATCTGATTAGAGTTACACTGTTATCCGTTTTGTGTGTGTATATGTGTAGCTACACAGTTTAGTAAATGTGCAGTAGTGGTTCAAGCAGACAGTTCGTGTAGATTAGTGTTGTTTTCTGTCATTACACATTAGTTTATTCCAGGTTTATCAGTTCTGCTAAAAAAATTGTTCTACTTGTAAATATCAACCTTCATCAACACTGTGTCCTAACAGCCATCTCCAACAGGATTGTCAGAGTTTTATAACTGATGAAATCTCGTTTTTTGCCATTCAAGACATTTGCTATGATCCACAATCAATAACCAACTTTTAATTGTTTATCATCATCTGTTTTAAATTTTAAATGCAGAACTGATCAGAAATTAATTATAACTATGATATTTACTTGATGAACAAACGTCAAAACTACTTTTTGATTCCACGCTGATCTGTTACCACAAACTTCTTTCTCATTGAATAGCTAAGACAAGTTGCCAGTCTCCTCAGTAACATACTAACTGATAAGAAGAATGCCCATGCAAATTCATTCTTATTTCACGTGTTACTTATTATAATTTATCTCGGACGAGTTTCCGATTTATTATGTCACGTACGTTACGTATTACGATTTCAAATAGCCGGAAATTTTAATTTCAATTTAGAAGTTAACTGAATTTCAATACGTATCAAATTTTTGACACACCCTTGTGCAAAGTAATTGAAACAAGACGGAAAAATACGATTTTTTTTCATTTTTTTGCGTTTTATTTCTAAGAATCCAAAAATTACTCACAAATTAATACATGATATGACCACCTTTATTTTTCAGAAGATCATTAATCCGCTTTGGCATCGAGTCCACAAGTTGACTACAATCTTTACTAATTTTTGGATCGCGGTACCACACCTCAATTATGGCCTCAATTAGCTTATCTTTCGTAGTACAGTCTTTTCCCCGAAGTCTTTCTTTACAAATCGCCCAAATATTTTCTATAGGATTTAAGTCCGGAGAGTTTCCAGGCCAGTCCAGCACCTTTATTCGCGTTGTAGTCATAAAATCTTTACAAGTTTCGATGTGTGGCACGGAGCCAGATCTTGCTGAAAAATGCCAGATCCATCTGGAAATCTCTTTTTCAATTCTGGAATGACTCTTCTCTGCAAAACTTCGATGTGTCCTCGCATCATACCTTCTACGATATGTATGCCTCCGACGCCATAGTAGCTGATAAAGTCCCAAAACATCTTCTTCAAGGGATGTTTTACGAACTGATTGATGTGAGATTCTAGAAGTTTCTCACCTGGAGATCTGCGAACATGCAGACTTCTTTGACCTTGTACGAAGAAATGAGTCTTGTCACTGAATAACACCTCCCTCCATTGTTCTTGCGTCCATTTCTTGTATTTCAGACCCCATTGATACCGTTTTTTCTTCATTGAGTTGGTAAGAAGATGTTTTTTGACTGGTCTCCTTGCCATTCGACCGACATCAAGAAGCCTACAACGAACTGTTAAAGAGCTGACTTTTATTCCTTTGACCTCCAAGTCTCTTTTTATGTGAAAAAATGACTATTAAAGGAAATCAGCGGGTCCAGTAAGCCTACACCGGCCGCCATGCTGAAAATATTGTAAAATGACCATTTGTTTCAATTAATTTGCACAAGGATGTATTTGCCAACAAGATTGAAACACACAGTTTTCTTTCTTAACACAAATATATTTTAATATACAAACAATAATACAATTTGTGATAACGGTTATTGCAAATACTGGTTTATATACAAGAGTTTTACAGACTATATTGAGTCTTCTATCTGGGAATCAACTGAATATTTTATCGATGGTACAAATTAATTCTGAATTGATATTGTTACACCTCGCTTAAGCTAGCTGTCTTTTCTTGGCTGGCCTCACACTACTTACAAGCTGACTTTTCACAGATGAAGATATTTAATGTCTTCGTAGAAATACTAAAGTCCAAAGTTAATTCACTGAAATTTGTAAAATTTGAAATATATAAATATTCCTCGTTAAATATCTGTAGTTATCCTATTAACAAACTTTTATCACAATTATAACTTTTATACTGGTTGTACTGACCGTTACAACCAAAAAATATTATTTTCTGTCTCTCGGCGCGCTGGTTTATATACTTTAAGGCGACATTCCCGAATCATCATCAATGTTCGAAGACACACTAGTGTTTTCGTAATCCACATACTGTTGACTCATACTCTCGAAAATCCTCCACAAATCCAGAGAACAGACGAGACCCGCGCAACACACACCCAACGACATACGCCACATGCATTAAACCGAAACAGACGCAGACGTCAAAACAAATGTATAAAAGCAAATCCGTTACACTTATAGTCTCATCATCACATCACAGACAACATTATCACCCATAAATGCCAAATATTTTTTTCTTCTGGTAGCGGGATAATGTTAAAGTCACTCCCAGTCTTCTATATTGAACAACCCCACACTTCCTACCCCCATCCCATTGTAGTCTCATTTCTGCCATGCGGTGGTCTTGCCAAATGACTAATTGTTATAATCATATACTTGAGCATTGTTTGATGAAGCTATTTTGTGTATTCATACAGTTCGTGTTCGAAGTGTATGATCATATATGTATGATATCCTCGAAATATACAGCATTCACGACCGTGTCAATAGCAACAGAAATGATGTCACATTTTATCTTAGATAAGCCAAACATCTTGTTTGGTTAATTAGTGCTAACAAAGAAGGTGATAAAAAAAAAACATAATTCTTTCCTTCTTCTTGCTATGGTCCATAATTGTTCTAATTAATTCTAAGTCAAATTGGTGATAAAACATGGCTTCTCGACCAATGGCGTGTATGTCTATGAAGTTGGATGCAATTGTTCATCTTTATTAACTAAACATTAATTAATTTCTTTTAATTCAAGTTTTTAACAGTTTATTCGTACGTCTTACTGAAAACCAGTACATCAATGATATACATATCTGCATCAAACATAACTCCTGGGAAGCACCATTTACAATCAACTTCCAAAACTGTAAGAAGAAAGTTGGAGTCATAAACAGTATGAAAGACATCCTCATTGATATGTATAATCCATTAGTGTATAAGTTCGTCTTATTGAGAAGAATTCGGAAACCAGTGAGCTTCTCCTTTTCACGATCAAGCACTTTTTCACTTCTTATAACGTTCCTGAAGTCATTGGTAATCTGTTACTGAATTTATCTAGGCTATTTTATTTTTGACTTCATGTGTAGAGATTTAGGAAACACATGATCAAATTGAACGGTGGAACAAGCTTGAGGAATTTACTTACGTTACATAAATTTTTTAGTTGACTTATAAGATCAAAGTATTTTTTTTACTAGCACCAGTACACTGAGTACTTCTTCGTCGAAGATTTAGACAGTGTATTCACGATAAAGACGGAAAAGTTCTGTATCGTGTTAGGCTTCTTTATTGAAACTAGCATAAAATACCCACGCACCGCCTCAAAGATCCCCTTCACCATGGTTCACAAAGGCACAACTGTACTGATCGAGTTCCGCCATTATTCCCATTTGCTTTTGTACATACCCCAAAGAGAAATAAACTTTGTTAGGGAATCTACCAGTGACACCTGAGCACGTGTACCAAGTTTCGTGTCGCTAGCTCTTAAGATGAGACATGAAAATAGCTTAAAATATGATGCACTCGAGATCCCAATGGAGGCCAGTAACACAAAACACATGCCAGATTTGAGTTCTGCGGCCATAACAAAGCTATTCCTAGACCCCTATCATGCCTGGATGACTATTCCTGCTCAATTTTATCCCCATCTTCCCCGGTACCCCAAATAAATAAGGGGAAGTGGATTACATCGAATAGATAAGGATAACTCCGGGCTGTTCCGAGTCTGCCTACCAACTTTGGTACTGGAAATGGAGTAAGGAAGTCTCTGAAAAACAAATTCAAAATCTGATAAAGTGAATGAGTATAGGATACTTTCATATGCAAAGCGTGAGGTTACTTTGACCGAAATCTAAATCATTCTTTAATTAGTGACTGCTCTACTGATTATCACTAGCCCGTCATTTATCCTTAGGACCCTCTCCCATAAATAATGATATAGGGGTCAGTTTCTGTATATGACTTCTATGTCACCCCCAGGGGCCCTTATATCTACGTCATGTATTGAATGGGTACATCAGCTAGTTCATTAATAAAAAACAAAACACAACAATAATTGTCGTTATTTAAAATCGAGTTCTACCATTATAACTACAGCTGCATTTTATGGTTTAAATACACACCAAACAAATAGTACTCTGAGGGTCGCGGATTCGAATCCCCGTCACACCAAACATGCTCGCCCTCCCAGCCGTGGGGGCGTATAATGTTACGATCAATCCCACTATTCGTTGGTAAAAGAGTAGCCCAAGAGTTGGCGGTGAGTGATGAAAACTAGCTGCCTTCCCTCTAGTCTTACATTGCTAAAGTGGGTACGGCTAGCGCAGGTACTCCTCGGGTAGCTTTGCGCGAAATTTAAAACAAACCAAACCAAACCAAACCAAAACAAATAAATAGTTCATAAAGTAGCCAAAGAACCTAGGTATTCAAACTGTTGCTGATTTTATGATGTATTGAAACACTATCCTTTTATAACCTGCAGTTTAAAATGTTGTTTCAGACACTGTCGAGAGATTTCATAGTTGTGATCCTACAAATTATACCTAATACATAAACCTGACTTGTTAGTTTACAAATACGCCTGATAGTCCTGGCTATTATACCTTCTTTAACTACTTTTCTGTGTTATTCTAAGTTACTATAATTGGTTGTAATACATTATTCATGAGTCTGAAACATTTATCTGATAAACATAAATTTTAGACTGTCTTAGTGGTCTCATTGTATTCTTTGACTGCAGCTACTTGGAAGTTGACCGTCCTACGGAAATTATGAGATGGTCATTTTCTTATGGTTTTGTCCACTTGGTGGTAAATATGAAAGTGTTATTTTTATGTTTTTATGTTATAATAATATACTATTCTATATTCTAGTATTGTAAAACTTTATGGCTAATGGACAAAGTTAAAAGGTGTTCGTTATCGAAGTCTGTTGTGTTCGGTTTCACCAACGTTTCCACTAAGTACTGTTAATAAATTAAATAATTTTAAAGTGTTAATTGTCTATTATGGGAGAAAATCAAATATAATACATATATATATTTGCTTTCTGGACTTCAACGTTTGTGTTATTTCTTTATTACTGGTCCTAACTTCAACAATGTTCAGTTACCATGAAGTTCTTCAAATATTTATTTCAATAAAGTAATTCCTATGAATGTTATTGTCACTGAAGAACTTGTTAAGTTTTAAAATTTCTCTAATCCCTAAATTATTTAATTTTTTTCCGCACTGCTTACCAAAACTACCTAATGGGATGAAGCATTGTCCTGACATAAATTATTTATTACAGCTACTCAGTGTGATAAAGCATTGCCCTAACACACACTACTTCGTCAAATCTAATCAGTGTGGTAAAACATCGTCCTATCACAATCTACTTATTAAAACTACTAAAACGTTTACTTAACACACAAAGATACTTTGTAACTAAAAAAATAACCTGGATGGAACAGTTGTTTCCTTGAAAAAATTTGTTTTTATGAAATACAAATCAACTGTTTCTTATTTTCAATACTGATATTATAATTGTTGGTCCAAATATCCTTAGTTTATAGACGTTAAGTTACTAAGGTTGTAGAGATATTAGCTGCGCGCTGTAATTTAGTGCCATCAGAGGATCATTAGAACATCTAAACAATGACAACAACAACGCATTAAACATAGAACGTACTGCGTTGGTCTTAAAAAACAACAAGTAAATTGTTCCTCATCTTGTTAAATCCTGACTTAGAAAGGCTGTAGTAGCTCAAAATTATGATTATAATTCAATTCGTAGGAGACAAAATCTCTTGCGAGATGGAACAAAGGATCTGTGAAACTTCGAGTACTTTGTTGGTTAGATAATGACGCATTTTTTGTGTATCGTGTCAAGACAAGTTTTAACAAACTACATGTGGTTCCGCGATTCGAGAGGCTGGACGCCCTGTAAGATTGCAGCAACCGGTAGTGTTTCGGGTTTCGTATTGTTTCACATCATGCTGTATTTTCCACTGGTCGTGCATCAGCACCTGGTACTATGTGAGAATCACACGTTTCTAAATGAGATCAGTAATTATAGGCAGTCAATGGTGATTAGTCTTCTGCTTAACCCTAGAATTTATTCATCAAATTATTTGTGTTTGGTTTTTTTGGTGTGTTTTTTTTGCAACGTCATCTCTAATACTTAACTAAGAGACTAGAAGAAAGGCAGCCATTCTTCTTCTTGTTTCTTCTGACTGTATAGTGCGACTTTACCATCACACTTATAGTGTACCAACGGCCTCAGAGTAAGAAACACGTGTTTATGATAAGGGGACGCAAACCACAAGTTTTCTGATTCACAATTTCTACACAAATGGCTGTTTGAAGTAAGAGTTTGTAGTGTTCTTTCACTGTTTAAATGAAATAGTGAAATACTGAAATGAGTTATTCTTGTCAGATTTCCTCTCCCCCACCCCCAGTGGCACAGCGGTATACCTGAGGAATTATAACGCTTGAAAACGGGTTTCGATACCCGTGGTGAGCAGAGCACAGGTAGCTCATTGCGTAGCCTTGCACTTAACTATAAACAAACTAACACTCCTCGCCATCGCAGTGGGTCAGCGATAAATTCACTGATTTACAACACTAAAATTCGAGGCTTGATTCTCTCTGATGCACATAACGCAGGTAGCCAACTATGTACTTTTGCGTTAGAACAAACAAATAGAAAAACAAAACCGGATAATCTGTTTTTACTGGGAGGGGCTGAACAACCATGTCTGTAGTTTAAAGTTACAAAATGTTTACCACAGCGATATTCATACGTCAAATGACCTCTAACCTAGTCCAGTGTTGAATTACTTGCTACAATGTTCCTTACGTTTAATACGAAAGTTTGTTATTTATTCTTTACGTGACTCATAATTACATCGAGGAATTACTTTGTTTTGATAAGAAATGGAGTGTTCCTGTACACTTTCAAATTGTATAAAACTAATAGTTCTTATCTCGATTCTTATCATAACGTACGGATAAAATTACTCTAAATGTCCTTCATATTATGACGTAAGATTTGGCTTTTTTTTTCTTCCTTAAATAACAATTCTAAGTATATGTTTATGGCACAAATCAATACATCACATTCATTGTGATCTTAACATCATATTTCCATAACCTCTGTCTTTGTACGGGTGTCAATTTTTCTAATCACGTGGAAAACAAAGCATATATAGTACTTTTAAATTACATACAACGTGCATATTTCCCGCTATTTGGAAAAAAAATTGCTCATTTCTTTCTGCGTAGCGTTTCGTCATTCTTTACAAAATAATGTATGAAAAAATGTAAGAAGCAAAATAGCTTGGTAGTAGTAAGTGTTGTGATCGAACACCAATTGCGTTACAACTAAAAAGCGCCTTTTACTAAGCCTTTAGAGTTTCATAAGTTAGGGTTATGAATGTGTTTGATTTAACAGTACAATGAATTCTTTTATACTCAGCTAAATGCTTGAGATTTGAAGTAATTCATACTGTAATAACAGAGGTATGGATAACAATAAAAACTGTAATAACAGAGGTATGGATAACAATAAAAGTTATGTATTCTTCCCGTATACAATCCCGTATACGAGATTCCAAATGCCTTACCTGTAGAAGCAGTCACAAGCTGGAGGGTCAGGTCCTTATAGCAACTGGCCCTCCAAAGTTGTACAAACACGACCAAACATCAATCAAATCGATTAGAGTCACTCGTTAGATTATTGATGATTTAGGATCATTTATGTTATAAAAGAACCAAGAGTTAGAATAACAGTTTATTAAAGAACATAATATTGTAGCAGATCCATAAATCACAGCGCCACACCATACAATACTTTTTTGTTTTACGAACCAACAATCATGCTACTATAATGTACTTCATGTGATAACACGAATATGTTACAATAAAAATGTTTTAAGCTTTACGCTGAAACAGTTACAATGTAGTAAAACATACACATTTACAATAACTAATTTCATATGCTTAAAGAGTTGCGTACTACGGTAACTATTTCATTCAGTAATGCATGTTACAAGCTACAACTGTCTTTTTTATATTGTGGAAGAGCAGCCGAACTACAATAATGTTGTAATGTACTTCATGTCGTAACAGTGTTACAAGCTTAAACGGTAATTTTCATGCATTTAAAAAGCGACAGTTATAATAATGTATTTTATGTAGTAACAACTGTTTGTTTGTTTTTGGAGGGCTATCTGCGCTAGCCGTCCCTAACCCTAATTTAGCAATGTAAGACTACAGGGAAAGCAGCTAGTCATCACCACCCACCGCCAACTCCTGGGCTAGGCTTTTATCAACGAATAGTGGGATTGATCGTAACATTATAACACCCCCACGGCTGAAAGGGTAAGCATGTTTCGTGTAACGGGGATTCGAACACGCGACCCTCAGATTACGAGTCGAGCCTGCTAACCACCTGACCATGATGGGCCTATGTGGTACCAAAGCCCCAAGTTACAAAATTAACGTTCGTGTGTTAAAAACAACAAAACTTCAAGTTATAATAACACAGCAAAGATGAATAAATTGGTTTACAAACTTTAATTATAAAAAAAAACAAAACGAAAATGAATTACTTATGATAATTGTGGTTGAACCATACTACAAGTTATCACGACAAATATACATGTTGTTGTTTTTTTCAGATTTCGAGTCCTCGTTACACATGCAATGCATCATGACTGATATGTTTGTAATACCTGATTTCCGTACTACAGAATATTAAAAAAAATCACAAGCTGATCGAAAAAAAACATAATGATTTTTTCTCCCTTTCCTTAACATTGCACAATGTTTAATATGCCGCACATTAATTATCTGTTTGTTTGCCTTTCACAAAAATGTGCCAGTCCATGCTATGTATGACCATATTTAATCTACACGTGTGAACACAGAGTTCTCGGTCGAGAGCACAGCAATTTTAAGTTAATTATTCTCAAACGTACGTTCGCGCTATCGAGGAACGCTGAAGTCACGTGATAAAATAATATTTTCTGCTTGGTAGGTTACACACCACGAAAGTTAGGCGCTGAATGGGTCACAGTTAGAAATCTTGTTTCCTTCTTTCACGGGTGGTAAATAATGTCTCCTCCTAAGCCTTCAGGCATACGTAAACGTCAATATGTTAGAATAGAAAATTAGAGCCACTTACTGTTGTTAAGTAGAAAGAAGTGCATTATTCTTTGAAATCCACAGTGAATGGTATAAAGATTGTAACGCGGTTCGTAATTTCATGGTTTAATACACTTGAAACGAAAAATTAAGAGCAAATGCGAGTTTATGAATTGCACATTCTTTTAAAGCAGAAATTACAAGACTAGAATACTTGAGAAAACATGGGACGTAACAAATACATTATTTAGATTTTGTATTATATGAGTCTCATTTATAGGTATGCAAGTTATGAATTGCTTGTATATTATAGCATAAAGGGACGAAACAAACATTAAAACCTGTGGTTCAGTCCTTATGACGGACACAGCACGATGATCAGCTCTGAGTTTAAAGACAAACATCTGGACTCTTTCAACACTGTGTGAACCTTCCTTATAATGATGTTTGTTGGACACTTTAGTTCCACATCATTTTCAACTGTGTCGTTAGCGATGCTGCTTAATTACACATTTTGTATTATTTACTGTCTACAAGATGTAAGTTTCCACATTACGTCATGGACTTAGCTTGATGGCTTAACCTACCTGAAAGGTCAGGAAACGATTTGAATAGTATGAAACGCCAGTTAAGTTATATTAACTTGTTAATGTAAATTTTTGATCAGAGCAAGCTATCTACTTAGACGGAAAATACAAATCGAGCCAGTATAGAGTGTTGCTAATTAAATATGTCAAGCCAGTAAAGAGTGTTGCTAATTAAATATGCTGTCCTTACGTTCTTATTTATAATGCTTAGAAATGTCTTATCTGATGTGTATCGGGCCCGGCATGGCCAAGCATGTTAAGGCATACGACTCGTAATCTGAGGGTCGCGGGTTCACATCCCCGTCGCGCCAAACATGCTCGCCCTTTCAGCCGTGGGGGCGTTATAACGTGATGATCAATCCCGCTATTCGTTTGTAAAAGATTAGCCCAAGAGTTGGCGGTTGGTAGTGGCGACTAGCTGCCTTCCCTCTGGTCTTTCACTGTTGAAATTAGGGACGGCTAGCACATATAGCCCTCGAGTAGCTTTGCGCGAAATTCAAAAACAAACAAACAGATGCGTATCCTTGCTGGTAACGATATTTTCGGCCATAAACACTTTAATATGTTACGTGGTTAGGCCAAATTAGGAGATTTATGTTAATCCTAAATTCGCATACTAATTTACCAATGCAAAAATAGTTTCTATAATAAAAGAATGCTGATAAAACATTAAAAATAAAACTAGATAATTAAACATTTAAACTGATTTTGTAAACAAAAGTAACATTAAAGATATAATATGGCTTACTTACGAAAAGCACATGCTCTGCTTGTTAATTTCAAGTGCTGTTGTGCACATAATGTTTGTTGATTATTGAGTCAGTTAGTTCAGTGCTATAAATTTTGAGTTTTTAGCGAAATCACAGAAATACTAGAAGTGTCGCATGTACAAAACTTTGGGCATGTTAATGGAATTTCGATTGTAAGACGTTATTTGTTTTCAGAATTGGGCCTATACTTGTAGAATTTATTGTAAAAGAAGTAAAACACTTTCGTTGTTCTTAAGTGGACTGACTATAGACTTTGCGGTCTTTCTTACTGCCGTACAATGCAAGAGAATCCGCCCAATAAAAGAAATCGTAACAACAAAAGTACGGCCGTTCAATCTGACCAAGAAACTGAAACCTGTTAATGAATATATAGCCTGACTGACATTGGATACTTAACGAAATGTTTATTTAGATACATAACTAAATAAACGCAATATGGCTCGTATACGAGTCAATAATAATAAGGTACGTGCTTTGTTACCAAGTTAAGAAACATATGATAGTCCTGGACTTAAAGGAAGAAGTCTAGTGGAAAAATAGATTAAAAAAAAAGTTCTAATTATAATATTTGTAGAATTTTCTGAAATAAATGTGAAATAAAAACTTTGATGTTGAGAAAAATGTGTGTGTATGTATACATATACACGAATGCACCAAGAAAAACACGTACAAGTAAAAACAAATACTTAAGAAAACAAATATTCGTCAACATATACAAAAGAGTAACAATACCAGGTAATACTTTTTATGAAGCATATGACGTGCGACGTAATGGAGTCACTTTAGTTGTATGTTTCCCACGGTGCTCACCTGTTTTTGTAACAAGGATTCATAAATTTGTTACCGTAGTTACGAGAAGTCACGCGTCAAAGAGGAATGAAAAAAACCATCACAACAACTTCTACTTAGAAAAGTGTATTATTAAGTGCATTTTCTTCATGGGAGCTTTGGAGCGTGTAAGTCCATAGGAATTAGAAGGCGCTCTAAAGTTACAACGAATTTAATATATTATGCAATGTAACACGAATTTTGTTCCTGGATAGTATGTGTTATTTCTTAGTTGCTTATGTTGTAAAAGTACAGAAAATGGCCATTATTCCCTTCAAACTTTGCTTTTGTGACCTGGATAATGAAATTAATAAATTAACCTATTTTCTATATAAAATTGGGCAAATTTGCACATTTTCATTTACATAAGGTCTGAATAAAACAGCATATGAATCAAGATTTACATGTATTTGTGCTAAAGGTATACACAAATGTTTAGAAATAAGTAGTTTTTCGAGATTTGCGACTGTAATGTAAATCGCTTTCACGTATCAGCCCCCAAATATAGTCTCCCATCATGTTTACGTTTTACGCTTCTTGGTAGCGGCGTTCAAAGTCTAGTATATCCTGATGGAAGCGCTAGCCTTGCTCCTCTGAGTATGTTCCCATGTTCTCCTTAAATTTATCAAGATGAGCGTCAAGGATATGGACTTTCAGGGACATCCTGCAGCCCATTTTGCCGTAGTTCTTTACCAGAGCCTCAACCAGTTACACATAATTGTCGGCCTTATGATTGCCCAAGAAGCCCCGAGCCACTGAAACAAATATACCTCAAACTTTTTTTCCTTCCTTCTAAGCTTCTTGGGGAATTCTGTGCACTCCAGGATCTTCTTTATTTGTGGTCCAACGAAGACATCGGCTTTGACCTTTGCCTCAGACAGCTTAGGGAAGAAGTCTAGAAGGTACTTGAAGGCTGCAGACTCCTTATCAAGAACTGTGACAAATTGTCTCATGAGACCCAGTTTTATGTGCAATGGTGGGAACAACACCTTCTGGAGGTCCACTAGTGGCTCACACTTGACATTTTACCTCCCCACAAAGAACTCGGTCCGTTGTGGCCAGTGCTTCCTGTTGTAGTGCGCTGCTGTGTCCCTGCTGTCCCAAAGGCAAAGATAACAGGGAAACTTGGTAAAGCCACCTTGGAGACTCATCAGGAATACCACCAGAAAGTTCTTGAAAATTCTCGTAAGTTCGAGAAAATTCTCTGTCAGCTACTCAGCATTTAATCTACCTGGAATGTTCTGGGAAATGGGTAAATTTGAAAATTTTATTACCCAGGTCACAAAAGCAAAGTTTGAAGAGAAAAATAGGTCTTTTTTCCATTTACTTTTAGGCATAAGCAATTAGAAAATAACACTTTCTGCCCAAGAACAAGAAAAAGTGATTTTTTTTTTACATAGTGTTATCAGCTTGTGGCTGGAGTTACTGTTGCACAGTTTTAATGTTTTTGATATTTTATCAGTGTGTTGGCTGGAGTCACTGTTGTACACTTCTAACGTCTTTGGTATTTTATCAGTGTGTTGACTGGAGTTATTGTTGTAGAGTTCTAATGTTTTTAGTATATTATTAGTGAAGTAACTAAAGTCATTTCCATATTCATCTAGAGTTAGTGGTACACCAGATTTCTGAGGCGACTGAAGCTACTTCCTTAATCATCTAGAGTTAGCGGTACACCAGAAACTAATACGGAAGGTCTTTATATTCCTTTACTTTTGCAGCTTTGCATCGTCATGTATATGACAAGTGTTCCTGGAGCGATGATGTTGCTTAATAATCTCTTATTATTATTAGCTCAACATCCCATTGTAATGATTCAAATTCTTAATCCTGTTCCAAGCAATAGCTGGTTTCTACAGTCCACTCAAAGTAAGTAAAATGTAATTACGAGTTTTTTATTAGGTACAATAAATAGGGACTTTTTCTGTTAGACATCACTCAGTGTAATTATTATTCAAACATTTCACCTATAAAAGCACACTGGGTCAGGCGTGACCTAATGGTTAGAATTTCGTATTTATCAGCTCCAGGTGTATTTTACATGAGCGATATTTAATACTTTTGTTAGATTTAAAGTCATGTTGGCGGCGGGTGCTGTTGACTGGCTGAATTTCATCTAATGAATAATAACTCAAAATTAGGGACGGTTACAGCTGAATCCTAGGGACCTCTGACCTGGTCATTTAGTACGTGAATTACATACAGCACTGATTAGATCGAAAACACATTTTTTTTATCATAGTATGCCATTCATACTAAAGAAACTAAGTTAAAGTTATTCAGTATTACTGCAGAATTTACGTTCGAGTGTTTGAAGTTATGTCTCAGCGGTTTATAAAGTATACATAATGTTTTAAAATATATTAGGGTTACCAAACTGCTTAATGAACTTCCGCGTTGTATTTCAGATATATACATTTATTATAATCATAAAATTTTCAAGCCATAAACCAAAACACATCAACATGAAATAAAATACGTTGCATATTTTTTAAAAAGGATCTTAATATACCAACAACAACACAATTTGTAATAACGGCTATTACCAATACTTATTACAAATAATAATTTATATACAAAAGTTTTACACGCGTGCAAACACAATTAAGCTTTCTAGCTGGTCTGGATCTGAATATTTTATCGACGGTTCACTATGAGCGAACGAATTTCCTGTTGATATCGGAAGAGTTCACTTAACGGCTAGCTAGCTAGCTCTCTATTCTTGACCAGTCTGACGTCGTTTACAAGCTGAATTTTCTCCAACGAAAATATCTAATGTTGTCGTAGAAATATTAATGTTCAAAGTTAATTCAATGAAGTGAAATGATTTGTAATGTTGAAAATATATGAATGTTCCTGGTCAAGTATCTGTAGTTTTCTTATCAATAAGCGTTAATCATAGTTATAACTTCCGAGGTTTATAGTATATTAACTGTAGCAAACCAATAATATAAAGCTGTCTATAGGTGCATCGGTTTACAAACGTTAAGGCGAGGTTCCAGAAATTTCAGTTGACCCAACAAAACTCTAGAGTTTTCGTAAAACATATATTATTGATCGTTACACTTGAGAATCTTCTACAAATTTAGGGAATAGGCGGGATTTCGCAATACACATTTAACAGTACAAGTTACATGCATTTCTAAATATATATTTTAACTTACACAAACAAACGTCGATATTAAAACAAATATATAATAGTAAATCCGTTACAAGAGGTAATAAAGCTACGAATGGAATATTGAATTTTAAGAAACGTACAATAATAGAACCCTAATGTTTTGTTTTGCTGTTTTCTTTCGGAATTGGCCCATCAGAAACTAACTAGTTGGATCCTAACAAACCTCTTCTTAGAATCTTAATTATTATACACGTAGAGTTTACTAAGACTAAACATACAATTACAAGTAAAAATAATAAGTTACATGTATGATATCTGACTTGATATTCCAGACTGCGGTACATCCAACTGTCTGTCTGTAAATGTACAATAGTTAGATGTTACAATTTTCATTTCGTTTAGAATCTAAATATCACTAGAGCCAGAATTCTAGTAAACATTATGATTTTTTCTTTTAAAGAAAACTGCGAAATCTTCACTTAGGAACAAAATGTCTAGGCATTCACTATGATACGTTATTAAACCACTTTTCGAATCAAGACATAAAACCATTGTTGATTAATTACACTGAATAACGTAAATGGTTGTCGGTGTGGAATGTGTTAGTTTTTGTCGAGCACTAATATCGAATGGGGTCGAGCGTGACCTAGTGGTTAGTGTGCTGAGCTGTAGATCTCAATTTCCGTTGTTATCATTGAAGTACTACAAAAATAATAAAAATCGCGCTGAGACCGCAGGTTCGTGATAAGTGTGGTATTCCAATCGCACTGGTTACTCTGAAAACTGCAGGCGGTGGGTAGTATTGACTACCTGCCTTCTCTTTCTGGCCTATCAGTTCTAATCTAAAGACGGCTGGTGCAGACAGTCCTCTCGTGATCTCGCGTGAACGTTAAAAATCAATTTCACATACTCCAGCAATCATGCTCTAACGAGGTTCAGAAATAATCTAATAAAGCAGCTACAATTTCATGAACTGCATAAAGATTGTACCCCAGATATTACCTCACCATAAAACCAGTAGTCCTTGGAATGTACTGTAATAACCAAGGTGTTGGCTCCTGCATTCATATACGTCAACACCTACTTTTCACATTAACAACGTGGTAGGCTGTGTGTGGGGGAATAACGAGAGATAATTTAAGTGTCTAAGAAACTTAAAGGGTTTTATATTTGTATATAATGGCTAAGTTTTAATATAAGAGAATAATCTATTTAAGGCAATAATCATTATAAATCTGATCTGAAAATATTCATTCGGGTACTAATCCTTTCAGATTTGCGTAACCAATAACTGAAAGATATTCAAAGGCCACGTCTTCTAAAGCGTAAATGACTAGTTGTGTTTTTAGGGTCAAATTGACCGTCGTAGTTATGGTATCAAATACGATTTTAAAATCTGCTAGAACAGACGCAGTAACTGGACAAGAAGTGGACAAACGTTAACTGTGGTGAAGTGCAGAAATTATATTGGATCAACTGAGTAAGGTTTAGTTTAACTGAGTACCAACTTATGCTGCTATAAAACGAGTAAAAATATCAACTTATTTCCTCATCATATGCATGAACGACACTTTCAGGTGTTTGAACACTTTTTAAATTATGAAATCGAAAATGAATTTAGCTTAGGAAAAATGCATATTTAATTAGATACTGGCAGCACTGCTAGATAGATGTCTGTTTTGGTATAAGAACACCTAGTGGTTTTACAGCATTTTACTTACCGTTTCAAAGCTCGTTTTCATGTCTCTCAGATATTCGCCGTTCCTAATTTCAAAGTTGAATAAAACTCATGAATTTCACTAGTTTTAGGCCTAGTGTTACAAGATACTAACTATTGTTATAACTATTGTTTCCAGAACAGACTCTGAAAATTACAACAAATTGTATATGTTGATTACAGATTATTGTGGCATGAATGGAAAGTGTTACTGGAACTGCTGGCTCTCAGGTTATGGTTATACCCATTATAGCTTTAAACATTATTTTAAGTACGCAGTCTTCTGTTGAACAATTTAATTTACGTTTTCATATTATGAATTCTGTTTATTCTGTGTAACATTAGTGTTTTATATTTATTGTTGATAATCAAGCCATGACCTGAGTGGATAAACTATCTTTCTCTCAGCTAATAATCTGAATGCTTCAGTTTTTGTCTTTCCTTACAGAAACAACACATGGAATGATATAAGCCCTAAGTGTGGTAATATTACTTATTCCAAATGAGCATAACATTAAACGTACACATATTGTGTATCATCCTGACTAAAAGTCTACTATACTTGTCATGACACAGTAGTATTAGGCCTATCAAGTTTTTCAACACAATATATTTTTTTTATTTAGTCTCTTGAATAATTTCAAGAACGAAAACAATGAATAAAAACAGTATTCCAAACATACTATAATTGTCATACCCTTTGCTAACGGTGCGTTTCTCTCAATCCAGAGCTATTCAGGCCGGCTGGAATACAATAAACACTGGTTATTTATACAAGTCGTTTGATATTACAGCAATTGTTATCGTGTGTACGCCTTCTACAAGCTGGCAAAGAATGTTGACAATTATTCTTAAGACAATAGTGTTAGGCCTAATAAATTTTTAAACTCTACGTTCTTTATCTAGTCTTTTATGGATTTTCAATACCTGTAAGAGTTTATAACAAAAGTTTGTTAATTTGATATTGAAATAAATGTATTATTCAGGGGATCCTCTTAACAGTTTCCAAATAACTATGTTGGAACTTTGTCACAGAAACACAATATTATGAGAGCGATATATAGTAGACCCCACTATTGAAAGATTACTTGATGGCTTTGAAAATGGTTCCCTTTATTGTTAATACTATCAAAGCGGCTTTTTAAAACATAAATGGTAAAACAAAAATACCAGTAGAAATCTATTTTCTGAAAAGAATAAACCACCGAAAAAAAAAAAAAAGCAATTATTGAAACACACATTCAAACACTTGATTCCAGTTATTCAATAACACATAAAGAAAGCTAAAACATACATTCAAATACTTGATTCCAGTTATTCAATAACACATAAAGAAAGCTGAAACACACATTCAAATACTTGATTCCAGTTATTCAATAACACATAAAGAAAGCTGAAATACACATTCAAATACTTGATTCCAGTTATTCAATAACACATATAGAAAGCTAAAACACACATTTAAATACTTGATTCCAGTTATTGAATAACACATAAAGAAAGCTGAAACACACATTCAAATACTTGATTCCAGTTATTCAATAACACATATAGAAAGCTAAAACACACATTTAAATACTTGATTCCAGTTATTCAATAACACATAAAGAAAGCTGAAACACACATTCAAATACTTGATTCCAGTTATTCAATAACACATATAGAAAGCTAAAACACACATTTAAATACTTGATTCCAGTTATTGAATAACACATAAAGAAAGCTGAAACACACATTTAAATACTTGATTCCAGTTATTGAATAACACATAAAGAAAGCTGAAACACACATTTAAATACTTGATTCCAGTTATTGAATAACACATAAAGAAAGCTGAAACACACATTCAAATACTTGATTCCAGTTATACAATAACACATATAGAAAGCTAAAACACACAGACTCAGTGGCATTCGGCCTGGCATGGCCAAGCGCGTTAAGGCGTGCGACTCGTAATCTGAGGGTCGCGGGTTCGCATCCGCGTCGCGCCAAACATGCTCGCCCTCCCAGCCATGGGGGCGTTATAAGGTGACGGTCAATCCCACTATTCGTTGGTGAAAGAGTAGCCCAAGAGTTGGTGGTGGGTAATGATGACTAACTGCCTTCCCTCTAGTCTTACACTGCTAAATTAGGGACGACTAGCACAGATAGCCCTCGAGTAGTTTTGCGTGAAATTCAAAACAAACAAACAGTGGCTTGATTCCCGTTAGCCATTCAATCGCATATATAGGACATCCACTCGCTGACTTAGCGGCAAGTCCTGGAACTTATAACCCACAAAATCGGGTTTCGGTACCCACAGTGGGCAGACCACAGACAACCCATTGTGTAGCTGTTTGTAAAACATACATTACTCTTAAGTTTATTCAAGAATAATATTTCTGTTTAAAAAAAACCTTCCCAATAAAAGAAAAAATCAGTTGGACTCCGAAACATTACATTCTGTTACATTCAGAATTTCAATGATAAAGAAACTGAATGGGTCATATATATATAAACCAAGTTAACTTATTAGATGAGTGAACACGTATATGAGATTTAGTCGTTTAAGTTATAAAATATCATACTTTACCTAAAGGAAATTGTAGGTGAATCAGAAGTGTATCAACCCATAAATAAGGAAAATTCATTCAGTTTGTTTGTTGTTTTTGGATTTCGCGCAAAGCTACATGAGGGCTATCTGCGCTAGCTGTCCCTAATTTAGCAATGTAAAACTAGAGGGTTTGATTTATTTTGTTTTTGAATTTCGCGCAGAGCTACGCGAGGGCTATCAGCGCTAGCCGTCCCTAATTTTGCAGTGTAAGAATTGAGGGAAGATATCTAGTTATCACCGCCCACCGCCAACTCTTTTACCGACGAATAGTAGGATTGACCGTCACATTATAACGCCTCCACGACTGAAAGGGCGAGAATTTTTGTGTGACAGAAATTCGAACCTGCGAACCTCAGATGATGACTCGAGTGCCTTAACTTCCTGGCCATGCCGGGCCAAGACTAGAGGGAAGGCAGTTAGTCATTACCGCCCTCTGCCAACTCTTGGGCTATTTTTTATAACAAAGAAGAGTGGTATTGACTGTCACATTATAACTTCACCACGGCTGACATAGAGAGCATATTTGGTGTGACGGAGATTGGAACCAACGAATTCACCGAGAATATTCTAAATTACTCAGTTGTATAACACATCAACAGTCAGTGGTCTTTAGTGAACATTCTGTCTCAGTTGTATAACACATCAGCAGTCAGTGGTCTTTAGTGAACATTCTGTCTCAGTTGTATAACACATCAGCAGTCAGTGGTCTTTAGTGAACATTCTGTCTCAGTTGTATAACACATCAGCAGTCAGTGGTCTTTAGTGAACATTCTGTCTCAGTTGTATAACACATCAGCAGTCAGTGGTCTTTAGTGAACATTCTGTCTCAGTTGTATAACACATCAGCAGTCAGTGGTCTTTAGTGAACATTCTGTCTCAGTTGTATAACACATCAGTAGTCAGTGGTCTTTAGTGAACATTCTGTCTGTCATGACGGCATCACTTTTCACTCAAGCTTTGGTTTTCTTCGCATAATTTGAGGAGGGGGGGTAACAGTTGACTCTTGTTGTTGTTGTTGAGTGCTACGTTGTTGGCATAGTATCCGCAAGTTAGAAGTTATGTGGCTAAAACGATATCACCAAAAGAGAAGTCTGAAACATATTTGTAAACCTTGAGATAAATATGACTTTCCCGAATGAAAGTTGTTTTAAACGAATCGATAAGAAATGAAAATATAGATATTGCAGATGGCGCTTATAACGCCGTTGTACAAAATAACGATGCGGTAGACGTTTATTCTAACTCTCCACGGCCCGGCATGGCCAGGTGGTTAAGGCACTCGACTCGTAATACGAGGGTCGCGGGTTCGAATCCCCGCCGCACCAAACATGCTCTTCCTTTCAGTCGTAGGGGCGTTATAATGTGACGGTCAGTCCCACTATTCAATAGTAAAAGAGCAACTCAAGAGTTGGCGGTGAGTGATGATGACTAGCTGCCTTCCCTCTAGTCTTACACTGCTAAATTAGGGACGGCTAGCGCAGATAGCCCTCGAGTAGTTTTGCGCGAAATTAAAAACAAACACTCTAACTCTTTGTTAAGGGGCTTTCCAAGCTCAGGTAATCTATAAAGCTTATAATACTAACATGTAGAATTCAATTCCCATGGTAGACACGGTTAGTAGGGTTTATTGTGCAGCTTTGCTCTAAAACAAACAAGAAATCTTGTTTCTGATAGGTCTTAAACTTGTGAAATGTTCAACAGGTTGAATACAAAATTTTGATGATGATGCAGAAGCTAATGTTTCAATGGTCATGAGTTCAAATAGCTACATGTTATGCACTGGGAAACGAGTAGAACAAAAGTGACACACGCGAAGCAGATTTTGTTCACGGAACAGGAGTTATAAATTTAAATGTATATACCAGGATTTGCTATTTTTGTAAAATGAGTTTCAAAAAAAATAAAATAAAAGAGAGATGAAATAAATAATTATTTATTTAAAATAATAAAACCACTGGAAACGTATAAACTAGAAAGGCTTACAAGGACATTTTTAAGAACAGATTTGGACACAGTAGTAAAAGACATCTGCTAGCAACAATGTTTTTATCAAGAGAAGAAATGTTTGTTTGTTTTTGAATTTCGCGCAAAGCTACACGAGGGCTGTCTGCGCCAGCTGTCTCTAATTTAGCAGTGTAAGACTAGAGGGAAGGCAGTGTTATAACCACCTATCGCAAATTTTAGGCTAATCCTTTTTCAACGAATAGTGGGATTGACCGTAACATTATAACGCCTCCAAAGCTGAAAGGCAGGGCATGTTTGGTGTGACGGGGATTCGAAACCGTAACCCTCAGTTTGCAAATCGAGTGCCTTATCCACCTGGCGAACTGACATTAAAGATCGACCATCTTCATAAGTATGATTAAACAAATATAATTTTCCTAAGTAATTACAAATAGAGATGAAAATGAATTACTTCATGAGTTGGTTACTCTCGCTGTTGACGACATTTTCGGTCGTAAACTCAACAATACCTTATGAGGCTCAGTCAACTTGGAAGATTTAGTTTAGTTCTAAATAGAAGTTATAAGTTAACAATGCAAATAAATCTTTATAATGAAAATTAATAATGAACTATGAATTAAAATAAAATGAATGTAATTAAATTTGATATAGTGACTTGTATAACCAGCATTATAAATAATGAGAGAAATAATAAATAACTTATCATAACTTATTTAAGGATCTTGCAAATACCAGTTTTTGTCTTTAACCATTGTCGTTAATGTCTATTTCTTCAGAAACTTGTTCTATGTCTAACACCGCACTTTACAAGACAAACTCAGAACGACACGCCTACTATATAATGTTCTAACTGTATCAGTTAATAATTTTAGTAATAGACGTATTTATGATTTACTATTTGAAAAGAAAAACCTTATTTTATATCAACTTTACAAATCAGTATTGAATTGTTCTTTATTAGCTAAATTATTATGCAACAGTAAAAACAGTGCCGGAAATATGATATATTAGTTTAAAAATAAACCATTGTTAAAAAGTTTCTCTTGTTGGGCGAGTTTCTTTCAGATATGCGTGGTAAAAAGAATGCACAATTCAGTCCACTTAATTATAATATAGGGTTTTATTTCTTCTAATACAAAAACACGTTATACAATTTGTACAAGTTTCACGTAATTACAAATGAGCCTAATTTTATAAATACATGAAGTTTGAATAGAAATTCCGCATACTTACGATGCTTTTAACGGCTAGTAAATAATTCATTGGAAACAAACTCAGCGTTCATGAAACTTAAGTAAAGAATGAGCCGAATAATAAACTCGTTAACGCAGTTATCAGTCAACTACTGTAACAAATTAATTAACCACTCAACATTAATGAGGTTTTTCAAGTCCCGTTTTATTTAACATATTGTAACCTAAATTAATTTAAATGTGCGAACAATGTTATGGTATTGTTAAATGTGCGAACAATGTTATGATATTGTTAAATGTGCAAACAATGTTATGGTATTGTTAAATGTGCGAACAATGTTATGGTATTGTTAAATATGCGAACAATGTTATGGTATTGTTAAATGTGCGAACAATGTTATGGTATTGTTAAATATGCGAACAATGTTATGGCATTTTTAAATGTGCGAACAATGTTATAGTATTTTCCTTAATATATTATTCGGTGTTACACAGCGGATCAATTGTTTAATGATTATATTACGGATTTATTTAGTTTCCAATAGTAAAATTGAAAACTGGATATGTAACTGGTTTAGAACTTATAATTTTATCACCTTACAAAATGACTCCTTGGATAACTTAGATGAGATCTAATAACTTCTGATTAAGGTACGTTATATAATCTCGTTTCACGTCGTTCAAATTTGTTTTGAAGCCTATCAGAAAATTGTCGTTGTTATGACACTCGTTTATCATGCGACGTCCCCCGCTGGAATAGCGGTACGTCTACGGATTTACAATTCTAAAATCTGGGGTTCGATTCTCCTCGGTGGACTCAGCAGATAGCGCGATGTGGCTTTGCTATAAGAAACAAACACAAACTCATCATGTGACGTAATTAAATAACGTAAACATTTAAATTAAGACAGTCACAGTCTAACACAGTATAACACTTCTTTCATCGATTGATTCGAGTTATCGGTGTTTCCTTTTCTTAAAATAAAACAAATCTATTTTTATAGATGGTTCTCAATTCTACTATGAAAACAAAAACAAAATAACGTTTTAAAGAAAGTATCGCCTTAGCGAGAAACGAACTAATCATCAGAGCACGATTCGTGTCTTATGTTGATTACATTTAGAAAATTATAGCACCTGTCAGAAACGAAATAAAAACTAAACAACTTTGACTTGTCCAACTCCGTATTAATACAGTACATTTTTGCCTTATATAACCAAAGTTGGCCATTGTTCAATATTTTAGATCACATATATGGTTTTGTTTGCTAAAGACACTACTAGCAAGTAAAGTGGTTATTTTATTATGTTAAACATGCAATTATTGTTTTAATGATTCACAGTTATCCTATAAAACCACTACTGAAATATGAATGTGTGATATTGAAATCGTGAGTAAATATTTCAAACATTGATAACGGTGAGGAAACACAACTTGTTATCTTTAAACAGTGTGTTTCTATGGATAAACAGCGTTTATATTACAGCCAACGTCTGTGTTTTATAAGAGGATCGATTCGTTTACTGTGAATTATTTATTAGTCGAGTTTAATTAGTAGCTGGACGAAACTAGCGTAACCTTTTAAATATACGCCTCACTCAAGCAGTAGCGTTTTGATCAACGGTAAAAGTAGTTCATCCTTTAAAAACCAGGAGGCGTTAGCCAATATGAACATGGTGTCTAACAGCTTAAGTATTCTTGAGATTAAATTACAACAAAGCATTGGAAATAACTTACGCACATAAAATCAAATTAATATGAGCTGTATAGCCAACATGTCGGGGTATATGGATACGTTGTGTAATTTAATAGTTCGAAACCAAACCAATAAGAATCGGGCGTAGCTAATTGGCTAGTCAGCCCTGACTGTGAATCAGAGGGTTTCTGGTTTGAACACGTCACTACTAAAACGCGCTCCACACTTTGGGGCCACGGGCATACTGTAAGAGTAAAGGTCAAATTCCATTACTGGTCAAAGTAACTGAAGAGTTGGTAGCTACTGCTGTGGCTTATTCTAGTTTATCTATTAATTCAAATTTAGACACCCATTTGCGCAGGTAGACCATGCATACACGCATTTGAAAATTCTGAAACAAGCAAACAATTAGAAACAAACCAGGTGAAAGCATTGGTGACGCATACAGTTGTTCAGCTCGCAAAACATCAGCAAATGAGATCTAAGAGGCGGCGAGACGACTTATGTGATGTGGAAGCCGTTTTTGTCAAAGGTGTTTTATGTCGTCTCATAAATTTTGAGTTTATAACTCATGAATAATTTTCATACATTATTCAACGTTTCAAAAGATGTTCTTGTGTGTGTGTGTGTTTTTTATATGAATGAAAAATATAATTAATCTTTAATTCATATATATTTAACATGTACTGATTACAGTTTTGGCAGGATCAAATAGACTCTGTTATGACACAACTCTAAAACAATTACAGTTATAGGTGACATTTTACTATAGTCTTGTACTTTGTATTCATCAGTTATTTAGAAAGAAGACAAATATTCAAGGCCCAGCATGACCAGGTGATAAGGGCACTCGATTCGTAATCTAAGGGTCACGAGATCGAATCCCTGTTACACCAAAACATGCTCGCCGTCTCAGCCGTGGTGGTGTTATAATGTGACGGTCAATCCCACTATTCATTGGTAAAAGAGTAGCCCAAGAGTTGTCGGTGGGTGGTGATGACTAGCTGCCTTCCCTCTAGTCTTACACTTCTAAATTAGGGACGGCTAGCGCAGATAGCCCTCGAGTAGATTTGCTCGAAATTCAAAACAAACCAAACAATTATTCAAGGGAAGATAAGTCAATCAAAATATATTTCCATTAAAGTATTGAAATATACATTTGACAATACGATCGAGTTCTGTATCAAGATTTGTTTGTTTTTTTTGTTAAGCATGAAAATACACAATGGGCTATGTGTGCGGTGCCCACTACGGGTATCGAAACACGATTTTGTTGTGTTATAATCTTTTAGAGCTTCGATTAAAATGACGACCTAAGCATTAAGCCCTGACTTTCAAGGAACATTATATGATCTAATGACATACCTTTATCTTTTTTGTTTTGAATGTTTAATGGTTAGATTATTTAACATACATACAATATTAATGTTTTTTGGAAATATTCGGTTGGAATTTGAAGTAATGTTAATTTAATAACTTTAAAAATTATATTTTACTGTTAAATGAATATTTGTTGCTCTAAGTTTAATGTTTTCCTAGATAATTAAATTATAGACAGATGGCACTGGAAGTCTTATCCACAACCCAAATAAATGCAACAAAGTAGCTAATGCAGTTTATTGAGTGAACAATTGTGTTATTTGAATACAATATTTCAGTGGTTCAGAAGGTGAGTCTCTGTGCAATCGCACGTGTGTGACTTGAAAAGTAACAGACAAATGTATCAAACCACATATTATCGAAAAATTCTCAAAATTACGATAATTTAAAGGTATCTTATGATAATAAAATAGCAACAACAAAAAAAAACACTTTATGCGTGTGCTGACCAGATAGGAGTGTGTTGTGTGTGGACAATGACATTTCACCGTGTCATGTTTTTATTTTTTATGTACCATGTAATTATAAACTACGTGCTAGAAGCGTTTCTCAAATCGTAATTAAGTCACGTTTTGTGTTTCATACAATCAAAAAAATGTGAATACGAAGAAACTTGGGGAAATCGAAGTCAGCAGGCTGTTCTAGAGTATTGATAGGTTATACAGTCAACTAGCATGGCACGTGAACGGTGTCTCAAAAAAATAAAAATAAGCCTTAGAATGTCGTTAAAATTATGGCACGTGAACAAAATCTTAAAAGGGAAATGCCACTTGCAACCATGAGGGTGAAATTCTACTGTAAAGGTGAAACGTCGCTCGTACACTGTGAGGTACACGCCCATTAAAGTGAAAGGGGTGATTATTAGAAAGAAGGTGAACTACAGAAGTGGTAAGTGAACGTGCAAATACATAGAGCATAAGGTAGCACTTTCAGGTCAAAATGTAATGGTGTCAATTTCCATGAAACTTATTTGAATTTGATCCTAAATGTGGTAACGATATTAACACCTGACCTTCTTCAGTGTTATGATGTAGAAGCTATTCGATCAGTAACGAGATTGACATTTGACCTTCATCTTCAAGGTGATGATGTAGAAGTTATCACGATCAGTAACGAGGTTGACCTTCATCTTCAAGGTGATGATGTAGAAGCTATCTCGATCAGTAACGAAATTGACACTTGACCTTGACCTTGAAGGTGATGATGCAGAAGCTGTGGCGTTCAGTAAAAATGTTGACATTTGACCTCGCACCGTGAGCAAACGTGTCTGAAACTTATTTTCTTCAACAAAGATGAAAAACGTTGTTGCTGTTTGACACATCTCATAATGGAATATTTATTTTACCCTTACATCTACGATGGAAATTCTTCTATTAACATCAATTTCTATAAAACTAAAAATTATAATTTTTCTGGATTCTCTCCTTTTAGTCTACTACTTCTAAATTAAAGATGGCCAATAAAGACAGCCCTCAAGTATCCACGTGAGAAATTCAATAACAACATCAACCCTCTCGATAAGGGGAGTTACGATGGGCTTTAAAAATGTTTTGGAATCTGCACGTTACATCTGGTTTCATATTCTGTAGTATTTACATAAAGAACCTGCTTGTTGGTTGGTTGTGGAGCTCAGAGGGGAGGCTAGGGCACATTTTGGGGTAGCTTCAGCCCCAGCAAGCCCCCCTCTAACTCTATACGTTTTGTGCTACTTTTGATTGCTGCTGATTGCATACTTAGAATTGTTGTTAGTCTGTACTCACGTTTATCCACAGAGAGTTTGTGTCTATGTCTTGGATAATAAATAGTAAGAAATATCTATAGTCCTTCCACGAGCATCTCTGTCTTCTTATTACTTACTTGAATTAGCCGAGACAAACACATAGAAATAATGATCTTCGGAAAACGTACTGCGCTTTGCAGGTTTTGTTGAAACACTCGACAGTATCGTTAATTTAAAACAAAAAAAAGATTCATTGTCTCTTACCAGGGATGGCTGATATCCACTGGCTACAAGAAACGATAAACACTGATTCTTGTTTTGAGTTGTTTGATCACTAGTCACCTTCTTTTAGACGAGTACGAACAAAACAATCCTTCTTATTTTTCTTAGTGGTCTATTTTATTGTTGGGTCGTTGTTTTGTTGGGTTTTTTTTTCCAACAATTTGTGTAATCTCAAAAATTGGCCAATTACAGCCTACCGGAACGGCGAACATTCTATTCTCACAAAAACAGCCAAGCCTCGCCCCCAGTTCCTTTCTTAGCTCACATCCTCGAACACTACATGCTTGTGCTTTGAGACCCACGTGAAGCATAGGCTCGAGTTTGCCTAGGTTACTTACAACAGTCGCGCGACGCTAGGCTGTCGGTTCTCTAATCGTCTACTCTAACGTCTACAGCTCTGGTACATTCCATCGGTTAGAAGCGTTTCTTTTCATTGATTTCGAAGCGCTTTAAGAAGAGCCAATTTGTTTGTGGCGAAACATAAATACGAGAATATTTTGGCGAGACTGATCGTATAAAATATAAAGCAGATTAGAAATTTCCCTAAATATTCTGACGGTAGCCTTAAATTCAGAACTGTTTGAATAAGTTAGCTTTACGTCGACTACTGCGGAGAACGTTACTGTTACATCTGTCAAATAATGAACTGTTGAAAAACGTTTATGTAAAAATCGGTGGTTTCTCATTGAAGTAAAACTGTGAACTAAATTCCCATGAAAATAACGTTTTAAAATTCTGGACTCTCTGGACTTAAAGCAGTACTCGAACGAGATTTCTTGGTCCTACTTGCTTTAACTGTGCAAGGGCTGTTATCTTACCTGCCATTAGAGAATCACGAATACCAGAAGCATGGTGGCACGCTCCAAACTTAATGTCAGTGTATTGTAAAAAAAACACGACAAGAAGAAGTCGGTAAGTCATGTTTTGTTTTAGCTAAATAAAATACAAGTATCGTATTTGTATGTTCCTCGTGTCTTTCATTAGTTTCTTCTGCGAAAAACCAAAATTGAATTCCTTAACTTATTTTAAAATGTAGTTTTTATCTTTTACAAAAAAATTCCAATCTCAGATTGGCTTTACAATAACATAACTAAAATGATATTACACATTAAATGTTAACAAGGTTTTTGATGTAAAGAACAGACAAACTTTCAGGCTAAACTACCCACGTTATTACATAAGTCTTAATTAACCCATAAGTTTACCAGCTCTTTAAAATATGGAGTTTTATTAACACTCAGACATTTCAGTTTTTTAAAATATGAAGTGTGTTATTGACTCTCAGGCCTTACACATCTCTAAAATACAAGATTAAAACAGATTAAAACACCTTTTTACTTTAATACATTCGTGTTAATGTTTGTAAGATTAATAAGAGGCTATTGTATGCAAAGGTTTTAATATTTCTGTGTTTTATACAAAGTTAAAAAAAATGATGTATCAAACCTTCATTGTTCTGAAGCTACGGAGTGACTGAGTGGTATCAACTTATTGCTGGTAAGTAGTTAGTTACTCTGTTTGGTTTAACTTTAGTTGAAACCTGAATTCAGTGCTTGCAGATAAAAAAATCAAAGAGAAATGTGCAGTTCATTGGAATTCAAAGCATCTACATCCGTTCCTGGCGTTATACTGTCTCTTTGGGTTCTACACTCTGCCAGGTTGTTTTTTTTTTACTTCATGTTTCTTTTTAAAGGTTGAAAAGTTTGTTTGTTTGTTTTGGAATTTCGCACAAAGCTACTCGAGGGCTATCTGTGCTAGCCGTCCCTAATTTAGCAGTGTAAGACTAGAGGGAAGGCAGCTAGTCATCACCACCCACCGCCAACTCTTGGGCTACTCTTTTACCAACGAATAGTGGGATTGACCGTCACATTATACACCCCCACGGCTGGGAGGGCGAGCATGTTTAGCGCGACGCGGGCGCGAACCCGCAACCCTCGGATTACGAGTCGCACGCCTACAACAACATAGAGGACATTACTTCACATTGTCACTTGTTTACCCGAGCTTCTAATCCTAGCTTTATACACTTTGTCTGAACATGTTTTAAAAGCAGACTGAGTTATTTCAAATTTATAAGTATTTATTAAGCCACGCAAACTAAAGTAACAGTTTCTAGCTCAAGTTTTTCAAAAGAATCATACGGTTAAATGGCTGTCATTGATATCCACCTATTAAACACATTTTTGGTAAATTTTATATAATTCTTCTAACTAAAGATTATTTAGCGTCACGTGATATTAACATAAGGAACTGACGTAACTAATCATGCTTGACACGTCTGTATCGAGTACGTGCGGGTGATGACAAGAAACTGTTGATCTAGATTCGATGGCGTTACTATAAATGAAGTTATTAACAGTATTTTAGAGAGGAAAAATTAACACAATATATTTTAAAGTATCTGAATGGTTCCGTAAAGTGTAGTAGGTCTGTTCCGAATGATAGGGTTGCAATCCTAAAGCTAATGTTGGTTACTATCGAGTGTCTCTTTCTTAGTTTTTGATGTGTATTGATAAAAAGTCATGATAACTAATAATAAACAGTTTTAGTGTGAAAAAAACGAGGCTAAAAAAAGGATTGAGCGTACAACATAAAGGAATGACAGCTAGCTACTGTCTTTCCACACCTAAGTAAGATGTTCCGATTAGACTGCTATTTACAGTGAGCTGTTTTCTCATAATTTTATTTATTAATTATTTATAATCCAGTTTATGAAATACACGTGTTTTCATGAGTGCTCATTATTAACAGAGAAACTCGGTTTCCAGTTTTAGAAAATCCAATCCAGAAAGCTAATAAATTATAACACTTTCCAGAAAAAAAAAAAAAGTCCCCTGTGATCAGGTTTAGCATCTGGTGGAAATGAAATGAAACGTTTACGAACAATGATACAATAAGTGAAACTGTAACACGTGAATACGGTTGGAATAGCACATTTAGCATTTACCGCACATACTCACACTCTTGTGATAAATACCGGCTGATTTTTTGGAGATTCGTTTATTGAAAGCTATCTATTAGTTCGTAGTGTAAGACTCACTACTCTAGGATAACTGGGTCCGGCATGGCCGGGTGGTTAAGGCACTCGACTCATAATCTGAGGGTCACGTGTTCGAATCCACGTCACACCAAACATGCTCGACCTTTCAGCCGTGGGGGCATTATAATGTGACGGTCAATCGTACTATTCGTTGGTAAAACAGTAGTCCAAGATTTGGCAGTGGGTGGTGATGACTAGTGGCCATCCCTCTAGTCTTACACTGCTAAATTACGGACTGCCTGCGCAGATAGTGCTCGTGTAGCTTTGCGCGAAATTCAAAACAAGACAATCTGGGGTAACTGTTTTACTTATTCTATTAAAATAACACGGTCATTAAAGTGTAACAAGGTTGTAACTTGAGATGCCATAACAGGTGTTTTATGTGGAACAACTGTCTCACTACTGAAGAGTTATCCAATAAATTATCCATTGTAAGAACAGATGTCACAAGGCCTCTCAACATTAAGCACCAACAATAACATGTTTCGTTAATAGAATAAACTGATTAGTAAATGTAGGAATTACTTAGTTATACTACCTATATAATATTTGCAGTAGGAAACTATTAATAACGTTATTCAATCAGAATAAAATCTGTAAGTGTGACCACAATCATCCCTGTTGCTGCAATGGGTCTAATCTGTCAATCCACGTTTATAACGTAATCCAATCAGAATAAAATCTATAAGTGTGACACTCATTCCTATTGTAAATTCACTTGCCAACAAGGCTACGCTTAAAGCGTGGGAACTCTAGCCACCTGACATCCTACACAACCCAGACTACGTTTTGTTCGGTAGGCGTCCAGTTTGTAATTCTTCCCACGTCTGGAAGACATCCTAAACCAGTCGTGTGACTCACGACCATCGTGTCATGAATTCAGTTTTGTTTTTAATCTTTTTCATTGCCACAGAAAATTTTAAAGGTTATTAGAACTTGGCGGCCTTGGGGGATCCAAGTGGTTGTGGGAAGGTACATTTATATCGCAGTCTAACATATACTTCGTAATAAATATGAACAGACGACCAATGAACAATTATGACTAATTTCTAAAATTAACAAAGTTTTTTTTTTTCTTATAAGAACTAGGAAATCTCTCTTTGTTTACATAAATCGCCGACGTTTGTTTCCATAGAGTAATGCTTTGCTTGTTTGTATAAAAAACAACAACAACAATGCATGATTGTTTCACATGAACCATTATATATTTTATATATAAATTAGAAATATATGTTTGTTTGTTTTTATATAAAATCAAAAACCGTGTTTTTTATAAAACAATACACCTCTGCTAGGTTGACATGAACCGGAAACTCTTCATTTTGTTTTAAATAAAATCACAATCTCATGCCTATCTCACATGAGGTAGAAATCCGTCTTATTATTATTTTCTTTTATAGAACAGTAAGCTCCTGCTAGGTTGGCATGAACCGGAAACTCTTCGTTTTGTTTTAAATAAAATCACAAACTCATGCCTATCTCACATGAGGTAGAAATCCGTCTTATTATTATTTTCTTTTATAGAACAGTAAGCTCCTGCTAGGTTGGCATGAACCGGAAACTCTTCGTTTTGTTTTAAATAAAATCACAAACTCATGCCTATGTCACATGAGGTAGAAATCCGTCTTATTATTATTTTATTTTACAGAACAGTAAGCTCCTTCTAGGTTGACATAAACTGGAAACTCTTCGTTTTGTTTTAAATAAAATCACAAACTCATGCCTATCTCACATGAGGTAGAAATCCGTCTTATTATTATTTTCTTTTATAGAACAGTAAGCTCCTGCTAGGTTGGCATGAACCGGAAACTCTTCGTTTTGTTTTAAATAAAATCACAAACTCATGCCTATCTCAAATGAGGTAGAAATCTGTCTTATTATTATTTTCTTTTATAGAACAGTAAGCTCCTGCTAGGTTGGCACGAACCGGAAACATCGTGTTTGTACTAACAAAAAACAACAACAAATTATTTGCTTCAGATGAACAAGAAAATTCGTGTTTGTTTTATGCAAACGAGTGCGTTCGTACTTCATTCATATAAACCAACATTTTGCTACTTATCTTTTTTTGTTATTAACCATTAACATTTGCTTGTTTTATATGTTTATCTACTTGTATTACGTCAGCCAGAAAGTACTCTGTTTTTTGATGTAAACTGCCGAATATTTGATTTCAAAAAAGAACTCGTAAATTTATTTTTGATATCAAGGTCTTCCGTCCAACAGAAAAAGTGTAAAATATTTTTAGTCATTAAAGAACAGAGTAATGACATGTATTATAATAACTGTGACGTATCTATTACGTATTACTCTTCTAGAGATTATGCGTTATGTACCATTAAGCCAAAAATTCATTATTTGATTTTACTCCTTTTTGAAACCAGCAAACACGTTGTTGTTGTTTTCGCGTAAAACTTAAGATATTTTTTTCCTTTTTTAACATATATTAACAAATATTCCCAGTGGTTGTTTCTTATGAACGAAAACACTTAGGTTAATTTCATGGTTCTCAATCTATGATCTGGAACAAAACCACAAGTGATTCATTGCTTCCCTTCAGATAATCGATGGAAAGGATATGTAATTAGGGAAAAGAAGCAAGAATTTAGAGCATAGATGTCACTGTGAACATTGAATCACGTGATCTGCAAAAATAAAAAAAAGTTTGAGAACAATTGCCTTAAAAGTAGTTTGTGATGTGAACCTGATATATAATTATTTTGATGGGCATGGGTGTCCACAGAAATATTTTCGGGAGAGAGGGGGCAAATTGTTGTTGTTGTTGCTTTGAAATAAGCACAAAGCTTCACAATGGGCTATCTGTGCTCTGCCCACCACGGCTATCGAAACCCGGTTTTTAGCATTATAAGTCCGCAGACATACCGCTGAGCCACTGGGGCGCGAGAGGGAGCAAAACGTGTATGTACGGGATTAGCTTTTACTGTGTAAGTTAACAGAATAAAATAATATGTTATGTGTTCTTAAACACAAACACAAATTTACAGTTACAATAAAAATTACCAAAGCACGATGTCAAGTTTACGTCATAATACGTGCAGTTTTTTGTGAAATGTCAAATGTCCCTTCTTACCTCATCCTGCGGATACCCATGTTGAAGGGCGTTATTCACTGCTTTCTGCTCTAAGACGGATAGCTCAGTTCAAGAAACTATTAGATGAACTGCGTAGATTTTTAGAATAAATCAAACTTACAGATACATTAAAGAAAATACGTAGTTGTACCTTACAATTATGATACTTGATATACGGTGTATGTCATCACAGTGTACTTTTGTAAAAACAAACAAGCTGTGACGTATACCAAAAGTTATACTGCATACAAAATAAACTTTGAAGAATGTAAAATTGAAACTTAGTTGAGATATAAATGTATATTTCCACACTTAAAGCGAGTCTGAACTTGCTGTGGAAAATTTTTAAACAATGATGTAAATTATAACACAAATTCTTAGGATTTTCCTACAAATCAAATCATAAATAATATTCTTGTACATAGAATCAGGATCTCAAATTATTTATTCTCCACCTTGCTTAGCGTGATCTAAAAACATGTACTTCAAGGTTCCTTTTCAGCTCATCTTCCGTTTCATGTCTATATTTAGCGCACTTCTCGTACTTTATGGAGTGGAGAATCAAGCGCCAAGCTCAGCCTCTCCCAGTCTTTCTGGAGCTGTTGAAACCAGTGACGTAGGTAAGTTCGTCACCATCTTCAGAACAACTGTCTGGACCCAGAAACAGAAAAAGCAGCTTAAAGGTTCATGAGTCTTTAGCGAGAAAGTGATTCACGTAGGTATAAATAGCATGTTCTTCATAGCCAGGAAAAGGAACGTGCAGAGTTGTTGAGGTTCTAGTTTTGTTTTTGTATGTTTTTTTTTCAAGGTGAGTCTTGAATACAGGTGGGAAAACTAAAGGTGTTAACCTTTTAGTACAGTGCAGCACATAAATATGCTATAATTATATCTAAAATATGGCTAAGCAACTAAATGTTTCATTTTACCTCCTCAGAGAACGTTGACATGAGAAAACGATAAACGTATCATATCTTACCTTTAATTTTCTACATAACACAAATAACAACAAATTCATTTATTCTGTTTTATTTTATACACATTTTGTGATGTATTTTAATATCATAATTAGCACCAAACATCATTTGAAAATATTTGACCTTTAACCTGCATTATTTTCCTTATCACTTTTCAAAAAATCCTGGAATTGCATTATTCATAACCCAAAAATAGGCTTAAGAATGTAATAAGCACACATATTTTATAGGTTAAAAACAGGTTTAAGGACGTAATTAACATGTATATTTTGTAACCCTAACATTAGCCTTTAGAATACAATGGACTTCTATATATTAGTAGTCTGTCCCCTTTCCATACGCTCGATGAAATGACAGAAATAGTGGTATTCAGCAGAACAAGTCCCAAGTTAGAGGCGCTTTAATGTTTTGTATGCACTCATTGCATCGAAAACCGAAGAATTTTGCTTACGTTGAATTGTATTTCGTCTCCAAATAACAAACCCAATGCAGTTTTCCTTATTGATTAATCACACGAAATGACAATAACACGGTTGTAAAAGGCCCACTAGGCAACCATATTGCATGTATTCTTTCACGCAAGGGATTGGGTTGACTACATATATATTTATTCATCACTTTTGTTTGTTTGTTTTAGGAATTACTGTTGAATTGTTTCAATGAACGTGTACTGTTATTTCATAATCCCAAAGTTAACCTTATGAACGCTGCAGTCTTGCATGTTTTAGAACCGTGACACTAACGTTAAGAAACCAGTTAACTTATATCTTTCACAACTCTTGCTAGCATTAGCTTGGAGAAAGTATTATGTTTTACTAATCTACTAATATAATATTTTTCTACGAACCCTTTCAATCAGTAGTTATTAGATTTTAAAACGTAGCTTTTCACGTATTACGTATATTATACATGAGGCAACATGAAATCGTTCTACAGGATCAGTTGATGTCGCCATGAAGGGATCCACTTCATAGAGCTATGACATAACTCATTTTATTTATGACTCTTCCTGTAGTATTGAACCCCCACTGGAGAATAAACCCTCCAGAGATTAACATAAGAATTTTTCACTTCGATTAGTTTATTCCATTGAAAATTAATACTGTAAAATTCAGAGTTTTGTTGAAATAACCTAGTTTAACTATGGCACGCACTGCACAGCTTTAGTTGAGCATGTTGTATCTAAGACTAAATAACTCCCCTGATAATGAACACTATCAGAGCAAACTATGTGCTTAGAGCAAAATTAAAAATTAATCTGGCAATCAGTATAGCTATTCCCCCACTGGTACAGCTATAAATCTACGGACTTACAACGCTAAAATCAGGAGTTCGATTCCCCTCGGTGGATTCAACAGATAGCCCGATGTGGCTTTGCTACAATAAAACACAAACAAACATACAGTATAGCTAATTAAATATATGCGTATCCATTTATAAAGAGTAAAATACATTGTTTCATCAGATAAATGTCCTAGTTTAATGGTTTGTAACTTAATCCACTTTGACTTTATGGTGTTAACCACTAAAGTTGATAAAGTATAATTTAAGTAATCATAAAGTATAAAGATTAATAGAATAAGAGTTATCAAAAGTTATTGAAACAAAACCTACGCCACTTTGTTAGACGTGAATATGTTTGCACTAATTTTATGTAAAACTAATATTTTATATGTGTGTTAAAGATTTTTTTATCACCAAAGGTGAAAAAGAAAAGAGAATCTATGAATTAAAGGCCTAACACTTTTTTTGATTGGCCATACCCTCTGCTGTAGACTACTGTTCTGCTTATTGACTCAAAACCTGATAGATGCTAAAGCTTTTCGCATTCCTGTGCAGTTATAAAGCTAGAACACATTTCCTAAACCACCAAACGAAACTTTAATGAATTATTTTTATTTTTTTATGACAGTCAAACTCTCCCCACCACTCACTACGTCACAAATGACAAAGGCAGACAATAGTAGTTTACTTATATGTTGTTTTATAGTGGATTTATCTTAAATATCTGAGCTTTTAGCGCGGAGTTACACGATCTTCAGTGTGTCCGTAGAGGATATCGAACTATATTTTTAGTATTATAAGCCCTCAAGGTTCTCGCTGAGCTACCGGGTGTACGGGAGGATATAAGTAAAACAATTAGAAAGCGTTTCTGACGGTTCACCTGTTTGTATAAACCCACATTATTTTATTGAAGAAAGGTTAAATTACGAAACGCGAGATTGTGTTATAGAAGACTTTTTGTTTTTTTAAATTTCGCGCAAAGCTACTCAAGGGCTGTCTACGCTAGCCATCCCTAATTTAGCAGTGTAATACAAGAGGGAAGGCAGCTAGTCATCACCACCCACCGACAACTCCTGAGCTATTCTTTTACCAACGAATTATTTATCGTCACATTATAACGTCCCTACGGCTGAAAGGGCAAGCATATTTGGCGCGACGGGGATGCGAACCCGCGCCCCTCAGAGTACAAGTCGCACGCTTTAATACGCTTGGCTATGCCGGGCCGGTTATAAAAGCCGTAGATAACCCTTTAAGTGTATAGCTTGATATGATACACCAATTATTGCAGGTGAATTTTTAGCTTTTATTTAAAAATCAAGATGGCAACAACTTGCAAGCTAATGAGGACAATAAGCTTGTAGTGACATTGTCAACAACAAAACGTGAGAATCAAACACGTAAATTGAGCTTTCGTTTAACTGAGAACTGATTCCAAAAATGTTTCCGCATGACGAGAACTAAATCATCATGAACAGTGAGACTAAACTATCGTCCAGTTCCTCTTCATGCCATGAAGTGTTCCATTAAAGCTGTTTTGTTATCTACATTATGTCCATTGTGGGCTCGTAATCTGAGGGTCGCGGATTCGAATCCCCGTCATACCAAACATGCATGCCCTTTCAGCCGTGGAAGAGTTATAATGTGACGGTCAATCCCACTATTCGGTGGGTGGTACTGACAAGCTGCCTTTCCTCTAGTCTTACACTGCTAAATTAGGGACGGCTAGTAGAAATAGCCCTTGTGTAGCTTTGCTCGAAATTCAAAACAAACAAACAAATTGGTCATTGCGGGAAATCGAACCCTAAATCTTTAATGTTGCAAGTTCGCAAGCTTACCGCTTACTCATTGCTGCAATTGTAATTCTTTTACGTTTTCACCAGTCCCCACTCATATCCCTCATCCCAGTAATTCAATTCTTAGAGAAAGAATTTCTTGGTAGTGGTGAATCCAATGTACTAAAGGAAAGTACCGTATATTAGTTAATTCTCGAGTTCTTCTTTGTTTAAGAATAATCCACACAGGTAATTACGTTAATCCTGTAACCCGCTGGTACAGCGGGAAATCTACAGATTTACAACGCTAAAATCAGGGGTGCGATTCCCGTCGGTGGACTCAGCAGATTGTCCAATGTGGCTTTGCTTTAAGAAAACACACATGTTAGTCCTACAAGCATTTTACGAGAAAGATGTTAAACTTGGACAAGAAACAGCAGTTTAAATTCCATGTAGTGGCGTTTTTATCTAAAGTATATTTTTATGAACGAGACCCAAATTTCTGGAACATATTTTATTTCTTACTGTAAACAATGAATTAATCATTATTCTTGCCTATTTCTCAGCAAAATGGTCATAATACGTTCTCAGAGAGGAGGCAGAGACAATATTAAACTTAGAACTGTTTTTATCATTGTTTCTTACTCACTGTAGTGTGAATAGAAAGATGTTTATCTTTAATATCGCATATATATGTTACACATGAGTTTTTTGTGTATCTTAAGCACGCATAGCAAGGCCTAAGAATTTAGTAATTGCAGTAAACCTTCACCCAACCACCAAGTATAATTGCTTAAGTTTGTGAATTGCATATACCTATAACGAAAAATATATATATTAATTTGAATTTATAACATGTTAAAAATGATTATGTGAAATCCAGTATTAAAAATAAGGTCAGTTCATCCTCTCTCTTCAGTTACTTTTTTACGCAATTCGGGCATCTGATGATCCGCCACGTAATCTGAAATATAGATAATCAGTTCTTCAGCTTACGCATGTAAATGAAGGTTTGGTAAAGGTGCTTTTATCCTTACATTGCATGTCACTTTGCTACACTAACGAGTCTGGTCGCACAAGCAGAAAAATTAGTATGGCAAAAATGTTACATACTTAAAGTCAATGTTCATAAGATCCCGAGTTTCCAATGTCTTAAATGAGATCCTAATAGTTTTCCAAGGTTTATCCTGTACTTGCTGTGGTGAATGTTAAAATAACCCCGTTCATTTATTCATTTTTTCTTTGAGAAATTTTTCGACCAACTTAGCATGAGAAGAGTTGAAATTTTCATCCGTTAGGCTGAATAACAAGATCAACTACATCAATTCATGATGACAAATTTGGATTGGATCTTGTTCCAAATTTTCTTTAAGATAGCCTACCCCCTTTTATATAGCTACAAGGTGATGCACGACGCATCTGTAAAAATAATTTTGTGCCACATATCGTTGGATCACTGGGCGGGCTATTGGCTCCTACTACGTTCCACCTCAATGAGCGCCTGGCATGCGACTCGGTGTTTTGAAGTCTGTTGCGACTGCGAACATATGAATCAATCTCGGAACGGGTAATCTGCTATTGCTTGCGCGATCGATGGTCGCCCTTATCCAGGTGTGCGAGTAACGGTACCATTTGTTTGGAAGAGGTTCCACATTCTGTTAATGATATTTGTAGCTAGCTTGCAACAACCTCTATAATTAAGTGGTTTTATTTGAAGGTTTTCTCCACATGAAACATCCAAATGTGTTCTCTGAGACAGAGCCTAGAAAAGTTACAGTTAATATTTCATGAGACCACCAAATATAACATAGGCTGATTGATAAATCATTGACATTTCAACGTTATCAACTGATAGTCAAGTGCTAACTTTCATAAAAGCAAACTCAACCGTGTGGGGGCGACTGTCATTATATTATAACACTAATGTTTGCCTTGTTGTAATCATTGCATTAAATTTTTCAATTATCACCTTATTGCTTTGCCATATAGACAAATAAGTTGCCGAAAGGAATAAACATTCAAAATATTATTTCTCTTGAAGATGCTTGGTTTGTAAGTAATAATTCGTATTGACAAGTTGAAAGACAACTTCTTACCTTAAATACCAGTTCACGCCCAGAGCAGATAGTCTACAAGAACTACCGCAGGTAATTGGAGCTCAAGGGCTATCTGCGTTAGCGTCAGTAGTTTTGAGATGATAAACTAGAGGGGTTACGCATTTATATCTTTCTTTATATGCATATATATATTTTTTTTTAATTGGGACGTGCTTGGTCTAGAGATTAGCATGTCTGTACTGTATTAGAATTTGAGGGCTCCTGGTTCAGTTGCTATTACCACAAAAAGACTCTCCGCACGTCTAGGGGTGCTATAAAAGTGACGATCAAATCACCTATTATGGTCAGAGAATTATAGTTCATGAGTCAGAGGCGGGCGCTGTTTCCTTTAAATTATCATTTGAAAATTAGAGACGGATGTGCGCAGATAGCTCTTGTGTGATGAAAAAAAACCTAAACAACAATATGGTCCAAAATGATGTCTCTTCGTTTACATCCACTTGTTTATCCACATCTCCATTTTTATTTCTATTTCAACATCTTTACCTAACTGAAGTTATCCTTTATCTGTCTGTATTATTACATTAATTCATTAAAATATATGAAACAAAAACTTGAAGCCTTTGTTTGAAATATCTGTTCGAAAAATCTAGCATGGGCTGGAGGTTAGGACACGCAACTCGCAGTCTGCCAGACGCGGGATCGGAACCTAACACCCAGCTAACAGTATCGCTTTTTGTTGGTAAAGCGTAGTCGAAGGGTTTGCGGTGAGTGCTGCCATACGGTTTCTTTCTCTCTGATTGAGCAGTTCAAAATTAGGGACAGATGCACGTATCTTAATTAGCTATGCCATAAACACACAGGCCTATTTAGAGAAACAAAACTTGTAAATAAATGCGTATTGAAAATCAGCAAGTCCAAAGCATTTCTTTACAAAGGTTATTTTGTTAAAAAAAACAAACAGAAAACACCTAGCACCTCTGTACTTATACCTGTAAACAAAGGCAAAATCTAAGAGTTCATAAGACATTCCAATGAACACGTAACTTTCTAAACTCAGTCGTACAGCCACGAGCTAAAGCATACGATTTGCGATTCATGAGATGCGGTTCAGTGCTCTGAATGCTGATACGTGTTAGCCTGATTAATCGTCGCATTGTTCAGAGTTGGCCTTTGCATTAGTTCGGCTTCATAGTGTTTTGTGGAAAACTTCGATCTCGTACCTCCACATGCTCTTTGAGACATAGGTTTTCTTGAGGCCCTTACTCCTTTAGAGTTGAATGTTACGCCCTTTCATCTCGTTAAACAAATGCTAGGATTTGTTTGTTTAGAGATTTTACGAATATTTCTTTCGGTGTTACGTATATTTCGACGAGCACACTACAAAGAAAGCAAACCCACGTGATATTTTGCTTGAGGTTCCTGTTGTGTGTTTGTGAAGGTGGGGCAGGCTTGATTTTTTAATCATCTTCTGTGCACACGTGTTTGTGCAAAGTTAAACCATTATGGTTTTAAAACAAACAACAAAAACTTAAAACAGTTCCTTGAGCCGATTATTTATAAATAATCTCGTTATAAGACCAATATTTATAGATTAATATTTATTACGTATAAACGTATCAATATTTGCAGAATGTGTATATTTACTTTGATGGTTTCGAAACCCAATGTTTCTGAGGAAAGTGCAGATTACTTCGATATGAGCACACATAGACAAATCTATTTACAGCTTGTTGAATGAAGTATCTTACTCAGATGAGATCAAATAAATCTTCGTATTTATTAGTACATATTACTTCGACCCGGCATGACGAAGTGGTTGGGGCGATCGACTCGCAATTTGAGGGTCGTTAGGTTCGAATCCCCATTTCATCAAACATATCCACCCTTTCAGCCGTGGAGGCTTTGTAAAGTGATGTTCAATCTCACTATTCGTTGGTAAAAGTGTAGCCCAAGAGCTGGCAGTGAGTGGTAGTGATTAGCTTTCTTTCCTCTTGTTTTTCACTGTTAAATTAGGGAAGGCTAGCGCAGATAGTCGCCATGTAGCTTTGCGTGAAATTCAAAACAATTTTATTAATTACTATCTATGAGTTATCTTGAGACCTACCCTTCAACTATTGATCTGTTTCGAATAAACTTCTTTCCCATTTTACGATAAAGTACTTTCTTACTTTTCAATGAAAACATCTTGTCTAATCAAAAATATTCACTGTGTTTGATTACTCTTTTGTCTTTATAAACAGTTTGCCCCTGAAGAAGAAAGTCCCACTTTCAAGTTATATGGTATCGTATATTTGTTTTAAATTGTTTCTGAAACTTATATGTTCTTCTATCATCATGAATTATACAGGTAAATAGGACATATTGTGGAAGTGACCACTGTACTAATAGCAGACAACTATTTTTACTTTTTTGTTTGTTTGTACGTACGTTTACCTCACGATCTGTATAACTAAACTTGCTAAAAAGCTAATTCCTTTTCGTCTGAACCCCCCCCCCCCCACAGACACACACACACACAGTAGCACGGTTTTCGATATCCGTGGTGGTCCGAACAGAGATAGTTTATTGTATAGCTTTGCGCTTCAACTACAAACAAATGAATCCTTTTTTTTGTGCAACAGCGCCATCTATTGTTTTTCTGTTTCAGCTTTTTCCAGCTAACAAATTTCCCTTTTGCCACTTTCCTCTCAATTATTGCCTCTTTTGTCAATATTCTTGACATATAGCTTCCACTTCCTGTAGTTGACAACTGGTAACTTGTAGCTTAAGAAGTGCGACTCACAGCTAAATTACCTCACAATGGAACATCGGACTTTAAATCTTGCTGCATCAAGGACGTAGAAACCATGAGGCACCAGTTTCACCAACAAGATCTGCAGTCACTTGCCTCAAGTGCGCCTTCGCAAGTCTCATCAGCGAAATCTACAGCCAGTTGACCTAAGCTCAGAACTTTCTTGTTCATAGTGCGGGCGAATGTTTTGTGCAAGATTTGGGCTTATTAGCCATTTATGGGTGTACCAAAAACCCTGAGATGTAAAATGGCAGTCATCTTTACGTGTAATGGACGAGTGTGTACAGCTACTCACAATTCCAATGTCTTACAAGCACTTTAGAGGAAGCTACTTTGTGTTTACTGTCTTAGTTGTCTCTTGCTCCCTGATCAAACAGGGAGCCGATTACTCCCGCCGTGCTGCTCTGAGGTCCTGTAGTCGTTTCTTTCAGTTTTACAATGACCTACTCTATTACTTACTATGCGGCAAAAATATGTTATTCTCTTGCTATGTAGTTGATATCTTCTCTTGGCATGTAACTAGTTGCTTACTATTTTGATATTTTATGTTTTGTAAGTTAGTATAAGGTTCATTACGTTTCTTTTTTAGTATTTTGTATATTGTAATTTACTTACGGTTCTGCCTTACACTGAAGTCCTTTCTGTTCCATTTAGTTTGACACTTTTCTGTTTCGAAAGCTGTCATTCTTTCCCTAGTGTGCAGTGCTACAAAATAGACTAATTGCACTCAGTCTCTCATGAGGACTAGTACACCAGATTTCAGTGTTGTAAATTTGGTAACTTACCGCTTATCCATTTGAGGAGGTTGCGAAAGCTACGTCGAGAAACTTTGAAGTTAAAAGAAACGACTTTACTGCTAAGTCCAACAAGTCAATCACTTGCAGTCAAATATTATAAATGAAGTGGTTGTGAGCAGCTGAAATCTCAAACCAAAATGTATTACGTATGCTTAAAAGATTCGAATCCTATTTTACGACAACGACAACAACAGAAGTCTGTGAAATATGTAGAGGCGTCTAGTGAAAGACGTACCGAGCTCCAAGTCTACCACGTACCGAGCTCCAAGTCTACCACGAACATCAAAACACGGTTCTATTTCTTTTAGGTGAAGTCGATTCTGCCACTATTTTTACACTGTCATCGTTCGAGATGAAGGCCAAAAAGAGAAGAGGGCATCTTTCGTGTTGACGTAATATATGAACAATTCCTTCAGTTCCTGAAACCCTTTGATGTATCGAACCTTCAGAATTTTGTAGCAACGAAAGGTTAACAGCAGTCAGTATTAAATAAAAATAAATGCCTTGAAGTATGGGTCTGCCTTTGCAGGCTGTATAAGGCGTGTTTCAGAAAAGTCTAAACTAATTTTGTTTGTTCAAAGTGGCCCCTAGTGGCACAGCGGTATGGTTGCTGACTCATGCCGCTAGAAAACGGGTTTCGATACCCGTGGTGGGCAGAGCACCGATAGCCTTCTGTGTAGCTTTGTGCTTAATTACAAAAGAATCAATTCGTTCAAAGTTTACAAAGCCAGTTCCAACTTAAAGGGAAGTGACTTGCCATATTTTAAGTGTCTATGTGTGTATACGGCTAGGCACAAACTAGGAATAACGTACGTAATGTTAGATTATAGAATAAGTGAGATTTACCCCATATTAGATAAATAGCTAGACATAGAGTGGGAGTGACTGACAGCATATGATAAGTGACTGGGCATAAAGTAAAAGTAAGTGACGTTTTATATTAACTATAAAGTAGGAGTGAGTGACAGCATATGTATTAGGAAAATGGATAGGCACAGAGCGGGAGTGATTTACGTCACAATAGGCAAACGGCTAGACACAAGCAGAGTGGAGTGACTTATATCATATTATAAATAATATAAATGGTACATCTGTAAGTTGTATTTACTGCACAGTGTTGAAATTTTATCCCGTTGGACAAGGGATCTTCCAAGGCAATAATGCAAACAATCCATTCATGATGTTGGAAAACCGCGTAGGTTCAAGAATTCTTGATAGAAATAAAAGAAACTCTACAATCAGAGGGCTTTCGAAAGGCGGACCTTTCTTCTTCAGTGGCAAACTGGGAACCTTCATGCAAAAATCCGTCATGCTCATATTGTTTCGAAGATTATGAGAATGAACTGATTACAATCACCGAATCTCGATTTGATTGATCACAAAATCAAAATCAAAATGAATCATACCCTCCAACATATGAGCTACAATTGAACAAAACTCTTTCTGTCATCTTGGAGGTTCCAGATGAAAAGTGATACAGTGGAGGTCGTGATAATGTAACAAGCCAATGTTTTTTCTTTTGTGGTAATGCCCGTTATGATAAAAGAAACCAATTATTACACATTGGAAAAACATTAATGAAAACACTACATGTGTTGCTCATAAACTCAAATATACGATTCTACTTCTTACGCTCTTTGTGAATGGTTGGGTGTTAAAAACGGCTAGTACATCTGAAATCATGAGACCTATTAGTTCCTGGTACGAAAATATCGGAGTATGTAAATGTTTTACCTTACAGTTTGTATTGATTATACATTGCTTATCTGTTATACGCCCTTTAATTTTGTAATATCTTTTAATATATGTGTCTCAAGTCGAACTTTGTGTTGGAAAATGTCTAGAGGTGATCACGTGGTTAGTACTACGATAACTAAAACTGATCACGTGGTTAGTACCACGATAACTAAAACTGATCACGTGGTTAGTACCACGATAACTAAAACTGATCACGTGGTTAGTACTACGATAACTAAAACTGATCACGTGGTTAGTACTACGATAACTAAAACTGATCACGTGGTTAGTGCTACGATAACTAAAACTGATCACGTGGTTAGTGCTACGATAACTAAAACTGATCACGTGGTTAGTGCTACGATAACTAAAACTGATCACGTGGTTAGTACTACGATAACTAAAACTGAACACGTGGTTAGTACTACGATAACTAAAACTGATCACGTGGTTAGTACTACGATAACTAAAACTGATCACGTGGTTAGTACTACGATAACTAAAACTGATCACGTGGTTAGTGCTACGATAACTAAAACTGATCACGTGGTTAGTGCTACGATAACTAAAACTGATCACGTGGTTAGTGCTACGATAACTAAAACTGATCACGTGTATATCTCGGAGCTCATACTGAACACAATCCCGGCCAGGTGGGTTTGACTCCTAATCTGAGGGTCGCGGATTCGAATCCCCGTCGCACCAAAATATGCTCGCCATTTCAGCCGTGGGGGCATTATAATGTTACGGTCAATCCCACTATTCTTTGATAAAAGAGTAGCCTAAAAGTTGGCGGTGGGTGGTGATGAATAGCTGTCTTTCCTCTAGTCTTACACTGGTAAATTAGGGACGGCTAGCGCAGATAACCCTCGTGTAGCTTTACGCAAAATTAAAAAACAAAACAAAAAAAACACTTAAGGCAGAAATGTCAAGATGTGTCTCTTTCTATTCGTGGCCTCAGACAAGGAAAAGTCGGACATCTTCCGTTATGGAAATAATACTAAAAATAACCGTAGAAAAAAACAACAACAACAAAAACTCGACGATACCGGATCTAAAAATTCCATGGTCTGCAGGTCTATTCGGCAGCGCTCGTTAGCATGTTTACATTAACACATCTCCTTCCATTTTATCTCATGTGACCTACATGATGACGTTAACTGTCTACCTCCTAGACTCGAGCGCACGCCCTGCGGCAACTTGTCGCTGTCATTTATTAAGGCATCTGCGCACAAGAATATATTGAACATACTTAGCATAACTGCACTGTGTGCGTTACAACACCAAGATTGCGCTACTAATTTTAGTTATGTCGTTGTTTTTTTGTTTGTCTGTCCTCTGACTGACAGTATAAACTCAACTTTCCCATTAATAAGTTAAGTATGAATCGTATTACAAACATCTACACCGATACACTTTTAAACTACGTGTGTTAATTAATGCTTTAATCAAGAGTTTGCGTTTTCCCTTCTTCTTTCAAATGCAGGAAGTTTTAATTCACAAAGTTATATTGAATTGTGATATTGCAAAAACAAACTGTAACATCCTCCTAATTAAAGCTGTGGTATTATAACACCTGACTATGGCTGGAGAATTCACTGATCGAAACGTTTTGAAAGTAATAATACACATAATAAGGACTATAATAATAGTTCTAATAATTATACCATTAGTAACACCAACACCTCCTTTGAATCGCTGTGCCAAAACCTGTGATACAAAGTTAGGTTGAAAAAAACAGTCGCAATTGCTTTGATAAACCACGGATTTAATAAAATATATCATGAGCCGCCATGAAAACCACGAATTTGATTTTTATCTTAGAACTTCAGAAACTTCTTATTATTCTAAGAACGCTCGTGAACACACTAAATTAAAATCGGTTTACAAAACGAACTAGAAACATAACATGCGTACTACCAATTGGATGGTATTACACAAGTAAGTGTTCTTTTGGAATCACAAGTTACGAATTATTTCAGTCAACCTAGGCCAACATAACACAGAAATTTAATGTGTAATATATGTAAAGCTAGACAAGATTGACTGTGCAACTGAACCTACTCGAAGGTGATTTGAAAATATCATAAAAGGCCCGGCATGGCCAGGTGGTTAAGGCGCTCGACTCGTAACCTGAGGGTCGCGGATTTCGATTCCCCGTCTCACCAAACATGCTCACCATTTCAGTCGTGAGGGCGTTATAATGTGGCAGTCAATCCCACTATTCGATGGTAAAAGAGTAGCCCAAGAGTTGGCGGTGGGTGGTGATGACTAGTTGCCATCCCTCTAGTCTTACACTGCAAAATTAGGGACGGCTAGCACAGATAACCCTTGTGTAGCTTTGCGCGAAATTCCAAAACAAACAACAACAACAGAAAACACAAAAAATAAGCCGGACAAACAGACGAAGAGAAGTTTTATATAAAAAAAATCGAAATTTATCAATCAACAATGGTGTTGGTTTTAGATTGAAATCCCTCTTCTTGTGTGACATTCTTAAAATCACCTGTCCTTAAGCTTTGTCATTATCAGAGTAGAAAGATGAACCAAGGTAAAACAGTGAGTTATGGTGCAGTAATTAGTGAGTTTCAGTTAGATCACTGCCGAATTACTGTATTTTTAAATAATAATTCTCTTTCTGGTGTTTACACTTTTAGCAGTCAGCGAACGATGGTAAAAAATATTTTCATAGAATAAACATTACATATTAACCAAGTGAGAAGAGAGGAAATGAGTGGATCACAGATGATGTGGGCAAATATATGATATTACGTTGACAAAGAGCGGGAAAGTGTCAAATTGCGTTTATTTTTAAATGTTTTAAGTTTGAAAGGGACTGCAAGTCTATTTAAGATAACTGTTTGTGTTTAAGACGTGTTGAACACAAAAGAAAACAGATACTGTCATCAGATTGAAGAATGTTGGTTAGGGTTGATAAGATAGTAGCGTATTCTCATGAGAATCCATGAAAAGATCCTTATCTCGAAGAGAGAGTTGTGAACAGAAAGAATGTTATTGTAGCAATCCACTTAGCGAACGTAAAATTATATGCGTCAGCGTAACCGACCGCGGTGGATGCGAGAGACTTTATTATTTCAGAATAAAAGAAACGAAGTATAAGGTGCGTGTAATTTCCAAGGTCATTTTCGTCAAATCGTGAACACTGACTCGAGAATAATGAAGATTTATATACTACTCTGTGTCTGGCCTTATTTGGCGAACATCGTGCCGTACTTATGACATTACCGATTTTGGTGTATGGAAAATGTGGCAAAAGTTCGTTCTAGGCGGTGGCTGTGAACAAATGTAAATTTATTTTTAAAGTCAAGCCCTTGTTACCTAAATACAACCTATAACTGAGACGCTGGAAATTGAAGTGATTGCTAGCTAATTTCAACCAATTTCCTCGTTGGAAGATATTTCTTGTTTCAACCTAATTGTAGTTCCCAATTATTAGTAATAACTAAACTCAATATACATGTCAGTCACATAACGTTATTAATTACTTGGCCTTGTTGATACGAACTAGTTAAGTTTCAACTTCGTAAAGTTAAAAAGAAGCTTTGTTTTTGCACAAAGCTACTCGAGGGCTGTCTGCGCTAGCCGTCCCTAATTTAGCAGTGTAAGACTAGAGGGAAGGCAGCTAGTCATCACCACCCACCGCCAACTTTTGGGCTACTCTTTTACCAACGAATAGTGGGATTGACCTCTCATTATAATGCCCCTACGCCTGAAAGGACGACCATGTTTGGTGCGATGGGGATTCGAACCCGCGACTCTCGTTTTACGAGTCGGGTGCCTTAACTCACCTGACCATGCCGGGCCTGAAAGAAGAATAAAAACACTTCAAACTATGTATTTACCTTTTAATATGTTTAGGCACTGTTAACCTTTCACATTCGATGTGGACATTTATCCAAACCAAACTGGTTTTTTGTGTTCCTGGTTAGGTATATAGATATTGATTAATTGATAAATATATATGTATATACATTTCTACACGAAGTTGTTTTTTTAATATACTTCAATGTTTTAATTAACTTTTCAAAAAAAAATTGCCGTTTTTGTTGTATTTTTGTAAATAATCTTAACAGACGTCCCTTGATTTCTAATTACAGCGATATAATTTTATGTATTAAAGTCTGGAAATGTATAATTAACTGAAAACTGTCATGTACGTCCAGTGACGAAGGGATGGGTAGTCAAAATATCTCAGTCCTGTAGGGTTGATTAGAGTTAAGCCTTTTTTAAACATTTCAATGCACCCAATAAAGCTGTCTACCAGCGGAAGGCTTAGATGATACTATATCATAGTTATTTCTTTGTAGTCAGTGAAACCCTTTGAAGAATAACTGAAATATAATCTCAGTAACTTGTATTTGTTTTTTCCACCTTGTTCTACTCGTGTGGGTGGTTGGGTGGATTTGGCGTTTTATGGGGCAAACAACTAGGCTATGTGCACCCTAATCGAGTGTTTTTGTAAAGATAATTTTCCAGTAATTTTTCGTTGGGTTTGAACTCTTCGATTTGTTTATATTAAATATCTGTTCCATCAGTTGCCCAGAGTTATTTCGCTCGATCGTATGGTTATATGTGTTCCTAAAAACCTAAAATACTAAAAAAATTTACGTTTATTTAAACCATTGAAAAATATCCATATTTTTCGACTTGAAATGTTAAATGATTGAAGACATTACCATCAGCTCTATATGAATTATGTTTTGTTTTTCTTTTTGAACAAAATGCTGGTGTATTTATTGGGTGATTTATCGAATTGGTTTTCAAAGTGATCTCTTGACAGTTCAGAAGAAGAAAATCCACTATATTTTCGGAATCACTAAACAAATTTGTTCCATTCCTCACGTATCTGAGCTTTCAAACATTATCCATAATTTTATTATTCATCATAATTTTGCACAATCGCAGCAGTCCTGTCACCTGGTACGTTCTCGAGTGGCCCTCTATCTTTGAGACGTCACGTTTCATTATTTACACATTACAATCTCTGCTACATGACAAAATCACGAACCAAATACTTTGTTCATTTGGAAGGAGTGAATGATGATGAACATATTATCATAAAAGGTTTTTTTTCCTTCTTCTAAACACAAATACTGTAAAAAAACAAAACAAACTAATAACCTAAAGTCGTTACTTGGAAATCCACTGTTTTTTGTCAGAATCCTTTAGGGTTGAGTCTTTAATACTTGACTGCTTTGTTGTTTTTTTACACGTGCAATTAAAATATTGGCTGCAAATTAGTGCGTAAATTTTAAAAAACATTTTCCTTATATAAATAAGTTGGAAATAATATACAAGAAATATTGGAGAGAACATGAGAGTTTTTTGTTTTTTTTTATCATACTCGTATATAAGCGGGTGTTAATAAAATCACCTCTTAGAACACATGGCACGAGACCACGGAACATATTACATAGAACTGAGCGAGGAAGTTACCATGAACAAACAACTACAACATACGTAGGAGTTGTTGAATGAGCTGTGTAAGGAAATAATTTATTTTTTAAACTTCTCACGTTTCACACGAACTACTTACTCGTGAGAAAGAGTGGAAACAAACAACAAGATCGAACAAATCTGGTGACTGAGACTTGAGAGTCGTGTGACTAACCACTGAAGCGGTTGTTTGTTACCCCCGGCAGCTACTTTCTCTGTCTGGCACACTAAAGCCATTCATGGTCCAGGAAAAAAAAAAAAAAAGGAAACAGCACTATAACAGCTACCTGTGTTTTAATTGTTATTAGTTTACAGATTGGTAAAAGTAATTATTTTTGTTATATTGGTTCGTGTTTCTCAACTGGAAGGAATGTTAAAGTGAACATTTACAACTACTGTAATTTTAAAACAACTAATATTCGAGAACCGTCGATAACACAACCTGTTTAATATACTCAGTGCTAAGTGAAAAAGAAATTGCAGTGACTTCCTGTTACTTTTGTAGGTTTAAAAACTTCGGTTTCAAGCTTACGGTTCCAATGATTAATATAAACAATTTTTTTTATATATCCTTTTTACATACAAACAACCATCTATCGTCGTTATTCAGCCTCTTACAACTTCTATAAATTCTAACTGTGCAAATACGGGGGATTGATGCGATGTTTATAGTGTAGAGGGCGCTTACGTCGACGTTAGGTCATCCTGTATCTTATGGTTTATGAACAGTATGTGTTTCAAGAATCACACTTGAAGTACTTCACTGGCATGTTGCCGCATAGTATCAACAGCGCCTCGTTTTATCTAAAAACAAAACCATAGATGGTTCCGCGGGGCACAAACTGCACGTGCAGGCTTGGCGCTTTCAAAACGCACGTGCTGGTTGTTAAATATGCCTATTGGTTTCTGCAATAATTTTTTTTTTTCTGTTGGTGGAATACAAACAATTGACATTACGAATAACCAAACGCAAAAAACAACAACAAAAACGAACAAACTATTATTTGTTTATTTTTTTTGTTCCTATACGACCGCCTCAGTGAGGTTATTCCAATTTATTTATTATCGTGTTGACTAACGCCTCAATCCTCCTGCTAACATAATATTACGGTATAATGAATAATAAGATATTAGAGCAATTAATATAATAAAATCTACGTTAGCAGGTTCGGAGTCGCTAATGTGGTAATGGGATGAAAAGTCGTTTTAAATGTTAAACTGACACTAAAGTGAATAGCCGGGCAGTGAAGAGAGTAAAACCCCAGTTCTAGCCAACAATGTGAAAGATAATCTGGTGACGGGGAGATTAAAATCCCAGTGTCAATATTAACATCATGGATAATAATCAGGTTGTGGAACGAATCTGATAATGGAGAGAGACAATCGCATTAACAGTGTAGTGAATAAATAATCATTTCATTTGGCTAATAATGTAGTGGATTATTAGATTAAAGAGACACACATGTACGTTAACAGTGTACAATGTAGTGAATAGTCGAGTAATAGAGAAACTAAATTATCAAACGCAACACTAACGGTATAGTGAATAACTTGGCAGTCGAAAAATAGTGTCAGACATAACATGTAACATTGCAGTGGAGAGAGGCTAAAAGGTACAGTCAAACCTTCTCAAAATAACGTGAATATCCGGGTAGTGGATAATGAATTACTGAAGAAACTAAGGTTTTAATCAAAGATAACTTTAGCAGTAAACGAGATAATGAGAAAAGAGAAGGGTAGTCAAGTGTCTCGTGAGTGGGGAACACGTGGAGGTGGCGATTGTTTTTTATTGTTAAGCACAAAGCTGCACGGTGTGCATCAAAGACTGATTTTTAGCGTTATAAGACCTGAGACTTACCACTTAGTCATCAGAGGTGCTTATTTCGTGACATTTTAGCATACAGATAGTGCAACGTGTATTTTCATTCTTTTTTTTTTTTTATTTTAACGTTAAGCCTACTTGGACAGGATGTTTAATTTGGCAAGCGTTAAGAGACGGAAAGTTTCCAAGAAAAAATAAATATTTTAGTTTTTAGTAGTTTGTGTGTTCGGGTCTCTTCGTTACCGAAACTGAGAGTTTAATGTGCTATTTAAAACTTTTATTGTTGTTGTTTTTTCAGCAAACAATCTGATAATCAAAATATCCTTCTTCATGACTACTGGTGAATTTATTGAGCAAATTTTTATTAAATTCCTCATTTAGTTGTTGTGTTTGTACGATCGCTCCTCTCATGTTTTTTTCTTTCTTGGGATGGTTTAGTTTATTTTGGGGTGCCGAGCAAAGTAAATTATAGGTTTTAAAACTGAAACAGAGTCGAATTTCAGAATTCTTAATGTTTGCATATTTTATCTTTTTTAGGTATCTGTTGTTCTTTTAAAATTTACGTCAGTCCCACGTCTGTTTGATGTTTTTCTTCTCATGACAACAAAAGTTCTCACACACCCCTCCCCATACATTTAACAGAAATACTGCTATATTCACCTGCTGAAATACTTGACTGTTTATGAAAATAACAGCAATAATAAACTTATTTTTAGTAAACTGAACGTGAACTGGTAGTTAACATGCCAAACTATAGATCTAAGGTTCCATTGTTCGCGACTCTTCACCCACACCCAAAGAAATGCACTCTGCTGTTTGAGGCCATGGGTGGGTTGTAAGAATAATGGTCAAATTATACTAATTGGTATAAGAAGAGGTGGCGGTGAATGGTGTTGATTAACTGCCTCCCCTCTAGTTTATCACTTCCAAATTAGGGGCGAATAACATAGATGGCTTTCCTATAGCTTTGCGTTAAATTCACCAAACAAACTAATATTTGAAATTCCATGTAGTTTTATTATACTTTCACATGAAATTCTTCTGAAAGACTGTAATGTTTCCTTCTACAAAATGTCAGTACCAAATGTATTCCGTGTGGATGGAAATAATACGTTGTTTTAAGTATCGATTAGAAACCGAGGCCAGTTGATAATGAATAAAAAAAAAGACTCGAACCTAAAACAATAATTAAATTATATATATATAAGGATTTTTCATGTAACTAAAAGGCATGTGTTTTAAGCTTGAATGAATAACATCACGAAATATTATTGAAAACAGAGTCAAACAATACTCGTATCTAGTGCCTGTATCAATAAACGTTAAGCCTTACACACGAGTAATGCAGTTGTGTGATTAAAAAGGGAGTCCAGAGATAGTATGGCTCTAAATCACGTAGATATAGAAGAAATATGTATATCCTGACACCATTATTTATCAAAATAACTGTAGACAGAAGCGTAAATGAAAACGGAATATGTAACTTGTTATTTCTTGGCGGGAATTGCTTCAGACACTGTTTGTTTGATGATTCTTTAAAAAGAAAACCTACTTGTGTCAGAATTGTAATAATTTATGAAATATTTTAGTATTTAAAACCTATTATTGAGGTGGCAGGAAGCTCAATGGTACGTCTGATGACTTATGAGGCCAAAATCCGGGTTTTGATTCCCGTGATAGAAATAGCAGGCATCGTATAGCTTTTTGATTATATGCAAAGAAACAAACACCTGGCAGGTTTCAGACTTGCAGATTTATATTTAAAAAATTAATATACAGCTTTGGTAGAAGGAGTGAAATCACTACATCAAACAATTTTAAGAACATTGTTTTGCTTACGTAGAGAGTTTATACACGAAACTGTAAATATTTGTTTTTAACAGTGACGTCGTGATTGTGTTACAAAATTCACGTTTCCTAACAGCCTGTATAGAGGGCAAAACACCGCTCAAAGACCGGCGTTTTGAGGTATAAAAAACACCAGAGTTTGTTCTAAAATATAATTATAGTGTTTGGATGCGGCTGTCACGTTACTTTGAAGAGTTAAATTATATCATTACCCCAATAGACGCCTAATGTAATGACGCCGAAAATCGATTTTTCTCTCAATTAAGCTGAAAGTACCGCTGATGGTAACGAAAACCCCAGACGCTCGTATTTGCCAAACATTAATATAATTTGCTTAAGGAGTTTTAAATATTTATGAGATGAATTTGAATTGTGTTGAAGCCGTATTTTGTTTTACCTATAACGAGTCGCAGGTTGAGTTGAAAAGTGTATTAGTATTCTGCTTTTAAACATGGCAACAGTCACGTGATTAAAATCTACTCTACTATATACATTTCTCGAAAAAGAACACACAGATGAATACATAGAAACATGTACATATAGCAAAAAAAAATATATATGATAGAGAGATATTTCGCTATAACCTAGCAAAGACGAACGACTAGACAGATAGGAAGAGAGCGGAATGCCCTTACAGACAGACAGATATAAGTAATAGACAACAATACAGAAATCGGGCTATCTGCTGTGCTGACTCCCCCCCCCCCGAGGATAATCAAACCACTTATTTTAGCGTTGTAAATCCGTAGACTTACCTCTGTACTAGCGGGGGGCACAGAAATGTGATGAAATACAGACTTACAAGTAAGTGAAAGGTTCTGAGACGATGGTGCTAACTTCATGGTAGTTATGTGTAGCATGTTGGTAGTTATGTGCTAATTTGTTGGTAGTTATGTGCAACTCAAGTAACTAGCTACTTATTTAACAGAGCCAAGGGGCTAATAATCTTTGTGGGTTCTACATCCCATGTAATTTTTACATAAAATTATCAGTAAGCCCCCTTAAGACCATGTATCCTGGGGCTGAGCTCCCTCTAGCTCCAACCTAAATATGCCATTGATGCCTCCCAGCGGCAGAGCGGTATGTCTGCGAACTTACAACGCTAAAAACCGAGTTTCGATACTCGTGGTTGGCAGAGCACAGATACCCCATTGTGTAGCTTTGTGATTAATTCAAAATAACAACGTCACTGTTTCTCGTCTTCATTCTCGCGAGTGCATGAAATCTCACTTACGTCAAACATAAGTGCACTTATTGCGGATATAAAATTACATTACAGTAATGAAATCTGAGGTTCTTACAGAACATACGTATAAGAGTGTAGTAGAGTGATATGTGAAACACAAAAAGAACATAGTTCAAAGTAGTTATTTTTAGTTTTGCTGTATGATGCTGGTATTACTAATAGAATAATTATTCAGACTATTATTCTCGTCCTTTTTATGTGTATTATTGTTTTCACAACGTTTCGAACAGTGAATTCTCCAGCCATAGTCAGGCATTACATCAATTATTTTTGAATATTTCACAAACCGGAAATTTTTTGTGCAATTACCTATTAATATTACGATATATAATTATGTATATATATATTAATGTCGCCCTCCAGTGGCTCAGCGATATGTCTGCGGACTTGCAACGCTAAAAACCGCGTTTCGATACCCGTGGTGGGCAGATTACAGATAGTCCATTGTGTAACTACAACAAAAAAAACAACATATTAATGTTACACTAACAAACAGAAATTATATGCACGAATATTATTCTTGTTTATATTCTTAAAAAAATAAAATAAAACTGTAAGCGAACAATAGCAGGGACCTCTAACGGATGTCATAATGTTCCACAAAACTCACTAGTTCCAATTATGAACAATGTAAATGTTTTAGTAGTTTGTGATTGTTCAGTGATTATCCACATGGTGGTGGTGGATGTCTGTAGCTTATCTAATGCTGGTATTTCTAGCGGGCTTTTCTCATGATTGCCAAAGAATTCTTGTCTCTGAAAAAAAAAAAAAAAAAAAAAATCCTAACGCATGTGTCACGCATGCGCTCTCTCTGGTCGACTGGAACGACGGTATAAATTTATAAATGGTTTCCTCTTGACTGAAGTCCAGACAGTCCGTACTTCTAGTCATCTGGCGCCAGAGTTCCGGATAACCAGCTCCAGGTGACTGTAGGGTTGGAAGAAACACGAGAATTTGTGTGGCTAAACAGTAAGCTAAAACTGCTGATGTCTTGCCAGTTGCAAGATTCTAATCGTTATCTGTAATCTCTCTCGTTTTGGCGGAATTTGTTTAATGATTCCTTTGAAAAATTTCTTTTTTCAATGATTGTTTTTGTTTTCTTTTGCTGTACTTTCCATGAACATTCCCTGACCTTTCTTAATGTATTTCTATGACGTATTAATTCTCAATTCATGTGTATGTTCATTTGTAGTGTCTCTGTAGTTTCATTTCTCGCGTATTCAATTGTTTTAGTCATGTCTGCACACCAAGTTAACCTTTTCCTAAAGAGATTTTCTCTACTGTAGTTTATCAGATATTATAGTTTATTCAGAAGGCGTGTCAGAGGTGTTATATTAAAATGGTGTCTTGATTATTTCTTTTTTAACGCGTTTTTCGTGTCTTACTTTCTTAATATACTGCTGGCCAAAATCTTAAGGCCAATGAACATAAAGAAAAAATATGCATTTTGCATTGTTACATTCAACCACTTATTTGAATAGAGCTTCGATAGATGAAAATAAGAAAAGGGAAAATAAAAAAAACCTTTTAGCATTTAATAGGGAAAATGTGAACACTATGAAATTAGCCTAAATACTAGCTGGTTAAAAATTTAAGACCATACCAAAAAGAAGTCCTAAACAGTACAGAAAATGCCCAACAAGAGGTCTCAGTAGTGAGTTGCACAGCCGTCATTGCGAATAACTTCAAACATTCGCTTTGGCATGGTCGATATTAGCGTTTGCAGAAGACTGGCTGGGATGCTATTCCAAGTGGTGAAGATGGCTTCACGAAGATCATGCACTGTTTGGAATTGACGTCCATTTCTATAGACTTCCCTTGCCATCCACCCCCAGACATTTTCAATGGGGTTCAGTTCGAGCGAACACGCTGGATGGTCCAAAAGAATCATGTTATTCGACATGAAAAAGTCCTTTGTCCTGCGGGCATTGTGGATTGCAGCGTTGTCCTGCTGCAAGATCCAGTCATTTCCACACATACGAAGGCCTTCAGTTAATAAGGATGCTCTCTCCAACATGCCAATGTAGCCAGCTGCTGTTATACGCCCCTGTATAACCTGAAGCTCCATTGTTCCATGGAAAGAGAAAGCACCCCAGATCATGATGGAACCTCCTCCACCGGGTCGTGCAGAAAATGTATCTGGTGGAATATCTTTATCATGCCAGTGACGTTGGAAGCCATCTGGACCATCCAGGTTAAATTTTTTCTCATCAGAGAACAAAACCTTCGTCCACTTTTCTACGTCCCATGTTTGGTGCTTCTCACCAAAGTTTAACAGAGCTGTTTCGTGGTGTGAAAGGAGGCGTAGCCTTTGAAGACGTTTACGGCTTTTAAAGCCTTTCTCTCGTAGATACCGTCTTATTATTCTTGAGCTGCATTCTGCATCTGTAAGGGCCTTAATATGGTTTGACGATTGGCTGATGTGAAATTTTCTTGGGCCGACCACTTGAAATTGTCGTTCCATGTCCCTCAGGGTCTTTTAAGAAATTTACAACAGCAGTTTTACTTCGCCCAATCTCACCAGTGATGGACCGTTGAGAGAAACCTTGCTTTTGCAGCTCGACAATTCTGCCACGTTCAAACTCTGTCAACTTTTTAGCCTTTGCCATATTTTTGCCCAATGTAACACAGGAGATTTCAGTGGGAGATGTTGACAACGCTAATGCATGAACACAAATGATTAAATTTTGTTATGTGTTTACCGATTAACACTTCGTTTCAGTATAGTCTTAAACTTTTTACCAGCTAGTATTTTGGCTACTTTCACAGTGTTCACATTTTCACTATTAAATGTTGAAAAGGTTTTTATTTTTATTTTACCTTTTCTTATTTTCATCTTTGAAGCTCTACTCAAATAAGTGGTTGAGTCCAACAATGCAAAATGCATATTTTTTCTTTATGTTCATTGGCCTTAAGATTTTGGACAGCAGTGTATATGCATTATATGGAGACTGTTATTTCAAAGGTTACTGTATGAATTTTCTATATACATTCTTTAGATGAACTATACTGAGTAATGGTAAATGGCTGAAACACAGAATCAGATAAAGCAGTATAAATATATCTTCCCTCTAAATAGTATCGTAATCATTTTAAAATAAAACTTTTTTTTTTTAAAAAAAGCAAATATGCGTTTTACAAATTTCAAAAACATATTATTTATTATTTACGTTAAATAATAACTTCGTGAAAGATCCATTGAAAACTACTTGGAACAACAATGAGTTTAATTAAAAAATAAAGGTAATATTTATTTATTTTTGTCCGAGGGCTCATGAAGCAAAAATTCTGGCTAGGTAACGCATGCGTACTGTGCATCTTTGTGCTTAACAATACATTAACAAATTTCCTCTAAAAACCTTTTTTTAAATTACTAAGCCTAACTCGCTCACATAGACAAGTGAATGAGAGTATAATTTCTGTGAAACAAAAATTTCTACGTTTTATAAAAACAAAGTACGGTTATTTATAACAACGTAGTTTCGAATCCAGATTTCACGTAAATGTCTAAAAATCTGAAATTTTCTTATACCTGCAAGACGTCTACACAGATACCTGAAAACGTTGCTTAACCTTCAGCTAAAAGTCATTGCGCCCTCTAGTAGCACAGCGACAAATCTGCGGACTTTTAACGCTAGAGATTGTTTTTCGATACCTGTGGAGGGCACGGTACAGATATGCAACTGTGTAACTTTTTGATTAACTACAAACAAGCAAAGACTTCCTTGCACCCTTCTTGAAGTCTCAATTTCAATGAAACGAAACATAAGTAAAAATTATGGCATGTTATTTACCATTCTTAATAATTATAAAGACATAAATATCAATACGAACACACGAACCTGAAATAAACAAGTGTGGCCTGAACTGTTGATAAATATAAATATTTCTTCCTGTTGTGCATACGGTAGTTACATCTTCGAAGGCTAACATAAAGAAGTTCTTCATCAGTGAGTGTGACGTCACAAACTAACCTCTATGGATTATGTAATATGTATACCACACGAACTTGTTCGTTTGTTTGTTTTGAAATTCGCGCAAAGCTACTCAAGGGCTATCTGCGCTAGCCGTCCCTAATTTAGCAGTGTAAGACTAGAGGTAAGGCAGTTAGTCATCACCACCCACCGCCAACTCTTGGGCTACTCTTTTACCAACGAATAGTGGGATTGACGTCACTTTATAACGCCACCGCGGCTGAAGGGCGAGCGTATTTGGTGCGACAGGAATTCGAACCCGTGACCCTCAAATTACGAGTCGAATGCCTTAACACGCTTGGCCATGCTGGACCACCACAGGAACTTCATGAAACATTCGTTCTCTGCGTTCCCGAAACAAACAACAACAATCAAAAAACAAAAACATGTGCTAATTAATAAAAATATTAACTGCAAGCTTCTCGGCCTCTTATCGTGCATGTTTTACATGTTTCTATCATGTTACGGACAACTAACTCTAGAATAATGGCAATGTTCGCGTGGGGCGCGAAAAGAGAACAAAAACCAATCAGATAAGTGCATCGTATGTAAACTCCTAAAGGAATGAAATGGTTGTATGTCACCTGTGCCGGACAAGCCTTTCTGAGATCTCTCTGTCATCATCTGTAAATCTTTATCCGTCTGACACCGACAACGAGCCTCTAGCGGATTAATTGTCATCGTGGAAGTCTAGTATTTATTTATCACATGAATTATGACAGATATTTTAATAGAAAATTATATTTGTAATAGTATATGGTATACAGGCGGAGAGGACTAGAAATACCCGGTTTATTAGGTTAAGATAGTACACCTTTTACGAGGTCAGCGCACTATTTTAAATGCACCATTTTTTTATTTGTTATACTAGTTTTGAACTTGTTCCCCAGAAGAGGAGATATGCATAAGAGTGATAGTGCGATTAAATGAAACTTAAGAATGCCAAATGGATCCGGCATGGCCAGGTGGTTTGGGCGTTCGAATCCTAATTTGAGGGTTGCGGGCTTGAATACTCATCATTCCAAATATGCTCGCCCTTTTAGCCGTGGGAGCGTTATTTATGCGAAGATTAATTCAATTCTTTGTGGATAAAATAGTAGCTCAGGAGTTGGCGGTGAGTGATGACGACTAGCTGCCTTCCCTCTAGTTTTACACTGCTAAATTACGGACGGCTAGCAAAGATAGCTCTTGCGTAGCTTTTCACGTAATTTAAAACGAACATAGAATCATAAAATTACAAATTACAAAATATTACTCTGAATAATTTAGAAATTTTTGTGCGCATGGTGCTTTCAGAGACTTGCTGGATATATATTATACAAGAAGGTGTTATGACTTGGTTACTGGAACATCATAAAATTCTGTTTCATTGCAAGTCTTTCTTGATTCTCTGAAATTTTATTAAAATTCACAAAACACTAAATGTCGATTTCTACCTAATGACACGGAAATGGATTAAACAGTTTAAAATTCTTCCTTGAAGTCCCCTGGTGGCTTAGTGGTGAACTTAAAGTATTATGGCGCCAAAATGTTGGGTTTCAATATCGGCGATAAGAAGAGCACAGATAGCTTTTTGTATAGTTTTCGTGTAGTTTGTATTGTTTTTCGCTTAACAACAACTAAATAAACAAAAATACTTTCTTGAATTTTTATACTGAGAAAAACATGTTTTTGGTCTTTCGGTTATTCATTATTGAACAAATAAAAGAGTAGCCCATTAGAGTGAGATTTATCGACCGAGCTAGCACAGTAACTGTCGAACAAACAAATCATTATTAAACAAATTAGAAGAGTGAGATTTATCGGCCGAGCTCGTAACTGTCGAACTTACCTACAAAAACACAGCTGCAGTTTTTATCATTGATGCAGCTGTAGTTTGTGTGCATTTTAACCGTTCATTTCATTATTTACTCTAATATTGTTTACCTCCGAACTTGTTCTCTAGCGTGTGTTCTTGCACTTTATATCTTGAAAATATACTGGAAAGTGTCTTTTATTGATTCGTGGTAACAGCATACGCATGCGCTTTACGGTTTCTTGTTAAGAGTGATGGAGCCTGCTTCTTCAGTTTAAATAACGAATATTATTAGCAACACCCAGGAGTCACAGTTTTCAGAAGCTCACCGTCGAATGGATCGTAATGTGGCCGCTCAATGAGGTGTAATTTAAAGGTGATAACCAAGAACTGTCTCACCCCACTTAACTAATACTATTTGCACATCTCTCAAGAAGATCCTTTCTGTTTCCTTACTCTATTAACAGCCGGAAGTAATGCTGATACACGTGGACCTCTTGCTAACACTAAAGAAAGATGAACGGAAGTTATCGCAAATGGAGCAAAAATATGTATAACAAAACAGAACAGTCTGAGGTTTTTCTGTAGGAAGAAAATAAAATGTGTAGCGAATGGAGAGATGTTGACCCAAGTTAGGGGAACGGGCTGAGGAGCTTATAAAATCGCATTGTTCTAATTCATTACACGACACATTACTTATACAACAGTTTTTTTTTATCAAATGTTATTTCATTTACTTATAAACAGTCAAACGTAAATATTTTAAAAGACTTTTAAAAAGTCAACAGAATTGGTATCGAAGCGAATTGTTGCGTCACAGTCAAGCACTGCCTTCTGTAAATCACTCTACATGTACATATGACCTTATTGAGAAAGATAGATTTTACATTGGAGCTTTCGAATAAAGCTACAACTAGTTAAAGCTGCTATAGAAACCTTCTCGTGTCGTTAGCTGTGTTGAAGAGTTTGGCAATTATTAAGAGATCAAGCTCTCAGTGCATGCTCTCATAACCTTCCACTGCGACACCTGTCGTCATATAATACTGTTTCTTCCTTGGTGATTATAATTATAGATTCTATTTGCCGTCAGACTATCTGAGATACCAAAGTTAAAAAATATATAGACAATCGTGCTGTTCAACGAAACATCACATTTGGCACGCTCCAAATATTAGACTGTGTCAGAGGTTGCACAACTTTAATACAAAATTAAAAAGGTTAGTTTGTAGAGAAGCAGAGTTTGGACGTTAAATAAATGTGTTAACATGATGGTAAAAAATGTAGTTGTATACTTCACTCTGTCAAAGGTTACAATATGAATATTGTCACAGAACGCCATGTTCATCAGAGATATTCAACAAATAAAATATTTATTATTCTATACTAATAATTATTTTTTATTCATTTTCCACGTTTATATCTTGAAAAACTCCAATTTCTGTAAACAAAATACTCAGAGATATTCTTGTCTCATTCTTTTATAAAGATGACATTTCGCAGCGTGAGGTGCAGGGCACTTCTGCCTCATGGCGTATTTATTTATTTACTTGAACAATTTATATGTGTTTTATTGGAGACAACCAGGATCCAAGTTTTTAAATAAAAAACAACCAATGAAAATCATTTTAAGTAAAGTTTAGAACTACAAAGACTACAGAAAGCCTCATCAGGTCGCAATAATCAAGGTCTAGTACAAAAGTAACGATTCTTTTCTAGTCAGTGTTTTTAGGCCGTAAATAATTAAAGGTGAGTTTCGTTAATAGAAGAGACCTAATTAAAAATGTGACAATTTATCTTTATTTGGAGGATATTTCGGAGTTTTAAAAACTCAAACAGTAGTTAAGTTCAGTCTGCGCAACAATATTACCAAAGTGTTTACATCTGTGAAAAATCAACCATTCTAATTCACGTTTGAATAAATTCAGACGCCTAAAGTAAGTGTTTTATTGTTCTTTATTTTTGTAGCAGAGTTAAAATATCTCTCGTCTCATCCTCAATCTTCATAGCGAGTCATTTTGACCCTATCACATAATGCATAACATTATGTTCTATAATGATAACATTCACTGGCGAGAGCTAGTGCTTCAGTTGTATGATAAAATATAAAAGAAACGTCCGATATTATCGAAAGGATGTCTCATAAAAAAAAAAACATGACCGACTTAGGCTAAACACATAACATCATAAAACACGAGATACATGTGTTATCATTTTAACTTTTTTATTCTTTTATGGTGAACAATTCAACTCCCCAAGTCAATACAGTTTTTTAATACTTAACATTTGCTTCTTTGTTTTAATCAGTTTCATTATACTGATTTTCATATAGATGGATTTCCGTTATGAATATGGTCGGTGATAAAAAAAATCGTAATTTAAAAATTACATCGTAAAGCTGGAGGCTCTTGCTTGGTTAATCCGGCACTGTCCAGCACATTTATTTACCATACATATTCATTATTGGCCAGAGGATATCACAAATTAGTTACGTTTCTTACTGTACCCCGGTGGGTCAGCGATAAGTTTTCGAATTTACGACGCTGAAATTAGGGGCTCGATTCTCCTTGATATACATGGCAGATAGCCCACTGTTGTTTTGCTATAATAAAACACATATGCTCCTTACCTTAAACTTGGCTTCTAATCTTATCACGTGCACTTAGTTGTATATTAAAAATAAGCTTGATATTGTAATGTTTAAATTATTTGTTTCTGACAATGTTTAGGACATATAACACTATGTAACAAAATGTTTACTTTTTCTTCTTCCTGGACAGAAAGTGTTATTTCCTAATTGCTTATGCCTAAAGTAAGTGGAAAAGATCAATTTTTTTTCAAAATTTGCTTTTGTGATCTGGGTAATAAACTTTTCAAATTTACCCATTTTCCAAAACATTTTAGGTAGGTTCAGTGCTAAGTAGCCGATAAAGAATTTTCTCGAACTTACAAGACTTTTCAAGAACTTTCTGGAATGTTGTAGAACTTACAAGAATTTTCAAGAACCTTTTAGAATTTTCTGGAACTTTCCATAGTAATATATATACAGGGGCTCACCACTTCAGTTTAGTTTTAGCTGCCTAAGTGAACACATAGACCTATCTGATTTTATCAAAGATGGCATCAAGAAGCTGCAAACATTCTCCAGACGCATTTTGCTATGTATGTGGCCAATCTATCAAGACAAGAGCGAAAAAGTACTCTGTGACAGCATCTACTAAAATGTGTGAAGGCTACAAGGCATATTTCGGCATGCCTGTCGGGGATCGAGACAAATCCTGGGAGCACTGAAAAAAAAACTCTAGAAGGTAAGAAAGACAATTTTTGCTTCCTTGAATAATATTCTATATTATACAAATTTTAGACCTTTTAAAATTTAAATATCTTTTATTTTTTATTTCCAATAGTATAGAAAAAAGTTCACATATACAATATTTTGCATGAGCCTCTTACACATTAGTTGTGAATGAAATAAATTTATTCTTCATAATAACAATTTTATTTTGCTCTTTTGCAGGATGGTACGGAGTGGAAAAGAGAGCCATGAAGTTCGCTATTCCAAGAATTAGGTGTGAACCCATTGACCACTCAAGCAATTGCTACTTCTGCATGGTGGACCCTTCCAAACATCGAGCTGGCAAGAATGCATCTGCTATCATGTATCCAGACCTTCCTTCATCCATCGCTCCAGTGCAACACTGCCCTGAGCTCCCTGTACCCATTTCGCCAGAGAGAAAGCAGCCATCCTCAGAAGAGAGCAGCAAATCAGAAGAGGAGGTAGACGTTGAAGATCCAGATTATAATTTGAGAGGTGCAGCTGGTGAGAGAAACCCATACTGCCCAAGCCAAAGAGACCACAATGACTTGATTAGGGATCTTGGTCTAACAAAGTCGAATGCCGAGCTTTTGACATCTTGGCTCAAGAAGTGGTATCTGATAGATGGAGGTGTGCGAGTCGCAAGTTAGAGGAAGCGTCACCGACATTTTTCAAGCTTCTTCACTCGTCAAGCTTGGCTCTGCTTCTGCCACAATGTATCCGGTCTGTACGGGAAATTGGAATTGCCTGTAACCAGAACGAGTGGTGCCTCTTCACTGATAGCTCATCCAGAAACCTCAAAGCTGTGCTGCTCCATAACGGGAATATCCGTCTCTTCCCCTGGCTCATTCGGTGCACCTCAAAGAGAAATACAGCAGCGACAAGACCTTGCTAGAAGCTTTGAAGTATGATGAGTATGGCTGGGAGGTTACTGGAGACTTCAAAATGGTGGCATTCCTGATTAATCTCCAAGGAGGCTTTACCAAGATTCCTTGTTATCTTTGCCTTTGGGACAGCAGGGACACTGCAGCGCACTAAACAGGAAGCACTGGTTACAACGGACTGAGATCTCTGTGGGGAGGTACAATGTTAAGTGTGAGCCACTAGTGGACCTCCAGAAGGTGTTGTTCCCACCATTGCACATAAGATTGGGTCTTATAAAACAATTTGTCACAGTTCTTGATAAGGAGTCTACAGTCTTCAAGTACCTTCGAAACTTTTCCCTGAGCTGTCTGAGGCAAAGGTCAAAACTGGTGTCTTCGTTGGACCACAAATAAAGAAGATCCTGGAGTGCACAGAATTTCCCAAGAAGCTCAGTAGGAAGGGAAAAAAAAAGCTTTGGGCAGCTTTGTTGCAGTGGTTCAGGGCTACTTGGGCAATCACAAGGCCGAAAATTATGTGGAACTGGTTGAGGCTCTGGTGAAGAACTACGGCAAAATGGGCTGCAGGATGTCCGTGAAAGTTCATATCCTTGACGCTCATCTTGATAAATTTAAGGAGAACATGGGAGCATACTCAGAGGAACAAGGCGAGTGCTTCCACCAAGATATACTGGACTTTAAACGCCGCTACCAAAGAGTGTATAACGAAAATATGATGGGAGACTATATTTGGGGGCTGATACGTGAAAGTGATTTACATTACAGTCGCAAATCTCGAAAAACTACTCACTTTTAAACATTTTTGTATACCTTTAGCACAAATACACATCAATCTTGATTCATATGCTGTTTTATTCAGACCTTATGTAAAGGAAAATGTGCAAGTTTTCCCGTTTTTTACGTAAAAAATAGGTTAATTTCTAAATTTCATTATCCATGGTCACAAAGTCAAAGTTTGAAGGGAATAGTGGTCATTTTCTGTACTTTTACAACATATGAAATAATACATACTATCCAGGAACAAAATTTGTGTTACACAGTGAATTTTTTATTATACTTTTGCATATTTTTTACTTATATGTTGGTGGCTTCAATGACAGACATCATCATTCTAACGACCTGTTTGACGTCACCATTATTAATATTAAACTTAGAAGATTAGTGTAAAAAATGAAGAAATTATAAAGTTAGAAACTGTTGGTGAATGAATTATAAAATATGAATTGTAAGTTATGAGTGAAACAGATGAATAGGTCGTGCATTTGGAGAGTTAATCATAATTAAACCGTGACGCCTTTTTAACGTTAAAATGTTGTTATTTGTACAAGCTGTGTTTAGCAACGAATGTGAAATCGTTTTCCTAGGTAAATATTTGAATACGTGACAGATTGAGACTGAAGGTATATCTAATTGAAATTTGAATTATTTTGAGATAACTGGATAATTCAATTCTTGAAAAACAATCTTCAAACTGTTGGGTTGCGTTGTTGCTATAATTTAGTTATTTGTACAGTTTTTAACAACTGTTAATTCTGTTTCTGTAGAGATCGTTTGAATGGTTTGAAAGTTCCACGTCAATAATAATACATGCTACCCTCTGAGACAGCAATAAATCTTCGGATTTACGATGCTGAGATCAGCGCTCTATTCTCATTGGTGGAGGCAGTAAATAACTCAATGTGGCTTTGCTATAACAAATACACACACTAATACACCGAAACACGTAATATATACCAATAGTATAATGTTAAGTTTTCTTACTATTTATTCATTTCTAATTACCATTTGTACTTCGAAATGCAAAATATTCAAATGTAATACAACCAATTAGTTCTGTATACCAAGAACTAATAATGTTTTCTAATATTATTTGTGTTCCTTGAAACCAAAATAAAAGTTATCCTAAATAAATATGTTAATTATTATGTACTTTTAATTATCGATGAGAAAAAGGTATAACAGACATTATTTTTATTTTAGTACTCGAGGATCAGATGCGAGAAATAAAACATTTTAAAGCTTTTATGTAATGTCTTCTAACATTTAAATATATTTTTCTATGTGTTATTTAGGTTTAATTTTACAAATTCAACGATATTTTCTCAACTGGTATTTATTAAGTGTACCAAATTATCAGGTCATCCATTAAGTAATGTCTGATTTTAGGTTCAGAAAAAGATAAAAATTGCACGTTTCTGGTTGTGACCCGTGCTTTCCAATATTGCAAGCCAATCTTTGGTTTAAACTTGCAAAGTCATTTGTAAGGAACGAACCTTTCCAGTCAATATGTTTCATTATTTGCCAGTTTCATTCAGTCATTCAATCTGAGATTGTTTGTTTATATGTTAAATTTCGCGCAGGCTATCTCTAATTCAGAGACTGGAGAGAAGGAAGTTAGTCAACAACAACCACCGCCAACTCTGGGGCTACTCTTTATCAGCGAATAGTGGGACAGACCGTCACATTATAATACCTCCAGGGCTAAATTTTGTTTTGTTTTTATCAGTTGATGAAATAATTTTTACGTCTCCCAGTGACTCAGCGGTGATCCTGGGGCCATATTTTATCACTCTAAGTATTGGGGTTCGATCATCGCGGTAAACGCGGAAGAGATAGCCCACTGTATATCTTCATCATCATCATCTTCTTCTTTTATAAATAACGTTATTTTGTTCCATGTTTGCGAACTATGATGTATACCCCTAACATCAACATTTTTTAAACATTTAGCCTTGAAATAACAGACGTTTAAGTTTCGTTTTTATCACTTGATAATCTAACTTTGGAATAATAGTAATATTTTTATTGGGTATATTTAAATATTAGTTCTTTAAACTAAACGCTCTTACATATTAATTTAGGCTTTACTGTGGTCGTAACGAGCAACAAAAAAGCCTGATTACAGGGACTAGCATCTAGTGTTCCTGGTATATTTTTTAATATACTTGTATTAACGATTTTATGAATTATATATGACACAACGTTCTGTAAAAGTAAATGAGGTTAAAAGCTTTGTAGCTTTGTTTCGATTTATTAAGGTATTTTTTTAATTTTTAAGCAATTTATCTACTTATTACTATATCTGTTACTCATATTACACGTTTACAAATGTTTAAATATCTAACCTATATAAAAAGAGTGTGTGTAACGTCACGTCAAGCACGATTTCAGGAGTCATAACAGGTAAAATCCATTTATACGGATACGATTACTGTCTGCCACTTAAGATTTAAGTGAAAGGGGTGTGTGCCACGTAACCTTATACGTGTACTGAGTGTTAATATAATAAGACCAAACTAAATACGTAATGTGGGATCACCTAACTTAGAGCCACATGCATGAATGTTATCATGAAAGCAAAAATATCGATTCAGTTTTAAACTTAAATCGTTTCTGAATTAAACTATTTTATTTTATATCACCAACGTTTTTAATGAAACAAAGAAACCTCTTTAATCAATATGAAATTCTAAATTAAGAAATCAACAAATATTCTTCCAGTTTTGTTATCGATACGTTTCAATTTAAACTTTTAGTACATATACTGTTGTTGCTAAGTTACATTACATAAAAGCCATTGTTGGGCAGTTGGGTTACCAAAACGCGTTGGCTTTTCTAAATAATAACAGTTGTTAACGCAACTGATCTTTGCCAATAATTATTCTATACACACACCACAAGCTCATTCTATAAACAATCTCAATTTTGATTGGCTCACGAAGGAACTTACTGGCGTTTGATTACCTCGACTGCACTTTTCTGCCTCTTTGTTGGTTAAGCTTGATTTCGCAAAATATATTTATTTCAATTGGCTATTAAACAAGAAGTTAGGATATACTATGGGATGGGAGGCGGATGTACTTGACCCATCGTTTTTACGTACTATACACAGGTAAAACATAAAATCATCTTATATTTTGTTTTCTTTTCACAAACAAGGCTTAATAACAATATAAATATGTCTGTACAGACAAAAAGATGAGTTTTTACTAGTATAAATTTCACGTTGCAAGTTTTTACGGTGTTTCTATTCAAAGTGAATATAAAACTTTGCTTTACTTAAAACATTTAATTGGTATTTGTTACGCATTATAATTTACCTCTGACGAGCCTCCAATTTATTATGTTACATATTACGATTTCAAATAACCTGAAACTGAATTAAATTTAACTTTGAATTTAGAAGTTAGTTAAGTTTAGAGATGTATTAAATTTATAATATTTGCCAGCAATATTGATACGCACAGTTCTCTTTCTTAACACAAATATATTTTAATATAAAAGCAGTAATACAATTTATAGTAATAGGTACTACAAATAGTTGCTACAAATAATCATTTACTTAGAAAAGGTTTACAAATAATATTAAGTCATCTTTCCGGTCAGGAACTTCCTTAATATTTTATCAAGGGTTCACGATGAATGAATTAATTCCGAGTAAACGTAGATACAATCCATTTAAACAAGGAGCTAGCTAACTCTCCTGTGATCACACGTGAGTTTTTCACTGCTGAAGTTATATAATGTCTTCGTAAAAATACTAACGTCCGATGTTAATCAGCTGAAGTTAAATGATTTGTAATGTTCGAAATCTTTAAACGTTCCTCGTCAAATATTTATAGTTTTTCGATTAATAAGCGTTAATCACAGCTATAGCTTTCAAGGTTTACAGTGTATTAACTGTTGTAAACCAACAATATAAAATTGTCTCTTAGCGCGTCGGTTTATAAACGTTGAGGAGAGGTTCTAGAATTTTTAGTTGGCAACAATACGCTAATAATTTCGTGAAGTATATGTTGTTGATTCTTACACTCGAGAATATTTTACAAATTTAGACGAGAATTTCACAATATACATTTAACAGTATAAATTACATACGTTTCTTAATACATATTTAACTAAATCAAAGATCTATGTTAAAATCCGTTACATATATATAGATATATATAGTAAAGCCACATTACATATCTATATAGACCGAGGGGAATATACCCTGATTTTAGAAGTTGTAAGTTTGTTTTAGACATACCGCTGTACTAGCGGGGAGCCTTATTATATAGAAAATTATATACTGGATTAAAGAAGAATAGAGTTTGTTTTAAAAATCACGAGTCACGTTTACGTGGCTAAGGCACTCGACTCGTAATCCGAGGGTTGCGGGTTCGAATCTCCGTCGCACCAAACATGCTCGCCCTTTCAGCCGTGGGGGCGTTATAATGTGACAGTCAATCCCACTATTCGTTGGTAAAAGAATAGTCAAAGAGTTAGCAGTGGATGGTGATGACTAGCTGCCTTCCTCCTAGTCTTACATTGCTAAATTAGGGACGGCTAACGCAGATAGCCCTCGTATAGCTTTGCGCGAAACTCAAAACAAACCAAACCAGGTTTACGGACAGGTTATAAGTACATGTCAATTTCATGACGTAGCATTAAAAAAATAATGGTACCTGACTGGAAAGATAAACAGACGGTTAGAGCACATTATCAATAGAAAAATGAGTTAAGATGATGACGTGCACTCCCGGCTGTAAGAAACAGAGTGGTTATCGAACGTTTCTAGCGGTTACTAGCAAATTTCACAAGTACCTTTCCTAAAAGAAATGATTTTTGCTAGTAACAATCAGGAATAGGAGCAGCCAGGATATTCCAGATACGCATGTTATATTAAAAATATCTTCAATATGGAAGCCAGCAATTCACGTGAAAACCACAATCGATATAAAGTCGCGGTTGAACAGAATGTTTCAGAACTGCATGTTGACATTATTTAGCATTGCGTAGATAGTGTAATGTCATTGAAAACTGATAGTTTTGTGATAGGACATATCACACATACATTTAGATTATAAACATATATTCCGTTCGGGGATTTAGAATTTCTAAAATGGTAATTACCTTTTTACTCAATGTTATTGGAAAACAAAGGAACATAAATCAACTTAGGGTACCAGGACCATCCAAAGGGAAATATGCAACAAACAGCACACAGTTTTGTGGCAAGCAAAGTGTGGCGCCGTATGAGAATCCACGAACATGAAGGTTCAGTAGTCATTTGCATGCACCAGGCAACAGAATACAACATAATCAAGAAAAATATATGTGTGGGCACGAAGTAAACAGGGTATGGGTTCACCAAAAGCAGGCATCTTAGGCGTTGAGCCCAGCAAGTTGAAGTATGAAGTATCCGTTTTATGTATGCGACGTTTGAACGGAGGTAAGCCTAAATGTTGGATATCTGAAGGATCAGACTTTTGAAACGACGCTGAGAAGCCATTGTCCTTGTAAATTAGAGAGATCTGAAAAGCAAGCAGGGTAGACTAGTGTTCTTTGAACATGAAAACCTTATGAACGGAACCTTTGTCTACAGAACTACACTTCAGAACTGTTGTCAAGATGATGGGTCGTTAAATAGAGCATTGCTGTATGGACTGTAACAACGTGGTCAGGCTCATGTATCATTTCAATATAACGTAATCAACCCTCTGTAAAATGTAGGTAATTTTGTATTATCAACCCACTGCTTTCATCCCATATTAATCTCCGTGTTGAATATTTAACTACAGTTAACATTGTAGAGAACTGTAAAAATTATAATCTTTCGTTGATTTTAAAACTTAAGTTAATATTTTGTGTTATCGGAGAGAGTGGCTTTGTGTCTTACATGTGAATGTATTTTCTAAAAGTGACAGCTTATCATGTAGGTGGCAGCACTGTCAATGTAGGGATGGCTCAGATTGTTGATCGAAATGGTATAATAAATATGTCATCAGAACTATACAATACTATACAGTGTTTCCTTTTATAACAATATCTATGTAATGACTGAGCCCCAAGATCTGTGAATGTATGTATCACAGTAAAACATTTTTATTTCGTGTTCTTCTTTCTTATTACATGCTAATTTAAAAACTAAAACAATGGCGTCAACAGTTTAACCGAGGTGAGAGAGTTTGAAACAGAGTATCCGCTTTTATAAATATTAGTAATTAATAGTCATTTCATAAAATCATAATTCTAGTGTAATCGATGTTATCATTACCCCTTGAAGTTAGCTAACTTACAGTCATTTGGTGTTCTTTCAAACAGCTTAATATCAGGGTTTTGTTTGTTTTCAATTTCAAGCAAAGTTACACGAGGGCTGTCTGCACTTGTCGTCCCTAATTTATCAGTTTAATACTAGAGGGAAGACAGCTATTGATCACCACCAGCCTCCAACTCTTGGGCTACTCTTTTACCATCAAAGAGTGGGATCGACCGTCACATTATAACGCCCTCACGACTGAAAGGGCGAGCATGTTTGATGTGCGGGGATCCGAACCTGCGACCCTCGGATTGCAAGTCGAGTGTCTTAACTACCTGGCCATGGCGGGCCTAATACCAGGGAGAATGAACATACAGCAGTAACAATATATGTACATATATGAACATATAGCAGTATATACATATATAGCAATTCAATCACAATTGAATTTAAATAATCCTATTTATGTCTGTTAACATCTTACTACATTGTTTGTCTGTGTTATTATTTAAAAATGATGCAAATGCAATACCTTACTATCTTGTTTACATTGTTTTTGAATGATTCATATTAACCATCTGTACTTTTCGTAATGATGAGAAACCTACTTGAAGTAAAAATGTATCCCAAGGTGGGTATTAATTTTTTTATTGAAATAAAGTAGAGAGGTCGAAACATTTTTCTCTGCTTTATTTTGATAAAGGTTTAATACCTATACAAACTGTCTTGTGACACATCTGTATATTTACTTCATTTTTTTTTTTAAGAGTCTTTCTTTGCTTGTCTGTAACGGTCTGATACTGGACTAATATTAGAGAGAGTGGTGTTACTTCTACGTTACTAGACTGTAACTTATTGGAGAACGTAGTGTTATTTCTACGTTACTGTACTCTAACTTATTAGAGAGAGTAGTGTTTGTTATCTCTACGTTATTGCACTGTAACTCATAGGAGAGCAATGTTATGTTATGAATACAGTTTAATGTTATACACTGAGTATCGCTTACCAGAAGGAGAACAAAGTTGTATCATCTTTAGAAAATTACATAATATATATAAATATATATATGTACATTAAGTGAATGAATAAAAGCTGATTTATATCTACAAAATACAGGAGAAGCGGTTTTGCTTAAGTGGCGTTAAAATTCTATCTAAAATAGAGGTTGCATGATAAAAATATTGAAATATTCCCTTTTCGTTATCATAATTTTAAAATTTTGCAGTTTTTTTTAATATTATATTTTACTACTTTCTCAGTTGCTTCGAGAACATAAGCCCGACCCTGGCCAGGTGGGTTAAGACGTTCAACTCGTAATCTGAGGGTCACGGGTTCTAATCTCCGTCACACCAAACATACTCGTCCTTTCAGCCATGGGGGCGTTATAATGTGACGGCCAATCGCACTATTCGTTGGTAAAAAAGTAGCCAAAGAGTTGACGGTGGGTGGTGATAACTAGCTGTCTTACACTGCTAAATTAGGGACGGCTAGCGCAGATAGCCCTCGTATAGCTTTGCGCGAAATTCAAAAACAAACAAACAAAGCTTCGAGTATTCAAGGTTAAAGCGATGTTTTTGTAAAGTCGTTGGTAAGCCTTTTCTTTTGAAAATCTACGATCGTATTTTAATAATGAAATTACTTAAAGACCCTATTTCGGTTGATAAACAATAGAATTTGTGGCATATGTTCTGAGTAACGAGTATTGGTCCTTCAGCTGACGTTTTACGATAGCTAATCTTTACAACCATTTCTCTTTTACCAACACTATGTGACAGTTTATAGATTGTTCTTTTATTTTTTACCAAGACTAAACTGGCAGCAGACTCATGCTGTCGAGTTGTTACCGTGATCGTCTGACACACACCGTAAACTCTTTTAAATAGGGTGTCAAGGTTCGAATATATTTCGCACACGAAATTCACGATTTCAAAATCAATAGTTCATAGGGTATATACGTGTGTATTTGTTTAAAGATAATATACAGAAAATTACAGACTGTAAATAGGGCAGATTTAAAGCTGATAAAAATGGTCAATACAAACAACATTTTGGGGTCTTGTAAAAATAAGATATTGATAGAAATCTTACTCACGTTTACTGTTTTTGTTTTTTTCTTGGTTTAAAACCCACTTCCATTGTTTCAATATCTTAACTATCCATCTTGTGATTTCGTTATTATTTCTATTTAGGATTAGATTTTTTTTTTTTAATTATAATAGCTTATATCAGTGTGATTTGTACAACTAGAATATCATTTAGCTATTTTATAACCATATGTGTTCCACGGTCTTTACGTTTTCTTTCTGTCATGTAAGTCTAATAATCAAATTTCTTATTAACATCACTGTGAAACAGGAAAACCATTTAAATTCTTGTTTGTTTATCTGTTGTTTTTTTAAATTTTGTTCGTGGTTAAAAACCAATAGGTATGTCCTTAACAGAAGCTAGATAAAATACTCTTGGTTCTTCATATTATCCCTAGGTGTCGCTAAACACACTGGACGAAAGAAATGTATTTGGTTTGTTTGTTTGTTTTGAATTTCGCGCAAAGCTACTCGAGGGCTATCTGCGCTAGCCGTCCCTAATTTAGCATTGTAAGACTAGAGGGAAGGCAGCTAGTCATCACCACCCACCGCCAACTCTTGGGGTACTCTTTTACCAACGAATAGTGGGATTGACCGTGACATTATAACGCTCCCTCGGCTGAAAGGGCGAGCATGTTTGGTGCGATCGGGATTCGAACCCGCGACCCTCGGATTACGAGTCGAACGCCTTAACACACTTGGCCATGCCGAGCCAAATCTATTTGGAACGGCATCTTTGGTTTACAACAAACGTGCAAAATGAAAAAAAAAAAAACAAAATCAGTGGCTTATAACCACCTGGTTCCTTAGTAAAATAATCTATTAGATATATATATATATATATTTAAAAATACAAAATTGATTAAATAAATATTATAGGCCACTATTTAATAATAGTTAATCTCAGTAAGTTATCAATTGGTAAAAATACCCTATAGGCTCTCCTAACTTTCCAACTGAGTACAAAGTTTCGAATTACTTTTATCAAAATTTCATTGTGTAATTTTTTAAATCAGGTTATATAGAAGACTTATTAGTACGCGTAACATTCTATTGTTACAATTGGATACAACGTTTCAGGCAAATAATAACGTTATAACGAGAGAGTGCCGTTGTATAACCGTTGCTGTGGTTGTTTACTTTTGATGCTTTATTGTGGAAAGTTTTAAAATGTATTACGTTGTCAATGTTGTTTTAATGTGTTTTTTTACTCTTTTTTTAATAGTTAAAACAACAGTAGTTTTCCACTTGGTGGCGTAGTGGTAAGCGTGAAGGCTTTAGCGCTAAAACGACTGTATTACATTGTTTATATCAATGAGAAGTTAAATTTTAATAAAATGCACTCTTTGTTTTGAATTAAGCACAAAGCTACACAATGGGCTATCTGTGCTCTGCCCACCACGGGTATCGAAACCCGGTTTTTAGCCTGGAAAGTACGCAGACATACCGCTGAGCCACTGGGTGTCTAGCACTACTGGATTTTTTGAGCAACTGAGTTTTGTTCGAACACATTTATATATGTGTGTGTGTGTGTGTGTTATTTTATTTAACTCTTAGTATTAATAATATTTTTAAATATATATATATATATATTTAAATATTGTCAAGTTTATTTTACTTCCCAATAACCTTATAAATTAACCGTCATTTCTAAAAGCATTCACTCAAAAGTTTAATATATCAGACATGTGGTATCACTGCGCATGAAGGTATGACTCGAGTCGATAATTGAACTGGTATTTTAAACATCTTCTCAATATGTCATCAGAACTTTTCAGTATTACAGAGTGTTTATTTTTATAACAATGTCTATGTAATGACTGAGTCACAAGTTCGGGGAGTGTCTATAAATATCATGGCAAAAAATTTCAATTTCTTGTTATTTTTTTCTTCTAAACAAAAGAACAGCATCAACCAGTTTAACTGAGATGGAATAGCTTCGATCGGAGTATCCACTTTAATAAGTATTATTAATAACAGTTAGTAAATAAACAAAGAAAATCATAATTCTAATGCAGACGATCTTATAATTACTCCTTCTAGTTGGCCTCCTTATGGAGATTTAGTGTACCTTTCAAAAGTTTAAGTACAGGGCGAAATTGGAATTACCAGCCAACAACAGATACATAATAAATATCACAGTTGGAGCTTCACTGTATTTAGAGTTTTATTATAAATACAACCTTCCTGTGTCTATTGAAAGACTGCATTAAAAAACAAGAAGCACGCAAGTAAAGAAAACCTGTTCAAAAAACGTAGTAAATGTAGGGATGACTGATACGAATCATTCAAAAACAATGCAAACAAGATAGTACAGATGGCACATGCATCACCACTACATAATAATACAGGTAAGAATTAACATATAGTTATATATCTAACTATTCAGTTACATATTAGTTTAACTTATGCTATTCTCTGTATGTTTTTAATTGTTGTACACTGCGTGCCTCTGGTATTGTGTAAGAATGAAGCAAAGCACATGCCTCGTATTGTGTAAGAATGAAGCAAATCACGTGCCTCGTATTGTGTAAGAATGAAGCAAATCACATCCCTCGTATTGTGTAAGAATGAAGCAAATCACGTGCCTCGTATTGTGTAAGAATGAAGCAAATCACGTGCCTCGTATTGTGTAAGAATGAAGCAAATCATGTGCCTCGTATTGTGTAAGAATGAAGTAAACCACATCTCTCGTATTGTGTAAGAATGAAGCAAATCACATGCCTCGTATTGTGTAAGAATGAAGCAAACCACATGCCTCGTATTGTGGAAGAATGAAGCAAATCACATGCCTCGTATTGTGTAAGAATGAAGCAAACCACATGCCTCGTATTGTGTAAGAATGAAGCAAATCACATGCCTCGTATTGTGCAAGAATGAAGAAAATCACGTGCCCCGTATTGTGTAAGAATGAAGCAAATCACGTGCCTCGTGTCCTGTTTACATTGTTACTTCCTTTCTTTCTTTTTTTCTCTAGTTGTTTGATTGTTTGGAATTAAGCTACACAATGGGTTATCTGTGCTCTGCCCACCACGGGTGTCGAAACCCGATTTCTAGCAGCGTGAGTTCGCAAACATACCGCTGTGTCACTGGTGGCTTCTCTTATTGTAACAATAACAAAGTGTTAAGATCTCTTTATGGTATACGCAACAACAAAAAAAGTAACCAGCAGATCTGCGTTGTTATTTTCAAATACATCGGTATTTGTTTAAAGTATATAATAGGTAAGCTATTAAAGGCTGCTAACATCAGATGAAAATGATTTTGAAGATAATATGGGAAATAACCATCCTGAGTTTTAGTGGACAGTTATTTATTATATACTAAACGCTTCTGTGGTTTAGGGAACAGTACTACGCAAATACACATCTCAATTATCTTCTCGGCTTTCCGCTCAAGCCAGATCCTTCTGGAAAACCATAAGAGCTGGTTGTCATTTGCTTCGTTCTGCGTCCATAATCTAACAATAAACAATTTACTGCACGGTCTGTTCCATAGAGACAAAACCGGTCACTAAACTTCTCATTAAGTTCAATGTAAACAATATACATACATTAAAAGGTTAGTTTTTTTAAATGGTTAAGTTGCATTAACTTTATCCAGGTAATAACTGAAGAACACCAAAGTTTTATTTGGAATCTCAAGGACCAGTGCAGATAGGAGTCGGAAGAAAGGACTTCTTTCTAACTTTCCACGTCAATCTGGCAGATAATTCCTTTGTGACGTTTGTGTAAAACGTTATAAGTAACCTTTGTGTATCATTTTGGTAAATTAGCTTACTGGTCCAGGTTCTATAAAGAATTTCATTTTGTTAGTGATATATGTATATAGCCTATTTCATAACCTATGAAGACTGTCTATTGTAACCAATCTAGGTGTGAATCATAATATATGAAGACTGGCTATTGTAACTAATCTAGGTGTGAAGTCTATTTCATAACCTATGAAGACTGTCTATTGTAACCAATCTAGGTGTGAATCCTACTTCATAATATATGAAGACTGGCTATTGTAACTAATCTAAGTGTGAAGTCTATTTCATAACCTATGAAGACTGTCTATTGTAACCAATCTAGGTGTGAATCCTACTTCATAATATATGAAGACTGGCTATTGTAACTAATCTAGGTGTGAAGTCTATTTCATAACCTATGAATAGTGGTTACTGTAACTAATATAGGTATGTAGCCAACCTACAACCTGTGAAGTCTGGCTACACTATCTCTGTACCTACGAATATCGACTTTCTGTAGCACAATGCAACTGTAGCATTTTAGTCCATAAAGCTTAACTTATCACTCTTGAGATTTTACGAAACAACGACCTGGTCTAAATATGAATTTGCTAGAGTAACAAATACAAGAGTTTGTAGTTTTTGTGCAAAACTTTTAAAAACATCAATTACTAAATGAGATGGTGTCAGGGTCTTAGTGACTTTAAATTATTAGATGTAAAAATATCCTGTCATCTGTTACCTTCGTTTTGTAACTTTAACCCTTTTTATTCTTAGGGAAAAAAAAGGAAACTTGGCTATTCAAAGGCCGTGCTGACCAGCTGGGCACCAGGTGGTCAAACAGTATAGTGTAGGTTCTCCCATATTGGAAGGACGTGGCTTAAGAGAAATAACTAAAAAATGTTTAGATATAACGAATTTGTGTTCTGAAATTTAGTTAATACCTATAGGTCATTCGCATCCTTGCTGAAAATCTATTTATTAAACCCTTAGAAACGGAATTGTAATCAAAATTATATGCTTTTAATTTAATGAACTTACTGTTTGTTTGAAATACATCTGTAATCGAATTGTTAGATTACAGTTGCGTCTATTTGTTTACATAGAAGAGGGGGGGGGTAGTTTTGTACATTATAACAAATGTCTTTAAACCTAAGATAAGGACGCCGTCTGCTGTCTTCATGTGCAGCTGTTGTTAAGGCGCCGCACGAAGTAATCTGTTCCGCGAGACGCTCATAGCAACCCAAACTTCCGGAAACCGCGATGACTGACATGTGTAGAATAAGTTCTGTCCCTTAAGAACGAATATGCACCTATATAGTCCTGTGTGTTAATTATACAGGTTGTGTCTTTTTTTTTTCTTCTTCTCTTCTTTTAAATTTTTACTTTTATTCTTTGAGAAAGTCTAACGGTTCTCGCAGGAAACCTGTTTATATCCAGTGTGTTGCATTGCTTTGCGCCGGTACAATTGGCTATTTCCTGTTTTAAGACAGACATTGTTGTAATAACGCAAGACGAATTTACGGCTCTAAAGAAGCATTATTGAAAAGAAAAATCGTATCTACGTAAAAATGTTAAAATTTTGATTTAACGCGTTTACAACATGATCAAACATTAGATTAAAACGATGAATCAGTTACATCAAACCAATCTTGTTAAATACTACGTATGGACATAAATTTATATTATGCTATTTCTTATTTTTGTGCATGTATATGCTTGCTTGTTTTTGAATTTCGCGCAAAGATACACGAGGGCTATCTGTCCCTAGTTTAGTAGTGTAAGACTAGAAGGAAGGCAGTTAGTCATCACCACCCACCGCTAACTCTTGGACTACTCTTTTACCAACGAATAGTGGGATTAACCGTCACATTATAACGTCCCCACGGCTGAAAGGGCGAGTATATTTGGTGTGACGGGGATTTGAACCCGCGACTCTCAAGTTACGAATCGAACGACTTAACTCACCTGGCCATGCCGGGCCGCATTTATAAGCTTAAAACTAGTGTTACGTTGGATTTAAAATACTGATTGAGAGATAACCGTCCTTATGAAAGTATACCGTAAAACATTTCGTAATTAATAATAACTTCTGATCAAAGCAAATTACTTACTTAGATCAAAACTAAATATTAATCCAGTAATGAATACAGATAATATAATTCAATTATTTTAAATTATAGTGTTTAGAATACAGTGTTTCAGACATCTGGAACCCTCGTTGTCGGCGATGTTTGACGGTAACAGCCAGAGAAATTAAATTGCACATTTTGCAATATTAACTCCATAAAGATTAACAAGATAATCACACCATTGACGCTTTAATTTTACCTTTTTCATTTTAGAAACTGTCAAACGTTTCAAAATATATCCCTATGTTATGTAAAGAAGATAAAGATGTGTAGTCTAGATAGTTACCCACGTCGCAGTAGGTGATACATCTGTTTATACTAACGTCTTGTCACCCCTTACTTTTAATATTTTATTGTTTTTTTTATTGTGGTAGGGAGACAAACACAAAGTGATGTATGTATAGTTCATAATGAATGACCATTACAAGTTTAAGTGTGTTGGTCATTCACGTACTCGAGCTGTTACATAACGCCCTCACGAAAACTGATAAACCGATTACATATTGAGTTGAAACAAACAACCTTCCAAAACCTAAAAACACTCTAACACTTATGTTAAGACATGTTTGTCTTGCAAATAACACCCACGTATCAACTGATATGTTAATATAGATGAAAGTAAGGGGGTATAAGATAAGCACCTTATTGTATGTACAGTGGTGAGCTAGGCCTTCCGGTTAAGCCTAACTTATCGTTTCCTAACTCTCATCGTGGGGTTTATATTACAAAAAATACACTTTAAGCAAATGTTAGTGTTTTTGTGTATTTTTTAGGCACTTCAGTGTGTTCTTAATTCAAGAGCGTCCATGTGTCCTTCAGTTTAATTTTCCCTTTACATAATTAGCAAGCGTAGCGCATGACCACTCGTAATCCATTTGGTTGAGAATTAACACCGAATGATCGAGTAAGCTGTTAGTTCTAACGTTAACTTTCTTTTTACGTTACTTACACTTTATACTGTTCCGTATTTCTCTTTTTGTTGTTGTTGTTTCACATGGCTCCTCAAAATGTATAAAACTGCATTTATTTTTAACTGTAGTTAAAGAGCTTTCTTTCAGATAAGTTTAAACAGCAATCTATCAAGTACAGTTACATACGGCTAACACGGGATCCAATGCTACTGTAAGTTTTATTACGACTTAAATGATTAACACTTACAAGATATTCGACAAAGAGAGACAGAGAATTGCATCAATTTCTTATTGTAGTTTGTTGTTGTTTTTCTATCTTGTAGAAATCAAAAGATTTGGATAGAAAATAAGTAAATAACGTTTTTATATATTTTAAATTTTATATCCTTTCGTGCCCTTAATCTTATTAGGCTAAAATATTATTATATTTCCTTACGCTTTTCTTGTCTGTGGATTATAAATTAAGCAAAATGTCAGGGTAGAATAGCGTTTCGACTCAGTGTATAATTAAACACATGGATAGACTGAAAAGCTCTGAATACCAAAACAGTTTGTAAACAAATACATGAAATGTTTGGTAACCGAAGATGCTGTGTGTCTTTAGAAAATAAGTTTGCTGAACTTTATCTCAGCAATAGTCACAACTAATTGCTTAATATTGTCTTTTATTTCGTTTTATAGACAAGTGTAAGAACTTTTAAGGGTCTTTAGTCTACGTATATAATTTTTTGGCTATTTATTTTTCTGGAGAACTAGAAAACGCTTAACCTATCTTGCACGGTGCAGATGGCACGGTGCCCGACAGCACTACAGTTTTGAATTAAGCTAACAAAAGTCCCCCCCCCCCTCCTTTCGTTGGTGTTATACAACCAGCTACTGTCGACCGGAAACACTTAGGTGTGGTTAGGCTGTAGCTAGGCCTAGCAACGACACTGTTGCCGGGTTCTTTAAGAATAAGCTACTTAGAAAGACAGATGCGGAACGACTATTTAACCCCCTAGGCACGATAGACAGATCAAGACCACTAGCTTCCCTCACTTAATGCAGCGTTACTTGGTTATAAACGACCTGAATCAGTTACGCTGTCATAATCTGTAATAGTTCTGAACTAATTCCATTGAGTACCATATGTTTAAGAAAGTTCGTCAGTTTTAATATTTAACTCTTTAAACATATCATTTTTTATACTAGTGGAAAACGTGGGTAAGTACCTCAATTGAATATAATTTCGTTTGTAATTGAATTAAGTGCATAAATAGGCACACATAGCCATCAGTTATATTTGTATGCTGTGTTACATTCATGCATGTTTTCCTGGTTGAAAATAAGGACAACTGAAGACTTACGTACAAATCTCAGTTCTAAAACTGAATAAACAAACTTAACTGATAAGTTTGGTTTGTTTTGGATTTAGCAGTGTCAGACAAGTGGGAAGGCAACTTGTCGTCAGCATCTACTCCAACTCTCGGGATACTCTTTTACCAACGAATAGTGGGATTGACCGTGACTATATAACGCCCCAAGGCTGAAAGGGCGAGCATGTTTGGTGTGACAGGGATTCGAACCCGCTACCCTCAAATTACGAGTCCAGAGCCTTAACTACCTGGTTATGCCGAGCCGATGCGGGAGCTAGAATGTTGTAGAACCACTGTTCTAGAATCACTTTACCAACACGATGAAACTTCGGTTAACTAAAACTGTTTTAAAAAAAATATTTTGCACAAATAAAATGTAGCAAATGTACAAAGGAAGAAATTATATTGCTGCAGCCGAGAGCTGAAACTCTAAGTATCGCACGTTATATATAGATAATGTATGGTATTTTGTTAATGATATGCTAAAAAATGATGACTCATATGATAATAAACTTATTTAAAGAGGGTCTGTGAACGTTCAATATAAATGTTTCCTAGAGTCTGTTAGTTAGCAGGCTTATTATAATTTTAAGCCGCAACGTATACAGCTATGGAATTCCCTGCTTATTATTGAATATATTACGTTGTTGGTTTCGTGTTTTATTCACCGCAAGTTGATAGGTTCTCCTCCTACAAAGAAAAGGGGTGAATTATTAAAAAGGTGTTTTATTCTGATTATCCCAAATTTCAACCTCTTACATTTTGCGCCTTAAATAAGGAGAACTTTAAAAGATCGTGTAAGATATCGATGTTATGGAATCAGGAGAAAAGGAAGAATCAATCATTTCAGAAATGTAGTCAACTTTAATTTGTGTAATCAAAGTGACGAAACACGTTTGTTGTTGTTGTAATTATTGTCGTCAAACTCTCTTATAATAACGTATTAACTTTTACTTTTTCGTAACGTGAGAGATGATTGTGTGAAAGGTAACCTGGTAAATATGTTGAATTATATGTTTAAGATAACTGCCATTAATTGTTTTAATAGTCCATGCACGAACGGCGGACAAACAATAAACTATAACACGAAATACATAATTTAGAAACTTTATATACGTAATTTTCGTTGATCTGAACGCCCCCAAAGGCACAGCGGTATGTCTGCGAACTTACACCGCCAGAAACTGGGTTTCGATATCTGTAGTGGGCAGAGCACAGATAGTCTATTGTGTAGCTTTGTGCTTAATTACAAACAAACAAACTTGATGTGAATAAATTGATATATGTGTGTATGTGTCTGTGTATATAATTTCTTGTAAACAAAAACAGGCCCAAACAAAAATACAAAACGTTGCACTAATGGAAAATGATTCTCAGGGTACAAGCTATAATGTGAGATATGAAACGTACCCTAGGTTTTGGAGGTGACTGAGAAGTAGGACCCACATTGCGATGGGGATACGATACAGCGGATGTCAGTCTCCCGTGAAGAATAATTAAATAATAAAATATTCAAAGTAATAGAGATAGAAATTAGGAGAGCGAGATATCTTTTGCTATTGCATTTTATAACATTAGCAACAACATAATTACTATAATCAACTCGCTAGGCTAAATTATAGTTTACACAACATGTCTATTAATTAAGACAATGATACTTAACTGCACAAAAATTGAATAACGTAATGGGAAAATGCGATTTTGTCAGAACAAATCACATTCATTAATTAAGCAGCAGAATGTCTATATCATGCGGTTTTAGCACCCTCTACACTATATGATTTAGAACATTCATATACTCGGTACGTTTTGTACTTTGGGCGTATCTTACGTTTAAATGATCTCTGAAACAGACATATTTTCAAACACTACAACAATGTTAAACTAATTCTCGAGTGTAGGATTGTATGACCATTTCAATCACAGAATATTTATATTTCACAAATTTTCTCTGAAGCTTGGATTAGTATCTTTTTGAAGTGATGTCTATTACTTTAGTGTTTTTCTATTTTGTATGTGTCCTAATGGTTAGCTTGTCTAACTGTGACTAAGATTTACGTTGCTTCAAAATCTCGCTTTGGGCTTTGGATTTGTTTGTTTTTGAATTTCGCGAGAAGTATCTGCGCCAGTCGTCCCTAATTTAGCATAGTAAAACTAGAGAGAAGGCAGTTAGTAATCAACGTCCACCGCCAACTCTTGGGCTACTCTTTTGCCAACGAATAGTGGAATCGACCGTCACATTATAACGCCTCAAGGCTAAAAGGGCGTGCATGTTTGGTGCGAAGGGGATTCGACCCCACGACCCTCAGATTGCGGGTCGATCGCCTTAGCTACCTGATCATGATGAGTTCTGCAGTTTGGGAGGCATAGGTGTTTTATAAGGATGACGGTTAAACATTTCCTTTGTAATTAGTGGTGAGTGCTGTTAATCAGTTGCTCTAGTCTGCAAGTCAAAAATAAGGGACAGCTAGCGCAGAATATAACGTAAATATAATTTCATGCATAAATCTTCAATTTTTAGAGCGATTGCAAAATGGGACTTTTAAAAACAAATTTACAACTGGCGACAACAACATGATGTTCGTGTTCTTGGCTACAGTCAAATATATTGGATGTTAAGGAATTGCTTTATTTTAGAGAGAAGATATTTAACTTGAAATTGTGGAGTCACAGTCTCCTAAATTGTACTCACAGAGATTTGTCATCCACCGTTATCTTGGAGAATTCACAATTTACTGGTTGACAACGTTAGTTGGTTAAGGCACTCAAACCAAACATGGTCGCCCTTTCAGCCGATGGTCGTTATAAAGCGAGGACCAGTCTCAATATTCGTTGATAAAAGAGTAGCCCAGGAGTTGGCGGTGGGTGATGATGACTAGCTGCTTTCCCTCTAGTCTTACACTGCTAAATTATGGGCGGCTAACGCAGATAACCCTCGTGTAGCTTTGTGCGAAATTCAAAACAAACCAAACCAAACAACGTTAGTCACATATAGTGCCGTAAACGATGAAAAGAGATAGTTGAACAACCTCCCTAGTCCTTCAATATGCGTTTGTTACATGTGCCGTCACTTAAATGCGAAACGTTCATTCATTAAAACAATTTTATTTACTTTAAGTCCAATGTTGTTGTTTTTTTATATACAGCTGGTTCAGTCAGATATCTAAAGCTTTAATGAGTTTAAATAACAAATTACCCAAATTCGCTGTTCAGACCTAAACAAATAAAATTACACCCAATTTTCACTCTCCTCTTCCCCTAACACCTACCGGAAAGGAGGTCTCGCTACAGCATTGCGCATACTTCTGATGTTCATTGGGAGTAAATATCTCAGCTCGCGAGACTGTCACGCGACCATCAAAAGCCTTAATGATGTTACATCAAGCACGTGTGGTGCGTTTCCTAAATTCTTAATGTAATAAGAATATTGCCTAATTCAGTACGAAGTCAAAGTTTTGATTAAAACGTACGCATGTCTTTAACAGTTGATGTGCCCTTGCCACGTTTTGTGAGGAGGGAGGCGCACTGCGATAAATACACATTTCTCACTATCTGGAAAGATGAAGTTAACCATCTAGAAATAAACAGTGGACAATAAATAATATATTTGTTAGGATTAGCTACAGCTGTGTAATTTGAACGTTTTTTAATTTCTGACATATAACTACAAGTTGTCCTTTAATAAAAAACAAACAAACCAATCCCACTATTCTTCGGTAAAAGAGTAGCCCAAGAGTTGGTGATGACCAGCTGCCTTCCCTCTACTGCTTACATTGCTAAATTAGGGACGGCTAACGCAGATAACCCTCTGTGTAGCTTTGCGCAAAATTAAAAACAAACCAAATCCTTTAATCTTACAATGCTAAATTAAGTACGGCTAGCGCAGACAGCCCTCGTGTAACTCTGAGCGAAATTCAAACACCAAAAGAAACCAGCGAAAATGTTTTTCTGAGAATAAATGATATAAATAACCGGTAAATATTTACTCTGCTAATCATAATTTTAGTATTAGGCGAAGGGGCATAAAAGCAGTAATAATAATATCACTGAACAGGTAAAGTTTTGTCTAAAGTGGACTATTTCCACTTGTTACTATTGTGGCACGACATTTCAGTTTCTGTATTACGGACTTCGATCTAAAGAAGGTCTCGGTGTACAAACCGAATCGTTGTCACATTCTAGAAACAGGCAGTATTAGTCTATTGAAGTCAGGACTTCACCGTGTATGCGCTCCAAGTTTCATTGAAATAACAACGTGTTTGATTTTTTAAAAACATTAACTTTATTAAATTAAATGATCTCACCAATAAAAACGTCCCTCACTGGTACAGCGGTAAGTCTACGAATTTACAACAATAAAAGCAATGGTTCGATTCCCCTCGATGGACTAGGCGGATAGCTCGATGTTACTTTGCTCTAAGCCAAACACACGCAATGAAAAGCTTGTTAACATTATGGAAATAATTAATCGACGACTTTATGATTTTGTAATAACTTATGATGCGATTTTTGAAATAAGTACTGTGTATTTAAGCAGTACAGTGTTCAATCTGATTAAGAATAATAGATGTTTAAATGGAATAGCTCTTTAAAAATAAACTATATTTAATATATTTAGGTAATTTATCAATCACCCCTTCTCGACCATAGTCGTGAGCTTTCTTTTACGTTAAACCTGAAATAGCTCGTGATTATACGTAGGCAAAATTACTTGAGGGATTTAACAGTGTAACTTGATTACTGTATGAAAAGGTCTAAGAGTGAAAACTATGTGACAAATTTGCAACCATGGATGATAGACGGGTAAGTTTAGAGGTTATAATTTCAACGGCAAAATTTTAGTTGACATAATATTTTTACAGACTTCGAATCTAAGGGTATGTACAATAAGAGATGATTAACTAGTGGTATTTTATTAACTATGTACGTTAAACTTAGTTAAATGAAGCGCAGCTTGAAGTTTAAACATTTTCACTATAAAAGTCGTTTCACTGAATTACCTTATGTTAGGCTTAGCAGTAGAAAGCTAAGCCGGTGTCCACTTCTGATAACTACTATAATTGTATTATTACATTTGTAGGTAATACTACTTTATTAATAACAATAATAGTTTCTGTTTAAGATGGAAGCAAAAAAATTACTAATTTTTTACTGAAATCTTAAAACAAGTAAATGAAATCGAATGTTAGTTAAAAAGGCCATCTCTGTTGAAAATCTTTTTTTTTTTTTTTAGATTTCATCAAGGGATCAGATATGAAATGTGTAAAATAGTAAGTAATAACAACTACCAATCGAACACCCAGCAGTAAGATCTGTGTTCGCCGTGGTGAACGTTGCACAACAAATTATACAAATCTTTTAACGTTACAACTAACGCTGAAATCAATGTGTGACTGTTTGGTGTGATTTACGAAGTTTAACTTGTAAAAACTGGGGAATAGGTGATAGACAAGAAATCTTTAAAAGATAATTTTAGGCATGCAGAATTACCTATTATAGGCCTTTGTGCTGTCGATTACTTGTCGTTATTGTCTTTAATTGCTCATCATTTAAGTACACGAATAATTGTTTTTATTGGTACTAAAATATTTAAGGCTTAACAGGTTTTAACCCTGAGACGCAACTCTTAGAAAAATGTTACTCTTTTTATCTCCAGGCTTTATCAAGTTAGCCTAACGTGTATCTTAGAACTTGTAAAACAAATAGCGGTTTAAGTTTGTAGTTATTTATCATTCCTTATTTCATATTATTTATGTATTTATCGTAAATATATTTTATAAGTATAATGGAAAGATTAAAAATTCACACACACACACACACACACACACACACACCAGTGTACAGCCTAAACTTAGTTACGTTGTTACTTCGCCAAAACTTGCGCATTCTACAAACACTTGGGATTCCATTTACTGTACGCCATCTACCACCGGTTTATAATTAGTATATTTAGGTGCATTTAATTAATGTTCACATTTTAATGTTATATTCAGCAGAGCTTTAAAATTATGAATGGTTTTTGTAGGCTTCTTTGTGCATATAGTGCTTCGTGTTTCGTGTCCCAAAATCGCATTCCGCGCATTATATGAATGATGTATTATCCAATTATTCAGATAGAGTAACCCAAACGTTAGCGACGGGATGGTGTTTACTAGCTGTCTTCCTTCTAACCTGTTCATTTTCAAATTTAAATTCTTTTCAAAACTGCTTAATTTTTTGTATTGCCTTATCATAGTTTCAACTAATGCTTGAAGGTTGGATTTATCGCTGTTACAAATTTTCATTTAAAAAAAACAAACAAACATCATACGAGTCTTTCGTAACTGAAATTTAGTTACACTTCAGTGTTATCATTCGTGAGGAAATTACAAGTTATTGTACAGATATCCAACAATATGGCTTCAAACGATTGACGCTGATTGTTAAACAGAGGTATGATTTATTTTATTGCTAACACACTGTGAGGGACGTATTGCATTAGATTAAAGCTTTTAAACAGATATGAACAATGTAGTAGTAGTTTTGCACTGGTGATGTTACTACCTGTCATCGTATTAAAAAAAAATCGCTGTTATTAAATACGTGACACGTACTTAATATTCACATGAGAGTGGCGTTGTTCTGTAGCAGTTGTTACTTCTAAAATGGTACGTCGATATTGGCTGTTCGATACGTTAAAAACAAAAGTTAAGATTTAATGATGAAATTTCCCAGCTCGCATTACTGGATAATTATCATAATGTTTCTTATTTAACTCAAAACGGACTCAATTTATACGGTCCAGCGGCATAAGGAATAGCATGAAGTTATACAGATAACGTATGTGGAAAATTGTTAGCTACACTGCGCTTTACTTGGCCGGTTTTAATCGTTCAATATTTCACTTTTTACTGCAAAAATAAGTCTGACAAATGAATAGAAGTTGTGCGAACTGAGGCGTAAATGTGAAATTTTAATTAACAATAATTATTTAGTTACAACTTGACTTCATTTATATTTGAAATAATAAAAAGAGAAGTTTTTTAAATATCTTCGTATGAAAAATCTCAAAACTATTTTCCAGTTTTGACGTATCCTTTAAAATTTCTGTATGCTGTAATTGCTATCAATGTCAGTAATTTAGGCTTAATGAAGTGTTATTTCTTAAAACAATGCAATAACTGCATTTGAACTGGTTAACCAGTTAAAAATTCCCTTGAGTTTTTGTTCCTCTCCTTTAGTGAAGGAAACAAAAAAAACCAAAAAAAACACGAGGTTGTTAAAAAGGGGTGTATGAGGTATTTGATTTTTAATTTTACAGTTTTTTAAATTTCATTTTATCGCAAAACCACCCAACAATGCTATTAATTAGCAGCAATCACTTTTATGACTACTTTTTACATAGTTAAATTTAACATCCATTTTTAAAACTCTACCTGTACGTGTATCTTTATATGAAACTCTCCGAGCCTGTAAGAAAGGGTACGGGAAGAAGGGATTTGTGGGGGGTGGGAGTTATGGGCATCTGCTTGCAGTGTTTAGAAGTGTTATAAAGGAGTCTTGACGTACTTTTCGATTTTTGTTCCTCTGTTTTGGGGCGAATCCTTTGTAAACATTGTAGCAAGGCCTCTGGTTAAAGCCGTTTTATTTTTTTTTTACTTTAATAGATAAATGCATGTTGATGCTGGCATCTTTTTACATGTTCTAACTTAACAGCAGCCGAATGATTCGTGGTTCCTTTATGTACAGGGGTTAAATATTTTTTGTGGTATTTCATCACCCCCACTAAAACTTCGTTCCAGGCTTGATCTTGATGCCTGTTTTAAATTTAATACAGCTTTTTGTTGGGGGTGATGTGGTAGCCAATAATTCATGTGACTATAGGCAACAAAGTTTGTATATATATAAACGTACACCGTAAAGGAAACGGTAAACTTGGGTATATTGTTAGAACACTGGCTGTTATTGATAAACGTAAGGTTCAAAAACATTGGAAAACAAGAAGACGGCTTTTATTTTCACATTGCCACGTGCTGGCTTGTATAGTTTTCAAGTAACTTATCACTTGCAAGATTTATTTCATTTACGAATGTTTGTTTTTGCGAAAGTTAGGCTCAATCAAAGATACAGTCGTAGCACTTAGCTTAGGGAGAACAAAGTTGGAGTTTTAATACATACTTTAGTAAATATTGGGTCAAGGAAACTCGGCCATTCTTGTATGTTTATATGTTACTCTACTTTTAAGTCATTACATGCTTCGTCTGTTTGTTTGTTTCATTTGAAAACGATCATCTGAAAATTAGGCCCAAGGTCTGGCGAAGCAAACGACTCCTTTGAAAAATGTACGTGAATGTATTAGATTTATCCTAGCGGAACATTACATTCTCACCCTGTCAGAAAGCTTAGAAAAATTTCTTTATAGCACGTGACTTAATATTTTTGAAGGTGACTCGTCGCTAGTTGAGCGAAAAATGTAGCATATATGCAATACATCTCGATGTAGCGTCAGTTTTATCAATGAAAGAACAGAGTACGTGTACTTTGTTTTCCTTTCGTGTGGAATCTATTCTTCTATAAATGTAGACTTTTCTTGGTACGAAGTCAAAATGCTTTATTAAACCCGTTCAATAAATTATGTAACTGAAACTGTTTTTTGAATATACACTCTTAATCCCTTTACGTACAAGTGAACTGAAAAAAAAACGAAACAAATATCGTTCTGAGACTTTATCGAAACCATGGTGTTGTATATTACATTAGATTTTTTGGCTGGCTAAATATTAGACTGGCTGCCTACGTTATGATGCCTGCAACAGTATATAAGGGGTCAATCATAATGTTTTCCGTTTTTCACAAGCGTACGTAAAATGTTTTGTTTTTCACCACTCTTCTCATCTGAAAGTGTACACGTAAAATGGTAATTTTGTAAGGATATTACGGGTATTAGTGTAAATAGGGCACTGTCAAACAGGAAATGTTTAGGTTCTCTGTTTTCGGACTACTAGTCGGTACTTTTTGAAGCTACTTATTGATGTTGAGTAATATCCTTTCTGTTGTGTATTTGTGAACGACACCTAATTAGTTACACTTTAATAGGTGCATCGCAGCATTGGTAATTGATTACAAGCATGAGATTACTCTAAATGGATATCACTTTGCGGAGTAACGTGGTATAAAGCCCAGGTATAAAAACCCTATTGGTGATTCCTTCGTATCAAGAGTCAAGACACATCCAATTGAAACCTTGCTAATTTCAAAGGTTCGTGAAAACGTCATGACAATAAATCCGCGAATCAGCTTCCAAAGTTTTAACTACTACATCTAAGTTTGTAGAGAAGTCTTTAATGTGACGGATGAGAATGAACTTTCACAAACAATTTTTCAACATGGAAATATTTATCTATTAATGAGAATTACTTTATTTTTTATAGTATCTTTAACAACTTTTCACCATTATCTTCATTATTAACTGGTGTTATTTCCTTTTTACACCTTCTGCCAATTTTTGAATGATATATGTAATAAATATTTGTAAGTCTTTGTAGAAAAAAAATGTAAACCGTATTTTTATATCCAAATAATCTTTTTTGTAAGGCTTAGTGTTTTGCGTTTTATGTTTAGTGGATTATGCCTCGGAGCGAAAGAATCTGTCGTTCGTGGTATATACGGGTGGTAGAGGGAACTTGTTAATTTTTCACGATAGTTACCATGGAATTATGGTAGTTACACTGTGCTGCTTCATTTTAACTTCAATTTTATTAAGTTAATGTTCGATTGTCACCAGTTGCTCCGTTTTCATTTCGAGAAGGGCAGTGACTACTTTTGGTGCCCAGCTGTTTCTTGGAGCAGATGTCTCACTCGGCTAGGATTCACCACCTGGTATCGTGGCTGCAGGTCAAGAAAGCATGGAAATCTGTCCCTCGTGCAAAGGCAGGATACCCCGATATAAATAGTTAATGTGTATCTTTTATGTATATGGATGTGTATCACATTTGTAGCTTTTCTATAGAGCCTACATAAATAAATTACGAAGTGGAGTAACTAGTTTTTAACATTACTTTATAACCAGTTTTACTTCTTAAGTAATCTGACTGGAGAGAAGTTTTTTACAAAACAGTTTTATACAACTGTTTTATATGAATCAACATAAAGTACACATTTGTTACGATATCACGTCATTAGTTTGGTTTATTGATATCGCATCCCGCTCATAACGTGAGTTTAAATAACAGATTTGTTCTGATTTCTCAGTAGTTCTGCCCGAGTGTCTGAAAGCTTCTTAATTACCTGAACCTCAGAAGTGTTGATACTATCATTTCTACTTCTTTATCAGGGTCAAAATTATTTCTTTAAAATCGAAGATCAACTGGTTTAGGCATTCAGCTACTAGTGTTGCGGTCGAGGGTTCCAATCACCGCCCGGAATCATCATAATGTTACGGTCAATCCCACTGTTTATTGGAAAAGAGTAGCCCAAGAGTTGATGGTGGGGTAGATGGCGTTAACTAATTGTCTTTCTCCTTGTCTGTTGTTACTAAATTAGGGAAGGCTAACGCAAATAGGCCTCGTGTAGCTTTTGCGAAAAATTCGAAAGAAACCAACTTGCATAACATGTACCTTACTGTTTTCTGTTATTTGATGATGACGAACCTGACGAAGATATACTAAAACAGAATACCTAAACTCTAGAGTAACACGCTCACTGTTAAAGCTAAGCCTCGTTATTTGGACTGTTTTTTTTTTCATTCATTTACTTTTCAAAACATCAGAAGCAAGAAACTTCGTTAAGTTTCAAAATGTCAAAACCAAAATTTTCGGCAAGTTCCTCATAGTTTAAAGATACAACAGTTGTTCATAGTAATTTAGCAGGTAACGTAAGTTGTGTTGAATGTTATTTAGTATATAAAAGATCGTATGGGTCCTATGTATATGTGACTGCAGCAGTGACAGGTTGTAGAATTTATATTAATCTAGTAGTGTTAGGATATCGTTATAAGAGTAAGATAAATGTCGACTTTTGCACGATAAATAAGAAGGTTAGGACTACCTGTATACGTGTCTAAACACTTCTTTCTGTTCTCAATATATGGATTTTTTTTTTTTAACCAAATGTCACATGGTCCAGTACAATTTTTGGCTCTGTTGGTTTTCACAAAAATATCGTTAAAAATAGTTAGGTTTACCAAACTGTGACTATTGTTACTTTACGAATATTTACTTATTTGTAAAAAAAATCCCCATTTTATATTATTTCGGAGTATTTGTTGAAGTTTCTATGCGGGTTCGGTTTGGGCTTGACTTGTACTTGGTAGATGGTTGGGGGTTAAGATTTGTACCTTGATTGGGGAGCGTCAGTTTTGATGCTGTGTGTCCTATCTTTGCATCTGGCGTTTCGTGGCAGCTGTCTGTGTCTCACGTGCTTTTTCTAGTACCACACATCTAGGCTACAATATTCGGTTGTTGAGCGAATAATAGTGGCACGCGCTTACTGTCACGAGCCACGCGTCGGTTTTAACACGCGTTTTGTGGATTGTTGTTTTTTGATGGGGTTTTTTTTTGTTTTAGTTCTGTCTAGTGTGAAACATGTTTTGCTGTTTTCTGCATCAGCTTTTCGGATGTGGATGACTTCTGTTCACATCGAGTGTCGTCAAGTGGTTTATTAATAAAAACTCGGCAGTGTTGATACTACAATCATTTCAAACCTTTTTATTATCACTGTTGGCAGGTGTCTGAACCCTGCTGTTGCTGAAATAAACTTATGTAAAATATAATTTTCTTAAACTGATGTTTGTCTTTATTCTGGGAAGATTACTGGTACACACACACCAAAGATTTATTTATTTATTTATTCTGGTAGGCTGATAACGACATATGTGCATGTGTGGACGATGTTTATTTCTGGTATGATATTTATTTTTTATTTATAATGACTGGTAATCTCTAGAATTCTATGTTGGTTCCTGTTTAATTTCCAAGTGTACTACCGTTTGTTTTGTTTTTTGGAAGCCGGTTCCCTGTTCTATTATTTTTTTATTTGTTACCAGTTCTAAAATTGCATAAAGAGGTACCGTTAACTTACAGAAAACGTGATGTTAGGTCCTGGAGGGAGTACTCGATCTTCTCTGAGAATTTTGCTCCTTCTTTCCCACCATGGTGTACGTTTTATGTTAAGCCTCTTGTATTAATAGAAACGATCAGTTACGTTTATCCTTTTTATCTAAAACGTCATGCAGTTGTTAATCAAACCATCGTAGCAGAAGTAGGTTGTTAATGTTGACGTTATTATTTTATCATATTTGTGGAAATGTTAGCCCTTGTTTCTTGGGTTTTTACAAGGTGTCTAAGATAGAAGTTTTGAAGCGGAGTTAAAGTGAAATCTCGTGGTGTGAAGACAAAATGTAACTTACAGTGTTGGGTTTGGGTACCTCGGTATTTTAGCGGTAAGTACGAGTACTTTAAGCGTTAAAACCCGGGTTTTGATAGACGTGGTGGGCATAGCACAGAAAACCTGTTGTGTAGCTTTGCACGTAAGAACAAAGTTTTAATGGTTATCAGCGACTTGTTAACTCAAAGCGGCTAGTTTCTGCCTATTTTCAGCGATGGTATAAACGCATCTATTACCTATACACTTCCTGACAGACGAGGTTCCGTTGTACTGTTATTGTTTTTTTGTTCTTGTGTTTTCTACCGAAAGTAACAACTCTTTGTCTCGTACAGTTTGTCTAGTAAACCTTGTATAAACTAAGTTTTTAGGTGTTAAAAACGCATACTTTTTCACTTCCAGTAAGTTGAAACATTACATATTATACAGAAGTGTTATATTATCAGTGGGTCTGTGTGGAACAGATGGTCTTTCCACTTGTACATTTTGCAGAGAATGAGCCAGTGCGCGAGGCAGATGCAGCACGAACCCAACAAAGCAGAGTACCTTCGAGTCGGTATTGTTGTACGTGGTGGCTAAGGGAACAAGCAGCACGTGGTGCGAGGGTCTCACCCTAATAACTAACAAATCTTTGATTAGAAAAGCTTTTTTTAATAGTCGCAATTTTGTGCTGCTAACAGCAGAAAGAGCAAAACTTTCCGACTGCTTTAGGTTGAGTATACGAAGAAGTGGCCTTAGCGAAAGAAAACAAAAAACATTGGTTAAAAAAAGTTATATAATGTTATTCGTTTTTTGACACTGCGAAAGGAGTCTTGCCAATTCGTCTGTCGGTTATTTTAAACCAGTATCTGGTTGGATTCGTTAAAATGTTTAACATTGTATTTGCTGACGCTTACTAAATAAACATTTGACTTTCTCGTCTTTCGAAACCTGTATAGGCTAAAAACTTTGATTTATTACAATAAAAGCTTTCAGCTGGTGTAATTTTAACAGATGACTGGTTAACGTACAGATAGAGAACAATCTTTATTTAACCTCTAACTAAAAAGTCGAGTTATAACGACTCTGTTACTTTGGGTCGCATAGACTGGGTTTTAAACAAGCAGTTTATCTACTCCGACTAAACCACCTTTAGCCTCGTCCAGTATTGGAAGTTGTGGTCTTTATTTCGGTATAATGCTCGCATCTGAGTTGTCTAAACCTTTAAAACTGGCCATTGAAGAAAAATGTTTCTTTAGCAATTTCTCGATTTTGTTGTGTATTTTTTATTGCGTACCATTTGTTATATAATTGGAAAACGAACTTCAAAAGCGTATCGAATTTACTAGTCGTTGGTTTGTTGGGTGGTTTACTAATATTCACTGGTACGTAGCGATAACGTAATGCTTTTCAAACTTTCTGTTAGTGTGTGAACAAAATGTGTTGTTTTGACGACCCGACTAAAACTTCAGTTGGTGAATTTAATTTAACAAATTGTAAGATGTATTTACGAGGAATAATATATACAACTTGTAACTTTTACAGAAAAATAACGCAGTATCATTGTCAAACCTTGTAAAAACTGCAACACTTTTGTGAATAGTGTTTTTTTTCTACAGTCTTCCCTACGATTGTTTTTGTTTATTTGTTGTTGTTTTTTTAAATTTCGTGTAAAGCTACACGAGGGCTATCTGTGCTAGCCGTCCCTAATTTAGCAGTGTAAGACTAGAGGGAAGGCAACTAGTTATCACCACCCACCGCCAACTCTTGGGCTACTCTTTTACCAACGAATAGTGGGATTGAACGTCACATTATAACGCCCCCACGGCTGAAAGGGCGAGCATGTTTTATGTGACAGGTATTGGAACCCGCGATCCTCAGATTACGAGTTTAATACCTTAACCCACCTGGCCGTGCCGGCCTTCTTCCCTGCGAACAGTACGTCAAAACTTAATGGTGACTAAACCTACATCTTAGCTGTGTCGGTCTAGTCCTTTAACGTATGTGAACATAACGTAATTCTCACGTTTCGTTGTGCGAGCTTCTGCAGTCGAGACCGTGTAATTATGAAAATATTTATGCAGATGTAAGTGTGAAATATTATATTACTACTAGTGATGTGAAACGTGCTAGTTACAACAATATTTAACATTAAAACTACCTCTAACTGCATTAAAGTTATAATTAGGTTTAATGCAAACAAAAGTGACGACGTGAGTTAAAATTGTGCTATAATATTACGAAAACCTCTATCCTGGTGTTCAAACTCGGCACCACGAGATTTTAATGTTAATAAAATGTATTATTATAAACCCTTACCTCGCATGTAAAATATTCGGATCTCACTATTTTCTGTTTGGGAATATTAAGTTTTTTAGCGTGAGGACTGTTACAAAAATTTATTTTTAATACACTTTGTTACTCCGTAGTATATTTCTGGCGAAAGCTTTTAATACAGCGACATCTAGACATACAGTTCGGAGACTACAATTATTTCAACTACAATGGTTTTAAATTTGTTTACTTCTACGCTATCTGACGTACAAGGTGCTATAGAAGGGGTCAAGGTGACAAATTAGAAGGTTTGGCAACTTAAATAGAACAATTATTCCATGACATAAGTATATTAAAGTTTCAAATTCTGTTAAACGACATGTAATATTTACTATTAACTGTCGTGCTGGAAGTATTCCGTCTGAGTCGCGTTTTGTCTTGTTTCTTGTTGTGGAAACAATGTATGTTTCTAACAGAGCCTAATAGGCTAACTTACGCTGTTGGTATGTAAACAATGTCAGGTACTGTCTTCATTAACGAAATGCGTTATCATGGGAAAATACGTGGAAAATATCTGCACCTTGTGTGATTGTTATTAGAAATTTTCGTAGTATTGGTTTGTAATTGTTTTCCAACTTTAGGCTTCTAAAGCGTATCTTTCAAATATACCTTTGGTGTATAGGATACGTTAGTTAGTGTGTATGTGTTGATGTATCTTAATGAAACTCGACAAGAAACTGTTACATGAGCGTTACTTTAGTTTCGTATGTCCATGTAACTACAGATTGATGTGCAGATAGACATAAATTTAGTTGTGTGTTTTCCAGTTTTTACTGACTATTTTGAAGATTAAGGAAAGCAACTCGTGTCTGTTCATCAATCGCGAATTTACATAACTTCCGTCCAACTAGTTGTGAATGTGACGGTACATGTAGCTTGGTTAACTTCAACAGTTGAACGAAAATTTACGCGTATTCTTCTCATTTTAATGATCTAGCAAAAAGGCCATAAACTGAAAGTTACAACTGGAAAAAGTACAGCTACAGGTAATTGACTTTCCATACACAACTAAGGAAGGAAATTGATTTCCATAGACAACTAAGGAAGGAAATTGAACAAGATATCCCACGTGACGACTTGTCGTGTAGAAGATTTATAAAGACAGCAGGTTGAATATTGTGTAACATGCGATTCAGAATTTTTTACACTAACTTCATTGTCGTCAAATAGAACATAAAACTAAAGAAAAAATGTTTGTTTGTTTTTTCAAATTAAAATTTGCATATCGTTTCAAAATGTTTTAGTCGGTGGAAAAATAAGAATCTGTGAAAATAAACTAAATTTATATCGATAACCAAAATGTGTCTGAAACAAGAAACTGATAATTGGTAAACTTGAATTGCTTTCATAAGATTAAAAAAAACAAAACACTCGGAATATTGCTTTCTGTGGAAGCCATGAGAAGCTGAAATGTGTTGGATATTTGGGCCACATTGATCTTATCAAAAGGTTCTGGTTGCTGTCCGACTTGACCCAGACTGCTGTTAGAATGTCGAGTAATTACGCTGTTATGCTAGGCTGTACGCTACTTGTATTCGACACACAATAGATCATTCGGTTTTTCAAAACAACTGGGCCATTTGAGACGGAAGATGGTAAGGTTGGTATTTCATCAGTTTTTTTTCTTGCTAGAAGATACAGATAGTACTGGTGCAATCGTACTGGGCAAACTTGAAGAAATGTTAACAGTACTGTAAGCTTTACAAACCTAAGAATATATCAGTAGGGCCAGTGTGAAAGGTAAGAGTGGTGGACTTTAAAAACTGAACTAAATCTAAGCAGGGACATCCGGGTTATTCGTACCTGTATGTTGACTGAATCTTATTGGGTAAGTGGATCCTGAAGGGTTATTTTATCTGTCTACTTGGGTGTGGCTCATGTCCTATTATTTCAATGTTTTGTTATATGTTTATCTCTTACGTGACTGGTTGTTACAAATAATCCAATACTATAGTCTAATATGTCTGTTGTGTCCCTTTTGTTGTGTATTTGTTTTTCCAACATATTTTAGTGTATTTTGATGTGGGACGTTGTAAATACTGTTTTTGGAGTACGTTAAGCCTTTTAATGTTTTGAATACTGTATGTACTAATTTATTGTTGTGAACAATTCTTGTTACGAAGTCAGTTTATTGTTAACGGTTTATTGTATAATGAGGAACATAAAGAAACAAACGGCTGAATTGTAATTTTTTTTATTTTTCATATTTCGCGTAAAATGTTTTTTTTATTGAGAGACTTTAACCTAGTAAAAAGTAGTTAGTCCTTTACAGACTAACTAACATGCAAATCGCAAACTAGGGCGCACCAATTCCAGTCTTGTACGTATAAACCGAGAAGATAGTCCCTAAATTCAAAATTAGTACAAGTTTAACACTCCTACGAAAAGTGGGGCCTAATAGGCCCCAGAGCAACTTGAAAGGTTATTAATATTAGGCTAATAATTTTGTATTTAAATGAAATTGTCATTTAAATCCATTAATGAATGGATTAACGAGATCCCCACTGTCCCGATCTACTATCTAGCGAAACCACAGCCAGGGGAACGGGCTTGGAGAAATCAGGACTAGAAACGTCTTTTCGTAGAAGTGTTAAGTTTGTCTAGAACGTAAAATAAATACAGAGGCTTGCACTCGTTTCTAACAACAAAATGGGGAGTCAGTTGTACAGATGCGGAGTTTGGGGATATGATCTGTTGCTTCGAGAAATTCACTGAAATAACCCAAAATATTGTCCCGATGTTGTTCAAACATCTTCCAAAAGTAAAATCATTTTTGTTGAGAACTAATCCATTTTTACCTACATGTGCACTATTAAGAGGTATCGGCATGGTCATAACATCTAGGGCAAATTGGACACTTGGTAGAAACACTAAACTTTTTCTTGATCATGAGAAACCCACTTGAACTAAAAATGTATCTCAAAACGGCGAATACGTGGTAATACCCATACCAGCCGTTCTGAAATACAACAATAAGTTTTCTTCTTTGGTTGGAGCTTGACCACTCATATGCATGCCAATCAATGACCGATCTGAGGCAGTGAATTTGGTTCCAACGAGAACAAAGTCTTGTTTCTACGAGTCCTTTTCTTTCGCGTTTTTCTTGATCATATTTGAACAATCATGGCCAGTTTCTCTAATCACTTAAACAAGAAATTGAATAAACTTGACTGTTTGCATTAAGTGTTTAATCTTGGAAGTTACCGGTGTTAGTTCTTTTACGAGATAAGTTTATGAACAGAACAATGGTTGTTTCACATTTTGTTTTTCGCTATTAGTAATAACAAAGCTTGCATTAGTTAGATCACTTAGTTTCGTTTTTTCTTTCTTTCATGATTTAACTTAAGATTTATTTTTCTTTCATTTGTGTAAACTTAAAAAAAAAAAAAAGGATGACGGAACTATGATTCTTCTCGTGGGTTTACTTTCGGGGTGATTACCTTGGACTGTAGAGTCGACAAAAACATTAATCGTGTTGTTGGACACAGGCACTAGCAGATTTAAGGTCGTTTGGGCCCAAGAGCGAATAATTTTTGTGAACCCTGTATCTCACGTAATTTTACATGGAATAAAATTATCAGTGTGCTCCCGTTAAGACCCTAGACTCTGGGGCTAAGCTCCCTCTAGCCCTTACCTAAATACGCCACTGGACATAGGCTCTAATCGTGAACAAGGTGGCCTCACTTTCTCAGAGCCAATACTTGAACAAGTCTACCACTAACACCGTCTGGGAAAATGGTCTCTCGTTTTGTTACACACTTTCTGTACATTCTGATCATCATTCTACATATTATGTACGGAGTAAGCAGTGTGTACTTCCAATTTTTTTTGCTACTTAAGATATTCTTATTTACTGTTGGCATTATTTGTGGTTAAGTCTGCACAAAGGCCTTATGACTGGTTACATTTCGTGGAACTGTACGTTATTTGGTTTGATAACCAAAGATTTGCGTCATAAGTCTTCATTACAAGTCGTATAAATGCCCACTTTTTTCGGGTCTGATTGATATAATTGTAAAATGTAGATAAGATGGAAATTATTCCTTATCTTTTATTAACAAATCGGTGCATATTAATATCGTGGGTGGAGATAATTTTACCCCTTTCCAGCGCCTCACCTGTAAGTCTGAAGTTTGCAACGCTAAGAAATCGATACCCAAGGTGGGCAAAGCACGGGTAGCTCATTGCCCAGCTTTGTGTTTAAAAAGAAAAAAAATCCCCACCCACCCATATATATCCATATTTTCTTTCATAACAAGGTATTAGTCAGTCATTATATAATAAAATTAAGAGAAACCAGAGTTTTTACGTATCTTAAAACTAAGTTTCAGTTCCATTGAGTATCTGTCATCCTTCTGTTAAACTATCGTATGTTTTTAGAAGACTTGTACAGAAGGACCATTGTTAATTAAACATAAGACATGCGAACTACAGTTGTGATTTTTGTTGTTGTAAGATACGGTAAACGAAAGAATCGAAACGACAGCTTAAGATAAAATCTCAGTATATAGAAACTGTCGCAATGACCATTTGGCTCGTTATTACATTGGATGTAGTGTACGCAAGTAGCTGTGACGCACATATGTCGTTTCCGGTATAAAGCTTCCTTTAATTGGATTTTTTTTTTTTTTTTTTAAACAGAGGAAGGTGCGACGCTTGCCGTCTATCAAGACAGAACAATTTAAACAAGGTCAGCAACAGGAAACATACCTTGACTGTTGTTATGTCATACCTTTTACACGTGTCAGTTAGTCTCTGTAAATGCCATTAAATCAGAACTATGTAATGTACTCTGATCTTTCTATTTCTTGGATTTCTGTGGACCAAGTTATCGTTCAAGACACCCATTTGTAGTGAACACTGTTTTTGAACTTTTACAAGTAGACTAAATATAGTCTGTATTTTCAGAACATTGCTATATTAGTTAAACATACATAGTTATGGTTGATATTCAAGGCTTACTGATCGAACGTCTTTAAAGCATATAACATTTGTTAAATCCTGTATTTTAAAGTGCCCCTATTTTTGTGTGAAAGGACTTGTAAGAAGGACTAGTTTTGATCAGTCTTTTTTTTTAAGTTTCAGAAACAAAACCGTTAAAATCCGGGTTTCGATACCCATGGCTGGCACAGCACAGATATCCCTCTGTGTAGCTTTGTGCTTAATTCTAAATAAACAAACAAATCACCTTTTTAAATTAATATAAAATGCTCCTTATCTGTAGTTATCATTGTTTTAGTGTAAAACTACAAAATTAATTATCTGCACTTTGTCAAGCGTGGTGAATCTAGCCAAGGATGTTTGCGTTCGTAAAATCGCCGCTAAACTACATAGAACAGCTATTTCTAAACGAAATACTAAATTATTTTTTCCATTAATTATATTGCACTTTCTTTGTAAGTCCGTATATTTACAGGGTCCGTACAAACGTATGGGTTACACAAGTATGTACAATGATACAATCAATAAACCTCGTTAATAGTGCTAGTATTCTATATATATTTTAGATAGAAAATAAGTAATTTATTGAGCTGTTGTTTTTTATCGGTTCTGTACACCGAGAGTTAAAATGGGCAGAAATATAAATTTATTCAATATGGTGCAATATGTGGAATTGGCGGTGTTGAATGGTGTGAAAACAACTCGGTGGTATGAGTCTTTTAATCTCATGTCTGTTTCTCTTCGTAACATTACAATTTAGCGTTTGTAATAGATTAACTTGTCACGTGTACTACCAAATTTTGTAAATAATGTATAGTTAGAATAATGCACGATTTTTAACTGAGAACCTTCCAAGTAGACGTTATCAGAGGATTTAGATATATTAAAGAAATGATGATTTTTATAAAATGACATTACGGTGATACCGATCATTTAAATCACTTGATTTGCTATCAGTTTTATTCTGGGATAGTAAAATAAAGCGAGTCTAGTAGTTGTAGAACATACAAAACTGAAGTATTTTTTTTTTTTTTTTTTTATGAAGACTTGTCTTGTTTTGTTTTTTCTCTCACTCCATTCATTCAATATACACCCTTGGCTCTAAAGTGATTAACGTTAATTTTTAATTGTGGTGACTATCAAGTCCGTAGTGCAGCACGCTGACCACTTAGTTGTGTCATCATTCTTTTTTTTAAGTAACGTTGTATAATTGAATCCAAATCGGATTCGGTGTATTTCAAGTGTATTTAGCAAGCACTACAAACTGTGTTTTTATATTTCCTCTGTAGAAAACCTCTGACCTTTGTGATAATTAATTCAGTTCGGCAGGGTGTGAAGACTAAACGGATATCCACACATACAAGCGTGTTAAAATACGCCACAACCTTATTGCTTTACAAAAATTCAACTTTATTTCCAGTCGTGAACACTAGAAATGTCGTCTGTAGATTATTTACTTGCCCGGCAGATGTCGCTACTGAGTCACCAGAGCATGTCACCTATCAACGTATATTTATAGATACATAAGCAAAAAAATCTTCATTACAAATACAAAACACTTAAATACGGCTACGTTTAATCTTCTTTTGTTGCTATCCTAGAGCCACGCGCTACTTGTTACAATCAATTAGTGCGCTTCTCTGATTGGTCGAGATGGCTGACTGCACGCGACCGACACGCGTCCCTGGAACCTCGAGAGTAGGCTCAGATCTGAGGAAATTGTTCGACGACAAGCTTCATATACGGTTCTTTAGATATCTTATTGCATAAGTCCCTTGAGACGCTTACATTAATCCCTAGTGCAGCTGCGCACGCTCGCAAAAGGTGAAAGATGCTAGTATTCCGTGTTTGTCAGAAAAGCCATTACCAGCTTGTATAGGGAACAGAATATCCACTGGTAGTTCTTACTATTTTAAAATTGTGTAATAGTTAAAAGCGACAAAAATGGTCGGATGTATTGATTAGCCATATTGGGTGAGTTTCTGGTTGTATATTATTTATCTGAAAATTTATACAGTATATGAAAACCTTGCATTTTACAGAATGTCAAACACTCGTTCAAATTAATGTTTTACACTAAAAATGTAGAAATGTTTTATGTTTGTCATGAATACATGTTTAATATTGTTCTTCGGTAAGTGTCTTAAAAACCTCTTACATTGAGCGATTAAAAAAATTGTTACAAAAAGTTAAAGTTTGAAGAGAAACGTGTATAAAAAAACATGTAATTCTGTGAACCAGAGAAAGTCGCCATCTTCTGACGGAAGACCTTAGTTTGGTAATTAACTTTAGCTGTAATGTTAACGGCAGGTGTGACTCGTTCTCACAAGCAGATGTCGGAGGAACGGGACCACTCACTCTGCCTACACTTCACAGTACAGTATGTTTTAGAATAACTTCTATTTGGGTAGATTATATTTGAGCAATTATTTGAGATTACTTAAATATCATGTATGCTTCCCAGTTCACTGATTTGTCAACACGTTTCGACTTAATCATACCTTTTTTTTTTCTTATCTGTTAAAATTATAGTTAATTAAATGTTTATCGTGTTAAATCCTTGCCAGCTTTCCCGAGAATGATTAAATTTGTAAAGTTACGGATAGTACGAGTTGCAGAAGAATATTTATGGATAAACTATGGCGACATCTTTTGGATAGTTTGTTGCAGGTTGTTTGAAACATTAACATCTTAAAATTCAATATAAATTTATAGGAATATGTTACACTTCTGAGAGCCATCTTATTTTGTATAAACTTGTTTTATCGAGGTTTAATAAGTACGCTATTTTTATTATTGGACTCGTTCAAGGTTACGTGCGTTAAATCGCTAATTTGTTTCTGAAACTTCAAAAAGCTTTATCATATTCGGTTATTTCTCAAAACTATGATTCACCTCACGCCATCTATTGATCAACATTTAAGTTACTTTAATTTGTTTGAATTCAAATTTTACAATTTCCAAAACTAAATTATCCAGGTTTCTGTGGCTGTTTAAGCGCCGAAACGATGAGCTTGTCTAACTTAAAGATTCTAAAGTTTGCTTCTGTCTTACTCAAGTTAATTAGTTTGCTATTAGTTGTTTATTTGAACTAGATGCGACAATATTACAATATTGCTTGTTTAAATCTTTCAACGTTCTTAGTTTCTAGTTTACTTAAGAAGACGAAAAGAGAAAGTTCCACGTCAAAATTTCCTCTGTGGATGATACCACTCAAGCGTTGAAAGGTTCTCGACTAGTGGGGACTATTTCAATAGGGCCTTATTATGCTAGCTAGTAATACGTGCAGCTGGCCCTATATATAAAACCCTCGTGCCACGCGCCTTGCTGCCAGAATCACTCGGTTGCTCTGTGCTCGCTAGTCTATGTCTCGCGTGTGATGTGTCTCCTTGTACGCTCTAGGTAAAAGTCTACTTGGATATACCTACTATATACCTGTGTGAGAACAAGCATCTATATTAAATAATATAATTGCGCAGCATAGGTTTAGCTTCCTACAGAACCTATGGATTTTGATCCGATACTATAGCTGTTTTTACAAGATTTTTTAATCTTCCATAGTGTGAATACCTTGTGTTAAATTTACATATCAGCGCTACGTACCTGAACAGCGGATTGTGCCTGTTATATTTCAGAGTGCTGTCAATTACAATTTGGGGAGGAGTCTGAGCTGGTCGAAAGCGAGGCTGACTTCGGTTTAGCACAGTAGCGTCTTACGACAGTGTGGAAGAAGTCTGTGGATTTGCGCGATGGGGCGGCGAATCAAACCGTCTCTAGTTCATTCCGCCTTGCTCGTACTTACTGCGGTATCACTGGTAAGTTCCTATCTAAAGTAAAACTAAAAGTTATGACTTATAGTTAAACATCGTTTATTTGTAGTTGTGAAACTTTACGAAACATTTGCAGCATCACTTTCGTGATACCAGTATGACTCTAAAACAATTGTAAGCAACGAATTTTGTTTGTGTGTGTGAATGTACGTTAGTACGTATATTTAAAAGCATTAGACGCCAGTTTTGGTTTAGAAATCTTTTTCACATTGCAAAATCTCATAAAAATCCAGAACACGTTCTGTGTTTTGGTATCATGGGAACTTTAATTGAGTTGTTGCATTTTGTTTTTTTTAATTGCGTGAGTTTTAGGGTCTTGATCCTGTTTACATCTTTTGAAATTAGTGTTAGCGAAAACCATGGCTTGACTCGAAGTTTCTGTTTATTTTCAGACTCGCAGTTCTGGAGTTTTTGAACTTCGACTTGTTTCCTTTACTAACGACTACGGGCGAGATTTCGAGGGAAACTGTTGTAGTGGGTATCGTACTGCCCACGGGTCGTGCAGTAGTGTTTGTCGGACATCTTTTCGCATATGTTTGAAACATTATCAAACGACAATTGACCCAAACCCGCCGTGCACGTTCGGAGAAATCATAACGCCTGTGATGGCTAATAATTCAGTTTACCACTTGGATAAAAAAGTTCGGTTTTCATTCGATTTCTCGTGGCCGGTAAGTTTTGTTTTGTTGTTGTTGTCGTATTCTAGCTTTGACCATAAGTTTTGTTTTTATGTAATTAATATCCCGATAGCAACTACCTACATAGACTAAAACTAAAGATTAACCTAGTAACGAGTGTATGCATAATTAAATATTTTTACTTATAAATATTATTGTTAGAATATATTATAATTTTGGTTCGTAATTAAACGGAAATTGATAAAGTTGTCATATTAGTTTTCTTTGCCAACTTAAGCTTTGAGGTTAATTACGTAATATTGTGTAAATTCGGAAATTACTTATTTAAAATAAACAATTTTCAATAAAACAAAATATAGTTAGCTATCAACCATTATTAAATATTTCAACGTTTTCATACTTTGTGTATACTATTTTTAACAACATATTATTATAGTGTGTCGTCATTTTTGTGAAGGTATAAAATTTTTAATGAGTACTTAAGTTTAAATAATTCTTGGTTTAAATAGTATAAACGTTGCAGAGGTTTAATGCAAACATAGTTAAACCGGTGTATTTTATAAAGAAAACAACACCCAAATGTAAGAATTTTACTTTTGAAAATTGTTAAAATATTTGTTAGGTGGCGCTATCTTTTAATCCATTAAACTAAACGGATCGAAATACAAGTCGGAGAGTTAATGAAGTTAACTACGACAGATCATTACCGTTTCTTGATCAGTAATCTCGAGGTAAAACTATCCCTTGTCTCAGCTTATTTACCTAAAGCCATCTATGAAGTTAGCCTAGACTTGTTTCTTTTGCTGTTCCTACAATTTGAATCGGTAGAGCAGATACTGTCCACGGTTGGAAGACCCGGTCACCAACCTCTCTCTGTGTGTACGCTTAGTGAGAGCTGAACAACTTAATTTTAATTGGTTAGAAACAATGTAATAGAATAGCCACATGCTGAGAATGGGTAGCCGACTTCAGTGAAATACGTGTCTTAATTTGCCAACATTGTTCTGCCTTAAAATAGAAAATGGTTATAATAAATGAATACTTCAGTGTATGTAAATTTTAATATGTAGAGTCGAAATACGACGACCTTTTTAACTAATAATGGAAAATATGTAAACAGGATTTATTGTAAATGAACTACTGTGAAAATGCAGACGAACACTGTTTTCTTTTCAGGGAACGTTTTCACTGATTGTGGAAGCTTGGCATATAAGCCCCGTCGAAGGGGGTAAGTTTTATCACTGACTTGTGTATTATTAGATGTACTGGTATGTTGTAACTATTTATTGTTATTCAGTTTCCCTATTTGTGCAACAAGTTTCATTTTATTGTGAAAGTTTAACACTTTTAATTACATAAGTTATGATTTCTATTGGTATTAGGTTGTAGTGTTTGCATTTCATGGAATATCTTTTTAAGTCCTGGAAAACCACTAGCTACTTTAGGAACAGCATTATCAAATTTAATCGTGTTTGTTAGTACGATTTTTAATATTCGCTTCGCACGAATATTTTAATATTTCAGTTGTGTAGGAAACGACTCCGAACCTGTTTAGGGTAACATTAATAAAGGCATCGTTTTGTTTCTAACCCTGTGAGGGTTCTCCGCAACAAGTTTTTTTTTATTTATTTGACGGATATTTTAATATCTGTTGCACTTCATACCGATCTGGGTGATGACTGGCTTAGTTCTAGGTTCAACAGATCATAAGTCGTATGTGAAATCGAAACTGTTAAAATCAAACGTTTCTATTTTCGCCCGAAAGTAAACTTTAGTTGCTCCGAACTGCAATACGTCATAAATCTAAAGCATCAAAATATTAATACTATTATTTGATCGGCTTTTCCTTCTTCACCACATGTGTCTTTCACAGGTTATTCTGCAGCACTATTTTAACTATTTCTATAGTTCGGTGTGTCTTGTTTTTCACGTGCTAATCTCCGACGCTGTTCTTCCAAAAGATGGGGTCACTGAACTAGGTGATCTGTTTCTACACAAGTTGGATCTAGTAAAACATTAAGATAAATTCGTATCAAAACCTGATACAGGTGTTAATGGTCAACTATAGTTTCGCCACCAAAACGTCTTAGGAATGTTACGTTTGTCTGTAGAGATGACTTGTTTTTCTGACGCTGCTTTTCATTTCGTGGTCAATGGGGAGAGCCAACACCAGAAAGTAAAATTTCTCATTTCCTTGGGTTTCCTGAAAGGCCAGAGACGTTGACGGAAGCGGTCAGCTGGCCATCTGGTGCAGTTTGTGCTCTGCATCTTTCTCCCTTCCCGCTGGTTTTCAAGGCCGTAATCTACCGACCGTGGGAAACTTATTTCTTAGACCCGACTGTCATTTGTTGTGCAGTAAGTCTGGCGTCAAGGCGCCATCTATCGGCATCACGGTCGAATATATGTCACGTAAGGAAATGAGTTTGCAGTAGCGGTGTTCACTGACACTTTTTAATTACAATCCTGTGTGTATCTTAATTTAATAACAAAACAAATTATTTAACTGATCATGTGATAGATAAGAGCGACAATAATTAGTGCGAACGTCGAGATATTTGTATGAACGCGAATGCAAAGTAAAAAATTTAACTACTAGAATATACGTAAGCTGTCTTGTAGTTCGTTTTTAGTGTTATTTGTGGAAAATTTATTACGTTTTTGAAGTTTTATGTATAACTAACTATTTCGTACCTTGTTACGGTAATATTTGAACAGTTTAACGTGGCTGAATACTTGTATTTGAACTACCCGTTTCACGACTGCACGGGCAGGACAACTGGTGACAAAATTATTTATAAATACGCATCAAATGCTAACGGTATTCCTGCATTTAATGTATTTGAATTTAAATTACGTTGTATGCTTTTTAGTAATTGTATCGATTTTCCAGGAGGTAGGTCGCTTATCACACGCCTTGCCACCCAGCGTTACCTGGAAGTCAACCCCCAGTGGACAGAAGATGCTCACAGAAGAAATCACACCACGATGCTGTATACTTACCGAGTTCTTTGTGATGATACTTACTATGGTGAGACTTGCACCAAGCTCTGCCGACCGAGGAACGATAAGTTTGGCCACTACACGTGCAGTTCGACGGGTGAGAAAGTGTGTTTATCGGGGTGGACAGGAGAGTACTGTTCCGAAGGTGAGCAATAATCACGTAACGCTTGATCTCTAGAGAAAGGGGAGTTATTTTATCTTTGATTCGCGTGTTTGTGTTGTTCACGCACCACGTCTCGCGCTCATCAAGTAGCGCAGCATTGTATGTCTTTGGAAATTACGGTTAATGTGAAAAATTGTTTAACTCCATTTTTCTTCTTTTTTTTTTTCTTCTTTTTATCCTGTGTTGTGAAAAGTAAAACGAGCCATCCGTGGGTTACAGGTAATGTAGGTCACCTCCGCAAGGGGGCGGGACCATTGCCCGACATCTGCTCGCCTCTGGGGCCAGCTGTCGCTAAAGTGCGCGCCACCCTTAATTCAGTGACGTCTTTTAACAATGACGCGTTCTCAAGTCAAGACCGATTCTTGTCGCTGCTGCGCAACTCCAAAACTCCCAGGAAGTTATTGTCTGTTGTATGAAAAGTTAAATAACCGGCGCATAAAAAGATTTGTGTATGGAAGCATCGAATTATTTACTATTTCAAAGACTTTTTATGATCGCGATAAAATATTCATATTTCCTTGTTTCAATTTAAACCTCTATTCATAATAAATATTGCTTAATGTATAATAATGTAAACATAAACCGAGAAAAATTGTAAAAAATATAACGGAGTGATAAGTCGAACGCTCTTCTAGGTTACTTGTATGAAAAAATAATAGGTTATGAATAAAAAATTCCTTTTAAAATGTGTTTTTCGCCCCTTTTTAAAAAAAATCAAATATTTGATTTTAAATATGAAATTTTATAAGTGGGTAGCTTTCTCACTGCAAGACAAAGATACTTTTACTCAGTGTTATAAGGTTGCTTTAGTAAGACAGAGAAAAGCTTATATCTAATATATAATTCATTGTTTGTTTTTCTTATTAGAACTAAACACACCGTTTCTTTCTTTTTTAGCCGTCTGTTTTCCAGGCTGTCACAGCCAACACGGTTACTGCAACCAGCCTAACGAGTGCATGTAAGTTCAGTTCTCTTTCATGCTTTGATTCGTTTACTCCGTGGGAAATCACGCACTCTTACGTATAAAATGTGTTTAATGGCTGGGGTTGGACGTATAACAGGCTGTCTTGATGTGTTATAAAAATCTTAAGGCACGTAGTTGGCGGTCTGAGATCTTTAAAAGATGGTTGTCTTAATTTTCTACACCTTCTGAACTGTGAGAACATGCAACAAAACAAATGAACGTAGATGGCGTTGGCATCAAAAAGGTGCGAATTACGATTAGGGAAATATTTTGTGAATAATGACCTCTTGCCAGTCGGATAAATGTATACGTGGAAAAAAAAAAAAAAGATAATCTGTCTGATACAAAGTGCAAAACCGATAATATTAAATAAACTCTTGTATCTATCAGTTATAAAACTAATCTACTTCCGCAGGGTCCCCGAAAGTGTTCTGTTTCAAGATAAAATTAAACATGCTGTTTCAGCCTAAGAGCGCGCAATTTTTCTAATGATTTATGGCACGAGGAAACTTTACCGACGTCCCGAAAGTACAAATTGTAACGTTTAAGCGTTCCTTGTGCGACGTAATTTTAGTGTTGACTGACAGACAATACACTACTGTATTGTAATCTGAGTGGTTAAAATAGGTGGCTCCTTACAGGCGGCTTTCGTTACCTTAGTTCTAAAATAAGAATCCGCACTAAATAGACGTGATGTTTTTTGTTAGTTCAACAAATCTTCATAATGAGCACCTACTACTTACCACACACACTTAACTTTGAAGTATAGAAAGTCAGTTTTTATGACTAGAAACATTTCAAATACAGTCACTCTGATTTTTTAACAAATATTCTTCTACTTAGTGGTTCCTGTTTTTGTTTTATGGTAATTTACTAATTTCTAGTATAAAAATTTTTACTATGATTTTGTTAACTTTTATTGAACAATGATTTCAAGTTTCAATCTCTTATCTAGTTGCCGTGAAGGCTGGCAAGGTTCTACGTGTCACGAGTGTATTCGGTATCCTGGTTGTGTTCACGGCACGTGTTCTAAACCTTGGCAGTGTAATTGTGAGGAAGGATGGGGGGGCCTGTTTTGTAACCAAGGTAAGTTGAACCTTCCCTGTTGAACCTTTTCATAACTGTTTTGGGAAATCCAAATAGAACCTTTATTTTAAAAAAGGAAAAATCGAAACTTGCACGGATGCGTTCAGACTAATATCGGAGGACGCTCAGACTAGTGTAAAAGGTGGATAAAGTAACATTTTGTTTAGAACCGTTTCACTTCGTTCACGTGCGTTATGTTGTTAAAACCACTGAATCAAAACTTAGTTATAAACCTGGATTTGACTCTAGTGATCTAACGTCTGTTTCCTTTTTTCTTACAGATCTCAATTACTGCACCAACCACAAACCCTGTAAGAACGGTGGAACATGTACAAATACTGGGCACGGATCCTACACCTGCACATGTCCAGAGGGTTTCACGGGCTTGGATTGTGACGCTCATATCGGTGACTGTTCCCACAAGCCTTGTTTTAATGGCGGAACGTGCACTGTACGTTATTGATAGTTACTCTTTGGACATAAATGATTTATGTTGTGGTTGCAGTTTTATATCTTTTTTTCGTTATTCATTATTATAGTTCGTTTATCTCCAGCTTCAAATGTTAATTTCAAAATCACAAGATTTTCAAAACTACTATATAATAACCCTTGTCGTCGTTGTTTTATTTGCATTTCGATTAAAATTTTGTTCTTGAGTGGCGACTTTTTTGCCCATTAACAAATATCGCATTTGGTAAGGTTTCGCTTTAAAATGTAACTTATTTCGTAAACATAAGATTCGTAAAAAAAACCAGCTTTTTATAGATTTTTATTTATAAATAAAAAATAGTTTGCGAACTATGTGCTAAATATTATTCAGTTAGTTATTGTATTAAAGAGAATTTTGATACCTGCTTGTTGAGTGTCGTGTAATTAAGTCCATGGTAATTCTCCCTTCCATATAACTTACCATGGACGAACCTCAGTCTGTACGATATTAAGGGACGTGGCAAATATAAGTCGTTGATTTTTCACCCTTTAGGGTACAGGGAAGAACTATACCTGCCACTGCCCCCTGGGTTACTACGGGCGACACTGTGAGACCTCCGCCAGCATGTGTACTGAGAACCCGTGTCTGAACGGAGGTTCTTGTGTGGACCAACCTGGTGGATACCAGTGCTTGTGCCCACACGAATTTTCAGGGTTAAAGTGTGAAATTCAGAAGAAAAAATGTGAACCAAACCCTTGTCAAAATGGTAAGCTGTAAACAATAGTTAAACAATATTCTAAATGTTGTATACACGTGAGTAAAACGTGTTTCTTAAAAAATAAACTGAAATATTCCTATTTAACCCTAAATTCTCTATGGGAATATGAATGTTTTGTGATCTATAAGAAGGTTTATTAAAAACAACAAAAACCGTAATTAATATTATATTGGTAGTTATACCGGTTGTGGTATATTTGTGTTTTGTTCTAGTATAAAGGATTTTTTTTTGGTGGGGGATTTTCAAGTCATTTTACGAACTACTTTCTTGTATTTAACAACTAGTGACATCTCGTGCGCTAGATTGGCATGTATTAAATATAAATAACAGCTTTGGTTAAGTCTAGGTGTGTACTCGCAATGAGGTCCAACTTTATTCACAGTCGTTCACAAGTGAATATATAAAAAATGTTCATCTCAGTTCTTGTCTTTTTCAGGTGGAAGTTGTGTGGACAGACTCGACAGTTACACGTGTATTTGTGGAACGGGATTCATGGGGGACAACTGTGAACTGGACATTAACGACTGTGCCGAGAATCCGTGTTTGAACGGAGGGACATGTGTGGATGACGTAAATTCCTTTCATTGCTCGTGTGTGCCCGGGTTCATTGGTTCGTTGTGTCAGATGAATGTGGACGACTGTCTTACCAAACCTTGCGCAAACGGTGGAACGTGTCACGACTTGGTCAACGATTTCCAGTGCCAGTGTCACCCGGGATTCACGTCCAAGGACTGTTCCGTGGAAGTGAACGAGTGCAGCTCGAGTCCTTGTCAGAATGGAGGCTCTTGTATGGATCAGCGCAACGTATTTGTGTGTGTTTGTCCAAGGGGTTTCAGTGGGCAGTTGTGCGAGCACGTCGTGGGCAACACTGAACTAAACGTTGGAGAGCAGAGTGTGGACACTCCACCAAAGACGGCCGTAGCTGGAGTCTCTCATCACGTTTCGGACAAAGACGGGCTCTCGGACCAGCACGTGGCGTTAATCGGCACGTTGACTGCCATGGTTCCGATACTAGTAATCGTTGCTGTGGTGATTCTTTTACTTACCCGGAGAAAGAAACGGCGGGAAAGGGAAAGACAAGATGAAATAATGAGGAAACAAAACGAAATTAACTCTGTGCACAATTTAAACAGAAAGTGCTTAGACAATCAAATAATTAACACTTTCGAGCGACCAAGCTCAAAGTCCTTAAATATAAGCACCGAGGTGCATGACCCTGCTGTGTTTGCCAAAGAGCATTCATTATCGCAGACAAAGTCTACGAAACTACTTAATACAGACTGCCCCGGCAGCCGAGCCAGCAAAACGCTGGACAGAGACTTAGAAAAAGGTGTAATTAAATCAAATGCACCGTTAGATAGGAAACGGTCTGAACACCAGGCGTCGCTTCCATCAGTCAGTCAAAGGTAATTGTTTTGCATATTAACAGTGATTCTGTTACACGAATGTGAAGTAACTCACGTAAGCGTGACGTAATTCATTGAATGTCAATTTCGTGATAGTACAGAATAATTTAAATAATACTTTTAACACAAATCTGTAATATTTTGATAAATGAAACATAAAGTGAATATATTAATTGTACATAACTTAAACGTTTTGCTAAACATTTAATTTAAATACGTACATAGGTATTAAAGTTCTATCTGCAGTAGATGGATATCGTATAAAGTAAAAACCACACACGAACTCGTTTGTGAAATTTAATATTTTTAAATACGGGATTGGCGATAATGCACCTATGGTTGTGACAATTCACATTTTGCTGGTTTTATCTTAAGCCTGGCATGACCACGTAGTTAAGGCGCTCGACTCGTAATCTGAAGGTTGCGAGTTCGAATCCCCATCGCACCAAGTACTCGCTCTTTCAGCAGGAGAGGCGTTATAATGTGCTAATCAGTCATACTATTCGTTGGTAAGAGTTGGCTGTGGGGAATGATATTTTAATTACCATCCCTCTAGTATTACACTGCCTAATCGGGGATATATAGCGCAGATAGCCCTCGCGTAGCTTTGCGCAAAATTAAGAAACAAGTAAACAATTTGGTTTATTCATTTACACACGTGTCGAATGTGTTTGGTTTTTTTAAACACTAGTAATGAATGGGCTGTTTGACTTACAAGGGTGGTTGTGTTTTTGTATTTTACGTACGGCAGTTTTCTGATAAAAATTTGTTTTAATAACGTTTGTTAGCATTCTTTAAAATCTTAACATATTCTGACACCATCTTAATATTTCATTCTTTTCTCCACAGTGAGGCGTCGTCGTCGTCGAGAACGTGCCCTCACAGTAGTATATATGTTATAGAAGATCATTATGTGCCCGAAGACAACAGTGGCGGGATGTTAGCAACAGAAGTGTAGTTTTTCAACTTACACCCGTCCACCCCTTCTGTCCAAAGATAGACTGTTCGCGTCAGCCTATTTATTTGTATTTGTTCATGTTTTACGGTGTCTGAGAAAGTGCCTTGCATGTTTCATAGCTTGTACAAAGTCAAATTTTATATATGAACTGAGTGAGATAATATAGTTAAGTCGCCACTTTGTATTGTTTTATTTATTTTTCTTACAGTTTTATATTTTTAAAGCTCCAGAGATGAGCCTATTCGGTTAAAATGACGTTTTCTAACACAGTAAACGATGTAGTGTGTTCTAGAGGTAAATGGACGGGCAGAGATTGCCTAGTGAAAAATATATTTAAATCGAGTTGTCTTGTTTTACCTTTTGTAAAATGTGATTTTTTTTTTGTTTCGTTTCTCTTAAGTACTGCTCTTGTCAAATGTACTTAAAATGAAATTCAATTGTGAGACAGACTTAACGAAATCAATAATTAGTTATTGCATTGATAGCTAGAGTTATTAAAGAATGAACATCTGCCAATTTTGTATATATGCATGGATATTTACAGGGCATATTTGTACAGAAGCTTGTTCTAAAGCCCTATGGTAAATAAAACTCCTAAATATTCTATTTTTGCACCCAGATTTTCTGTGTCTTTCGCCTGTCAATTTCAAACTTTGTTTACAGTTAGGAAGTGTCAGAAACATTCGAATGTAATGAAACGCCTCCAGTCCTGCCACTTGTTTTTTTATATTTCACGGTAGGTTGGAGGGACACCAAATAACATGATATTTAAAACATACTAAATTCCAACCCAGGTAGAGCAGTCGCTCAGGTTTTCTACTCCGTATCAGTCACATGCATGATAA